>NC_049208.1:24260571-24896286 GCF_013347855.1 Anguilla anguilla
GTGTTACTTATGTTAAGCCTAGTCCTGGAAGCAGCATTAAAATATTTGGGCAGAGCAAAAATGGGTCAGGCAGCAAAACATGGCTAAAGCTGATCCCATGGCTCATGACCTCTTTGGGAGGGTCGTTACAGTGGGACCCGATGTTGCTATGCAGTGAAGGCAGTGGGGGTGGGGGCAAGCCACTAATCTCTCTTGCTCTTACTCTTTTGAGTATCAGCCATGAACACACACTAACCTGGTCTCTGTGTAGGCGTCACATGTGTTTGGAGATCACTGTGGTTCTGTTGTTTATAAAAAGTCTGCACCAAGGTGAGGGCTACAGTAAAGACATGTACACCCACACAAAGTTTAATTGACATCACTCGCTAACTGATGTGAATAAAATATTTCCTATGATTCCTTAATTTTATATGGAAGTATTATCTCATAAATATTTTTAAAAAAAATGAGATTCACAAATATTTTTAGCATCTTACAAACAAATGCAACTGATTCACTGATGTTTTTGCACTCACAAATGTCTCCCGAGCAGAAAAATGTAATAAAACATTGTCATTTCTTGAAACACATTATTTTTTGTGAAAATATTTACCAATGTACGTGCATTCATTTTGCATTTATGCATCAGCTTGCATGTGTGGAATCGCTTGCAGTCATTGGTGGATTTCAGATGTATCCACAAATAGGTTTGTTTTTTCATCAAGTCTACCCCAGCCAATCAGATTTTAAGATACATCCTTTTGCTAATGCCCACATTAATCCGACCAATCGCATTTATTTATTTAATGATTTAGGAGACAATAACCCCATAATAGTAGCCCCTGAATTACATAATTAAGAGCAAACACACAACTTTTAAATAAAGATCTGCTAAAATCAGAGAACAAATTCAAATAGAAATTTTCAGACTGAAATATACCTTTGTCAAATGGCATAGATTTCACTTTCGTGTAGGTTGCAGAATCAAGCGACACTTTCTTTGAACAAACAGAAAAAAGGAAAAATTTTAATGAATTTTGGTTACCATTCAGATTCTTCAAAGGCTTACACTGTGATGATCGAAAAGCAATTGGTGAGTGGACATGGTACACAGAAACACTACAGCACATGTTCAAGACAAACCTCAGAGGGAGGGGAAGGGGGGGAAGAAAAACAAAATGCTCTGGGATTGATTCTGACCCCCCAAAACTGAAATGGATTTCTGAGTTTGCACCTGGATTTCCCTGACACCTCCCCACTCTCCACGCTCCACCTCCTTTGCCACCTCCAGCAGGTAGCTGGACTTCTTAGCAGAGTCCTGAGGAGTGCTCCCCTCCCTGAAGAGATCTGGGCGTCTTTTCAACTACAAGCACACAACAAACTGTAAAAACTGCTGAATCAATGGATGGACGCACGCACGCACGCACGCACGCACACAGACACAAAATGAAATATTGGTCACTCATGAACCCGCCCACCATACCAGGTAACTGTTGCGGTGCTTGGGTCCGATGATGTGTTCGATGAAGCGGGTTTTCAGGAGGATGCGGCAGGCCATGCACAGGTAGAATGACACCTGCTTTTCACCGCGACATTCAATCAATGCTCCCAGACCTACACAAACAATTAAACATAATGCTCAGCGCACAATGCTGCAAAATGCACGGCTCCAGATTAAGACAAAGGACGGGCACTGATGCGGATTTGGTAATTGTAATTTTATTTTTATCTACTATCTAGGTACAGTAATGGTCAACAGAGCTTAAGAGATCATTTTAACGACAAAGTCATAAATTATCTTCTAAAAATTCCAATAAAGTTCCAACATGGAAAACTAAATATCAGTCCATAACCATCAGCAATGCAGAAAAGTCAAATCATGACACGTGAAACATTTGCATGACCCTTCCAATGGAGTGAAACAATGAAACCAGTAACATTGATAAAGAAAGAAATAATAAAAATCCACTGATATTTAAGCCAACTGTGGGAGACAAATATACAGCATGAAGCCTGATTACACAAAGCACACTGTCTGCATGCCACATTGGCGTGGTCTCACAAACACACAAATACACACACACACTCCATTCTGTACATAAGGGGACCAAGGACCACCTGGACATTGTGTGGCATCACAATAATCCTAATAATAAATAATAAAGCACTTGACTGAATGACCGCAGGAATAACCAGCTACTCACCAACCAGTGGCTGAGTCCTGCAAGGATCCTCCATATAGGTCTGTAAGTCCAGAGTGGGGCGGCATGCCTTCTCTACAGGAGCTGCAAAACAACCAGACACTTCCTTACAAACAATGCATGTTATCCATGTATTACAAAAGCACTTCCTGCTGAACACTGCCCTCTGAAGTCAAAAACCGGGATTACCAAAATATTGTTTTCACTCTTTTCCATGCAAACTTTTATGATTGAAAATAAGCCCCTTGTTTATTTTCTATTATAGAAATATGCATATACATGTACACATCTCTTCATTGCAGGTAAAATGAATAGGAGGAAGAGTGCACACTTCACTCACAAGCTAGTGATTACTTTCAGTCGGAGTGGCCAGAATATTGGAGAACGAAGCAGTTATGAGAATAACATGCATCAGTACATTATGCAAGTTGCCCTGAATTGAGACTAATAATGTCAAAGCAAAATAAGACATGCCAAGTATTAGGTGATATTTGACAGAATATGTCCAATAAAAGGACCAATTACATAGACAACACCTTCACAAATGACCTGCAGTTAACAGAACCCTGTTATGTCCCCTCACCTTTGTCTGTCTCTGTGCCCTTCAGATTCAGCCAGGGTTCCCACCGCGACGCCTGGGCCAGCACTGCCTCCGCCTCAGCCGCTGACAATACAGAGCAAAGCATGATGGGTATACACGGGGTGTCCACGCCAGCTCCTCACCATCACCCTCACCTCACCCCATCGTCACCGCCTTGGCTCTTGGCGACGCGCATCTGAGGTCACGCATGAGTTAACCCACCTCTGGCCCGGCTGGGGTTTTGTGGCTCCCGCTCGGGTTCGTCTGAAGCTCCTCCGTGCTCGGCCGTTTCCGCTACGGTATCGACTGAGGAATGCAAAGGGGGAAGCGAATGTCAAATCTATACGGCCCCCTTACCTTGGCAGAGACTGCGCAAGTCTGCGCTTCACATGTAAGGCAGCAGATTCCCTCACCGCTCTGTCTCTCCACCTCCTTAGGATCCTGAGACGGCTCCTGTGGGAGACCAGGGCCCTGATGCCTCTTTTCACTGATACAGACTGAGTAACAAGGGGACCTTCCATCTGAAAGCACAAAGACATATCACACCTTCACTTTATTATTGTCACTTTATATTTATACATGAACGAGACATACTATTGCCTAATACATTTTTTATTAAGTATCAAAGCCAAAAAGAAGAGGAAAGCCTTAGGGTTGGACACACCAACCACAAAACATGTACAGTGGCAAGTCATAGGCCTGTCCAAAGCTGCTGGATGGCTCATTCAGTTAAGGCACCCCCTGCTGTGCTGCATGGATGAGCCCCACATAATCAGATCAAATGTGGACTGTGCCAGTGCCCACTGTGGCTGGGGGTGACATAAAGCGACAAGCAGTTGGCAATTGCGTGGCCCAGGGTACAGGAGTTTTCAGTCGGATAGGGTATCGCACTCACGGCCATTTAGCCACCCGTTGGTCAATTGGGCACCTGTAGATTGCAGCCAGAGTAGACTGACAGGTCTTCCCCCAACTCTGCTTTTTTCAAAAATGAATAATGCCTGTCCAATCAAACATTCACCTTGGCTGCATCCTTTCAGAGAGAATTGGCAGGTCTAACAGAGTATCAACACCCCACCTCGACCCTGACCGCTACCACAACAAGCTCAGTTTACCCAATTCTGTGAGTTTTGGATCCTGTTCTGGACGAAGCACAGTTTGGACCTGTTCTGGACCAAGTGCAGTCTCCTGATGTGAAATGGCCTCTTCAGTGGAAGCTTTGAAAAAAGTTTATAAAATGAAAAACAGAAACAAGCGGATTAAAACAGACACACTCACTGCACCTGCCATGTCGTTTTCAGAAAAAAGCTTTTAAAAAAGTTCACATTTGGCAGAATTATTAATTTTCATTCAACAAAAACCTCATGGCAGTAACCTTTCACCAGGCCTCTACTGACCTCTTGGTGATTCTGTCCGGCCTGGATTCTGCTGAGGTGTTTTTGGGACCTCCCAAGGTGAAAGTGTCCATTTATTCACTATGACTTAAAAAAATAACAAGACCAGGTTAAAACCTAGTATATGGCTGGACCTAACACACGTGATCTGGCCGACCAATGGTGTAACTTCATTACTCAGTCAGTCAGTCAGTCACTCACAGACATTCCCATTTGTAGGGCTGGCCCCGCTGTTACGGTCCAGCCAAAAAAGCTACATTTTCATCAAGTCTGTTCATGAATGAGTAATCAGAGCATTAACATTCAAAAAACTGAGCACTCACTGTTTAAACTTTTTTCTTTATGTAGATTGCATTAGAAAAAGGGCAAGTCTGAACATCTAATAATGCAATTATACCTGAAGACCTTGGGAAAGGAAGGGAAAACGGGGACACTTCATATTCAAGTCAAATCAAAAATGGCCTGTAATCCTATATTCATGTATTCTACGGGTCACAAAAATGATATTATCATCAAACGTATACATAATCAGATGGCCTCTCTGTGCAGCACAGTCACTCTCTAGTTAATGGTCATCTGTGGTCAGTCACTATGTCATTGTCCAGATATTGATCGTTAGTGTCTCAAGACCTTGAACTCATGATATGAAGTCATTAACTCACTTGGTCTGTGACCAGGGGTCACGAGGGGTCGAAAGCAACTCTGGTTCTGTTCTCTACGGGTCCCCTGCAGCACGTCCAAGGCTGGGCGAACAGAGACTTTGTTTAAATTCACTCAGGACATGATTCTTTTAAACCACAGATACTACAAATGTTGAGACTTCACACCTTTTTGGAAAACGCAATAATGGAGCTTACCCACGCCAAAGGGAACTGACGCCACTTGATTATACATGTTCAGATCCAATTTCATAACCTTCAATCAAAATGAGAGTGAAAGACAATGAGTCAGTGTGCAGAATGAGTTTGAACATGTTTGAAGCTGAGTATATGTACATGTGTTCTAATCGACCTCACTCCAAATCTTTACTTTTGATGAAGTTTCTCTACAGACCTGGTGTGGTTGCCACACTTTCAGCCTGATGAAACAGGAAGCTGTGTGTGAGGTGTGTGGCATGAATTAGGGGGGTTGGGAATGGATAACAAAGCAAAAATGCTCAATCACTTCCACAAATACCTGGACGTCCCAGACCCTCTCGTGATCCTGCACCCACCAGGCAACACCAGTGGGGTTGTTCTTCCAGTCCGGGACAAGATCAGGGTACTGGGAGCACTACCGAAGCAAAAATCCCACGGTGTAAGACATGCATGTTTCAGGGCCGTGCGCCAACCCATGGCGGCTCAGAGTATTCCCTTGTTACCTTGCAAACTCATCATTTGTATAATTTATTATCGACTTGTATCATTTATTATCTACAATCTATAATCTTCAGTTTCTGCTCTGGTTGAAACCTAATCCCTGGGTGTGCCCCAAAATAAGGGGCTGATGGGCCCACCCCAAACCCACATGCCTTGTTTTACCAAGCATGTGTTTGCATGTCTGCAGTGTTTTTTGCTATTGTGCCTAATTCATGCCTGTCAGAGGATTCTGATATATTTTCTGTCATGCATAGTACAGGAACTCCCATTCCCTCCGTGTTTTTCATCTCCCCGGGGACCTCACAGATCAAACCTTTATCTCTCCTGAAGAAACTTGCATGCTCTCATTTCTCACACACTGCTACAGTGCTGTAATAAAGCTTTGTCAAGTACAGCATGTGCTGTACAGTTTCTGACACTGATCATTATATGTGACTGAATATATGAATTGGACCAAATATTAAATTATTTAAATAATCACCATGACAGAAAGGCTCAGATCAGTATTTCACTCTGAAAAAATTCAAATAAACTTATTTATATACAAAAATATAAAATATTTTCTAAACTTACAATGTAGCGGTACTGATGGCAGTTACTGATGATGTGGTTACAGATGTGGTTCTTGCTGACCTTCTCTGCGCAGGTCAGACACAGGTAAAAGGTTGCCTGCATAAAGCTGCGGCACTCCACCACAGCTCCCAGACCTGCAGAGGGCGCCACCGTGTGACCGTGTGAACCCGGTATTTTAATTTCTATAGGTAAGCTTATACGCAGAAAATGACAACTGGTCAAAATACAAAAAATTCTGTGTTGTTATACATTGACTAATGCAAATTAAAGCTTACACCAATAAATAAATCATAAAAATTAGTTAAATAACTTCTCCCTAAGGAAGGGTTCAACAAACAATATTTAGTGGAGTAACCCCAATTCTTCAAAAAACATGAGGTGGTCTCAATTTATTTTTTCCAGAGATGTATGTGCTGGCACACAAACACACACACACTGACATTACAGTTACTCAGTACGTCCAGTTACAAGTGAAGAGGTTCATAATTTTTTTTGAGGACATTGACAGAAGTGGGAATAGGAGAATTATTTTAAAGGGCTAAATGCTTGAATAAGTCTATTGAGTGGCATGTTAGTTTAAATATTCGGGTACAGTTATCGCACCAATACTGACTGATTGGGAAGGGTCCCAATAAGAAGTCAGAATCAGAACACGAACACTGTGATTGGTTGGCAGGGTTGTGGAACTGACCAACAAGGGGCTCCGGCTTGTGGGTCACTAATGACAGCAGGAACTTGGAAAAGTGGCTCTCACCAACTGGAATTTCCACTGTGGGGAAAATAAATAAATAAATACCAAAAATGACTGGCAAATCAGGAGGGTAAAATTAGATTTGTCTTATAAACAAACTATACATTTTCAGAGAACAGATTCGTATCATGGTGACATTGGTTAATTCAAATGTACCTTCAGGGTTTTAACTTGTTGAATATTACAAGAAACAATATACTTACAATGAAAGCACAAAGTCACTGCACACAGGTTTTTTGAAGGCAGATGGTAATAAATTTATCCCTAAAACTGGACAAATTTATTACTATTTCTGCCTTCAAACATGCCATCTCAAGACATTTTCACTGATTCATGCGACTGTTTTTCTACCATGTAATATCCCCATAACACTCTCTGGTTTTTTGTTTTTTTTCTTCTCCCCCATATCTCGTTTGTTGACTGTTGTTTGCTTGCCTGTGTTTTAGTTTGTTATTATTGATGTATGTTATGCTTTTATCTTCCAGCCCACCTCCCCTTCCCTTAAGTGGCTTTTGTCGCTTTTCAGGCCGCCATTGTAAATAAGAATTTGTTCTTAGTGACTTGCCTGATGAAATAAAGGTGGAATAAATAAATAAATAAAATAAATTTAGCACAATCCCTCATGTCTTTGTCACACAAGTGCTTTTTACCATATAAACAAATCTTACATGCTCTGAATTGCCAGTAATATAATCCTTTTATGTGAGCATGCTACAAAATGGTGAGTTTTTCAGTAAAATTAAAATCAGTAACCCAAATTGCCCCAGGACATAATGGCGAATATGCATCAAATTGTGTAAATGAAACACAAATGCTTAAGATATTTATATGGCTTCTTCAATCTTTGGTGTCGGCTCACCCCTGTTAGGCATAGCCCGTCGGGGGTCTTGGGGAGGGACACGGGGTGTCATCTCTTGGTAAACCTTCTCACAGAAGGGAGCTGTGAAACCACAAGACCACAAAAATGTAATGAATCCATTCAGAACGCCCTCACCTTCACACCCATGACCTGTGGTAAGCCTGTCAATGCACAGGGTTCTGACTGTTCTGCATCCGTGCTCTTACCCCACTGTAACTCTTCATGGTTCGAAGTCTGAAGTGGTTTTTCAGAAAGACCAGAACTCTTGACTGCATCTTCTATCACGGTAACTGGGAAGAACAGAAAGAGAGGCATATTTCTTTCTCCCAAATTTCCATGTGAAACTATGCCTCCACAAACTGATCTCCCTATACTTAATTTTTCCAAAATGACTGCCTTCTTGAACGACAAGACGGAACTTGAAAATGAATTCAGTCCCCAATAGACCTGCTCACCTGTTTCTGGGCACTGTGGAACTGCTGGAATTTCTACTGGCTCCTGTTTAACGGCAACTGAAAAAGGGCAGGCATGGGAGAAATAAAACCAACTGCTATCAGCAGCTCAAAACCTGCAAAGCACACACTCCACAGAAGGGTGTTATATTCCTTAGTTCTCACCTTGTTTTAGCTCTGTGTCTTTGGAAAGAAGCACAGGTTGCTCAGGAAGGGCTGAATTCTTGCTGGCAGCAACTGAGATGTAAGAAACACATTAATGACAAATTCTGAGCCAAACAGCAGCACATTTCCTGTCCTCATTAGCCAGCAGCTACCACTACCACTGCAGCCAAAGTGCATGCACACCAGTCTACAGGTGAGCTTGCACTGACTGGAGGAGAGAAGTCGCTCTTGCTGATGACTTGTAGGCTGTGGGCACCTGGCATATTTCAGTGGTAATCTGAGTAACCCAGGCAGTCCAAAACTCACTAAAACCCTTGACAGGATGACAAAGTGTGTCCTTGCACTGTCAACCCCTGGGAGCACTGAGCTGTTCAGAGTCCCCTGTTTTACATGGAATTTCTTTGTCTACAACTGAGTGCTTATGACAGTATTTGTGCTTTCAGCAGATATGCACAGTGCAACAGGGGAAGGCGGCACTGCAACACCTGTGGTATGAACACACAGGTTGTGGTTCCAGGACCAGTTCTCTTCCCTTCCACCCAAGGTGCTGCTTACCCTGCTCTGGTTCTGGGTGCTGTGGGTCCTGGACGGGTTCTTCAGAGTGTTCCCAACTCTCCAACTTCTCCTGTTTCACAGTTACTGAGAAACATAATGCAGAAACAGACACTTACAAAAAAGTAGGGCTGTCCTATAAAGCAGCAGTGTGTTCAGGTTTTGTTTTTGCCAAGGACTATGACACCTGATTCTACTTATCAAGGCCCTAACTGAAGACCATGATTAGTTAATTAGTTGAATCAGGTGAAACACCTGCACCCACACCAGCCCTTTTCGGATAAGATTGGACACCCCTGCTATGAAGTATACATTAAAATTCCTCATTCATTTTTTAATACTCAATATGAATTGCCATAAATCAAAATTAAAGTCAAATGTGGTCAATAGTCCATGAAATAATACCAAAAGTTAGATTTTACGGACACGTACCATAAATTGTGAAACTGAAAATTTGATGTGGTCTCTATAATTTTTTCCAGAGCTGTGTCATGAAATATGCACACAAACCTTATCGAACATTCTCTAGTTCTACATACACATGCTCTAAATCAGGAGCCAGCATTTAGTCTTTATCTAACATGTTTTGAGAATTCCAGGGAACATGGCGTCAAACACTGTTCCTCCCTAGTATGGCATGGGGGGGTTGGCAAGTTCATCTATCTGGTCTCCTGAGAAGGAGTGGGAGGGACAGAGAAATACCTAGACACATATCTCCTGTCACACAAAGCAACTCCTTGTTGTCCTTGGGAAGCTTGGTGCCTGGAGAGCTAGAGGCCCCAATGGAATGGATTTGATACTTTAGTTGTAATAAAGATATTGTTGACATATTTCTGTTGATTTTCCATAACAAACTGGTGCCTGCCCATGGCAGATGGGTTCCCCCTCTGAGTCCGGTTCTGCTCACGGTTTCTTCCTGTTATCAGTCAGGGAGTTTTTCCTTGCCACTGTTGCCCTAGGCTTACTCTTTGGGGGCCGGTTCTCTGTAAAGCTGCTTTGTGACAAAGCTCCTTTGTTAAAAGCGCTATACAAATAAAATTGATTGATTGATATATTTTGGCTTTTGCTTGAAGACATAACACGCTTTTGTCCATATTATTATTATACTTTATTTTAGAGGTTTTATGAATGTTTTATTCTGTTCTACTCAAAAAAGCTTATTATTTTATATGTGATCAAATCTAGCAAATGTGTTGGATAGTACAAGCCTCTACTCCTACAGAACAGAAAGCAAAAAACTGAGTACAAGAGATAACGGATACAGTGGGCTGGCGAAGATAACAGTTTTACTATTCCACCCAATCACATGGCAGTCCCCGGTACCAACACACATTGTTTCACGGTGCTCCTGGAATTACATAAGAACACTCTACTGTAAATGTTTTTTAATACTGTCTTTACTGTTAGCAGACATATCCTTTCTACAGAAAAAGACCCTTATAACTGGATCTAGTGTGAAGTGTTTTCCTGATTAGATATTACAAGACAAGGGTTGAATTTTCTCCTCAACCCAACATGCTCATACAGACTTCTTAATTACAAAGGTTATTATACACCAGTTACCAATCATCAGCGGCATGTTTTTTGTCTAGGAAATTGAAGGCTGAACTTTGCTTTTCAACTTAAATTCACTAAAAAAAATTGCATTGGAACATCTAACCCAAAAGCATTTTTAAAGGACAGACATTATGATATACTCTACATTTCCAAAAGTATGTGGACACCTGAACATTACATCCATATGTATGTACTTATCGGTGAGTTGGAACCCCTTTGCTGCTGTAACAGCCTCCACTCTTCTGGGAAAGCTTTCCAGTAGATATTGGAACATGACTGGGGATTTGCTTATATGCAGCCCGGTGGGCGGGTCATAGGCACCAAAAAAACTATTGAGCGATGAGCTAGGGCATATCCGACCAGCACAATATGGCCAGTCAGTTTGGACATGAACTTACAGAATGGTGTGTTATTATACTAAGAACTGCCCATTAATGGGAATAAATTAGAAAAAAAACATTACAAATTCCACATTTTAATCACTGATACACTCATTTATAAAAATGCTAATATTGAACTAAATCAAATGTGGGATAAATCTTGAAAGCATCCACAGCCACACTAGCATGCGCTCCAGAAGGCTCTGCACACCCCCCTGTCTGCTAGTGATCAATTATTGCATTTCCTCCAGAAAATTGAAGTGTGCTAACTGGCGCAATAATTTTGGAGCACATCTACATTACTAATTGGGATGCATTAGAGTGCACAAACATTTTTCAACTTAGGATCACATCTGTTCCTTGGAAAAAATGTTAGTGTAGAGCCCTGATGTTACTGGAGAAATAATGATTTAAGCCAATAAAATTACCATTATGCGGGTTGAGCAAGCAGGGGGGTTGTTTTGGGGTGGGTTCAGGATGAATTGAGGAAGGGCTGCGTTGCACACCCATGGTGTCTTCTTCTGGTTCTGTTTGGTCTTTGTTCTGACTCTGTTCTTCCAGGACCATCTGGAGATGCTTGAGGGCTAGGAGTACAGAACAAGTATATATGTAAACATGCCTGCACACACACACACACACACACACACACACACACACACACACGCTCGCTTTCTTCAGGAAAGCGAAAAAGCATGTACCACATGGAAACCAACAGTCCTTGTAAAACATTACCATTGTCAGCAGACATTGAGTGGAGTCTCTTGTACAGCTCAACATCCAGCTCCACAAGCTGAAATGCAAGGAAGCCATGAGATCCTTTCATCAATTTTTATACGGATTTTTCCCACTACAACATACAGTAAACACATTACAAAGAGAGCTGACTTTACAAATGTGTTGAGGCATTAAGCAGCTGAATGTTACTTCCCTGACTAATGAAATCTCTGTCAGTCACTTCAGTTAATCAAACTCATGCGTTTTTTATCAATATATAATAAACCATATACTGTATTTTTTTAATATACGCAACTAAATAATAATAATTAGCAGAGGTGGGTAACCCGGCTTTAAAGAGTAAAAAGACTGACCATGAATTTGCTCCACCAACATGCACTAAACCAGCTGATTACAATAATTAGTTCTCCCCTCATGCTGAAGAGTTATGCTAATTAGAATCAGCTGGTTCAGTGCATGGTGGTGGAACAAATACATGGTCAGTCTTTTTACTCTTTGAAGCCGGGTTACCCACCTCTGATAATTAGTTTTGTTTCTTCTTATATCAAGTGCATGTGACCAATCTTGGGTTTGACTTTCTTAAAAATACATTCATTTTCTGGCAAATGCATCAAACCAACAGTGTGATCCTGTTAGGGCCTCCCATTCACCTGCACATCTCCAATGCCCTCCTTGTCTTGAACAATTCTGGCCAGCTTCAGGATGTGAGACTGTTGCTTGTTTAACCTTGCACCCTTTTTGAGCCAACTGGGGTACAGTGCTTTCTGTGGAGAGGGAGACAACCGATCCAGTGAAGACCCAACAGATGCATGCAGGGACACACGCATACATGCACGCAGCCACACAAGCCTGAATACAGAAACTGCACTGAAGGCTTTGGAAAAGAAGCATAATCATTATTTCAGTCGCCATTACATTATTCATATGCTGAAGGAATGCCCTCAGTGACCAACAAACACAATGACAGCAAATCCTGATTCTGCCAGTGTAGACTGCGGTCAGCAGCCCCATCAGTTATCACACAAGGGCAGGGACCGATTGAGAGAGCGGGTTCAAGTGGGCATGTGCAGTCTGTGCACACAGGCTGTTTACGGTGTGCAGGCCTTCAATGCAATGGCATCCCAGCTCAGCTGGTGGACTGCAGTGTGAAAACAATGTAGTCTGTGTTGTCACAAATTGCCTGAGGATGTTTCGGTGAAGAAACAGTTCTATGAAGTTATATGATTGGGGAGAGCAAATCTGAGGAAGAGGGGGAAAGAAGCGCTGGCACATCCAACTCACAATGTAAGCAGCACGATGCCACAGTCCAGCAACATGATGTATGATGCGCTTCTTGCTTATCATGACATTGCAGACTTTGCAGATGTAAAAAACTCCCCAGTTGACGGCACTGCATTCCATTACTTCCCTCAGTCCTGCAGAGGACAATGGAAAGCAAAGACCCATCAACGCTGGCTGTCCACTGGCGTCACATCACAAAACGCAACCTCCAAAACCAATCTAGTGCTTACCAATAAGTGGAAGATTCTTCCAGTTCTTCCCCTTATGAAAATATGTCAAGAGGTCAGACATCCTCTGGACCTCTGATGGCATTGGAGCAGGTGGTTTCTGAACAGGACTCTCCTCTGGTGGCATCGGAGCAGCTCGTTTCTGAGCAGAAGGCTCTGTGTGGAACAGAAGGGGTAGGGTTCAGTCAAAGATTACGTGGAGGGTTGGAAGGTATCTGTGCCTGTATGCGTACGTGCTGCACCAAGGAGTGGTGAAAATAGTTTTGAGCCACCCAAAGCAATGATCAGCCGACAACAGCAGGGTACGAGCTTCGGGGTACAGTCTGCCTGGTGTATGCGTGTCGTTGGCTGTAGCCAGCCCTTGCAGGAGGTTAGACCCTGTCGGTGTCCTGATTTTAAAAAATTCACCGGGACCCCTTCGGTCAACCCTTCAAACCAATCAATGGGCAGGAGAGTTTTGACATGAGAGAAAGGCCATGGGACGAAAGTGGAAGACAGCAACAAAAAGCTGGTGTCTCTGCAGCAGCACTTTCAAAACACAGTGTTCTGTGCAAGTTTTATAATCAAACTTTTGCTCCTTTTCTTAAAGGTACAGGACCTATTAAAATAGACATAACATTCTGACTATCAGCAAGATAATTCCTCAGAACAGGAGAGAACGGTTAGCTAATAGATGCATTACAAAACCTCACTCACGCATAGACATCCGAATCCTGAGCGACTCGCGCAATACACTCACCCCTCTGTGTCTCCGTGCTTTTACGATCCCTGACTTGGGCCGTCACTTTACTCTTCTCAGTAGCTACTGGAAAACAGAGCACACAGGTCTTAAAACCACTTAAAATTAGCATAAACGACTGAATAACAAATGAAATACTAACCTGTTGGGCATGCAATGTATCTGAAGCAAAAAAAAAATGCAAATGTTCAAGAGCGCAAGACAAAGCAGGAATGGCAACTGTTTTTCAAACTATAATGCCAAAAGTTTCAATCTGAACTTCAAAAAGCTGACCGATCCATGTAAATTTCAACATTCTAATCATGTTGGTTGGTCATTTGGAACGTGCAGTGAAGACATGCTTGAGTTAAGAGTATAGATTCTGGTTATTTAAACAACAACAGGTAAAGGAACTGGTCTTAGTTAGTTTCAACTAGTTTCAATTCCTAAGTAGAATGCTGCCGTTGTACACGTAAGCAAGGTACCTAACCTGCATTGCTTTGGTACATATCCAGCTATATAAATGGATGCAATGAGAATGCTATGGAAAAAGTTGTTCAAGTCGCTCTGGATAAGAGCACCTGGTAAATGCCTGTAATGTAATGCAACTCATGAAAAGCTAAATTTTATGTCAGTTTCGCTTGTAACATTTTGCAGTTCCTTACATTTGTTGTTGGAAGTTGGTCCCATTTCCTCAGCTGAACTGTCCTCCAATTTAAGTACCTTTCAAAGAAAAGAATGATCACAGGACAGCTCTTCCCACAGTTGCACAGTTGTGTCCCTTGGTCATTATGTATTTATGCATTTTGCAGACCCTTGTCCAATAATACCAAGACCACTGTGGTACATGTGACATAATAAACACATCACATAAAGCCCAAGAACACAGGTAGCAACTGAACAGGTAATAACAGAAAATGAACAGCGAGCAGAAAAATGTCACAACAATATAATCATACAACAGCATACACAGGGTGCCTTACTCAAATACACAGATAATGCGTTTGTGGGCTTATGCATTATTTAAAAACATTACCTGGTGGCTGTGTTGGGAGGGTTTGGCGGCCAAGAGCTTTCCTGCTTTGTGTACCCCCCCCACCCTATAAATTGTGCATCAGCCTAAAAAAACCAGTGGATTACCTTGAACTGTCCCCAGCCTTCCTTCTTCTCAACGAGTTCCGCTATAGTGTGCAGTTTTTGGATGTTGTTTGTCATGCTGGGATTTTCACTCCATCCTTCCAGGAGGTCAGGGTGCTTCGACTTCTGAAAACACATTTGATGGATGAAAAGAGAGGTTCATCACTGAGAATATTGCTGGTAGTGAGGCTACTGCAGTCCACTGAAAGTCACATTCCCTGGAAATAGCCGTGAAATTACACCAGCAGACTTTGTTTGATCTTCTCCATAAAGAGATCAAATTCTCTCCAGAACCGCCCAGTGTAGCTGGCTACAAACACAAGAGGATGTTACAAATTGGGAAAAAGAATGATAACTGAATGAAAAATTATTTAGAAAAGGGGCAACTTACAATGTACTTGTATCGATGAGTGGGTCCAATGAGGTGGCCAATAACACCGTTTATGGGTACTGTTTTGTAGCAAGTTTTGCACTCCAGAAAGTTAGGCTTGTTGTCACCATGGTACTCTATCAATGAGCTCAGACCTACAGGAGGAATCACACAGATGCTGGATTTAGTTCTGTTTGTTTAATCCGTAAGCTTCTTGGTTGTTCTATTTATAAAGCATACATCTTGCACGCTATTCACATTTTTTAAAAAGAAGTCGCCGGTTGGATAACATGTCCACACATCTTGTTCCATCGTAAAATGACTAAATGAAAGGAAATGATGAATCCCACAGACACTGCAGCCATCCAATTACTGAGGTTGAGATACCAGTTTTATATAAAGTATGCCAAATACAAGTGTATCAATGAGTGACAAATACATTTTGACATTTGCAACTACAGAAAACAAAAACTAACCAATAACGGGTACTTTTCTCTGCTTGCTCTTGAGGTAGTTGTCCAGCAATTTTGACACCGGGGTTTCATCTGGTTGTCCAACAACTGAAATAAGATTTTTTCTCTTCACTCTTAATAAACCACATCCAAATAATTATTAACCTTCAACGCAATGTGTGGAAGTGTGTATACAGTATGAGTTCATATATTACATGTACAGTGCCCTCCATAACGTTCGGGACAGAGACTTTTTTCCTTGATTGAGCTCTGTACTCCAGTAATAGATTTGGAATCACCAATCGCCAAACACCTGTCCAACAGATCAGAAACACTCGTCAGGAGGGAGGGGTGGATGTGTCAGTGACTACTGTCTGCAGAAGACTTCACAAACAGACCTACAAAGGATACACTGCAAGATGCAAACCACTAACTGTAGTTAGTCACAAAAACAGGATGTCCAGGTTACAGTTTAGTCTAAAGTAGTGGACAGATGTGACCAAGACTGACTTCAGAGTGATGGCAAGAGCACAGTGTAAAGGCAACTACTTGGGGAACTCCCTAAGATCCAAAGCATACCGCCTCATCTGTGAAACATGGTGGTGAGGCTGTTATGGTTTGGGAAAGTATGGCCACCACAGGTACTAGGTTAATTGTCTTCACGGTAACTGCTGATAGCAGCAGCAGAATGAATTCTTAGGTGTACAGAAACATCTGCTCAAGTTTAATTTTTCATTCAGTTATCATTCTTTTTCCCAATTTGTAACATCCTCTTGTGTTTGTAGCCCCCAAACCTATTGGACGGTGTTTCATCCTATAGCAAGTCAACAATCCACAAAACCTAAAAACCACAATCGGGCTTAACCGGTATGACAAAGGTGATTATCAACTTGCTAAGTGAACACGCCCTTTGTTAATCAAACTCGTGTTTACCCATAAAACTGGCCATGTCGGCAAAAATGAGCCTATAGCAGCAGTACTTCAGCAGCATATTTCTCACCTGAGGAATAGCTGTTAACTTAAACCAATGTCCCATTGCTAAGGAAAGTAGATACAGACATGTAGGGTTCAAGAATTCCACATATATACTGTACTCCCTCCTTAATGTACCTAGAGAGAAAGCCTGTGCATTAATTCTGTCTCTAAATCTACACACTGCAAAAACACCCCCAAGCCATGCAGGATCCTGCAGGAGACACCCTTTTCCAAGCTGACTGGTCAAAGGGTAGTGCTTTTATGCGTCAATCCGATAGCCTGAACATAACCTGCCCTAGACCAGGTTACCTATGCAGCTTAAATTACCATGGCGATATATACCCCAATCTAAAGTGAGTCAGCTTTGTGATACGGAAAACATTACATTACATTACTCAGGGTAAAGCTCAAGTTAGTTTGCTAACCCCTTAGTCACGCTTCGTAGTATGCCCCTTAGAGCCAAATCAAAAAGAGAGAGGAGGAGGGGGAAGAAGAAGAAAAAAAAAAGTCTGTCCCAAACATTATGGAAGGCACTGTAATCAAATGCACGTAGAGAGCACAAGCCAGCATACGTGTCCTCTGAAAGGCAGGGAATGCATCTTTTCCCCTCTGCAGTCCAATGGCCGAGCTGTGCGTTCATTAGACTGATCGTTCAGAGAGGCGACTCTTTCACAATGATACAGGGAAAACCCTGTTGACTGAAAAACCTTTGTCCTTACTGCTATGGTCCATGTTGAATCACCCAACAGGACAGCTTATTCTCAGACAATCTACTCATAGTTCTCTGGCTGTCATGACACGTTCTTCAAACAGTTTTACTCACACAAGCTCTTCCCTGTACGTTTTACATTCAGTGAGGGTTCATCCGTAGGCTCTTGTGTGTTGACATTCTTCCGAATGGCTGGGAGTGAAAACATTACATCATGTGCATTTAACAGACAATCTCATCCAGAGCAGACCAGGGTCAAATACGGTCAAATATTTGTTTTAGATTCAAATGCTTTTCTGTGCTCTGTTAATCTTGCCTGGTGCAACTGAGCCTGCCAATAGGACCAAAAGGTGGGGTTTGCACTTTTTGAGAAAATGTCATAGGTTCCAATGCACCAGTCAAACTTAGTAAAGCGTAGAAAAGTATTTGAATCCAAAACAAATACGTATTTGACCCAGGTCTGATCCAGAGTGACTAGCACAACTTGTTTTTTTTAACATAAAATCCATTTATATTCAGGCAGTGTCCTACCTAGGAATCAAACCTGAAACCTTTAGGTTACAAGCCCAGTTCCCTTTCCAAGCCTTGCTTCAGCAAGGATGATGACTGATTTTAATTTGAAAGTGAGAATCTATCAGAATTGTGGATGTTAAGAGAGTATAAAAAAGGCACTAGAACACCACTAGTAGCACATTAGTAGTAGTGATAAGCATTAACTGGTCATCATGTGGCTTCCCCAATTACATTGAAAAGAAATGACAGACATTTTGGGAAAACGTCAGTCTATAACTATACCCTTTGCTCACCTTTACTTTCTGAAGCCTGTTTGGGTGCTGGTGAAGCCGCATGGCTTTGAACCTTCTGTCCTTTGACTGTGAATGGGGGGGAATAAAGAAAATCAGTCCATCTTCCTATAGACAGTGTCGAGGGAAACACCTCCGCTTCAGGTTCTGTTGACCGTGATGAATTCTATATATGTTAGATCAAAACAAACTTAACACAGAAATCAAAGAAGTTCTCAAATTTATTAACCAGTTAATTTCCAGAGTCTGGAGGAGGTCACCTAGAGAGTTGAACAGGGATTCCCCATCTCATCAGTGAGCTCATTAAACCAAGATACTGTAGGTCCATACCTTTTATAATGTGAAAACCGTATCTTTTGCTTTCATCACCACGTTCCCTTCCTCGTCCTCAAACTTTCTAACAAAAACATCTTTCTCCGCTAACAACCTTGACCATATATCATTTCAATACAGTGGGCCCCTCAGTCCTGCATACCTTTCTGGTGAAAAACAATTTTTCTTAATTAAGATTCAGCTACATCTTCCCATTGTCCTAGTAACCACTGATAAGGTAAACAGTACCAGGCTGTGGACTGGCCTTGAAGCTCCCGGCCCTCACACAACAATCAGACCATTATATCCTGCACTGTCCAAAGGCCCTCTGCACAGTGTGTAATGAATAAAACGGTATTAAAAAACATATATCAATGATGATTATGCAACATATTAATAATGATTATGCATAAATGTGTATAAGATAATGATTAAATCTGCATATTCCTCAACAACAGTTACGCTCTACTTAATGATGAAGGGTTATCATATTTGTATCCATATTATTATTATTATTATTATTATTACTACTACTACATTGTATTTTACAGGATTTTGTATTTGGCAGGATTGTTTTGTTGATTCTGATTAGGGAAATATGATTTCAGTGCTAGTTTTGTACTTGGCAGGATTGCTGTTTATTTGCTGAACAGGTTACCCTACAGGGTTGGAATCCTGGTCTGTGGTCACTTCTGGCACTACGATCTTTACTTCACTCTAGTGTGTTTTTTTGCACCTCTGCACTTTGAACTGATGCACTTGTACGACGTTGTACGTCGCTCTGGATAAGAGCGTCTGCTAAATGCCTGTAATGTAATGTACAGGTGTACAGGTGTGTATTCAGTAATATAATGTATTCTGTGCTATTCAACATTGCTTGTCGTCTTCTCTACAAAAAGGGATGAATGAGTAACCGTGTGAGTTACACACAAATACATCACAGGCTGGAATCTTCAATTCCTACAGACCTTCAGGAAAAAAGCTGAGGGGGCATGCAGCTGGATGGCGGAAAACTGAGCTTTACTTTTTTACCTAATGAGGCACTGAAGGGCAGAGAATATCTTTATTATGACTAAAGTCTTCTCAGGGCCTTCAACTGGGGCCGCTGGCTCTCCAGGCACCGAGCTTCCCAAGGGCAACAAGTAGTTATTTTGTGTGACAGGAGATGTGCGTGTGTGTGTGTGGGGTGTGTGTTTTTTTTTTATCTTTCTCTCTCTGAGTTTGTTCTCAAAAGTCCAGCAGGATGAGCTTGGTTCTTCCTTTACACTCGCCCCCCTTGCCATACCCAGGAGAAATTGTGTCAGACACCACGTTCCCCAGAATTCTCAAAACGTGTTATACTGGCTGGCTCCTGATTTAGAGCATGTTTTGTAGGCCCAGAGAATGTGGATAAGGTTAGAGGGCAGTGTGCTTATTCAGTATTTGTGATACGTGTTAGACATAGCATCTGCTGAACGTTCTATAAGCTTTTGTATCGGATTTAGAATTATGCAAAGTATTAGTAAAACACTTTTGATCATAAAAAGTAGGGACAGTCCCAACTTTCCTCATTTCAGACTCAGCCACTTTGCTGCATGCAGGTGCTGGACCCTTATGCAGATATACCTTGTTTTGCCTGGTCACTATAAGGGAAGAATTCTCTCTACCCATCAGTACCGACACACATGGTTACACAGTTTCTTAGAGGATACAGAAGATCGCTGGTAATAATGATTTTTTTTTTTAGGACCGTGTTAACTTTGTCAGCAGGTGTGGGCTTTCTGCTGAAATAAAGACCATTATAATTTGATCTAGTGTGAAGTGTTTTCCTGACTGGATTACAAGACAAAGGTGTATTTTTCCTTATCAACCCAACAATGGACATCTGTATCTGCAGTCTTGCACTCACCCAGTTTTTGTTCAGAGGTCACAAGGGGTTGAAGGTCACTCTGCTGTTTCTGGATAGTCTGCAGCCTGTTCAGAGCTGACAGGTGGGAAAAAAAACATGAATACATATTGCGCAGGGACACAAAGAAATACACCTGCACTTGGACGTGACATCAACTTTTGGCCTCACCAGCCACTGTGGCTAGTGTTTTCCCTAAGTCACTAGCCACTCAGTATTTTCACCAGCCAAAATCCTCCGTCGCCAAAAAAGTAATAAATATAGCCAAGGTAATTGGCCGATGTATCTGCATGCATGTTAGGGAATAACATTGTACTTATCTAAAAAATCTAAAAAGCTATCTTTAACAAAACATGTGTTTCAAAATAGTTTAAATGATGTTTAAATCTGTGCATTGCAGATCTTTGCCATGAATATTCTCCAAGTGTCAGAGCGGAGTGCATGTATCCACAATTTTAAATAACATTTATTAGAATGTGCACAATTTTGCAATTCAAAGTGTTCTAGCCAGGCTACACCCAAGAAAAACCTGAGCTAACCTAGTCTATTTATGTCAAAACATTTCTCAACCTAGATTTCCACCCCTCTAGACATCTAGATTTCCAGCCCTCAAACGCTTTGAAGCCACAATGAATAGAAGTAGCCTACACGCATTTGTATATGCAGCACCAGCTGTTGTTTGATTTCAGCTGAGTTTGCCTTCTCCCACTGAGGAATTGAGAACGAAGAGTGAACTACATGGCCAATGGAGTGTGCACCCAGTTTTATGTGCGTAATCTCCGTATGTGTGATATTACCATAAACTAATGTCAAATGTCTGATTTTATTACATTTTTTATTACATCTTTATTGAACAGATTCTAAATTAAAGGAAACTTACCAACATTAATGGAACTCGAAACTATTTCTTTGTATTGTTCAGCATCCAATTCCAAAACCTTTGGCAAACAACCAAGGAAAAAAAACACAACACAGGGCAGGTCAGTTGTGTCAAACTTCATCAGTGTGAACAGATGCGTGATGTATGTGTTCAACACAGGCAAGTGCGAGTTACTGCTTGCTCAGTTACAAGTAGGGTCAAAGTGGAATTCTGAATGTTTTCATCTTTTACCAATGTAAAGCTGTAAGACAGTACAAGTGAACTCCTTTATATTTAAGAGATTCATATGAGGCTGGGGTGTATGGCTGTGGGGAAAGTTTAGGTTCCCAGTTAGGAGAAGGGTAAAAAACCCCAGAGGAAACAAGAGCTCAAGGTCACAGCAGTAACCTTGAACCTTCCTAGAAAAGTCAGGCTTACCTGCGCCTCTCCAAAGCCTCTCTCTTTCTCCACAGTAAAAGCACTCTCTTTAAGGGATCCAGCGTTCAAGCCAGTCTTTTCCTCAGAAGAACTAAGGAGATGTTGCAATTTCTGCAAACAAACAATATGGGAAGATCTATTCCGGCAGTGACAAATCAATCAAAGGAAAGAAATGTGTGCTCTATTACGCGCTGGACACACTTCACTTAAGGTACTTGATTTTTACTGATGTATGCCAGCCCAACCAGGGAATCAAACCTGCAACCTCCAATTCATAAGCTCTGGCAAGCATTATATACACAGTTTTAAACTCACCAGATACTGGTATCTGTGACGGGGGCTTATAAGGTGATCAATGATTAAGTCCATGGTCATTTTTTCAGAACAGGCTTCACACAGGTAGTGTGGAGGAAGATCATCACTGGTACATTCAAGCACAGCATCAAGACCTGCCCAGTTAAACACAACACTCAATTGGCACAAAAAACTTTTTCTATTAGTGCACGCACACATGCACACACACACACGCACAAAGCACAATCATAAACTTCCTCACAATAAATAACTTGTAACGCATTTTCACCAAGGCAATTAAAGCATTACTGAGGTCAGGTTTGATTGTATTATTATATATACTTGGAATTTTACATTGGAAAATGTTTTAATTGTGAATGTTTTAACTTTTCATAAACAAACACTTACAATAGTCAATGCCTCAGACAGCAGGTGCGGAAGATTAAATAGTTTCAAGACTTGATTATTGTTCCTATAATGGCTAATGGCATAGTAGGGATAAATTCATGCATTACAAAGTATAATCTTAATATGTCAAGGTCCTTTGGCCTGCTGCAAAAACAATAAGTCTAACAGACACACTTTCATCTGCTCAGGGTGAAACATTGTCTTGTTTCTTCTATTTTGAAGGTCAGTATTCTCTACTTCTCCACTGCTATAACAATCTTCCCCCTCAGGAAGTGCATATAACTCATATAATCATCTATATTTAATGAACCTTTCTTGTTAAAGGTGTAGTTCCCAAACGGTCATTCAAATAAAGCGCTATATGTGTCATAAAATGTCTCATCATGAAGAATGTCTGACTAGTTTGCATTCAGAGGTGAATGCAAGCAAAAATAAAATTTCCTAAAATTTCTATCATGAAACACCTTTTTGGGAAAAAAGGCAATATGCTGTCACTGCATTTAGATCAAACCTTCCGGTATCGCTTGTGGCGAAAGTGCTGCTAGGTGATTTGCTTGCAGTCACATTTGTCCAGAATGTAAACAAGTCAGGCATTCTTCACTGAAAGAGGAAAATTTACGACAACGTTCAACCATATCGACCATCTGTATAAGAAATTTAGTAATTACTGGGAAATTACCTTGCTACCAGGCCCTCTTCCTGAGAAATTACTTTACTACCAGGCCCTCTATCTGGGAAATTACCTTACTACCAGGCCCTCTACCTGGGAAATTACCTTACTACCAGGCCCTCTTCCTGAGAAATTACTTTACTACCAGGCCCTCTTCCTGAGAAATTACTTTACTACCAGGCCCTCTTCCTGGTAACAGGTTTTATTACCAGGCCTTTTGGCTCTGGAACAGTTTTACGACCCTTTCATGAATGTGAAGCAAGATACCAACACTCCTTTGTCTGTTAGAACATTTTGTGTCTTCTGTCCTCTGGGGCAGATAATGTAATAATAAATGATTCTAATTCTAACAAGTCCCAATACTTTCTTGAAAATGATTCACAGCACGACAAGCCATTGCGGCTCCTGGTTGAAAGCAAACCCACGATAGTCTGTGCACTACAGACTGAGGTGCAGTGTTCCAGGCACTGTTGCTGGTATGCTTGCACCGGCTGCTCACCCGGAGCTCTGACTTTCTAGTAATAGAATATAAGTCACTTGTATGGCAGTTCACAAAAGTCTGCCTCTTATCAGACCCCAAAGCAAAACAAACTGTTTACGGTGCTGACAGGGAGTCACTCTTTTGCATCTGTATATTATCATCATTGCACATACTGTAAAATAAACTGCATTCACTTTAACCTGGCATTCCTTTTTGACTGTAACCGCTGCACACCTAGCAGTTTCAGAGTCCTAACATAAGCATAGAACTCAGGATATCCGCAGCCCATAGTAAACTGTCGACATGCTAGTGCCGTAGCAAGATACAGAATTGTCTAATCTATGCAGGCTACACAGGCCAGAGGAACACCCGCGTCTACTAGCTACGATAGATAGCGATCTGTATAGAACCACACTACTGCCAGATCATAGTCTCCTATGCATAACTGTTAGCACAGAGGAAAGGTTAGAACACTATTTTGAAGAAAGATAACTGAGAATGTTAAATGAATCCAGGTCCAGTAGCATCGGGTAAGACTACACGCGTTCCACTACACCACTAAGATACTTCCATTGTTTGGTGTATCAGAGGGGTTTCTTACACTTTCATCTCAGAGTTCTGGGTAACACATTTCAGACATCTGAGTTTCTAGCAGTAGAATCTAAGTCATTTAACCTGAGTACGGGGTAGGATGCATGGCCTAGGAGTTCAGGCTCCAGCACAAGAGACCTAGTCTTAATAACCACAGATACTAAATCTGGTGCAGGTCACCTGATCCCTGTGTTCCACAGTAGATACAAGTCTCAAGTCCTTTGAGTGTGCAGACACAGGCTACAAGAAGTCTAGACCATCTGGAATCTGTCCTGGGGGAGCCACATCAAAAGGTCCCAGAGATTGAGGGCAGAACCAGTGCTCACTAGACCTCTGAATACTCAGCCCAATGTAATGTCACAGGATCCCTGGTTTCCTTGGCAGATACAAGTGTTCAGCCTTCAGAGTGTAGCCAAAGGCTGGACTCTCGGAAGGCTGGAGTCTGGAGACTGTCTGGAATCTGCCAACAGGTTTTAGACCCCAAAGTTTAAAACTAGTCTCTAAAATCAAGCATACAGCCGTGCAATCTCCACTGACAAACATTGGCAGTAGAATGGGCTCGTACTGAAGAGCTCAGTGACTTTCAACGTGGCACTGTCACAGGATGTCACCTTTCCAACAAGTCAGTTAGTCAAATTTCTGCCCTGCTAGAACAGCCCCAGTAAACTGTAATGCTATTATTGTGAACTGGAAGTTTTTAGAAGCAACAACAGTTCAGCCGCAAAGCGGTAGGCCACACAAGCTCACAGAACAGGACTATCGAGTGCTGCAGCATGTAGCGCGTAAAAATCATCTGTCCTCAGTACAAAGTTCCAGACTACCACTGGAAACAACGTCAGCACAAGAACGGTTGTCAAGAGCTTCATGAAATGCGTTTCCATAGCCGAGCAGTTGTAAACAAGCCTAGGATCCCCATGTGCAATGCCAAGCAACAGCTGTGTTGTAAAGCACACTGCCACTGCACTCTGGGGCAGTGAAAAGTGTTCTCTGGAGTGATGAATCATGCTGCACTGCATCTGGCAGTCTGACGGACAAATCTGGGTTTGGCAAAATGCATTGTGCCAACTGTACTGGCCTGTATAGTGCCAACTGTCAAGTTTGATGGAGGAGGAATAATGATCTGGGGCTGTTTTTCATGGTTTGGGCTTGGCTCCTTCGTTCCAGTGAAGGGAAATCATAATGCTACAGAATACAATGACATTCTAGACAATTGTGCACTTCCAACTTTGTGGCAACAGTTTGGGGAAGGCCCTTTCGTGTTTCAGCATGAAAATTACCATGTGCAAAAAGCAAGGTCCATAGAGAAATGGTTTGCAGAGTTTGGTGGGGAAGAACTTGACTGGCCTGCACAGGGCCCTGACCTCTATCCCATCAAACACCATTGGGATGAATTGGAACGCCGACTGCAAGCCACACCTTACGCCCAACATCAGTGCACAACCTCACTCATGCTCTTGTGGCTGAATGGAAGCAAATCCCTACAGCCATGTTCCAACATCTGATCAGATTTTTTGCCTATATCCTATTTGACTGCCGGTTTACATCTACTTTTAAAAGCGACCCATATCAGATACCTGTGTTCACATGATTTACACTTGAAACAACCCACATGTGCACACAAGGGTTTAGTTACTGTGGTGGAAACCTCCTGTTAGGTTCGGTGGGTGAGTCGGCGATGTAAGAAGAAAGACTAGAAACTATGATTTCTTCTAATAATATTTTTATTTTACATAGGCCTATGGGAGGTCTCCAGTACCATAAAGACACACAGAGAGCTCTCCGAATTATGTTTTACATCCTTTTTTATACAATCAGATCTTCTTCTACCATGATGCATCTTCCCTCTAAAACAACCAATCCCAGCCTAGATCACACTTATGTTTCACCAGCTAGTTCAACAATAACTATTATATCATTTCAATTTCAATAAATGACAGAAATTTCACCACACACACACACACACACAGAGGTATGTATATGTATGACTTGAATAACAAGTATTTGTTCTCATGATTAACAATTGTTTAATCTTCCGGTTCCAAAGTACATGCACTTATGCATTCAATACATGCTGTGATCCAAATGAAATATTCAACTCATATACAAACACACCAGCATGTTCTAACAGAATATGTTTATATTATTACTGTTGCTGTTATTAATTTGATTTTGATTCATTTATTTTAATAGAATATAATCTATACAATAACTAGATATAGCAAAACAGTTCTTTCTAGGTCGGAGTGTCCTTTCTCTTCTCTTGCAACTCAAAGGTCTTCTGCACAAGACTGTTCCCCAACATAAGTTACTTACAAAATTCCAATAAGTAAATGTTTACAATTTTCCTCCTGCAACTGGGGTTCAAAGATTCTCTAGATCGTATGCATCAGTGTACAAAGAGGCTACAGTCTTTCCTTAGTTACAAATTCTAAGATATAACACAGAACACCTGCTGTTCTTCATCGATCTTCACATAATCACATACATTTAACTATATTCTTGATCAATACAATCTTTAATAAGCAGAAATTTAAAAAGATATATAAACATTAAAAGCATATAGGAGAAGCATACTTCCACATTACCAATACGAAAGTAAACAACCAGGCCGCCACAGCCATTTCACCATCTACAATGGACACAAAACAAAATAATAATTCAAGCTGTTGCTTTTCAAAGCGTAATCTTGGTTTTTGCCACTGGACTGAACCGCTGTCCGCCGTTTAGCTTCTATTAACATTTTCCGTTACGGCAATGTTACCGGCAAAGAGTGGTTGTGCATGTGATATATGTTATGCAGCATTCAAATGTGAAAAAAGTATGAGAATATCGCATTTTGAATGATGTGGGAATCGGAATGAAATTCGGGAAATTCCGATCAGTGTGTTTAGATGGCAGATTTCTAATTCTGATCGAATTTATTTTCACATATGAATATAGCCCAAAACGGATCTGCAAATATCCATATGCTTTCTTCTGTTTACATGTTCATAGTACATATCCAATCTGTGCCACATATGAGCAAAAAATCTGAATTGGGTCACTTCTACCAGGCAGAGTAGCCAGTTATAAAGTTTGCTAGCTAGCAACTATTGCCTTTGTGTGATCTTGTGCGTAATAAAATAAGCTGCATTTCCACCGCAGGAACTTTCCCCAGGAACTAGGAACCTTTTGAGGAACTCATTCCTTTTCCCCTGCAGGGACCAGGGTCTAAATTAAGTTCCGGGGACATTATTTTACCCCCCAAAAAAGTCCCTGTTCGGGGGGTAGTACTTTCCAAAAGTACAGGAACTTTGGGGGAGGGGCTTGCAGCACAGAACATTTCTGGTTGGTCAAGTACTCGCAGCATTTTATTTCAACTGCCATTTTTAAAAATATGCAGTCACAAACCAATTTTTTTGTTCATTGTGCTTCGACACATCAACATGGAGTTACAGAAGAAATCATACGACAGATAGACCAACAACAAAGTCTAAATCATTACGCTGAGTTTTCAAATAAACATTATCAAATCAAATCAAACTTTATTTATATAGCACATTTCGGACAAGGTTTTGCAATGCAATGCGCTTCACAAAAAAAAAAAAATAGAATAAAATAATAAAATAAAATCAAGTAGGAAGAGTATTAGTAAATGTAAGAAATAAAAAGTGATAAAATAAAATAAAAATTGTTCCTAGGTAAAGGCAAGGCTAAAAAGGTATGTTTTTAGTCTTCATGAACTACTAAACATTGGTTCGATGCACAGTGGCTGTGTTTTTAACAACGAGGATCCTGATCACAACATCCCGCCAGAGCTTGTCAGACCGCCGGGGTCTCTGTGGATTACTGTCCCACCCGGAAAGCACGGAGGCGGCGCAGAGAGAGGAAACAAAAGCGAGGCTGCCGAGCTGGAATACATGCTAGGCTAGGAAAAGACCCGCACAAACCTCCACTGCCAAGTCTTTTCATTGCCAATGCAAGATCACTTGCCAACAAAATGGAAGACCTGGAACTTACCACATCTACGCAGAAAAATATACAGGGCTGCTGCGTTATGATCATTATGGAAACGCGGCTCAACCCGATGATCCCGGAGGAGGCCATCAGGCTATCTGGCCGCACAGCACACCGCTACGATAGGAACAAAGACTCCGGTAAGAGCAGGGGGGAAGGACTTTGTGTATACACAAACAATAACTGGTGCATGAATGTAAAGGTCATTGATAACCACTGTTCTCCAGACTTGGAATATTTATCAATAAAATGTCGCCCTTCCTATATGCCATGAGAATTCACGGTTGCCATAATCACAGCTGTATACATACCACCAGATGCTAATACTTCAACAGCTCTGGGCTATCTGCGAACTGCCATTAGCAAACAACAGAATGCCCATCCTGACGGAGTTTTTATAATAGCAGGCGATTTCAACCAAGCAAAACTAAAGTCTGTCCTTCCAAAATTTTATCAACATGTGCAGTGCCCTACAAGAGGAAAAAACACACTCGACCATGTTTATAGCAACATTAAACATGGGTACAAAGCATCACCTCTCCCTCATCTGGGCCAGTCTGATCACATCTCCCTGTTTTTAACTCCAGCATACAGACCGCTTATCAATATGGTCAAACCAGCTGCTAGAGACATACAGGTATGGCCTGAGGGAGCTTCTGAGCAGCTACAGGACTGCTTTAACCGCACTGACTGGGATTTAGGCTATTTCAGGATGAGGACATTGACACGTACACTTCCACTGTACTGTTCTACATAAAAAGCTGTGTGGACAATGTCACTACCATAAAACGCATCCGTGTCTTTCCCAACAACAAACCATGGATGACCAAAGAGGTCCAACTCCTGCTAAAAGCCCGCAATATGGCTTTCCGGTCCGGCAACACAGAGTTGTACAGTACGGTCAGGTCCGACCTGAAGAGGGGCATCAGAGACGCCAAAGCAGTCTGCAAGCGAAGGATTGAGAGCCACTTCGACAACTCAGACCCCCGTTGTGCATGGCAAGGTATACAGCACATCACCAATTATAATAACAACAGCAACCCGACCACCAGCAGCAGTGCCTCACTGGTGGAGCAGCTCAATCACTTCTTTGGCCGCCATGAGGTGGAGAGAACAGAGACTGTTATTCCCACTGCTCCAGCTATAGCTTCCAACAGCCAGACACTCATCATGCTAATGTCACACGCACTCTCCGTAATGTCAACATATGGAAAGCAGCTGGTATGGATGGAGTTCCAGGACGGGTTCTCAGAGACAGCGCTGCCAAGTTAGCTGACGTATTCACAAATATTTTCTACCTATCCCTGGCACAGTGCACTGTCCCCACATGCCTAAAGACATCCACAATAGTGCCAGTCCCGAAGCAGACAGCCATAACCTGCCTCAACGACTACAGGCCGGTCGCATTAAGACCAATAATCATGAAGTGCCTGGAGAGACTGGTCCTTAAGCACATCAAGGCTGCCCTCCCACCCACACTGGATCCACACCAATATGCATACAGAGCCAACAGATCAACAGATGATGCCATTGCCACTACCCTCCACACTGTACTGCTCCACCTAGAACAACAGGGAGCTTATGCACGGCTGCTGTTTGTGGATTACAGCTCTGCATTTAACACAATCATACCCAGCAGACTGGTCTCCAAGCTGTCCGACCTAAGCTTCGAACACATCTGCCTTTGGATAAAGGACTTCCTAACAAACCGGCAGCAGTCAGTCAGGATGGGCTCCCACCACTCTCCCACTTTGTCACTCAGCACAGGGGCTCCACAAGGCTGTGTGTTGAGCCCCCTCCTCTACTCTCTGTACACCCATGACTGTATACCAACCCACAAAATGAACACAATCATCAAATTTGCGGACGACACAACAGTGGTGGGGCTGATCATTGAGGGCGATGAGTCAGCTTACAGAGAGGAGGTACAGAGGCTAACAGACTGGTGCTCAGAAAACAACTTGGCACTCAACACCAGTCTCCAGTTTCAGGTTCCTGGGCACCCACATTTCAGAAGATCTCACGTGGACAACCAACACAAACTCTCTGGCTAAGAAGGCACAACAGCGGCTTTACTTTCCAAGAACACTCAGGAAAGTCAACCTGCCACAACAGCTGCTAGTGTCCTTCGGAAGATCACCAACACACATCTGCCTGCTCTGGAAGACATCTACAGCTCCCGTTGCCTGCGGAAGGCATCCTGCATCTTAAAGGACCCATATCACCCCGCCCATCACTTGTTCGTCCTTCTGCCCTCAGGAAAGCGCTACAGGTCCATCAAAGCACACACTACAAGATTAACGAACAGTTTCTACCCCAAAGCAATCACCACACTGAACTCTGCACTGAAAGTACGCCCCCCATAGACAATATTTATTCATATTCATATTTATTTGTGCAATACCTATATTTATTCTGTGCAATACTGGTATTTATTGTGAGCTGTATGTAGAGTTTTTATTATTCCTTTTTTGTATCTTTTATATTTTTATTACCTTGTTTTATTTTGTATATTTGAGCTCCACCCAGGCAGTGCGCCTGAATTTTGTTGTACACACCAGTACAATGACAATAAAGAAATTCCATTCTATCCAAGCCCTCCACCCCCTGTTTCGCCACATTTTCTCTCCTCACAGACTCTGAAGTTTCCCAGCTCCTGCTCTCCCACCGCCCTACCACCTGTGCCCTCGACCCTATCCCCTCATCTCTCCACCAGGCAATCACACCAGACATCCTCCCATTTGTCACCTCCCTCGTGAACTCCTCCCTATCTTCTGGATGTTTCACCTCATCCTTCAAGAGGGCCCACATCACCCCACTGCTGAAGAAGCCCACACTAGATCCCTCAGTCATCCAGAACTACCGCCCGGTATCTCTCCTTCCTTTTCTATCCAAAACTCTTGAACAAGCTGCATATAACCAACTCTCTGCTTTCTTCTCTCAGAATAACCTGCTTGACCCCCACCAGTCCGGCTTCAGGCCTGGCCACTCAACAGAGACTGCACTCCTCTCAGTCAGTGAGTCACTCCATGCAGCACGAGCAGCCTCCCTCTCCTCTGTCCTGATTCTCCTAGACCTCTCGGCTGCATTCGACACTGTGGAGCACTCCATCCTCCTGTCCTCCCTGGCAGCAACAGGGATCTGCAGCACAGTCCTTGACTGGATAGAGTCTTACCTCTCCGATCGTTCCTTCCAGGTTGCCTGGGCTGGTAAAGTATCGCCGCCCGGTCCCCTCGGCACCGGAATTCCCCAGGGCTCAGTCCTCGGTCCCCTTCTCTTCTCCTTATACACTAGATCCCTTGGCCCTGTAATCTCTGCCCATGGCTTGTCCTATCACTGTTATGCCGACGACACGCAACTCTTTCTCTCCTTCTCCCCATCGGACACACAGGTCCCTGCCCGCATCTCCGCTTGCCTGAGGGACATCCAGAGCTGGATGGACAATCACCACCTGAAGCTCAACCCAGGTAAGACGGAGCTAATCTTTATTCCTGCTCTAACCTCTCCCCTCCTCGATTTTTACATTTCCCTAGGGGACACCTTAGTGACATCATCACTCTGTGCCAAGAATCTCGGAGTGATGATGGACAACAGGTTGTCCCTCTCCAAGAACATCGCAGCGGTAAGCCGGGCGTGCAGATTTTTCTTGTATAACATCCGGAGAATCCGCCCCTCTCTCACCACCTACTCTACCCAGCTCCTGGTCCAAGCAATGGTACTATCCTGCCTGGACTACTACAACGCTCTTCTGGCTGGACTACCGGCATCTGCCATCAGACCCCTGCAACCCATTCAGAATGCTGCAGCCCCGTCTGGTCTTCAACCTCCCTAGACACTCCCACGTCACTCCCCTGCTCACTACCCTCCATTGGCTGCCTGTTATGGCTCGCATCAAATTTAAAACATTGGTCCTAGCATACCAGGCAGTCAAGGGATCAGTCCCAGCATACCTCCACAAGATCTTCAAACCCTACATGCCAGCCAGACCCCCCCGTTCCGCTACCTCAGGACGCCTGGCACCTCCCCCTCTTCGCACCTGCGCTTCCCGAACACGTCTCCGGTCTGTCCTGGCCCCACGATGGTGGAATGACCTCCGCGTGAAGGTCAGAACAGCTGAGACACTGACCCACTTCAAGCGACAACTGAAGACTCACCTCTTCAGGCTGCACCTCTCCCCATCCCTCCCTACCTCCCTGTAATCTCTAAATTAACTTTAAGCTTAGGGTTGTAACTAAGTAGCTGTTCGTAGGTGATTTAGTTAATGCTCTCGTCTTTTCTACTGCTTGTATTTTTGCATAGACCGCGTTGTTGCTGTTCTCGTTTGTGTTCGTATTAATCAGTTTATCCTTCAGGGTCCAAGTTGAACTATGCGGTTGTTCCCTGCACTTGGAATGGTACATCTCTCTAGGGTTTTCGACACACTTGTTCCTGGTTATGGTTATACACTTTGTTGTACGTCGCTCTGGATAAGAGCGTCTGCCAAATGCCTGTAATGTAATGTATTCTATAATGCAGAGACTTTAAAACAGGTGTGATACGTGCTCTCCTTCTGGTCCTAGTTAAGACCCTGGTGGCAGCATTCTGTATTAGTTGTAACCAACCTATTGTCTTTTTGTGTAGACCAGAAAGGAGTTACAGTAGTCCAACCTGCTAGAGATAAAAGCATGCATAAGCCTCTCTTAGCTTGAGAGAGAAAAGGCCTGACCTTGGCAATATTTTTTAGATAAAAGGCAGCCTTGGTCACATTCCTAATATGGACGTCAAAGTTCAGTTCGTTATAAAAAATGACACTGTTTTATACTGATGAGGCTGATAATAATAATAGATTGTATCAGCCATTATTATAATGCAATATATATATTCAGCACTTCAGTATAAGGGTACTCTTACTGATTGTGGGGATGAGGCTTGTGAGTAATTAGACACCAGAGGTAGATTTTGATAGCTTAATAAAGTGTGAAGTGTCAGCAGTCTTATTAGCTCACCTTAACACGACTATATACTTAGTTCTCAATAACAATTACGTTACACAAACATAGTTTAACTCTATATATTATTAATAAGGCATACAGAGTTTACAACTCACACTGATGCAATTAATCCAGGGGAAATATTCACAAGAAAAGTTGCTTGAGATGTCCTAGTAAGGAGTTGCTTCCATCTGTTCAGAGATGTGCCTACTCAGGGGAGCTACCCACTTTAATAGCTGTTCGAGTAGTTGTCTCAGGGGAAGTCAGGAAATAGGTCTTCCTACCCCACAGGTCTTGTTTCTGAGTTGCCTTGATAAGAAAGGTGCAGCTGGCGGTGACGTCCTTTCCTTGCTTCGGGGCTGGCTACCGTCCACGTCTTGGACTCGCCTCCTCCCTACGGCCCCTCCGTCCCCCCTCCTTGCTCTGCTGTCCTAAGTAAGTTCGAGCCTGTGTCCCTTGCTCATATTAAAGACATAGTTTCACATGCTAAGCCGACCACTTGTCCCCTGGACGTTGTTCCTACATGCCTATTGAAGGAAGTGTTTGACACCGTAGGCCCTACAATTTTACTCATTCTGAACAGTAGTCCAGCCAGTGGTTCTGTTCCCTCTTGTTTTAAACATACGGTAGTACATCCTATTATCAAAAAGCCTAACCTTGATGCAACTGTTCTTAATAATTTCCAGCCTATTTCCAAGCTGCCTTTTTTTAATCTAAAGTCAGCTCTACTTAAAGTCTCCAATGACCTTCTGCTGTCTCTAGACTCTAGTAAATGTGCCATACTAATTCTACTAGACCTTAGCTCTGCCTTCGATGCAGTAGACCACAACATTCTCCTGAACCGTCTCCAGCACCAGGTCAATATCCAGGGCAGCACCCTCCAGTGCTTCGCCTCCTACCTAACAGATAGATATTTTTCTGTCATAACTGGAAACCTCTTCTCCTCCTATCACCTGTGGTGTACCTCAAGGCTCCATTTCAGGGCCCATATTATTCGTCCTGTACATGCTTCCTTTAGGCTCTATTTTCCAAAAGCACAACATCTCCTACCATTGCTACGCAGATGACACTCAGCTATACCTCCCATTAGAACCTGGTGATAGTAATAAGGACACTGTTAGGTCCCTCATTGAATGCCTCCAGGAAGTGAAATATTGGATGGCAAACTGTCTCCAAACAATGACAGCAAAACTGAAGTAGTCTTATTTGGACCCTCCAACTCTATCGGGGGTATAGCAAATCACTTGGGGCCCCTGGCACCTAACCTTCATGCCCATGCCAGAAATCTTGGTGTCACCTTTGATCTAGCTTTAAAATTTGATAAATTAAAAATAATAACAATATCACAATATAATAAAGATAAATTGTGAAAGGTTGCTTTTTCCACATTAGGAACATCGCCAAACGTAAACCGTTCCTCTCATTTAATGACCTGAAGACTGTCACTAATGCCTTAATTTCCTCTCGGCTGGATTATTGTAATGCTCTGTATTTGGGAATTAGCCAGTCATCCTTGTCTTGCTTGCAGCTGGTGCAGAATGCTGCTGTTAGATAATTAACTGGTACCAGGAAGAGAGAGAGCATCACACCTGTGCTGGCGTCCCTACATTGGCTACCGGTCAAGTGCAGGATTGAATTTAAGGTTCTTTTATTTGCTTTTAAAGCATTACATGGCCTGGTGCCCCAGTACATCTCTGAGTTCTTCTGTCTCCTCTCCAACCCCAGAACCCTCAGATCCTCGGACCAGCTGCTCCTGGCCGTCCCTTGATCGAGGCTAAAGGGAAAGGCTGATCGTGCCTTCGCAGTAGCCGCCACAAAGCTTTGGAACAGACTACCATTTTTAATTAAGTGTTTCCCCTCTGTGGACACTTTTAAGGCTAAACTCAAGACCCACTTGTTGTCTCAGGCTTTTGAGTGTCCAAATCCTCATAAGGTTTTATGACGATTTACTTGCTAATCTTCTGTGTTTTATATTTTCCAACTGTTACTTTACTTATTTAACTATGTATGCATATTGTTATGTTCTCTCTACTGCTTTTTTGCTGTTACCTGTTAAGTTATTTTATTTTCGTATGTTATTTTATTGTACAGCACATTGGTCCACCTTGGTTGTTTTAAATGTGCTTAATAAATAAACTTGATTTGATTTCTCCTTATCTGTTCTAGTCAGGCCTTGTTTAAATCACACCATGCATATTGGACATTAATTTGCGTCACTTTAGGTTATCACACTCTTAATATTCTTCTAATACAGGTTAAAAACAACATGTTTATCACTTTGCTGTCTATTCGCTGAGTCAAGCTAAGTCCTGTTTCTGCTGAGTCACGGTCGGGGCCCCCTCTTCAGCCCGGACTGCACGCTATCTGCCACACACCACACTCAAAAAATGTCAATTTTCCTCCTCTAAACTTCATCGTTCTGTAATGTCACAGAATGTCTAAAATACACTCCTACAGACACCCAGGTTTTTAGCCTGTGGTTTGATATTTCGTGACAATGATTTAAGTTGTGTCACCCCTTTCTCTCTTGGGGCCTTTGCCCTGAGCACCAGTATTTCAGTCTTGTCTTCGTTCAGCTGGAGGAAATTCTGTGCCATCCACACATTGATGTCAGCGATACAGCGTATAAGGGTATCAATGGGGCTGAGATCATCTGGCAAGACTGAGACATACAGCTGGGTGTCATCCACATAACTATGGAAGCTGATGCCATGCTTGCGGATGATAGCCTCTAATGGGAGCATATACAGACTGAATAGTAAAGGCCCTAAAATCGAGCCCTGGGGCACACCACATGTAATATGCACTTTGTCTGAAGAGTGGTCACCGAGGGAAACAAAAAAAATCACGGTTTATTAGGTAGGATCTAAACCAATATAAATCTGCGCCAGAAAGGTCGACCCAATTATGCAGTCTGTCAAGGAGGATCTCATGGTCAAGGGTATCAAATGCTGCACTGAGGACTAGCAGGACCAGGACAGATATCCCTTTTCCATCAAGGCATTTTGAGGGCCGGTTCGGAGCCGGTGCCTAATCACGAACCAGTTCTTTGCTTCTCGACAGCAAAAGAACTGGCTCTCGGCCAGGAAAAGTGGTTCCAAAGTGGCACCAACACTTGGCTGGTCTAGAACCAAGAACCGCTTACATCAGGGGCTGGGGGCGGGATTATTGTGATCAACCAAGACCAACTAAAACTTTGTGACCGCCAGGTAGAGTTCGACAGACAGGAAAACGTAAACTGATTTGCAACTTTATATGAAATAGGCGAAATATCAGTAACAACCTGTACCTAGTTATGTAGGAAAACATGTCCTTGTTATCCTCCAGTGGTTATTTTTTCAGTACTTTCACAATTTTTTTCTGTGCCGGCAAATAAGTCAGAGGTGGATCAGCGCTAGCTTATGGTTGCTAAGGGGACATGTATCGACCCCATTGAAATGAATGGAACTTGACAAATTTGCTAGCATACTGTTTAAGTGTCCTGTCTTGGGTATTTGAGGTTAATATAAGAAAGGGTGGTTGCTATCAGCACTAGGAATCTAGGAATCCGTACATATTCACTGTTGTAACTAAAGTCGCAGGATGCAAAATAGCCATTGGGAAAGCGGTTTGAAATTATGAAGCAACGTCTGCACCATTTCATTCATACTAAAAAAAAAATGTGATACAGAAAGTGAAACAGCAGACAAAATCCTAAACTTTTACAGATGTAACATTTAAGCTAACAATGAATGCAAATACTGCCATAAAACTGCACAATCCATAAGTGACATTTCTATTGGCAAAATTAAGTCAACAGAATTAACAAATACTAAATTGTAATTGCCTGATTTATACTTTGTCACATGATGCTTTCAACAAGTGTTGTATGACAAATGACATTTGTCACACTCTGGTCGTGCACCTCTAGAATTCTGTTATTTTGCAGACAACGTGATACTTTGTCACGGAGTGCGATTGGACAGCCAGATCGAGCTGTCCCTAGACATTTGGGGGCCCCTTCAAAACATTGGCACCTTCTGATTTTTTTTCCATATCTGCCAAAGGAAGGTGAGAAGGTAGGGCCTTGGATGAGTAGGCGCAGTGCCTGATCTGCCCAGTGAGACTGCTCTGGGTAGATGGGATACCAAAATTTGTCAATGGATACATTTTTTTTGCCCCACTTCATTATTTTGGTTTTGACCGCTGTTGATAATCGTGGGGGATAAGAGGAAAAACTGTCGGAATCAATAAAATATTGTATGTACCATGTAGGGACAGATGTGGTTAATCAAGTCATTGAACCGATTAGCCACCATCCTAAAAGTTTAAATGCCTGGCTTCCTCCAGCATGTGGTTAACTAGGCTAGAACACATTCACCTTGTTTTGCCCTCGTTTATGTGACTGACAAGCCACTCTTTTTTTCTGTTCATGCCATTTTTCAATAAAACAAAGGGAAGATTAAATTTTTTTTCCTCCATTTCTCAATTTCACTGGGGGCTGCCATATTTTCATATATATACTCATCAGAAGTTTGGCATCTTGTTACCACAGAGACAACGGAAACCTCTGTTTAAATGCACAACGTTGTGTGCCACCTTAATATTTGCCACACGATTCAGGCTTCAATGCAAGAAATACTCAAAGTATAAATCAGGTTTTAGATGTAAATTGACATCACAAGCTTTGGATTTGGCTACTTGTTCGCAGCAAGGCGTTTTGTCCACGGTTAACTTCCTTCTTCAGTAGCCCCTGTTAGAAGGGAGTTAACCGTGGACAAAACGCCTTGCTGCGAACAAGTAGCCAAATCCGAATGATTCAAGCTGAGGTGCAGTGCATTCTCATCAAGTTCATGAGGGCTTAGAGCTGTCCCATTGTCAAAACAACTTTTTTGAGAGGGCACGTGTGGACTTTTGGCGTCCGTTATCTACCTTTACCTACCCTCTTGTTAAGTCCGCATCATTGCAGACTAAGGCCGAGGGACAACTGGCCACTTATTTTTCTGAAACTTCAAGCACTTGTTAGGCTACTGATAATACAGCAAAACATTTCATCTGTGATTTTTGCCTTTTTCCAGTTTTGTGATTTTAAACAACTTTGCCATGACTGCTCTGTTACCCAATATTTGACAAATTGACAAATATGCCCAGCTGCATTCACGCAGTAATTTTATTACACTGCATGAAGCCGTGATAAATAAATAAAAATTTTCCTTCTCATAACCTCCCCCTCTCATTTTCCTTTCAAATGTCATTAGAATTCACATATTTTAAGTTTTGTAAAAAAAAAAGAAAAAAGAAAGAAAAAAATCATTCAAAAAATTTAAAATGACAAACGCTTGCCAGCACATGTCCTGGCAACATGTAGTTCCTTTGTGCATGATCCCAGTGGTGGAAGACCTCTTCTGGTTCCACTGTTCTTCTGTTGACAAATTTGAGGAGGGTTGCATCTTCATCTCTCAGCAATTGGTCACGTACTGGGTGATGTCAGAAGTCTTGTCCCATTTCACCACTTTTATACCTAAAGCCTGTGTCAACTCGTGGTCTTGCTTGTCCCCGGAAATACACCAGTCTTTGAATCCATAGTCCAGAGGGCTCCGTTTGGGACTGCGGCTTAGAAGAGGGCTACCCAACCCTGTTCCTGGAGATCTAACATCCGGTAGGTTTTCCTTTCAACCCTAATTTCGGACATCTGATTTTAACAATTAGCAGCTCAACGAGATCTCTAGCTACTGAATGAGGCGTGCTTTGTTAGGAATGAAAGCCTAAAGGATCACCAGGAACACAGTTAGCAGCCCTGATTTAGACAACAGTACAAATCCTTTCCATAGGGAGTAGTTAGCTGGTCTCCCAGACTTTTCTACTCTTAGCCCAGTTTTCTGGGAGTCCAAATTTAGCTGGGAGTGTCTTGCATCACTTCCATGGATGTCATACCCTTGCATCGTTATCTCCCGAATTTAACATCTATATAGTAACATACTACACAGTTACACTAGACTCCACTTTCCTTCCTGTTCTGACCACATTCTCCCTGGCCACACAGAAACAAGAGCATATTGGCCAGCCCCTTGAATCACCCAAAACCTTTTCTATGAAACCAGGAGGAATGCATGACAAGAAACCTCCAAGAACCCTCACTTGGACACAAGGAAGGCTGTAAAGACCTCCCATTGAACAAATTTAACCCACCTCTGGCCCGATGGTTATGTTGTTAGAAGTGGGTCTAGATTTAAATTATTTTGAGAACAGTATTACAAGCCTTGACTGCAGCATTCATGATGCTTGTTCAACTTAGCCTTCTGTAATTTTGACCATTCTTATGCCCCTCAATGCATCCTCTGCAGCTGCATGACCACAGAATGTGCTGCAAGGATCTACTTGAGCACAACCTTATAGTCTTGGTTCATGAGGACCACACAGTGACACGATCCACACCAGTATCCAGCGCCTCATTTCCCTGAGAACTGTCCCAACGCAAAACCTAATTTCATTTTAGAGCAATCCAATTGGCATCATCTGTCCATTGGTGCCATATTCAAGCAGCTTCCTGTCTCCAGTATGAAGACTTGAGCATGTCTGCTTGGTGGCTGTACCCATGGTAGCAATGGTACCCGGAGGAGCACGTCACAGCACCGCCATCCTGGAGACCCATGCTATTGTTTCTTTTCCAGTGTCTGAGCTTTAAGAGCTTTTGGTTCCCTGAACAAACTTTGCAAGTCTAAACGTAGGAGTTGCATTGAAGCACTGATATTGCATATAGCTTCCTTCTTAATGATTTGCCGAATTTTCCACTATGGGTATCATATTCAACACAGACATTGCTAAATATGATTACAAATACAACTTTGCCAGCCTGCTGGGTCTCTCATTCAGTTAGGGTACCATGCCGTGCAGCATGGATGAGCCCCATGATCTTTGACTCGGACCAGGCCAGTGCCGAATGTGGCCAGAAGCATGCTAAGGGCAATGCGTAATTGGCAATTGCATCAACCAGGGTATGGAAGGTTTAGTCAGGTAGGGGTCTGTCTTTCATTGCTCACTAGAAATCCCCATTGGTCAAATCGGGTGCCTGTTGACAGCACACCAAAAGCTGCATATGAAATGCCTTCCTCCAGCTCGACTATGCAAGCTTGGGAGTGGGCCATGGTGAAAAGAAGCAGGCTGATTACACCACATGTTTCAAAGCAGAAGCTAGGATGTCTTCTCTCAAAAATTGGCAGCGAGGAATGCAGCTACAAATGGTTAACTGGTCATGTTCAAACCCACGTTGGACACCAAATAAATAAAAATAGGACCAGTCACCCAAGACTACGGACATACTTTGCATTAACCTGCTCCTCATTTGTAATCTTTATACCCTAATACTTTTGAGTTCACCTTGATAAGGTCTTGTGGGAAAAGGTCCACAACTTTTTAGCACCTTGACCATCAACTTGATCAGGGGATGAGGGGCTATTGCCAGTACCCAGGTAATGCAACAACTATCACCTGTGGTACTGTTGCTCATTAATCAGGTGAATGCACTTGTTTCTCTTACACTGCAAGACACTGGATAAGGATTTCTGCTGAATTAATCCCTCACTTGCTATGACCCCTGATTGTGGAACTACTGTTATGGTCAGAAATGCTGAAACAATGCTTTTAAAAGTCAACTGAATGCATTTCTTTTTTTGATTGTGCTTTAAAGTAATCTCTCAGTCATGCACTATGGTCTCAACCACATTGCCTCTATGCTGACTACAGGGTTTTTCTGGCATGAAATGAGTCTTTGGTGTTACCCATCATTGGGGTAGCCTTGCAGTTGCTCATAGGGTCATCCCACATTGTTCACATTGAACCGTTTCCCATTTTTTCCCTTCACTTCAGTTTTGCTTTGGTGCACTCCAAAGATTTCTCTTTATGGAGCAAAAACCCTGGACTACATACAGATCATCTATATCATTGACCCTTTTATGTCTGGCCTCCTCATTCTCATCGGTGGAAGCACCAATCAGTGGCCTCAATGATAATTTAGCACCTGCCAATGTCCTCTGAGGATTCAACTCGGCAGAATTAACATGGGTTTCAAGTTCCAACTGTCCAGAAGCCGTACAATCGAACTGCCCAGACATTGTACCATACACTGTTCTTTGACCTTCTGAAGCATTCTGTAAATTGCCAAGTCCACTCATAATGATCTCAACAACATTAATGCTTTAACTGAAGGGAGTGTATGAGCTCATGTCTCCATCTATATTAAAAAATAAAAAATGGAAAACCACTTACAGGTTCCTGCAATAGCAACATTTTACATTCTTGGACAGAGCACTATAGGGTCTGATTCAGGGTAGCTCTTAAAATGGATCAGGAAGTGAAATTTACTGAAGTGTCAAAAGATGAAATCGACTAAAATTCAAGACAAGTGCAACTCAGGCGAATTTCACAGTGAAATACAAGTCTGAATACTACATGCTGCACTAATTGTATAATGCCGTACTGACCAATCACAGGCTCTTGCCGTTCCTTGTTCTTCAGGTAGTCCCACAGCTTCTGAAAGGACTGGCTGGGTTCTTCAGGCTCTGAAGACTGCGCCAGGTGTCGTCCTGGGTTTGAAGATTGACGTACGCACTTTGACTCTGAAGACAGGGCTGGCTTTTGTGTCTTTGGGACTAAAGAACAGAAAACGTAAAGTTCAGTCTATCAGAAAAGTTTCCTGATAAATATTTCAAACCATTGCATGAAGCATACCTGCTCCTTCTGATTGAACACAGAAATTAACATACAATTCACACATTAGGAGTACTTGGTGATGGTTTATGATTAAAAAGTGGACTTACAGAAAATGGTATATAAGCAGGTATATAAGCAATTATATAAAATCTCATATAGATCTTATGGTTACTTGATAACGTACCAAAAGTGTACTTTTAAAAGTCTATATATCCAAGTGTACGTTGTTTCACCCCATGCCATGTTCCTGTTGGAATGTAAGCTAGAGGAGATGTACACTACAGCTGGAGTCTATTAAGTGCTTTAGGGGATTAGAGGACCTCTAGGCCAGCATGGTCAGCCTTGGTATGGACTCCCTGATCCTAACTGATGATTGGCTTGGAATGGAATCTTTGCATATGGTGATTAATTTAATCTCAAAGGCTGAAACAACAGTTATTGGTCTCTGAAAACTATATGAACTATGTAATGGACTTTATATTTTTGAAGCCTGTACTTGTACCTCTTCCTGACTGGTCGTATTATTAAATCATATAAAGGAGCTCCTGACTCTGTCATTTGTTATCTTTATCTTCAACACCATCATTTTTGTTAAGAAATTCCTACATTAGTATCAGCAGGTAGTCTCTCCACCTTTATATACGGTCACTCCAGTTGTTAATCCCACACTCACCCAGTCTTTGTCCAACGGTCACGAGTAGTGGAATGCAAGTCTGGATTTTCTCTCCCGAGACTGCCTGTAGCTTCTTCAGTGCTGAAAGTGGACAACAAGACACAAGACATTTCTGTAATTAAACACAGGATTTAGTCAATCCTGTCATAACTGTCATGAGAATTTAATTCACAACACCGATAAAAGGCGGCGATCTAATTTTAATAAACATGAAGGGGAAAGATGAGGGTGCAATACAAGGAGACCCCTGCCCCTTTCACCAACTCACCATTCACAAACTGTGATGAGTCCACTTCTTCATAGATGGCCGGATCCACTTTGATCACCTTAAAAGGGAGAGGAGAGTGGTAAAACATTAACACACACACACAGACACACACAAATTGAAGGAGTATTATTCCTGGGAGGAGGGACACAACTAAAGGAGATATTGTACCTGGACTCTGCCAGAAGAATCAATCTTCTCCGCTTGAGATGCTAGGTCAAGCATCATTGCACCATAGTGGGCATCATAGTGTTTGTACAGACTTTTACTGCCTAGGGAAGAGGGATGTGCAAGGTCCTAAAAAGTAAATACAGATGGTCATTCCCTCACATGTCTGAGCTGCTGCAATGAGAATTAAAGACGTATCATCATATCATCTCTTCTGCAGAATACCGCAAAATCCTGAAAGGAATGCAAAGTCCTGCCAGAGTGTTTGACCTGGGCATTTTTTTTTAAATGAACCATTCCTTCACATCCAATGTTCCTAACCAGCATTTTGAGCTCAATCACATGTATAGAAAGAGCCCTGGGGGTTACTGAGGCACATTGGGATATCAGATTGAAGCGCTGGTCCCTACTCCACTCACCAGGTAGTTGAAGACATGGTCAAAACCAATAATGTGAGCAATGACCAGAGGCTCTCGCACACTCTTCTTGCAGAGCAGACACAAGTATCCACCAAACTTGTTGCTGTCCGTCCTTTTATACCCCACTAGGAAATTCATTCCTGTGGAATTCAGTCACCACAGCATCATAACATTGGACAACAGCTGAACGAAATTTTGTGTTCTATGAATGTCTTCTTGAAGCTGGCTAGACTTACCAATCAAGGGGTATTTCCGGCTTGGGTTACTATGGTACTGCTCCAATTTTGTCCACCTCCTAACTACAAATCAGACAAATGTAAAAAGAGACACATACAAAAGTCAGAAGCTACTGGAGGTACAGTAAGGTGTACTGGACCACATTATGGGTGGAACAACCATGAGCTGACAATCACTGATGAATTTCAGCCAGTCACTAGGCTTTGAAATCTTTTGGCATACAACACGGCCATCCATCCACAACAAGTCCAAGGCAAAATAGTTACAAATTAATTTCACACATGCTTTATTTTAATTACATAAGGAACAGCTTTAAATTACATTTTAAATAAATATTAATTTAAAAATCTGACAACAAAATTAGATAAAATACTTCAGGGTATTCCTGCGATTAATGTAGCAGGTGCAACAGCAAATGTTTCTTTTACACTATTCGCATTCAGCATGTATCTGCAAGGTAGAATTTTGGCTATTCTAGCCAAATTCCAGGATTGGGGTCATAAAGATCAGAAGGCTTGAAAACACAGCCGAAAAGACAATTGCCCTGCAATATGGAGATTTCCCTGGGACAGTCTCGGGACCTTATCAGCCCGCCGGCACTAATGTGGTCACCCAGTGTGTCAGTTCCCTTATCTTTAGTCAAAAGCTTGTGTTAAAACCACTGACAGAAAACAAGCCTTGGGAACTCTGCCAACCATGCATAAAACTCAGAGAATAGCATTCTTTAGAGAACAGCAGAACGCTCTCCATTATGACATGAATTAAAGTATAATGGATTGAAGTCTCTGGTTGTCAGGGTTATTTCTTCAACAGCCATGAAAGCCGCCCACTTCTGGGAAGATTCACCACTGTTCCAAATGTTCTCCATTTGAAGATAATGGCTCTCACCGTGGTTTGGTGGAGTCCCAGAGCCTTAGAAATGGCTTTGTAACCACTTCCAGACTGATATTTCAATAATTGCTTTTCAATAAGGTGAATTGGTTGATTGGGCAACTAAGGAGGGAATTACAGTTTTCATATAGGTGTTTATCATTTAATTTAATAAAAAAAATTTTTATCAAAGTATGTGTTTTGCATTTACTCCAGGTTCCCTATGCCTAATGTTACATATTGTTTAAAGATCCGAAACCATTCAGTGAGACATATGCAATGATAGAGGAAGTGGGCAAGTACTTTTTCACAGCACCGTATATAGTGAGATATAGCTTGCTCAAGAGAAGAACGGTAGAGTGCTTACCTGGGAATCAAACCTGCAACCTTTGGGTTACAACCCCAGTTCCCTACCCATTACCACAGTGCAGCCCAAATGTATGGGCAAATGCTACAGTAACTAGCCTGACACCACTGGAGTGAGCAAAAGGGTAATTCCAAACTTACCTCTGAGCCTCTCCTTCAGCTCCTCTTCCTGGCACAGTTCCCTCATGGCTATTCGTTGACAGGTAAGACACAGGACGACAGGGGAAATTTAGCAATAAAGGACAAGACAGAAGATAAAATGTTCAAAGACTGCAGCCCCTATCTTTCCCAAGTGGGGCTCCGTTTGCATTAAAATGCTATAGAACTTTAGATCAAGATCTTTTTGACTGCAAATTCTTCCCTTAAAGGGACTAGACTGGATGCTTTGGAAATCAGAACAATGATGTTATTGAACTCACAAATTTAGATTTTAGTTGTACTTCATAGTTACATATAGTTCTGTTCCGTAAAATTCACAGAAAAATCACTTGCACTTAAATGGTCTTAAACGTCCACAAAACACACTAAGTGGTAAAATGGCAACTGCTCTCCTTTGTGCAAACAGACTAAAGCCAGCATATCTAGCGGAGAAAATAAGAGGGGGGAGGAAGCAGCACTTACCTGGTATGTACGGTGTCACTTGCATATGGTTAAACCACTTCTGTGGCATGTCAAGCAGCTGTTTGTGAAATAAAAAAGGATCCAAATCCAAAGGCAAGCTTGACAAATTCATTAGTATGGCAGAAACAAACAGTACAAGGTATTTGCTTGATGTGTCAAATAGATGTCTGGCTTCCCAAATAACTTTTACAAAACTTTTATGGACAAGTGTACAATTTTCAATGAACAGTTATAGTTACTACTTTGACATGGCAATCGTTTCAATACTGTTCAGACACATTTTCAGTCTTCCGCAAATACACTTGTTCGTGGGCAACAGAAAACAAAGAACAGTTCCCCTTTTTTAATATTGTGGTAATCTTGAAATTGTTTAGGAAACTGGGGCATATAGATCCCTTTCCATTCATTTTCAGATTGTGAATACTTTTTCTGATTTCCAGGGACAATGGAACCGACTCCAGCTGCTATAAGCCCTACCTGCAGCGTGGGAACCGTGACCCAATACAGGACTGCGTACTTACCTGCAGCATGCCCATTCCCTGCTCCTTCTCCACAGCTTGCACCTGTGGCTCCAAAATAGACAGCATGTTCTGGGATGGAATCCAGCCAAAATGGAGCCGCTCTGGATCCATGAACGCCTGCCAACAATAACAATGAATCTTTATCTTTTGCATTAAGACTAAGTACAAAGCATTTGGCCCATTCCTAATTTCCTCTTATTTGTCACACTGAACATGCCACACTGAATGGTTTCAGATGTTTAGAATAATTGCAATATTAGACAAAGGGAACCCAAGTAAGCACAAAACACGTTTTTTAAACGATCATTTCATTTATTTAATGTCACATATCACCATGTGAAAAAGTAATTGCCCCTTTAATAGCATCACCTTTAGCATAACTGTAACCAACCGCTTCCTATATTTTGATATTGCTGTGGAGGAATTTTAGCCCACTCTTCTTTGTTCAGAACCTGAACAATCTGCTCACCAAAGCAAAGAAGCAATGATCAGAGGAGATCAGGTGTGCCATGATGACTTTGCTGGTGCACTTGTCCTGACAGATGTGGCACAGGTAGATGGGTGGCTTTGCGGTCTGTGTGTCAATGCAGGCTGTTACTAGATGGAGTCCTGGAAAGGAGAAATGAGGCATCCTAAATAACTTGGATTACTACATGGACAAGCAGACTTGGGTCGGTCTAAAAAAAGCTCTTAAGAGGCAATTGTTTTTTTTTGCTGCTACCACCAGCTAGTATAAACCACAATGTGGGTCTGTCGGTCACTGTAGGTCGGTCCACAATGCTGAACCACACATGTGCAAATATTGTGAAAATACACAGTACTCTATTGACATTGCCAATTGGGGGAGATGCCGCTATGTAATCCACAGTTTGTGCATGTTTGGACTAAAAAAAAATTTTTTTTATTTTAAAACACAGCTGGCAGTTTCACCTGAGTGACGGTGATTGTAGCAACTTAGTCTAGAATTAAACATTTAGGGCAGGTTCAGCATTTCAGTCCACTTACCAATTATTGGATCTTTCTTATGCGGATTCACAATGTGTTCATACACCACTATCTGCGGCACAGGCACTGTGAACAAGATTAAGGAAATGGGGAGATTTTAACTTCAGGGAATTTTAGCGGTGACCTGTAACACCCATGTAGACAACCCCGCAACATTAATCTGAGCATCCACTCAAGTCTTGGAACATACATGGAAATAAAGTCAGTCTGCAACTGAAGACTGAATAGACCAGCATGGACGTGACTCTGTTCTTTTCTATGTTTAACAGTGCGGTTTAAGTCACGTCCTCCAGGTACTCCTCTTATGCTCCTTCCATCATGCCCGCCTCCCCCCCCCCGGATAAACCAGACGCACCAATAAGCCTACCTGCTGAAGCACGGTGCAGCTCTTCATAACCATCAAAGGGATAAAAAAAGGGGAAGAAATGTGTTAAATATACATTCAAGAAATATTAGCACTTGGAACTTAATGTCAGTTAAATACATTTTTCATTTTTTTTTTTTTTTTTTTTTTTTTTTTTCTGTTTCTGTGTACAGTACAAATGGACCGCATTAGATTTTATAATCAATGATATAACCGTGTGACAGGAGTAGCATATCCACATACTTTTAGCTGACTATTTCATACTGGTTTACAAAAAAAAAAAAAAAAAAAAAAAAAAAAAAAAAAAAGCTGCACCAACCAACACCCACCTTGCCATCTGCTCAACTTCCCTGCTAGAACTAAAATAAAGGACACTGGGCAAAAACCCTGACAGTACCTGCTTGAAATAGGCATTCCACTCTCTTGTGCAGAAACAGGACAGATCACCCAAAAACAAGACATGAAATTTAAATTTAGTGAGACATACACATGGGCAACATAAAAATACAAATGCACAGAAAGCCACTGTGTGTGTGCGTGCATATAAACATGTGTATGGCATACACCTGCATGTGTTCCAAGTATACACTTTTTTCTACAAAATGGAAAAAGTTATGAACGATCATCTAATACTAGAATACAAAACCCATTAGAGGGGAGAACAGCCGGAAAGGTACCCGCTTGTGCTTGACTCCGCGCACGTGCTTTTTGTAATCCAACATGCTGAAATAACAGGCTCCTGGGCTGCAGACCTGCAGGAGAGGAAACTCCAAACTAAAGGGCCAAGCATGACCAACACAGACGACTAAACGAGCAGAACATTTCTGCACCCCATGGCCCAATCCCCTCAGCCTGTGCCAAGGGGTGCCAGTGTGCACATTGCTACATTTTCCCCTTCACAACTAAAGTTAATAGTAAACTGTTAAAAAAATTAAGAATCTGCCCTTGGATAACCACATATCCCATCAGTTGCTTATTATAATATGTAAGGCTATCTGTGGACTGCTGCACCATTTCAGCTTCTTGTGGAAGCAAGGAGGGGAAAGGGGGGAAAAAAAAAAACCCACAACATACCTGGCATGAAATTCTTCCATGGCTTAAAGCTGTCCTTGGACCTGCAGAGAGCAACAGACAAAAATAACAAATCTCTCACACATACTTCAGGGGGAAAATAATTAAGCAACCTCAGCTAAGTTTTACAGAGTGAAGACTGGTTTGTTTTGTTTAAATTACACAGAAGAGTAAACTTGCGCAGAGGGTTCTGTCATTTTTTGACAGAAATGCAAACAATCGATCATGGTTCACCAGCCACCAAACTTACAAAATCTTTAGAACAAACAATACATAGGCCAAACCATTCCTGATGTATAATACATGAAGTGCATCTAATCAAGAAAATCCCGTAAAATTTAAGTTACGTTTGTTCATCTCTGCTTACCAGTGCTTGCAGGTGCCGAGCTCTTTTCAGAATCTTGGACAGGGTCCAGCACAGCTGTGTGGCTTTGGGTCACCCCTTTTGAATAGACTGAAAAGAACAGATTCCACTCATTGAAAGATCCAGTGTTTTGAGGCATGTAAAAGTGTCCCTCTGGGTAGCTGTCCATGTTGGCTATGCACTTGTGGGAGATAAGATCCCTTGAGTTCCCGGTTCTTTGGGAGGAGTCACGAATTCCAACTTCGTGAAATCAAGAGGAAGCCATTCCAAAGTTCAACAGAATTTATTATGGATCTGAGAGGAATCTTAGACATGGATCCCCTCTCTCTGCCAAAGTGCTGTAAATTTCACTTTTATACATTCAAGGATAAGGGCATGTTCTTTTGCCGTTCTGACCGAAAGTGCATGTGCAGATGGCTAGTTACTTTTGACCAAGTTTAAGGGTCAGCTATAGTGCGTCATAAGGCCACTGTTTTAGAGACAGCAACTGATAATCGCGCCGTGTTTACAAAACAATCTGTCACATGCACAACACTCTTGGAGCACGCTTACTCTCCACATTCCACAACACTTGCTTTGCATAACAAAGAATCTCTTATAAAAACAGATGATTGGATCAATTACTAAATATATTTAAATAGAATTAGGTGTTTAAATCAATACACATTCCTTAGCACATACTATATTTGGATTTTCGATACCCGCAAGAGGTTGTGATGTGTCTTCAGGTCTCAGTAAGCACACAATTTGTATTTTATTTCACCTCTTGACTAGCTGTTTGTGTCAGGTCTAACTGGCAAAAGAACATTACCCACCAGTGACGTATGCCCTTGAGCGAGGAGAGATTCTCAGGCCAGGCCTGACACCTGATCAGAATAAAATGCCTGGCCAAAAAAAAAAATTTGTATAATAAAATATATTAGATCAATATATTCCCTCAACACACTCACCTAGTCTCGGTCCAGGGGTTATATGGGGTAGAAGATCACTCTGATTTTGCTCTTGATGGACCACCTTCAGCAGGTCTAGGGCTGCAGGGAGGAATGGTCAAGTGTGTGTGAGAATGGTACACTCAACCCTGTAAGAATTTCTAAAATAAGTGATGGTGCTGAAAATTAATATAACAGTCAGGAGGTCCTTTTGATGAAAAAAAATAATCTGGAAGTAGTACAGGTAGTCCACCTCCTCTTGTTTACATTTCAACAGATACATTTTATAGGCTGAAACAGTGCACAATTGGATATACAGCCCGCTAAAAGTATACAAGTTAGTACTTAATTAAATATTTATTATCACGTTCCATACCATAAAGGTCAAGATGACATTTGACAAGAAGCATGCCATTTCCATGCTTACCGTTGGCATAACTTCCAGTGTCGACTTCTGCAAAGTCTTCCGAGTCCAGTTCAATTTCCTTCAAAGTGGGATGCGCATCAGTTTACATAATATTTGTTTGGCTGACAAGATGGGACAATTCATGATTTTTGCCTTCCCCCCTCCAAAAGTAGATACAGTAAAAATACTGTAATAACAATGCTGAGTTTCATCAGAGAACCAGGTTATTTTTTGGGGGGGAGGGGGGGGAAATAACCTTCAGTAAGAATTCAGTCTCATCCCCATAAAAACACACCAAGTGTGGTATGCAGTTCCAGTCTGCACAGTACAAGAAAGAAACAGAAGCATTGTGATATGATCATCTATTGGTCTGTTGTGCGAGAACAGTCCTAATGGCAGGTGTTTCATACCTGGACTGCCCCCGAGGTGCTGATCTCCTGGGCCTGCCTGGCCAGATCCAGAATCAGTATGCTGAAATTCCCTCCATATCTGTAGCTGCTTTTCATACGCAATGTTAAGGGGTGTACACGATCCTTAGGAAGGAAGTTTAATGAAAAGTCTCATACATTTAATTGAATTTTTTTTTTTAACCCAACAAATTTCATGTCACTTTTCCCTGCCTCCAAGTACCTGGACGAGCACTGATGAATGAGTTCATAGATCGGAGCCATAGTTTAGATCTGAGCCAAATTGCAGCACTATAAATATTAAAAATTGTATTCTTAAAAAAGGTATAAACAATTCCGCAGCACTGCATACAAATCTCAAACTTAGCCAGGAAGCCTCACCTACCAATTTCCCAAAAACCAATCGATTGAAAGGAGTTAAATTAAATTCAGTCTCAGGTCAATATAGGTAAAATTTCACACACAAAAAATTGCATGCAACATGCAAGATTTCAATGCTCGCTACACAAATTATTCCCCTCCATCACTTTGCATTTTATAAGCTTGCAGTTTGCACAAACAAGTTTCAGAACACTAAAATCACTTTTTTATTTTTAAAAACTTAGTTTATTTTATATATTTTTTTAAATCAACATCTGTTTTTATCTACACTCACCAGGTACCAGTAGACATGGTCAAAACTAATGATGTGAGCGATGCTCTGCAATTCTCGAACCCTCTTCTTGCAGAGCAGACACAGGTATCCACATGGCTTGCTGCTGGCCACACATCTATACTGCACCAGGAAACTCAGACCTGAGAAATTCAATAAAAAGCATGAGCATGCAGTTAGGAACCCAAGCTTTCCACGGAGCCTGGGACATGCAGGAAACTCATCACACAAACACTTTACAAGGAGAAGGTTTACTGCAATCACACTGGCCAGTGTGAGGATCAGTGAAACAAGTTTCCACCGTGGTAGCCCTCCACGCATTGGTCTTCCACTAGTATAAATACCCTCAAAGACCCTGACATGTTGCACACGTCCCTCCTTATGTGGCCCGAGATGATTACCCATCTCCGTTTTGTTCACAAATACATGCCATTAAGTCTTGGGCCTTAGCATTTACCTTAAAGCATTCTAAAGAACCGAACCGTAGACTGTTAAAAAAAGAAAAGAAAAAAAGTAAAAACATGGACAAAGTGACTGACGTCAACTATAGACTTTCCATGGACTTGTGAAAAATGTTTTGAAACTGCAGAAGTCTCAGCATGTGGTACAAAATGGAGCCAGAGACTGCATAGTAGGGAAAAGGGGGGACCCTTATATGGTCTTGTAGTTCGGGCTGGATCCGGCTTGTCCACGAAGCACTGTCGTGATAAAATCAGGCCTGAGTTTGAACCAGGGCCTTTTCTGTGATTTGCAGAAATGGCTGGAACTAGAAGAGGAGGAAGAACCACCGCTGGATGGAGCCATGCAGGAGGCAGAGGCAGAGGTCATGAAAGGGACAGCCTGCACGCCTCAAGGAGGAACAGTGAGGGGGGCCAGAGTAAAAACAAAGATTCAACGAAAGATTCAAACGCAAGGGGAAAAAATAAAGAAAGATCATATTAGACCAGCTAATGTATCAGTTATAAATGAATGTATTAGTGTTTAGTAGGAATATCTTTCCAAAAACGGTGCGAAAAAAAAAAAAAAAAAAAAAACTGTCAGGAGACCCTTTTGATGTTGATGTACAAGTACAGTCTTCAAAAATATAAAAAAGGCCAATACATGAGCTTATATTGTTTTTCAGAGACAACGGTCTGTTGGTCCAGCCTGAGATTCATTCAATCACCATATGCAGAACTTCCATTTTTGTCCAATATTTATAACAAATAACTTGAGATAAGGTCTGTTTGAATTCCGTTTAACTTTTAAATGTGCGCAGATCTCACAGGAACTCAAAGATGTTATCGATTATCCGTGAAGGATATTTTCCATGATGTTGGAGTTAGCTGTACTAACCCAGTAAAGGGTGTGTCCTTGATGGATTTCTGAGGTATTCCTGTACAGTCATCCTTTCTGGTTGATGAACTGCAAAGAAAAATAAATTATATATACACAGCTGAACTCAAACATCAACTGGGACAACTTCCGTATTCTGCTTGATTGCAACTCAAATGAGACTACCTTACATTGGGCTGTTCAGGTGAGCAGGCCTTGCTTTGAACACAGATTCAAGCAAGTTTCAGGTGGCATGCCCGATTCTACACTTTAAATGGAATTAGCCATACCAAATCAGCTACGCAAGTAGACAGGAGAGTGAAGTGATACGCAACCTGGATTACACATCCCACAAAAAAGCAATGGGGAACAGCCTTTTGACCATAAACCCCAACCAATGAGACTGACCTCTGCACATCTCTTTCAGTTTGTCTGAGCAGGGGAGCTCCTTCATTGCTGGTGTAGAGGGAATAGGAAGGACAGGATCAGCAATCTCAAACAGTCTTAAGGATCCACTTGTGATAGACCTTAGGCCAATTAGGCAGCTGATACAATAGGGGTTAACATCAGAAAAGCCAGCTGTACTTCAAAAAGTACCACTACTTCAACCTGGAATAATGGTATACATGACAACAAGAATACAATATGCTCACTTTCAGACCAGCTTGTTCCCAAGTTGAGCCAAGAACGGTCGGAAGACATTACTTTAAAATAGCAAGAGATGAAGCATGTGCAAAGCAAACACCAAAAGGCAGTAACAGTGAAGCCACACTATACGCGGCGACTACCGCCTGTCGCTGCGCCGCGTCCCCTCAATCGGCTGTTTGTGGGCGTGTCACCTATATCTGACAGACAGTTGTGTTCGTTAAATGTTGACCAGGTTTAATATCGTGTTTCATATTCATTGTCCTGTCTGAATAAAAATAATTTTTGCAGTAACCTAGATCTGAAAGATGTTAGTCGGTTGCCTAGCTAGGCTGTTTAATGTCTAGCTAGTGAGTAACAACCAACAACAAAAACATTGTCTGGCTAATTAGCCAGATAATGCCTTCAAAGTTATATCTGGTTAGCTAGCTAGGTGGCTGGTAGAAACGAACAACTAGCAACTAATACATTAGGAAGATTTTTTTTGTTATTGTTTGTTGTTACTAACTATAGCTAGACATTAGACAGCCTAGCTAGGCAGCTTATTAACATTTTTCAGAGCTAGGTTACTGCAAAATTATTTTTATTCAGACTGGACAGTGATAGTAGCTAACGGCGATAACTACATTGCAGAGCCACCGACGATTTCAGAGACTTTTCTCCACGCTGCGTTCCTCTTATCAATGTCTCTGTAGGAGATTTTATTAAGTTGGGAAACCCGATACGGAAATTACGAGTTAGGTCCTCCATTGTGGAACGACAGAATGTGGAACTAAAATTTGAAAAAAATAGGGACAGTTTACTTGACGGATCATTAGATCAAATCAGATTGGTTACCGCGACGCGGCGAGGGGGTCAAAGTTGAATTTTTGCCACCTCCCCCGCGGCCTCGCGGGGGGGGGGCGCGTATAGTGTGGCTTCACCGTAAGACTGTTGCTTTTCAGAAAGAAAAAAAAAAGGAAAGAAAAAAAACTAGTTCTAAGGAGATAACAGCTTGGTTTGTGATTAACTTTGAGAAATCAGATTTTAAGTTTTTTTTTAATTTTTTTTTTTTAAACAGAATCACAAGCATCAATTCCAATAACAATTCCAACATCGGTATCAAAAGACATGCAAAAGCAACAACTGGAGACACTGCCCCGCTTACAAGAGGAGAAACTCACACTTACTCTGGAAATAAGGCATCGTTTTAATATTTTCAAACACTTTCTTTGGCATATCAATCACCTATAAGTAAAGAAAAGAGCAGCAAAGCAGTTAAAATCACTTAATTGGAGTGTAGGAGAATTTTGAGACTCCCCATGAGTGGGATGACGTCACATGTTAAAGTTAAAGGTATTCCCATCAATGTTGATCAGACTGTTTCCTCCAAACTCTCAATGCTTCATAATAAAAATTATATACACTCATATCACATGTATAACTATATACTAATATAATCAATATGTAATCCAATAACTCTATATCAGTAGTTGCAGCAAAGCTTATGGAAACGCAAGAAACCACAGTATCCACTGTAGAAAAAAGGCAAACGCAGAAGGCTTAAGAAAAATCATACTTACTCATTAAGCAGAAAAAACGAATCAAATAATAATTCCAGCAGATAACACTAACCAAAAACTAATCATATATTACTAAAAATATAATCCAAAAAAACTAACAAAACGTTATTACCCAATAGAAATGTGCTAGAAAACTTAGAAAACTAATACTTTACAGTGACCCCTGTGTAACCTGAATAAAGTAAAAAGAAAAAGTACAGGAGACTATAACTCTGAACTTGTATGTGTAATGGGAAAATACAGAAAGCAATGACGTGTATGCATAGTGAAAAAGTACAGAGTAAGGGAAAATTGGAAAAATACAGACAGCAATGACGTGGTGTATGCGTAGGGGGAAAGTACAAAGTAAGGGAAAATTGGGGTACCTGTCCACTGATGAAGATTAATTAAGAACATCAATAGAACCAAAAATCAGTTTTGGGGCACCTGTCCACTATGATAAAGATTAATTATTGATACATTAAGAACATCATAAGGACCGAAAATCATCTTTGTGCCAAGAAAGTCAAGCTGACCCACGAACGGGAAATTGAAACTTTTTACTGTGCCAAAAAGACCAGATGGCTGGTATTTTTAGGAATATGTCAAAGGGGGGTTGTGGGCACAATGTGTGTATAAAATGTATGCAAAACTGACAATCGGGGTTCAATTCTGCTGAATTGATCCGGCTTTGTGCACCTGTGCAATAAAGTCTAAGCTTTCTGAAGAGCTTGCTGCTGTTGTGTCTTTTCCCTCCTAAAATTGTTTTCTACAGATTGGCGATTGGCGTGGAAGTCTGTCGGTTTCCTAGACACGACAGGAGGAAGTGAACTCAAACTCCCACATGGCTATACGAGTACCCAGGCACCCCGAGCTCCACAGCTCCGGCACTTACCGGGGCATCACAGTGGACCTATTAAGGATGGAAGTCCTGCCCAAATCCCACCAAGAGCCAGATCGCCAATCACGGATGTAAATATTACATTTGGTCAAATCCAAACCACCCATTTTTATGTTTTGTCAAAGTACAGATACTGTATATAGTGGTTGTGTGAATTCAATGCTCAAATAAAGATTAAGAAAATATGTGAAAGAGAAATTAAGATAGCCGTCCCCCAGACCTCAAACAGTCTATTTGTCTGTCTCAATGTCAGACAGGCCCTCTGTCCTTTCAAGAGTGGCCTTCTAGTGGTGACCCACTAACATCTACCCCAGTAGTGTAGTTACCCTGAGGACTCCAGGTCCCTGCTGCTCCTCCTCCTCCTCAGCCTTAACTTTCAGACCTGGGACCATCGCTGGGGGATGAAACCAGCCAAAACAGAGCCGCTCAGGATTCAGGCAGGCCTGGGAATGAACACACTGACTAACTATACACGCTTTTGTTTATAAATGAAAAGCACTATATTCACTGAACACAGTACAAACTGTAAAAAGAAAAATGAAGTAAAAGCACTCGCCACAATTACCAAAATTCATTAATAAAAGGTATCAGAGAGGAAGAAAAACAGAAGACGGGCAGAAGAGGGTGATGCTCACGAAGACGGAGAAGTAATGCTCCGTGGATTTCAGGTGCGATACGATGATGTCGCTCTGGCACTTTTCGTGGCAGGCATGGCACAGGTAGAAGGAAGGACCACTCCACTCTGTGCTGATGCACAGCGACACCAGCTGAAGACCTGTGGGCGGAAAAAGCTGCCTCAACCCCCTACACTCACTGGTGCGATGCACCAGTCATGCATAGTGCCCACGGTACAAGCCTCTGAAGGCAATGTTATGATCTGGGGTTGCTTCAATTGGTCAGGTTTAGGCTCAGCAACGTTATGTGGCAATAAAAAGAAGTCAGCTGAGTACCTGAATGTACTGAATGACCAGGTTATCCCATCACTGGATTTTTTCTTCCCTGATGGTACGGGCATATTCCAGGACGACAATGCCAAGATTCATAGGGCTCAAATTGTGAAAGAGTGGTTCTGGGAGCATGAGGAATCACTTTCACACATGAATTGGCCACCACAGAGTCCTGACCTTAACCCCACTGAAAGTCTTTGGGATGTGCTGGAGAAGACTTTACGGAGTGGTTAGACTCTCCCGTCGTCAATACAAGATCTCGGCCAAAAAAATAATGCAATTCTGGATGGAAATAAATGTTGTGATGCTGCATGAGGTTGTCGAAACAATGCCACGACGAATGCGTGCTGTAATCAAAGCTAAAGGCGGTCCAACGAAAGTGTGCTTTTTTGTGACTTTTTTTTTTTTTTGCCAGGCAGTGTATTTGTGGGAGAAAAATCTGTTTTATATACATTTTGTTTATACTGAGTGCCAATGTTTCATCATGTGTGCTTGAAGCAATGTCTATTTGCCAAGACGTGCTTGAGCAGTAACGGTAAATTGTAGAAAAAACCTGCTCTGTCTAGGAAAGTGTGAAACAATCAATTTAGAGGAACCAAAAAATGTTCTAAAGACATTCAAAAGGCACTAAGGCTGTCAAAAGTGCCATGAAATTGAGTTTGAATATTATCTTTTGTAATTAGTTGTATTCAAATATAATTTGCCTATAATTCACAAAAATAAGCTGCTTCTTGTCGGGCGCGATATGCACGTGAGGCTCCCTCTAAACTGGCCTACGCGTTATTTTCCACAAGCGGGAATTTATAAAACGTATTTTAGATCAACTGTGTGGCGCGTGCGTAGAAAATCACGTCAAAGTAGTGATTTATAAAATTTCAACTACTCGATTTGACTGTGGAAACGGTCGTGGCTCTACGTCAGGTCTTCACTTGACGTATGCACGCAAGTTAATTTTATAAATGAGCCCCCTGCAGTTTCTATAGCCTAATGCATAAATGAATAAAGCACTTTCTCGTGGATGTAATTTGCCACAAATTACGGCATTTATTAATCATAGGGAAAAGATTGTTTATAGGAAATGTAATCAAAATCTTCAGAAAAGAAAGGAAACAGCCTGCCATGGGAACATTATTTAGCCTAAATTGTTAGCTGACCAGATCTGTTGAATGAAGTGAAAAAGAGACTGGCTCACGAGGCTAGCTGACCAGTAACGTTAGGTGTCCATGGAGCTGAAAGTATCACCGGGGGTTATTGGCAAGGAAAACCGGACGATCCACTTGCCCTGGGTCGAGGGCAGAACGTTTTTTGTTGACAGAGGAAGTAACATTAGCACAGGAAATGAACTTTGCATGCATGAACATGATTCGCCGCATGAAAAGTCTGCACAGACCTGCCAATATTTTGAGAACCACAAGATTCAGTGTAACGCTTAGTTCACATCCTTTCGCACCACTTCGCTTTGCCCACGACAGTCTGCCACACACACACACACACACACACACACACACCTTATGGAAACGCAAGAAACCACAGTATCAACTGTAGAGAAAAAGCAAGAGAATGCAGAAGGCTTAAATAAACCACACTTACTCACTCAGCAGAGAACATTAATCAAATACTAACCATACATTTATATTTTCAAACTGATCAACTGCTAATAAATGTGCTAGAAGACTAATATTTTACAGTGACCCCTATGTAACCTGAATACAATGGAAAATTACAGGAGGTTGTGACTTGTATTCTTAATGGAAAATTACAGAATAAAGACTAATATTTTTAAGGGAAAGTTGGGGTAACTTTCCACAATGACATTATCACCCAAGAACAGAAAATCATTGTGGTGCCAAGTAGGTCAGGTAGACCCAAGAACAGGAAATCATTGTGGTGCCAAGAAGGACAGATGGTATTTTAAGGAATGTGTTAGGGGGAGTTGTGGGGTGCATAGTGTATAAAATGAATGTAAAACTGACAATCAAGGTTCAATTCTGCAGAATTGATCCGGCTTTATGCACCTGTGCAAATACTTTTCTGAAGAGCTTGCTGCTGTGGTGTCTTTTCTCTCGTGAAGTTGTTTTCTACAAATTAAAGATTGGACTTTGTCGGTTCCTAGACACGACACTTGCAAGTCAAAAGTTTGAGTACACCTGCTTAAAACGTTTTTTCATGATTAATATTTCATTATATGATGTGTGCTTATACAAACTGATAAGCATGGAAATAATTTTGTATATTGTGACATATGTTTTCATTTTCAAGTATTCACAGAAACTTGTGTACAAAATGTTGTAATGTAACATAACAGTGTGCGCGATTCAGAGTTATAAGAGGGAGTCTCCGCGGCGTTTGAGTTACTTCAGCTAAATTACTCATCAGCTATTCACACCGTAGCCGTCTCGTAACGAGGCTAAATCGTATGCGAGCTACTACTACGGCTAACTATATACACAAATGTATCTCATTAGGATATACCCCTTGAAATGCATCATGACGTAAAGTTACCGAACATGTTTTAACGTTTTATATGTTAACATTACGGTCACATCTTTGTGCTTGATTATTACTCCCCACTTCCCATTTTACCTCAGCAATGCAGCGTTACGCCTCGGTGGATAAAGTACCGCTGCGTCTCAGTGGATGTTGAGTGAGTGAGAGGCGGGGAGGGGTTACAGAACCACAAGCACAAGGTCGTAGCATCTGGTTCAATCCGAGGGATGTAGTTTAAATACCGAATAAACGTACGGTATTGTTTTGTACCGATTGATTGTTTTCCGTAATTAAATTACAATATATATATTTTTTTTTTTTTTGCGTAGTTTCAGCTGGCATTTCGTACCTGCCTATTTTGACCAAGAATTGCGTGGTTGATACACAAAATTCGTGCAGGCTGGCAGGTCTGCCTGCATGTTAATTACAATACGCGGGATCCAAAACTAATATTCGAATGCTCAAATTTAGTTTCGAACTTTAAAAAAAAGAAAGATTTTCGAACTTCAAATATTTTTTGACAGCCCTCAAAGGCGAAAACTGATTTTTATCCTTAAGATAATATGGAGGATAAGATTGCAGAGCTGGAAGTGTATAAAGTCCTACAGCATCACTGAGTGTTTTTGGAGTTTACTCTCTTTAGCTGAATAAAGCAACTCTGATTGAATCCATCGCTGCCTCGTGGGCAGTCTGGTCTTTGTGAGAGACAATTTCCACAACAGTAGACTGTACAACAATCATACAACATGCAAACACAGGAAAGGACCCACAACACAGGAGCAATTCTCCTTCCTGGAAAACGTTTAACTTCAGAACAAAGTTGTCTTCCGCACAGGGCAGACAGAGCAAGCAGGGAGGTGTAGTGTGTCCACCTGGGCAATTGTAATGCTCACCGATAACTGGGTATGGCCTGGGATCTGACACACAGTCCAGTGTAAAACGTGGCAAATGCACTGCAAACAAGACATGAGGCCAGTTATTCCCATTCACAGACCATTCCACACTACAGCCACGCAATTAAAGTTCTCTTCTGATAGGACACTAAACACTGTAAGCTTAATGGCGCTACACTTTGCACACAAAGGCAGAAAGATGGGATGCTCATATTTAATCGCCTTCTCACCTTGTCCATTGTGTGGAACTGAAATATGGAGATGGAACAAAGAGAAAGGAACGGTGAGTAACTTCTGTCAGCACAAATCACAGCATAATCAAACAATCTGATGCCACGTGCAATCAAACCACTCCAAATTCAGCACACCCACAGTCACACCCAATTTAGTCCCACAGACCCACTCAAAATTGAATAAATAAAAATCCATAAATTACCTGTCTGAAACGTCTCTGCCACTTGCTGAAGTTACAATCCAGGAAACACAAAAACAAATAAGACAAAACAGACTTAACTTTTAATCAAATGTCATTTTACCACAGACCTTAATGCCAGACTCCTTGTGCATTTGCCTTTTTTTGCAAAACACCCCTGCATTCAGTAATGTAATAAAAGGAAACCTTAATTCCTAACCTTTTAGAAAACACACAATTAGGAGCAAAATTAATATCCCTTCCCCCCCCCCACCCCATGCCCCCGAACCCTGTTAGAGGGTTGCATTTCTCAACATCAAGGCTATGCATTTCCACTCCTCCAAATATTAGAACTAAAGTTACACCCTTGCTTAGACTGAATACAATGAGACTATGATACATTTGTAGACACCTTTCATCTCAAATGTTCTGGAGAAGTAAAATAATCCTTGATTAGAAATGTCACCATTCCAAGCAAGATTTGAGCAAATAAAAAAATTCATCTTAATACTTATATTTAGCCTATATTTAGTCTAAATGGATACAGCACAAATATATATAAGCAAACAAAATTCTACAAAAGATCCTTGACAACTCGGGTAGCAGAAAACATACCTGCTGGTGCTCCTTGGTCCCTGCATGTTCTTTGTAGCATGAGAAGTTGTCAAATTCAAGAGTACAGTCCTGCAGAATACATAGACTGAAATTTATTTTCCCAGGGATACACCATGCTCTCAACAGCCCAAGCAACCCATAACCTTCAGGTTTTGAAGTCAGATTTCTTTACCACTTTCCCATAATGCCAAACATCCACTAACAGAGATGGATCGCAACATGGACCACACCCTGGATAAGAAACAGAATAAAAATAGAAAACAGCATATGATGGTCTGCAGTAGTTAGTCATAACATTAACTCACACAGCAAAGTAGTCTTGTTGGTTTCATGTCGGTTTCCTGTAGTTAGACGCAGTATTTGCATCAATTTCCTATAGCAGAAAGACTCTGCCCCAGTCCAACAACTTGGCTCCTTCATAAACAGTACTCTGAGTGGTTAAAAAAAAAAAAAAAAATTAAACAAGATTCAAAAGCAGTACAGGATTTCTACACTAGTATGAATATTTCACTTTGTCTGAGGAGGAAAAACATACTTAGTTCACAATATGTAAAACAGACATGGATCGTTTAAATGCAATTATTCTCACTGCTATCATCTGGATGCTTAAATAAAAAATAAAAATAACTCATGCACGGGTGGACACAATCCTGTTATTTTTCGGGGGAAACGAAACTTAAGTGGACCTTTTGTGAACCGTATTACTGAGAAGAAAAGGGCAGACAATTTTTGAATGATGCATCAATTGTGGTTGGTAGAGTCATTTCTGTTATTCAGAAGGACCAGGCAGACACTGAAATACACTTGATATGTTTATGCATGCAGAAAGAGCACAGCACCAAACGCTGGAACATTCAATACTGCTCTAGGGGTTGGGTCAGGTTTATTCAGAACAAAATAAGCTCAACAACCAACCGTCTGTACTGCCAAACTTAGTGAAACAGTGTAGACAACAACGGCTTGGAATTTACAGTTTAATTTAAAATAACTATTTGTATAATAATATGACACTTAATCAGAGGAAATGATAACATCTGAAATACAACAGACTTCTTTTTATTTGGAATGGCCAAGTACCACACTGCCCTCCCATAGAATCAACACCCTTCATCACTTCAGTAGGTTTCACAGAAGAACAGTGAATCCTCTGAATTGTGAAGCCATCTTTTTTCTCTATATAGTTCACTGCAATCAATACTGCTGAAACCAATTATATATTACCCAAATGCTTTAAAAAAATAAATAAATTTTTTTAAAAACTAAAAAAAAAACCATGCAGTGGTTTACCCGATCTATCCACGTGGTGGTAGTGCTTTGAGTGGATGCTGAGGAGATAGGAGCGTGGGTTGCACTGAAAAGTTTGGAGTGGAGAGTCAAGAGAAACTGCACGTTGGAATTTACAGAAGAACAAATGTGCTATAAGAGGGCTAATCAACCTCACAGTGTCGTGTCTAGGAATCGACAGAATTCAAAGTCCAATCTCTAATTTGTAGAAAACAACTTCGAGGGAAAAGTCACCACAGCAGCAAGCTCTTCAGAAAAGTCATTTTATTCGCACAGGTGCACAAAGCGGGATCAACTCTGCAGAATTGAACCTCGATTGTCAGTTTTACATCCATTTTATACACTGTGCTCAACATAACTCCTAAAACATTCCTTAAAACATCATCTGACCTTCTTGGCGCTACAATGATTTCCTGTTCTTAGGTTATAACATCATTGTGGAAAATTTACCCAAACTTTCCCTTAAAAATATTAGTCTTCATTCTGCAATTTTCCATTAAGAATACAAGTCATAGACTCCTGTAATTTTCCATTATATTCAGGTTACATAGGGGTCATGGTTTATTTCTAGCACATATTTATTAGCAGTTGATCCGTTTGAAAATATAGGTGTATACTTAATATTCGATTAATGTTCTCTTCTGAGTGAGAAAGTGTGGTTTAAGCCTTATGCATTCTCTTGCTTTTTCTCTACAGTCGATACTGTGGTTTCTTGCGTTTCCATAAGCTCAGCTGCAACTAATGATACAGGTTTATTGGATTACATATTGATTACATGAGTAAATAGTCATACATGTGATGTACTTTTAGCATGAAGCATCGGGAGTTTGGAGGAACCAGTTTGATCAACACTGATGGGAATACCCTAACTTTGACATGTGATGTCATCACAATCATGTGGAATCCCAAAATTTTCCTACAACAGCAAGTGTGTTAGAATGGCCTTGGCTTCAAACGGTTTTGCCGATTTTAAGTGTTATAGAAGAGTCAACGCCCATTTAAGACTGTTCCTACCGTGAAACATTTGGTTTGCCATATCAGTGTTAAAACGAAGAGTTATTGCGAACGGCGTATGAGTGTTTAAGGAACTAATAAACCAAACTTTACTTAGTCGAGATGCTTGCCTCAACATAATGCAGTTGATTTGGAATTGGTCAGTTTTCCCCCCATTTGAGAAGATTTGCTGTAAAATGAAATTACCGTAGACCAACTACGAAAACTCGGTAAAAGCGGTCCCTCCCCACGATTAATGAACTTTCCATTCGTCCACATTATTTGGCTTTGTTTCAATAACTACTGGCATCCAAAAATCTAAAATGTGTCGTTCATTTTAGGAAACCTGCAGGACACTACACTTATTTGACGAAGCAGTCACGTTTCGGCAATTCCATAGCAGTCACAGGAATTGAGCCCCAAGCATTAGCCCGAACCTTAGCCGAATGTCTTCTAGTTATTTTAGTTACGACCACCTATGTAAGATGCAGCGAAACGAGAAGACTTACCCAAACGATGCAGCCAACAAAGTTAGGTAGATGGGAAGGACAGTTTGCCTTTATTTGCTCATTACAGCGAACGACAAAGTATTCAAATTAAAGATTAAAAATAAAGATCTGAAGTTAGACGGTTAACAGTACTCTTGCCGTTTGCCTTCGTTCCTGATTAGCATTGCTGATTGCTGAACATTAGCATGCAGTTCGTTTCTCTCAGTCTTCGTACTAAAAACAAACTGAAGTTACGCATAGGCTACATCTACAGTGCAGCGTTTTTAAATTTATTTAAAGCCAGCCGTTAGCTGCTCAGTGAAATCAGCCAAAAGCCGTTCCCCTTCAGTACTCCTACACCACCACGCTAGAGTAGGTTCTGAACGTCTTCAAGCATGCATTTTTAGTTTGCGTGTACGAGGGGCAGTTATATATGATTGTCGTCCACGTGATTTTTTAGAGCAAGCTGTTGTAGAGCGGCTTTTTCAAATGATTGACGAGCCACAGTCGCATTGCCCGATGGGGATTGAATCGAGGCGGAGCTTTTTCCATATAGAAATTCAGGCTGAAGACCTTCCTAGATAACCAACTTTAATTGCGCTATATTGTGTGAGTTCACACTCAGCTGCTTTAGTCATTCCGAAGCTTGAATTCAAGCTGTCATAGAAGATTTACAGACGATTTGTTGACCTGAGAGGGCGATTTGTTGTTCTGACTCAGGTAGCATTAAGTGAGTTTAGAGTCTTTTTACTCAGGTAACACAAGATAGCCTTAACTTGCAAGAAATGTTTTGAAAATAAATATTTATTTGAAAGGGACAGCACACATTGATCAACACCACTATTCTGTGATGTAAATGTGCCAGATTTAGCCAAAATGCTCATTTCCATCTGCTGCCCTGGGCAGGCTGATATTAACACATTGATAACAACGCAGACCAGACAAGAAGCCATAATAGCAGACACATTTTAGCTGGCACTACCTGCGCATGCATCCCACAAAACAGTAGCCATACCACCACGCACTCTGCTCCTGCCGACTGGCTGAAGTTAAGCATGTGTGAGTTTTGTTTGTACTTGGATGGGAGATGTACTTGGATGCCCTGGCTAAAATCCCAGATCTGGCTCTCGCAAAAACTTGCCACCTAATCATCCCCTGATTTAATTGGCTAAAAAAGTTATCTCCCTCCAGTGGAGCTGCTCAGTGGCCAACAACAGAGGATTGTCGTTGCACTGGGCAGCTCCCAGGTGTGAATGTGTATGCGTGTGAAGCAGGGCGTTGCTGCAAAATAGCATCCGTGCTCAGCGAACCTACCCTGGGTAAATAAAGGTTAAAAAAAAAAAAAAAAAACGTCCTTCAACAGTCGTCTGTGAGTGAGTGACCACAATTTGCCACGCATAGCCCAGTTCCTGTGCACCGTGGGAAAAACAGGTACACAGAGCTTGTAAGCAGGCATGAGTAACACAAAAGCAGGCACATGCAAAGACATAAATGGGGCACAAAAGATGGCCATATATAGCACAACATAGGCACATATAGAGGGTAATAAAGCATTAAAACATTTAAAACACCACAAGACTATGTATCACATGTTGACTGCAAAGTTTCCTCAATGTAATACAACACACATGCAGTTTAGTACTGACCTGAGAGACATAAAAGAACATGACAGCAACTACTGCACCAATACAGCATATTTAGATGCCATGTTGAATGTTGACACTTGATTATTCAATAACCAATATTTTTAATTTCTGTTGAATGTGCCAGTATTTTTCAGTTCTGCAGGCTGTCCACATAATCCCTTCCAGGCTCTCGCCTGGCGGAGATGATAATAATGAGTGTTACATGTCAGAGAGAGATAAGAAGAGACCATCTGCATGACGTGGGTACAGAATTTTGAAGCTACCTACTGGAGATTGAAACTTCATTTGAGATAAGGAGAGGAGCTGACAAAACGTTAGCGTTTGAGCTGGGTGAAGCTGAGCATGCAGTTGAATGGGTTCCTCCTGCGCATAGTTCCAATTCTGAGATTCTGGTGTTTCAGTATAAGCAACATATCTCTTGAATAGAGCATGTGGGGTGCTCAGGTCTTTGTTTTCCAAGGAAAATAATTGAATAATAGCAGAGCTAATATAGCTGAGGTTTCTGCATTCTTCTTAGCCTTCCCGTGTTTTAAATAAGGCACAGAGTCCCAAATGAATCGACAATACCTGGCATTAATGGGAGAATCTAATGAACCACCTTTTGGAGTTAAACACAGAGGAAGCCCATTCATAAGCACTCGTCCTCTCTTTAATGATAAGGGTGTCATCATGAGGAAAGCAGGAAATTTAATTGAGTGAGCTATATTCATACATACCTTCCTCACGATAATTAAATGACAACAAGTACAGTCATTGCAGTGTGCGGGTCAGGTTTTGACCTAGAGTCTGAGGTTACATTTGACGGAATTTGGGGCAATACAGACAAGGTGTGAGATCAAAGTACGGCAAAACATTCGAGACATAGCAAAAGATGGGTAGGATCCTAGATACTCCACAGAAGGCAATAAAACTTTTTTTAAATAAGGAAAAGAAAGACAAAAAGGAGAAGAAGGTGTTGGTCTTGTGCTCAGAGTCTGAAATGGCTACTGAACATCAGGAGGCAGCACAGCTGGGGTATGAACAGGAAAGACATGGAGCTCCTGCCAGTCAGCTGCAAGTTATAATGGAATTGAATGGGGGGGGGGGGGGGGGGGCAAAATGTATAGGGTGCAGTGACAACTCACCCAGGAAGTCAAAAAAGATCCCAGAATATTTCACATGTACCAAATTAAATTTATATTGGCCATCTATTTTTGACTTTTTTTCAAAAGCCTTTAAGAAAAAATGGGATCCAGATCTTCTAGTGGCCATTTTATGTTATACAAATAATATTGTGTTAGAGTCAGGAAGTGATAAATGGGCTGTGCATCTAGGCATGATACTAGCCAGAAAATTGATACTGCAATTATGGAAGGCAGATTCAGTTCCTCCATTTGAAATGCAGCTAAGAGAACTCGGAGAAGTACTCCATTTAGAAAAGTTGAGGTTTAAGCTCTCTGGGAGACTGGAGTCATTTGAAAAAACATGGAGACCTGTTTTAGATTGCTTAAGCGAGGCGAGAGACAACTTTGATTAGATATTTAAAATGCACTTGTGTGACCTGGTTTTTCTTTTTTTTCTTCTCTTTTTTATTTCTTTTTCTTCTGCTTTTCCCAATCTGTACCACCTAATAACTGTATATTTGTGGAAACTGCCTATTCATATATATATATTATTTATTTATTTTATATATATATATATATAGCCATGTGTATGTAAAAAGTTGATTTGGTTTTAGGTTGTAGGAGATGGGAAAGAAAATATGTCGTTTTTTGTTTCTATGTCAATGTAAAAAGAAAAATATTGACTTGTTCTTGCAACCATCATGGGTACAATAAAAATATTTGGGAAAAAAAAAATCCCAGAAGAACATCCAAAGAATTGCAAGCCTCTCTAACTTAAAGTTAAAGCGAGTGTTCATGACTCCACATTAAGAAAGAGACTGGGGGAAAGATGGGAGAACAGCAAGGCAGAAACCACAACTGAGAGAAACATCAATGCTCGTCTCACTTTTCCAAAAAAGCACCAGGATGATCCCCAAGCCTTTTGAAATGATAGAGCAACGAGTGAAAAGTAGAACTTTTTGGACAGGTCCCATTATGTGTGGCAAATACAATATTTCACAGTAAGAGGATCATCCCAAGAGTCAAACTGTCACAAGGGAAACTCAGGGCGTGAACCCAAGTACTGGGAAGCTCAGAAGCCAATGAGGAAAATCAAAAGGTTTTTACTTGAGTAAAGGCAAGAATATACAAAAATCACTGGAGAAAACAAACTGGGAAACACAACACAAGAAACCTGAAGGGCTGAAGAAGAACTAGCGAACTTCACACAGAGACATAGGGAAACAGAAAACTTAAATACCCAGAGAAACACCTGCAGACACTCACTTCAACAAACAGACATATGCAGAAGCAAGAAGCAAGAAGCAACAATCTAATAATTACAAAGAACACAAGGAAAAAGGGAAACAGGCGGCTTCTGGTGGACAACAGGGGTAGATTATGACACAAACGTGGCGCTTGCCTGATGGTGTGGGGATGCTTTGCTGCCTTGGGAACTGGACTACTTGCTGTTATTGAAGGACACATGAATTCTACTCTGTACCACAATATTTTTAAGGAGAATGTCTGGTCAAGAAACAAAATTGAGGTTTTGGAGTGGCCTAGTGAAAGTTCCAACTTGAAACCAATAGTAATGCCATAGCAGGACCTGAAACGAGCATGCTCCAAAACCTACAAATTTGTCTGAATTAAAACAGTTCTGCAAAGAAAAGTGGCAAATATTTCCTTCAGTGATTGTTGTGGTTTCCAAGCAACAAAGGTCTTCTTCTTTTGATCTGGATTTAGCAAATTTCTTCTATCTTTCAATGAAGAGGATGAGGCAGAATCTTCAGAATATCAGACTTTATTCTCATGCATATAGAGTACAAAGCCGTGGTGTCCACGGAACAACCCAATGAACTCCACGAATTCATTACCTTTTATACAGTTTCAACAGCTTTACTCCTCCCCAAGGAGGTATCTCTTTGTTTGGTGCCACAGTTGTTTACTAGCTTCTTATTCACTGCTATTTGCAAAGGTCAATATTGCTTGGTCAGCACTGATATTTCCTGGGGTACTTCCTGTTCCCCCCTTCACCCCCGCCTATTTTTGTGCTTGTTGACCTTGTGAAACAATAGTGGTTTCCTATGATTACTTCTATAATAAAAAATATGTTTATTCAGTGCATGGTTAGAGAAAAGCATGTGTGCGTGACTGAGTATAACAACATGATGCTAAATAGGTGCTAAATATGTGCAATGATATTTTCCAACATGATGTGAGTCAAATTATTGGAAGCTTTTGGTTGCAGTTGCTACTAAAGGTGGTGCAACCAGTTAAGATTGAGGGGGCAATTTGTTTTTCACATGGGTGATATGTATGTTTGCTAACCTTTTATCAAACACTGTAAAGTCTTATTAATTATTTATTTTCACACAAGCTTCCGTTATCTTCGCAGAGATAAGAGGAACTCCCTGAACATTGGAAATGCATAGATCTTATACAGTTTAGTCTAAATCTTATGCAAAGCACTATGCTAAAATAACAGTTCTTTCCAGTGTCTATTTCCTGTCTGTGCTGGGCCAACGGTACTTCCCCAAACCTAGGTTTCGATTCACCACCTCGGGGACATGGCTAATTCAAGTTCCCCATAACCATTCATTTCACCTTTAAAACAGAGACCAGACAGCTGTTTTCTCATTTTTGTTCGCTTTCTGTGTCTTTCTGCTCTTTGTCTTCCGTTCAGCAACTACAATCTCATGCAGATCTGGGGTTCAAACTGAGTAAATGTTGGTCCACTGCAGCTCAGGAAAAGGATGTTAACACTTCTAGTTCGCTAGCTAGGATCAAATAAAGTTTCCAACTTATTAGCTAACATTAGCTTGCACCACCGCCTCAAGGCCATCTCGACCTGTGACACGATAGCAGGATCCTGAACATCAGGAAGGATAATGGGGGCACCCTGATGAAGTAATCAGTGCGGAGCACTTCTCAGGGAATGTAGTGATTGTAAAGATAGACTAGAGGGCATTGATTGGTGGTTATGATCTATGGGTGTAACATTGCGTATTAGGTGTCAGCCAACTGCAGGCCATAAAGGTGAATGTATCAGGAAAGCTCTTCAGAGTTCTCAGACTGTCTTGAGATGTTCTCCCTCTGCGCACATTGGTAAACAAATTGTCACTAACTAGACCTACTGTTGCCATCTCATCTTTGGATTTCCTGGAGTCTGTTCCTGGGGTGTTGGTCACCTCTTCAATAACAGTCCTGTACTTCCATTGACCAGGCTTGGGTGTGTTCAATTCATGAGGTCAACACAATTTAAACGAAAAGAAAGAAAAAAGAAAAAAGTATAAAATATGGTTTGAAATGTGCATTTAATTAGAAGACATAAAAAACGCACACATACACATTAAATTTAAGGCACACTGGCACTACTTCTTACACCCATTACTCACAGTCTTGCTGAGTCATTCTTGCATTAAATTGTCATAATGCAGCAAATAATTACCCAACAAATTTCACCACAACTTGTATTTGAAAAGTCACTGAAGTCATACATTTCAGAGGAAAGAAGATTTCAGAAAATGGAAACAAATCTTCAGCTGTTCAGGCCAAACATATAAGTCTGGTAACGAGGGCAAAGGGGGGGGGGGGGGGGGGGGCTTAACCCATTACACTGCTGCCTCAAAGTTTTGGGGTCCAGTGTTGGAGAGTATTAATACATCTAAACAACTGCAAAATGCTACAAGGTAGCATCAATACCATCCTGAGTTTAACAAAATGCAGAATGTTTTTACAGAAAGCATAGTCTTTTAAATAGGGATAACATATGAATCTCCGACAGCTACTTCCGTTAAGGGGTTGATGAAGCCTCAAACTCCTATAGTTACTATATTTGCTGTAGCACTATAGCAAAGTGTTACAGAAAATATAGTAATGATGTGGTCTCCACTTGACTTTACAATCACTATAAATTATTAAATTCAGTCAACATAGGTTAATGGGGGATTTCTGTGTTGACAAGAACTGTGTTGCTAGCCCCCATATCAGCTTCTAAAACAGCAAGAACAGTATTAATACTCTGACCAGGTCACTTGTCATTACTGTCCACCTGCTACATCACAAATAGGAATGAATCACATCACCACGACAGACTGAAGAAGTAAAAAAAAAAAACCAATCAGTTTTAACCTATTTAGACTACCTGATCAATCTGATATATTCAAAGTTTAAACACCCCAACATTAAAACATTTCTTAAAACACAAGCGAAATTATGAACAAATACACACTAAAACACAAATAAAAAATGCTAGAGTTTAACCCAAAATTAGTTTTGCTGTTCATGTGGAGGTAAGCAGGAAAAAGCACAAAAAGTACAAACAATGGAACTATATTCGGCGGAAAAAGCACTGAACCTACCCATCAGTACATATTTACAACACCTCTTCAGCTTCTAGTGTTAGCATTAGGCATTATTGGCGTACCTCTAATTCTGTGGCACGCAAGACTATGGAACTTTTGTTTGAAGTGTAGATAACAAAGATGCATTACTTCCAAAAGTGGTTCCTATTATCATTTTAGGATGCACAAACTGGACATTATTTTGGACTAATTTCCATCCAGTCCCTTCAAATGCTGTGCCATGAGTAGTCTAGTCGGATTGAATCCACTTTGAATCTGCACAGGAAAAACCCTCTAGTACAGTGTTTTCCCTGAGCCCCCCATCTTCAGTCCTCCAACAACAAAAAAATTTTTGGATTAAACTTAGTCTAAACGCCAGCATCTGCAAAAAAACAGAGGTCAAGCAGACAGTGAGGAAGGTAAAGAAATTGTAGATGTTTTTCATTTAGAATTGACCATCCATTTCTAGGAAAATCCAATAAGATGAGATGGTTGCACATAAGATGGTTGCTTCAACTAAATTTGAGCCTTTTTCCCTTTGATTTTTGAACAGTGAACACAGAAACTGCTTCCAGCATCATTACAATACCAATGTGCACTTAGTGATGCAGCGATTCACACTCTCTTGCACTATGATTAACTCTGTGTCAACAGCTGACATGTGGAGCAGAGGAAACGTATGGACTCCGTTCTGTCAAAACCGACCTGCATGGCGGGAACAGAGGTTTCCCTGTTGCCAGTTGCTAATCTTGTCTATATTGGCCCTTAAAACCCTAGCAGAGTCTCAAATAGCCAGCAGGTGCCACTTATACAAGGTAATTATTCATACTTTGTCCTTACCCTTGGAATTAGAAAAAAGCTCATACTCTTGCTAACTCAAAACACAACAGAATCAAATACGTAATACTGTGGAGTCAGAAAGGCAATGTCTTTTTCATGAATTCAAAAGTCAACCCATCGACACCATCAACTGCCATTTCAGACAACAATTTGGTTCCTAAGCTTAGTGCACTTTCAAAACCACACCTCATTAAATTTTGACAACGTATATAATATACAAATTTATCACTTTGATGATAGCCCCCCCCCCCCACCCCAAAAAAAAACAGAAACAATACTGAACTCTAAAAATGTTCTCAGGTTAGTGTTATTGACCCAGAATCATATTTTCAACGCTTATAGCTCGTCGTGATTGGCAGGCTCATCTGCCTTCAGCTTGAACTCGTCTGCTGTGATCTTTCCGTCGCTGTTGCGGTCCTGGTTGGAGAACATGTTGTCGATGATCCTGTTGGCGTCAAACCCGGGGGCAAGCCGCCCCTTACCGTCATTCACCTGACGCAGAATGTAATCAGTGAACTGCAGGGAACAAAGGATTACTGGTTAACAGGTGACCCTTCCCTAATGGTGACCACAAATATTCTACAGTAGCAACTACCTGTAATATTCCTTTCAATATAATGTGAGCTGTCCACGACTTCCAGTAACCTTGCTGTTAAATCAGTTGAATATAATTTTCTTTACCCACTGTTTTATTGTTTATCATTATCTAGCATCACTTTTATAGAGTACAGTGGAGAGCACGCTGTGTGAGAAGACAGAACTTCAAGATTCAAAAAAAATAAAATCCTACCTCTGAAGGCTCCACATTGCTGTCTTTGTTCTTGTCCATCTCGGTGAAGAGATTGGGTGAGACTTCGCTGTTCCAGATGAACATGTAGCCATCGGGGAGGCCCTCCTCCAAGCTAATCATCTCGATGTCAAACACCAATACAGCACTTCCCGGGACTTCACCTTCTACACACAAAATCAACATCGAACACTTATGACACCGATAAATATTCCCAACGCTCTCGTCCCTGAATCCCCTCTCCCCCAGATGACATCGCCAAACACCTAGGGTGCACTTAAAGGCAGAACACAGCAGCACCTTTCACCAGGCCTTTTGAAAAATCTCCTGTGGCATTTTACCAATCAAATACTCCCCTACCCATTCAATCAATCCTCACTGTTTGAGTGTATTAGTTTGTGAATTAGAACTGTATTAGCTTATGAAAGGATGCTGTATTTTGGAGCCTTGTATACCGAAAAAGGGATATTTTAATTCATTCAAGCTAAGCCATGTGACTTCTGCTGTGTTCTCAACAAAGCACATGTTCTTATCTGATCAAACATATTGTTGATGCAGTTGGATGAGTTTTTGTAAACATACGATCAAGTTTAAGTATATTGAGCTTACGAATGCAAGATGATCTTTGAGCAAGGATTTAGAAAATTTTACAGTTTAGATAATGGAGCCATTTGAAATCTGACTGCTTGCTGCCAGTCCTTTCTGCTGCTTTCCCCAGGGCGCCTCATGATAAAGGGCATGGTGTGATATCAGTCTCTGTACAGTCCCTTTTCAAAATGCAAATGGACTCCAAGCACTAGCCAATTAACTGGAGTAAAAGTCAAACATTAATGATGTCATTGAACTTGCAGGTTCCATCCTACTGCTCACTGGTTTTGAAACCCTAAAAATAAATCAGCAAGTATTTGAAATCTCAACAAGTATGTTAGTCTTATATTTAGACTTAATACTTGATTTCTAAAATTTTTTTTGCTAAATAAGACATAAATATTTCCACTATGTGAGACACTTTGACTCATTTCAAGATTGGCCAAATGAGGTAAGAAAACTTCACTTGTCAAGCAAGCAGTAACTTATTAGTCAGTACACTCAGTGACCAAACTCATATTTTCTACTTGAGATAAACAATAAGTTTATAAGTCTCATTACAAGACGAAATCTTGTTAAGAAAGACTTTTGTTGCAGTGTATGTTCTGGGTCCCTGATATTGACCAGCAGGCAGGAATGGCATACAGACGGAGGTCCTCACCCACTCCTCTCTCCCCGTAGCCCAGGTGGGGAGGGATCACCAGGATACGCTTCTCTCCCACACACATGTCCTTCAGTCCCACCTCCATCCCCGGCACCATCTGCCCCGCCCCCAGCACCACATCGTAAGTCTTCCCAAAGCTGTGCCTGCAAAAAGACGGTCACAGAGCAGGGTCAGTCACACATACGCACACATACACGCACACACATATACGCACACACATACGCATTCTTTAATTGTATTGGTTTAAACAGTGACAAGCAGGGGCACCCACTGATATGCCCTTCTGAAACTATCAGACGACCTAGCACTTAGAGCATCGCCTGCTTGGCTGGGGAGGAGAGGAGGAAGTGGCAGTAACAAGCAAAGTCTCAGCCAGGGTGCACCGGACTAAATCACGCATCAAGCATCTCCTGTGATTCAGAACCACAGCCCAACAGCTCACATATGATCTGAACCACAAAGCAATTTGGTGGGCATTGCGCTGCATGACATTTTCCACACGTGCCTGCCGCTGCCAAGCTCGCGCCACATCAGAAACATCAGCGGCCGGGGAAGGCCCACAGCGGCGAAACCCGCAGCCTGGCACGGAGCAGGCAAGGTCGCAACCAATCAACTCACGTGGAGCCGATGGGGGTGCCGTCCAGCAGGCTGGCGTTGTAGTGGCACTTGACAAAGTCGCCCTTCTTGCTCAGCGGACTGCAGGAGTCCGGCTTGTAGCTGTTGGTGATCTGCACCGTGTCTGAGGGGTTGTGGAAGTCCATCACGTGGATGTCGAACACCAGGACTGCCGAGCCGGGGATCTTGGTGCCTGAAATACACCCGGCACGCACTGCGTGAAAACCCGCCGTTCGCATGTGGCCTGAACAGCCCCCCCGCACGGCAGGGCTACAGCGGGTACCCAGCCGAACAGACGAGTCGCAGCTCAGCAACGAGTCGGGCAGCGCTCGGTTGAATGACGCCCCCCTCCCTCCTTGGTCCTCCTAGTTATACGCCACCCCACAGCACCCTCAGTCACAGTTGGCACAAGCGCAGTCCAAATTCTGCACAGCAGTGTGTGTGCTGTGCTACAAACTAGGGCCTCTGCCACTGTGTTACAAACAAGCCTTAGCAGGACATCCCTGAGCATCAACAAAGTTTTATTTTGAATTCCCTGACAGTAACGCTATTCTATACATCTGTTAAGGCTTTATTTATTATCTTTTACTGATAAACTAACCTATTCACTTCCTTAAAGGGGTGCCATGATTTTATTTTCTACTTGTACATTTCCCTATTCTCAAACAGCACTGGAGAAGCATAAATTCATATTTATTTTTACCCACAAAGCACTCTGGTTAAATTTTTTCCCCCCTTTCAATCTTTTTAATGTTTAACTGACATAGTACTTGTGTATTTCATTGTACTTTGGTATCGTGTCATTTTTTTGTAATTTTTGTGTGTCTGATTAATGCCCTATTTACCCCTCGAGGATAAATAAAGTTAACTGAATTCTTTAGGATTGAATTCATTTGAATTTGTTTGCTTTAGCTTCAGTGAACATGCATTGTGGTTTAATGACCCCCTGGGAGGATATATTAGGTATAACTCTGGTAATTTTTCAAGGTGTCTGGGGAGGCCTGGAGTCGTCAACAGTTCACTATAAATAGCTCACAGAAACAGTTCACAGGTTGTAAAGGAAAACAGATGTAATACCGAAACAGAGAGAGAGAAAGAGAGAGATTATGTCACAGTTACATGAACCACAGATCATCCACTGCATCCAAATCACTCACGCCATTCATTCTCAGAAATAAAGGTACACAGATATATTTTTGGTTTTTTTAAAGGACCAAATTTCCCAAATGTACCCTGAAAGTACAGTAATTTTCTATTTCAGTACTAAAAAGAAGCCTTAGCAAGAAAAAAAGGGACAAATTAATTATGTATTGTTGGCTAGGCGTACAACTATAAGATCTGCTGCCCTGATCATAGGTCATTGAACCCACAAACCATCTGCAGTTCATGACACCAGAAAAAAGCAGTTTCAGCAGTCTTTGAAACATCTGGATGCTTGTGCCCTCCCTGCGGTGTCCACCTACGTCAGCCAATCCGTATACAGAACTCTGTACAGGAGGCCGGTGACGAAGTGGGTGTGGTCCTACCTGTGCCCTCCTCTCCATAGCCCAGATGAGGCGGGATTATGATCCTCCTCCTCTCGCCGATGCAGACACCCAGCAGGCCCTGATCCATGCCTGCGATCACATATCCCTTCCCGATGTAGGTGTCATATGTGCGGTTCCGTGAATAGCTGGGAAACATGAGCATCTTTAGCACGTGCGCACAAGCGCGGACACCCACACACCGAGTCTGACAGGGGGGTACTGTACCACTGAGCAAGGCTAATATCCACTCAAACTAAAGCTATGAACCAATGTAAAGTGCTCCAGGTAATTATATAATGATCACATATGCACAGAACTACTGAAGGTATTTATCTGGGATGCTGTAAACAATCAAACATGCATGCATTGTTCTCACTCCCTCACTCACTCGACAATGTCGCCCCCTTGAGGGAATACATACAATTACAGCCCCAGACACCAATGCCCTAAAGGGTGAGGGGTAAAGAGGATCTAATCTGCATTGGTTATGTTGAATCTTCACACACGTGAGATTCCACAAATCATAAAATCAGCACGGTAGGCCTAACTCACCTGGAGTCAAAGAAGGTCCCATCCAGAAGACTCCCGTTGTAGTGATACCGCATGAAGTCACCTTCCTGGCTCTTTCTGGTGCAGGTCTCTGGGACCACCTGCTGCTCCACTGAGATGGTGTCTTTGGGGTTGTGGAGGTCCAACAGGATCACATCAAAAACCAGGGAAGCCTGCCCTGGAATGTCACTGCCTGCAATACCAGAAGACCTCTGTTATCCTACCAGAGTCCCAGCACCAGGAAATGTGTCTGCATGCGAACACAGCTGCTGAAAGGTTCACTGCTCACTGGCTGAACAAACATAGCAAACATCCAGTAACTGAAACTGAATCAGATCTACCTTGAGACTGAGAGGACTCGTCAATTCAAGCGTGGTGGCAATTGATCAGGCAATTGCAAAAGTGACTCAAAGCTACAAATTTTTTTCTTTAAACACATACTGGTGAGAGTGGGCCAAAAAAGGAACACCCATTTTCCACTCACCATCTCCGTTCTCCCCGTAGCCCAGGGACGGGGGCATGGTGATGATGCGTTTCTCCCCGACGCACATTCCCAGCAGTCCTTGGTCCATTCCGGCAATGAGCCAGCCAATCCCCACATAGGTGTCATACGTGCGCATGCGGTTGTGACTGGACGGGGGAGCAACGAAACGGGTATTAGATCATACATCAAAAAGGGAGGCATTGTTTGGTCCAAAGAGATACTACAACAGATTTTACGGTCACATTTTTAAATAAATGTAAAGTAAAACATCTGCATCAAAGGGTAAATAATTGAACAAATTGGCAGATTACTTGATCATATCTATACCTGGAGTCAAACAGTGTTCCATCCAGCAAGGTGCCATTGTAGTGGTAACGGATGAAGTCAGACACCTGGACGGTGCGGCTGCACTTCTCCGGCTTGTAGTAGGTCTGGGTCTGGACTGTGTCTTCTGGATTCCAGATATCGAGGAGCAGGACGTCAAAGTGCAGGATGGCGTCTGGAGGGATGACATCACCTGGGCAATGGGAGAGGACACACAATCTCATTATTCCAAACATAGGCTTTAATCTGCAGTGGATTCATCTGCTGGGCTCAACCGCTCAGAATGAAAGTTAATTGGCATAAGCAATATGAACCAGTCTGCAGCTTAACTGCAAAACTATAGGTCCATCAAGTTCTAAAAATCACCACTAGGTGGTGACATTGCACATTTATTACCATACTTCCAGGGAAGAGCAAGCCTGATAAAGTGGATTTGGAAATGAATGAATGAATTCATAGATGTGAATTCATAATGGATTGTGCATTTCAGTGAACAAAGATCTTTAAAAAAGATTCCATGCAAAAGGGGACACGATGGCCCACATTCATGAAAATCATGGTGCCATGTTAAATTCTGTGTCAAATGAAGCCATATATTCAACCGTTATTCAGGGGGTTTAATTTTTGGGAATAAAGGTCTTTGATGTGTACACTGTTTCAACAATGTATGGGAGCATTTTAAATATATATAACACTCATTAAATCAAACACTTACATACTGGCAATGAGTAATCTGTTAAAAGATATGGGATCATGGACAGTGGTCAAAGCAGGCAGCAGAGAACAAGCTTTCAGTCTGTTTCAAGACTTTTGACCACGTTCATGAAACATTACACCAACTCACTTACTCTAATTCTAAATTAGAACCCTAAACACCTGAAAACCTGAGTTCTACATTACAGTACACACAAATGTTCATTCTGTACAGAAAACTTGGGGTATAAGATCACAGTATGTCATTAAAATGTTCTTACCAACAGAGTTCTAGAACACTCACTTCAAATTTTGAAAAAAAAAAAAAAGAAACATTCCAGAAAGCCTAGCCTTCAAGGGATTAAAGAATTGCTCTTTTTTTTTTTGCATTTCACACATTATATAATTTTACATTGTGCACTACTCCTGTGGACATTCTGTAAAAAAGCCCCTTTAGCCACATATCTTTAAAAAGGTCAGAAATGTTTTTTTTCTTGACAGTTTTCCAAAAGCCATGTTTCTTTTGTCATATTTTAAAAGACAGGAAGACTTAGATGTGTGTGATGTGTCACATAAGACTGGAAAATAGTGTAAACTCAGTTGTCCTGATCAACTTAATGAATATTTGGAGGAAAAAAATACATTTTTCTTTGTTATTCATTATAGTTTCAGGGCATGGACTAAAAGTTCTCTGATGTGTTGGCAGGACCACTGTAGGACTATGCCCCACCCACAGCTAGACTCCTCCCTCACCCCCAGCTTTGTGCTGCTGTAAAAACCTCTCCACGCCCAGTTTACCAGTCACAGCATGTTTAATCAGGATCAGTCTCAACATTCCAGGACCGACAAACCCCCCTGCATTCTGTCTGCTGTTCAAACGTGGGCCATCTGATAACGACGCAGCTCAAATTTACCCAGGCAAACCCACAGAGCAGAGGACAGCAGGATCCTTCCGGCAATCAGAGAGATACCGGTCCGATCCCTGGTCCTCCGGGCAAAAAGTGTCCAAGCGTCCCTGAGCAAGACACCAAACGCCAATTGCTCCTGATGAGCAGGTTGGTGCCTTGCATGGCTGGCTTTCGCCAGTGGAGTGTGTGTGTGTGTGTGTGTGTGTTTGTGCATGCGTGCGTGCGTGCGTGCGAGTGTGTGTGTGTGTGTGAACGGCTGAATGTGAGGCCCTGAAGTTCCAGCACTGAACATCAAACCATGAACAGGAACAGTTTGTCTCTTGTAGGGTGTTCATTCATCCAAACATTAGACCCGGAGGTAGAGGAACTTTGCCTGAGGGCCTGGACTGACAGGGAGGGGGCGGATCAGGGGACTGGCAGCAGTAGAGTCAGGAAGGTTGGGGTGAGATTCAGTGGAAGGGTGGTGGGGGAGGGTGTGTGTGTGCCTGTGTGTGCTGAGATGAGAGGTGCTTAAGTACCATAAGTATGGATAAATTAACTTTAGTAGGACAGAAATCTGAAAGCCATACCACATGAAATCAAACCAAACTCAGAAAACGCCAGTGGAGAACACACTAGATCATAATGGAAGTCCACAATTATTATTATTTTTTTAAAACAGCCAATATCACTCATTATTGAGCAAGCCTTGTCACACCTGTAAGTGTCCCCATACCTACACTGTCGCAAATGCACAAGACAGACTCCTAAAGGTCCATGCACACAGAACAGAAAGATTCAACATCTCATTAACAGCTACAACACAGGTAAACTAAGATGAAATACTAATATACAATACCCCTACCTAAGAGTATCCCACTCACCAACAGATCTTTTAATTGAATGGCGGATCTTTCTAAACATTACTACTCTACAGATTTAGTTCTTATGGTAGGCTGTAGGCCATATTACTTTTATACCCAAAGTTGAAAGGTTCTAATTTATTCTATTTTTTATCTTTATTCTCCGGTTCATGAGCAAAACAAATTCCATTTGGACAGATGGAAACTGAATCTAAGGCAACGGCTGTGTCTGTTTACTCCAGGGATTCAGGACCTCAGGCTTGCTATTTGTTCATCCAATCTGACACCTCCTCATTGTTGAGTCAGCTGTATTTAACTGCATTGTATATATGTATCTCTCCCCCTCTCCCTTCCCCTCCCAGTATACCCCCACTTTCTCTGAGAGCCAGTTGTGAAATCTGGAAATACCTAACAAGCAATTTTTTCCTTTTTTAGGCACTTATGGACGTATTACTATGATTATTATTATTGTTATTCATCATCGTCATCATCATCATCATTATTGTTGTTATTATCACTTAGTGTGTCTTGAAGACAAACAGGGAATATGAAGTTGGGGTCAGAGGAGGGGTTACCATATCCGTTTTTGCCGTACGCCAGGGCAGGTGGGATCTTGACCAGGCGTCTCTCGTTCACACACATCCCGACGAGGGCCTTGTCCATGCCTTCAATGAGCTGCTTCTTCCCCACATACACATTATATGTGGAGCCACGATCATAACTGGGAACATCAGATAAGAGTAAGAGATTAACAGCATCCAAGATATTAGGGAGACACCTCCAGTGATCCTCCCCCAACCATGGCCATAACATGCATGCAGCCAAGCACACACACAACTGAATATGTGAATGCATAAACACATCATAATTGACCCATCCCAGGTGACCATATGATTCTGGCCAAGAGGCAACAATATTCATTCATTCATTTGTTCTTTACCCTGGACCAAATCTATAAAGACAAAAATCAAAAGCTGGAGTTGCACTCAAGAATGAGGTATTACAGTGAAATAACAGGACTTATAATTCGGAGGCTGCAAATGTGAGGCACCGTAGTTGTACCCTCTTGCAAGGCCCTTTCACCAGAACTTCTTTTCATTAAAGTTTCAGCTGTAATACGTAAAAACATGTCAACTACAGATGACATGGTAGATGTGCCGAGGAAAATAGTGTTGCTGTTAGTGTTTCTGATTTACATCGAATTAAGTGTCCAGCAGATGGAGAGCCTTTCGCTACAGATGTGCACCGTACACGTTCCACAGTTGTGTGCGTTTTCCAGTTATCACACTGAATCCTTACAACTATAGTTACAGAAAACGATCTTTCTTCTTTAATAACAGAATTAACTGGAACATAATTAACAACATGTGCCTCGACATTAAGAAAGCGCTGCTGAATTGTGCATCGTGTATATTTCTGAGTAAAATACCTGAGCTAGACATGTACAAATATTAGCCTAATATAAATGGAGTGAACCGTCGGTGTATCTATATTAGGCTACAACAACCGTACCGACTGCATGGATTGTAGTTAATTGTGAAAAATAAACAAAACGGCCACTTTCCTAATGCGTCAATTTTTACAGTTAAATTGCACTATAGATGCCAAAAGAAAGTGGCGTGATATTTTTATATATATATAACGCCATAAGCTATTCAACAGTTTCCAAACCTAGGTTGGTAGGAAGTTACATCCATTCATACAAGTCATGCGAGCATGCTGCCTGCGTGGCCACTTTGGGCAGCGTTCCCCAGTCAAAACCATACCCTGTGGGCTACCGGCGCACATTCTCAAACGAAATGCTAGTAGCCCAACAGTATGTGGCATTTGCGACGTACAGAAAGGAAATAATTGTACGGACCCAAAGCTCTACCTACTGCTTACCTGGAGTCAAACTTCTTGCCGTCGGGGAACATGCCATTATAATGATATCTGACAAAGTCGCCCGATTTCACTGCTCTTTCACACTTCTCAGGCACGAAAGTTTTCTCCACAACGATGTCATCCAGTGGCACGGGAGGGGCGTTGCAAGCAACGAAAGTGATCAAAAGAGCCAGATAAATCATAACATGCACACTCAGTCTCATTTTGCAAAAAAAAAAGAGTGCAACTTTAAACAGGACCGTTATGAAGAAGCTCGCGGTGTTGTGCTGGCACTACTGCTTCCGTCACCTCTCGTCGAATCTCCTAACTGTCCGTGATTGAATGGATTTACTACGTAGCTAACGGAACCTCCCTTTGCAGATATGTAAACGTGTAGCCCAGGCCCCCTCAACAGCCGAAGCTAGCGCCCATCACTTAGGCTGTCCGAAAATTTGCACGATTTAACCGTTACATTAAAATATCGCTCGAAAACAAGTTGCAAACTAAAAAGTCACTATCAGAAACGATTTGTTACGCAATTCCGTTTTCTTCCAGTTATTATAGTTTAAAGTGGTACTTTCGGACAGTCTTCTTACTTCTTGCGCAAAGAAAGGATGCAGAATTATCCAGGCCGTAGACCGTCTTTTACGTGGCAGTTGGGGGAGGGGTTCTTGAGTTCCAGTTTACGATCTTAGATTTGTTTTAGCGCACAACTGCTGGTATTATCATCACAATATGTACTGGTATCATATATTGTGTTTATTCGTTATTTCACACATAAACATAGTTCTAGCTATACAGTTTTCTTGGTTCGTACAAGAAAACTTTTTTCTTGAATACTCGCGCCAAAGGAATTTATCATGGAAACACTGTAGCCTAAAACAATTTCACTATCCATTGGTGCATGCCGAACAAGGCGATATAGGACATTTTTATACCCAAGAAAATGTTACTGGGCCGATACGATTTTAGTATAGGCCTACTCCAAACGAAATTTGCTGTGCATTTAGCTTGCCAGGCGGATTCAAGAGTAGGTAATGTGTTAATTTTCGAAGTGTCGCATTACTTCCCCCGCCCCCCACCTCAACTCACCCCGCGCGTAATCTGCGACCCTTTGGGTAAAGGCTGGGATTTGACGACGTGGTGGGGGTTACGGGCGGTACCACGTAGCGTAGAAACTCCAGCCGTTGTAGCCTATGTTACGGGTAGCTAGATAAAATGGCAACTTTATCGATAGTTCTCCTGCTTCTATTTGCGTTTTCTGCTGTTGTCCAGGCGCAGTATGAAAAGTACAGTTTCCGGAGTTTTCCAAGACAGGAGCTCATGCCCCTGGATTCCGCTTATAAATACGCACTGGATCAGTACACAAACGAGAAATGGCCAGAAACCGTGGAGTATTTAGAAGTGAGTCTACGGCTTTTTAGACTACTGAAAGACAGCGAAGCTTTCTGCAATTTGAACTGTAGCTCCGTCCGGCTGGACGACGAGCAGAAGTTTGAGGGTTTCCCCGAGTTGCACGTTTTCGGGAACATCATGAAGCGAGCCCAGTGTCTGAAAAGATGTAAGCATGGTTTACCAGCTTTCAGACAGACGATGCCCAGCCGGGAGACCATGGAGGACTTCGAGAAACGCGAGCCGTACAAATTCCTGCAGTTCGCCTACTTCAAAGTGAGTCACGCCAGAATTAGCGTTCATCATAATGTGAAAATGTCAAACGTGTATAGGCTACTTATTGGAGACATATCACACACTGAAATATGGAATTGGACCTAATGACACATTTTCTCAGTCGGGAATAATTCAATATATATTCGCAATTTTGTTTCATTATGCAAAGTGTAATTTACATTATTGTTTCCTTTTATTACATCTATTCCTGGACGAATTACATGTCTTACATCTTTAGACATGATCCAGTCCAGCTGATTAAGCAAGTGCGCACTCTGCGCAAGCGCACAGCAGCTGTGCCCCACCAACGATTTGATCTGGCAATCTTCTTGTTAATACCATAGCTCCCTAATCACTGCTTCATGCTGTACTATTAACCGAATGGCTATACATAAACATATACATAAAGTCGATATCTCGGGCGGGGGTTCTACTGTACAAAGTACGTTCATGCCACGTATGGAATGCCTCCAGCGGCCAAGGCATCACACAACTTCGAGCATGTTGCTTGACCCCGTTCTTCCCGTACACCTTTCCCGTTATGAACTAATCCGTTATGGTGTGACCCGGGGATTCCATCAATGAAATGACGCAATTAACCTTGAAATATAGTAGAATAAAAAAGTTTTATAAATAATCCAAGGCACATTAAAATAACTAAAACCAAACACAATTGATCTGTTACTTGATATTTTCCATTATACTTGTGTATATACTTGTGTATGGATGCAATGTATGGTATTTGGTTTTAGTGTTTTTTGTGACTGTTGATACTCTGTGGTCCCAGTCTGAAAACCTGGCCAAGGCAGTGTCAGCAGCTCACACCTTCCTGCTCAAGCACCCGGACGATGAGATGATGAAGAGGAACATGGCCTACTACAAGAGCCTCCCTGGGGTCGAGGAGCACCTCAAAGACCTGGAGACTAAGTCCTATGAGGTAAAGGCCCTGGGCTTCTATTACTGCTATTATTATTATTTACCACAACCTCCACTAATTAGAGGGAAGGCTATGTGGCTGTCCTGAAGTGCCAGTCTATCTGTGTGTGACTAAAATAACTAAAGAAATTAAGGTCTAATATGAGTGAAACTCCTTTCCTTTCTGACAGCGAAGAAAATAGCAGTCAGTGTGTAGCTGTTTAATTCTTTCAAAGTCCTCCTAGAGGCACGTTGGTGCAAGAGGGGGAGCCACTAACGGGCTGTGACACTAACTGCGTGTATTAAGACTTCAAATTTAACAAATTTCTATTCATTTGAAGTATTGCTTCTATCTATCTATTCAATTTATTCAATGGTAGTATCTTACCTGGATTCTCCTCTATAATCAGGATACCATGTATTGCATGTTTAATAGCGAGCTTGATAAGCCCTGCTAAACTGTAAGAAGTGAAGTGATGCCAATAGAACTGATCTTCCCAAACTCGGTCGTGTGCATTCTGCTTAGACATACTGATTTGGTTCCAAACCTAGTTGCTATTATAGCAGCAAATGTTAATTGGTATGAAACAAACACTTGGGTTTATGTGTTCTTCAAATCCACATAAAATAGAAATTAGCCTGAATATAAATAATGTGATTAATTCAAATTCATTATCAGGCTTATCAGATCCTCACATTAATGCTTCTAATTTCTTAAATTTCAGCAGGGACTAATTCCTTTAGGAGGAGGCTACACTTTTCTAATTGAATAATTGCAGTAATCACAGGTGAAACTGCAGTGAGGTCATACATGCAGCAAGTGTGGGCCCCTGGTCACTGAAAATAAAGTGCTTTTTGAAAATGCAAAGACAAAGCAAATTGAAATAAGCATTCCATTAATATCAATTTCTAGAAATGGAAGCAGTCAATCTGACACAAGAGACTCACTGGAATGAAAAACCAACATATAGAGGGAGTCTGGAAGGCTGTGTTTATTGGATTTACAGGTTTAGTGGACTGCTTGGCCAATAATCTTCTTTCACTTCTGTCAGAGCATTTTTACCTGGCTTAGATTAAAGTTTGGGACCAGTGAAATTAGAGGTATCTGGGACTTGTGGTGTTTTAAGCCCAAAATAACCTCAGAACCTCCATGGTTGTAGTACACATAATGAAAGGGTTAGGTGCTCCTCCCAGCTGCAGGCACATGGCACACCACATTAGAGAAAGCTCCTGAGACTCCTATTCAGTTAAACCACTCTGCACTCTTGTCCTGAACCTGAAGTAAGAAAGGTCTTCTTTTTGTTTGTATGTAAAGATTTCTTTTGAGTTGGTAAAACTCCAAGTTCATGACGTCATGACACAGGCAGGAAGAGAAAGCAAAAAAAACATGGTGGTTACACTGAAAAGAGGTTTAAATTTACTCACAGTGGGCAGACTGATATTTGTGTGGATCCGGCCTTTTTTAGGATGTGGGGAAATGATTACATGTTAGCATATTCTTCATAAGAGCCGTACCCACCCTGTCCATGTGAAAATGTAAAGCAAACTGGGCATGTGTTTGCAATGACTGCATATTCACATTATTCATCCATGAGGTTACTGAGTACTTTATTGGATTAATGAGCAAAATATTCCTAAGAAACAAACTAACGTGAAAAAATATATCAAGTATATTAGATGCTGTAATGAAGTATTATTTATTATACAATTTATTAAGGAGAGCCTTTGATTTAATAACATTCATTATTTTTCCTGCCTGGAAGTGTGAAAGCAGAGTTTTTTTATCGCAAAAGAAAAAAGTTGAACAGTGCTTGGCGGGTGCTTCATTCCATTATTTGATTGTTGGATAGTATGTAATGTTCAATCGGCGTGTTCCAAATGCACATACCCGTCTCATGTAGCCGTGTCCTTTTCACAGATGCTGTTCATCAGAGCCGTACGAGCCTACAACGGGGACAACTACCGCACCTCCATCTCTGATATGGAGCTGGCCCTCAGGGACTTCTTCAAGGTGTACGACGAGTGTCTGGCTGCAGCGGAAGGGTCCAGGGAGATCCGAGACTTTCAGGATTTCTACCCCTCAGTAGCAGGTGGGCAGGAGATTGTGCTGTTTAAATTTACAGAAGCATTTTAAAAATAACAATAGTGCTTTTCAGGCCACAGGTTCAAAGTGTTTTACAATAATGGAATAATACACAACAAAACAATAGATTTATAAAGAAAGGCAGAGAACAATAAAAGCAAGTCAGTCATGCTCAGCCAAACAGACTTGTATTCTTTGTCCATACTGAAGCTACTTAGGTTGAATGCCTCACGCGATGGTTCTCTCTAAAGAGTCTTGGCCAGGAATACAATCTGGAATGTTCTGGTTAGAAGCTCAGCTCTGCACTAAAATGTAGTGATGGAACTTCCAGCAGGGGGTGCTCAATTGTCTTGGAAGTGCCATTACTCAGTGGGTGAAATGGCTGAATGAAAAAAAGAATTCTGGTGTTTTCTGAATATTTAATTGGATATTACATAAAATAATTTATTCTAAGCTGCCTTTGATAGGAGCATAGGTTTAACACGTGAGTAAAGCAATGTGGTGCTCTATGAATTTGTAAATGGCTTAATGAACATCTATTTCAAAGGGTCAGTTTTAATGTATGCTGTCATTGGGGTGGTCTTTTTTTTTCGTTTTATGTTTTCCAGACCATTACAGAGAAGTCCTGGACCGTAAGGTCAAGTGTGAGAGCGAGCTGACCCCAGTCGTCGGGGGCTTCGTTGTGGAAAAATTTGTGGCGACAATGTACCACTATCTCCAGTTTGCTTTTTACAAATGTAAGTACAGGACATGCTGTTATTGTTTTTGGTTTATGAGCCATATATTCAATTGACCTGAGGTCACAGTATCAAGAAAGGCATTGATTGTGCAGTTTTGCATTAAATTGACCGCAGTACAGCTATCCCATACTATATTATCTTGAGCTTTCCTCCAGCAAAGTAGTTTAAGTTGAAGCACATAGAATTATGCTGGGAGGCATTAAGGCACACTTAATTGAATTTCAGACCAAAGCCCAGTTCTGAGTTTCAGACTGAAGCCCAGCTCTTTTCTTGCTTATTTGAATATCTTACCTGAATAATGAATATGTTCCCACGAGTTAGCAAGCAGTGATCCTAGCTGTCGGTCAATGGAACAGCAAAGCTGTCTTCATTAATAAACTGTACGGCCCCCTTTGACAAAAGAAGATAATCCCTTCTGCTGATAGCTGTTTTCTGTTATATTTGCTGTACTTGGTGACATGTTTTCTGAGACATGCAAGAAGCGTTTGGTTCTCTTCTCATCTCATGGGGTCACACAATTGCATGGGGTAAAAATTCCAAAAAGGGGACCAGGGGGAAATAGCACTCGGCACATCCTGTTTACAAGGCCGAACTGTCCCTGCAGAACCTCAGTCTTTATCGAGCCCAGAACAGAATTTTTAGTCTGTCTTCTGAACCCCACCCTCCTGCCCTTTGGAAAAAATGTACCACACCTCTCAGGTTTGGAGCACCTCAGGAAGGTGGATACTGTGATGAAATTTGTCCTCATTTTATTTCTTTTGTCCTTGGCGGTTCAGTGAACGACATTAAGAACGCAGTGCCGTGTGTGGCCAGCTACCTGCTGTTTGACCCCGACGACGAGGTCATGAAGAACAACATGGTTTATTACCAGTACCACAAGGACAAGTGGGACCTGACAGAGGAAGACTTCCTCCCCAGAGCGGTCAGTTTTCTATTCCTCCTCTTCTTTAAAAATGTCAGGACAGTTTTTTTATGTGGCTGAGAATTATCCCAGTTTTGTCGCCTGGATTGCGTTACTTTAATGTTCTGTTGCCGTTTTATATCAACCAATTTGGATTCAAGAATTATTATTATGATGATGATTTTTTTATGACAACAATGACTGTTATTATTATTATTATTGTTATTATTATTTAAACAAGTATACAGTCCCCCCCTGCCATTTGCAGCGCTGGTTATTGCTTTTGTTGCTATGCGATCGCAGTTGATGGGATGTCCATGTCTCGTCATCCACCAGCAAGCCCCACTGGTCAGGCATCCAGTCTGTCTGCATTAGCTACACATGAAGTGTCCTCCTACTCCTAGTATCTATGAAACTGTAACTATTGGACTGTGAAGTTAAAAGTAGTACTGGCTTGACAGCATGTGTTTCAGGAAGAGCATGTAATTATTTGCACTCTCCCAAAATAACTGGAGATGCTGCAATAATACAAGAGTACTCAAAATCCAGCTCAAAATCCAGCACAAAATCCACCCACAAAACAACTAAGTTATGTCATTTTTTAGAAGCGAAGCAACTCATGGCTTGTAACTCATTCACTTTTCAGACTCCACAAGGGGGAGCTATTATCATTCAAGTAGCTGAATGGTGCTTCACATTATTGGAACTGTGTGTCCTTGTTTTCATATTGTCCAAGATATGGTGACTGTTTATCATATGTTTTTTGTGAACATGTATTTGTGAGCATGTGCTTGTGGCGGGTACGTGGTTTTTAGTTATGTTGGCCAAGCGAAGCTGACAGATCTTGTGGTGTGACATTGTCTCGACAGGAAGCCATACGGTACTTCAATCAGACCAGGCTGCAGCTGGATATGGCAGAATTCTCCAGACAGCATCTACAAAGTGATGACGAGGTGGGCTTGTGACATCATTGCAAACCCTTATGGGTTTCAGATGGCTGTACTTCCTCAGAGTACCATTTGTTTATCCCTGCCAGCACCATTTTCTGGCAGTGAGAGATATGTCTCTGTGCTGTGGTATGACCCTAAAATAGTCCCAGGTTCATGGACTAGTGCATTGCATTGTGTCTGCATGCATTATCTCGGATGTGCGTTCTGAGGACCGTGGAAAGATGCATTGCCAGAGCTAACCACCGGGGGTCAGGTTGGTACTGTGATCAATTCTGAGGCACTCAAGAAAGTTTTTCCAAGTAGCTTCTATTCTTGCATGGTAAATATTTTGTTTTTGTTCAAGGTATTTTCGGAATTGAAGCATTTCTCTGATTTGTATGATGTTTTTGCTTAAAAACTTGGGCACACACAAGAAATTAAGTATTGGCAATTATTAGCTACAATAAGTATCCACAGAAATGAGAATATTAGTGCTCATCATAATCTGGTGGGATGTAAGAAAATGTAATTATGAAACAAATTTAAAATGAATTGCTGCCACCCCCCCCCCCATTCCATTCTGTTTATTTTAGCTTCTATCAGCAAAATAATAATTGCATCTCTCAGTAATATCTGTGAGTGTCTTCAGAATATGTGGACTTAAGGACTTTTCCACCTCAGGTAGATAAAAGTGGCCATTGTGTTCAGAAAGCCTAGTGTACCATTTAGACTGCTATTTTGGCAGAATATCTTCTACATGGTTTCCACTGTGTTCTGTAGTACATTGTAAAATTGAACAACAAAGGGTTTGGATGTTTAAGAATACAAATATACCGGACCAACTGCTCTCCCAGCCTATATTTGGATGTGATATGAATGGTTTTTCCCCGACTAGTGTACGCTAGTTTGTGCCTATTCGGTATGCACTTATTGTGCGTTGCTTTGTATAAAAGTGTCTGCCAAATAAATGTAATGTAATGCTCATCTTAGACAAGCAGTGTTAAATACTGTTCTGAGGTGGGGCAGTGTTAGTCACTGTTAAAACAACTGTGTAGTGCATGGCTGGTACTAAGGAGAATAATTCCAACACAAGTGTCAGTGCATCCGCATGTATTACACTGGGAACAAAGGATCGTGGAACAGTTGTGTTACGGACCTGGCTTTTGAACCAGGGGAGACGATCAGAGGAGGCCCTGAGGAGGCCATACTGTAGTGTCAGCTGGGTGGGCAGCCCGCAGGATTTCCTCAGTCGCATCATGCTGGCATGACTCCTGTTTGATTGGGCAGCTGCAGTCTGCCTGCATCAGCTACGGCATAAATCTACTCCGCCCCTGTCATATCCAGCTGGGTGACTGCGGAGCAAAAAAACATTGCAGCTGGTGGAAATGGAGGAGTGTGAGGTGTGCGGCAGTGTAGCGTAGTGGGTAAGGAACTGGGCTTGTAACCGAAAGGTCATAGGCTCAATTCCTGGGTAGGAGACTGCCGTTGTACCCTTGAGCAAGCTACTTAACCTGCACTGCCTCTGTATACATCCAGCTGTAGTATAAATGGATGCAATGTAAGGCATTCTGGATAAGAGTGTCTGCTAAATGCCTGTAATGTACTGTAATGTGTGCATGCGCTTGTTTCCACCCCTGCTGGATTGGTGGAGGACGCTGCATCGCTGAGGAGGGCCTACAAATAAGTTTGGGCTTTTAAAATGTGGAAAGTGCAGGGGAATAAAAGAGCGGAATCTGACTTTAATAGCCGGTGAAACAGTCGGTTCAGCACTTTTTTTCAGATGGCAATTTCAGCGCAATAAAGGAAAACTTTATCAACCAACTGATTTGTTGGAAGTTAACACGATATTCAGCTCTACATTTAATTAAGGGAATTTCACTTGATCACAAATAAACACTGAAATGGGTGGGGCTTAAAGCATATAAATTGTCTTCCGAAGAAAAACAAAGGAGTGTGAAATGGGTGTGTGATCATATGGAAACTATGTGCCAGGCTGTGGGAGGAGACCACTGTACCAGGCCCACATTCTCATGTTCCTAAGTTAGGGAGGGGTGCAGTGGCACCTCCATATTAATCAGAGCTCTGCCCGGCCCCAACAGACCCACCCTGTGCAGTCCTGTTCCTTTCAGTCCTGCTAAGCTACTGTACTGATGGGTCTTACAAATTGTTTGTGTACTAATACATTCAAGATTTGTGTACTGAATGCTGTTAAATATCAAAGATGAGCACAAAAATGATATGATCAAGTGGAAATTAAGTCAGACCAGAGTCTTGTGTAATTTAAATTCAGTGGATACACTATGGTTATAAATAGAGTCTCTATTCCCAAAGTAGGCCTACTACAGTCCTACCCGATCATGGATCTAAAAATGTAGACAGAAATTTCAACAGGAATAGATTTTACTAGCATTGTACAAAACTGCTATTCTTGGCAAAACAGGCTAAATTTACATTTGTGCCCTTTGTCTTAAGGCTGCTCCATACTTTCCGCGTTCCGCGTCCGCGGTTAGGGTGACGTGAACTGATTCCCAGTGAAATCTGCCCACGTTTGAGCCGTGATTTCTCTGAAATTCTCATTCTTACCCAGGGAAGTCCTTGGGTCCAATTTTTCTTATATGATATGGTAATAATAATACACTCCACTCATGAATCTGATTTGATTAGGGGAGGCTGTAGAGATAGCTGGTCAGTCTTTATGTCCTGCACACCATATATTTAATCTTTATTTTATCTTTTCTCATTTCAGGGGGAGGTGCTGGAGTTTCTTGATGAGTTGCTGGAAGCTGATGAAAAAAAGTAGCTCACCTTTATGTCCCAAAACATTTATAAAGAAAGGAAACTACAACAAAACTGACAAAACACTTCAACAGACTTCCATTATGCAATTATGAGTGCCATCTGCTTGTGGGATGTATTTATTTGTATGGGGGTCTTGCATTTTTATTGTATTATATTTTTGTACAAGTCCTTTTCATTTTGAGCCTTCTGTTTTAGAGCACATGCACTCACTACCCTCTACACTGGATCACGTGATTGTCATCTTCATCCTCTGTTTCGCTCACACAAAACACTTGCTGTGTGTGAATCTCTCACCACTCAGTCTCTGTGTATTTACAATTTAGTTATGGCTCGGCTGTATTTTTCAGGTGTCATGGCTCAGAGCCAAAGTCGAATTAACAAAAGATGTCATATTGTTTTCTTTAAACAATAAAATCGTATGTGGATCCCAACTGTTGGCGTAACAGATGCGTGGCTTGAATTGTAGAATTTGTGTTTGGCAAGTAGAATTGGATCATAACCTGTCATCCTTCCTGCGTGGGCGAATTATTATAATGATAAATCGGCATTGCAGCCATAAAATGTTGCATGCGCTTCTTTTCACATCGTGGTTATTTGTTGGATGTTTTTTCACAGCTTAGATTATTTAGAGCTCGTGGAAGGACAATGCAAAACTGGAGAGATAATTTATTCGACTTCACGATTCAGGGAAGTGCAATGGAGCAATGAGAGGTTTCAAGCCAGGTTTAAAGACGTGCATAGGCTATGTAAAAGATATAACTGGAATGAATGCCAATCTTGTAAGATTGTGCAGAGACCACTGAAAGCCATTTAGTATCGTTATGTCAGTTTAAACTGTTATTACGTTTTTGTAAAACGAAAGCATGTCAGAGGGTGGTATTTTAAAGCCGACGGTCGTAATACGTAGTAAAAGTATTACCCAGTTAGCAAGGAATCTTTGCCAAACTTTATCGATGGTTCGCCCCAATCGAACTATGATTTAATACGAAAACCTAAATCGGATATCGATGCAATTAGTGGAATTGTGGATTTCCGGAATGAATCATGTACAATGTAACAGCCTTTTTCGCCTTTCTGTCTCTCGTTTTTTGTGACGGGAGCTGTGTCCTGAATTGTATTTGTTCAAATGGGAAAATCACATGTGGATAATACCTTGTGGTCTATCTACACGGTCAGTGTTTAAGTTTATGCAAGGTTTGTGAAGGTACTGACTGGGACCACGGAGGGTCGCTGGTTTCAAAGGTGAAATGGAGTCGTCAGGGCCATTAAATCATATCTAAAGAAAGGGAAATAAACGAATTCTTATGGGGAGGGGGATGGGTGCAATAAAGGTCTAACTAAGGGCGTAATAAGCTTTGGCGCAGTATGAAAAGAGGTAATGCCTGTCTGTTGAAGATAGTAGGTTTAAGCAGTTATGACCTATTCATCAATTGTATGTGTCCCTGGCATTAAATGAGAGCCTCTTGGTCCAGACAAAAAGCCTTGCACCACCATACACATTTTCTATCATATCAGCTGAAAAAATATTACATCTGAAAAGGCTTAATTGCACAGATTTGTACACTCATTAAAATAGATTTATGAGGGAACTGGCTCTTTGCTGCAGCGGTGTCATCTGTGGTACTGGTTAGGACTCCTGACAAATGTACAAATAGACTATTTTTAGCTTGAATAGAAGTTAGCCATTTTCATAGAATCGTAAACCGTGCTGACGGTGTTTATTTTGCTTGGTTTGGAATTGTAGCCTGGCTGAGGTATTGTTTAAAGCACCTCTGGGTGGGGGTTTTCCATTCTTGTATTATGTCTGTCAAACAGGCGAGACATGCACAAGGCCCAGACTGGGCGGACGTATAAAAAGGGTGAAATAAAGGCTTCATGGAGTGAAACCTCTAAAAGAGTAAAATGGCCTCAAATCATTTTATGAAACTTGATCCACTGGGCTGGCGGAGGGGTGCGGGGCCAGAAAAAACATTTACCCATTTAATAATGTTTGAACATCGAGTCTCGATGCAGTTTGTCACAGAGCAATGAGAAATACCCAAAACTTATCCTTCTGTGCAGCTGCCTGGGGCCTTGGGCCTCTGCCACCCGGCACACTGTTGTGTCTTTTCAAGGTGTGTGCGCATGTGTGTGCGTATGTGTGTGATGTGTGGGGGGTCAGTAACCCACCCAACCCCAACCTCCATCAGCACCCCAGCAGGGGAAAAGGGACTGCTTGACCTAGGTCACAGACATCAGAGCAAAGGCAGGGGTCGAAGGTGTGTGAGGTCACTGTAAATTCCCACTGTTTGCAATGTGGATCAGAGGTCAACCCAGGAATTCTGGGATAAGAGTGCTATGACTGTGAGCACAATATTCTCTCCTGTAGAAAGCCGTCCTTTTGTGTAGGTGTACGTACTGTAGTTAAGTAACGTGTTGTTGGAATGGCTTTGAGTGAAGAATCCCTATTGGAAGTGTGTGCGTGAGGCTGGATGCGTTGTTTTTGTGGATTACTGCAAGTCTGGCAATAATTGTTCGCTCACAAGCGTCAGTTCAGAGCATGCGTCAGCTATGCACAATTATCAGGTATCACTGATGTAATGCAAGGAATCAGTGCAGCTGAACAGTGCATTGCCTGCTCTAAACTGGTGTGCGAGAACAAGCAATTTAAGTCCTCTACTTTTTCATACTTTTTATACACATAATTAATGAGTTTTATCGCCAAGGTGAGGTCCTGGGTGGAGTCAGGCAGTACAGACACATTTCCATCACTGGTTGAATGTTTTTACCTGAACGGTAGTAAAAATCACAAGGCAATACTGAATTTTAAAAAATTCCCATAATATCCGGAACTGGTATGTATTAATCAGAAAAGAGGAAACCTACTCCAAAGTATATACAGTGTTCCAGGGATAAATTTGGATGCTATGCTCCAAGGAATCACGAATAAGGCTGAAAAGGTCTTCTTTTCGGGTTCTGGCTCCAGGTCTGTCCCGGCCGGTGCTGCCAGGGGGCTCAAACCCAGGGAGTAGTCCCCATGCCTGCCCATTGGCTCAACCTGGTCCTCTAAATTAGGAGGATGGATGTGGTGCTAGCAACCCACCCTGTGAAAGCAAGGTTACAGAAACTGTAAATGAAGTTAATAATACTTACAAAACAAAACCCTTCAGTCCATGGAAGGGTGATGGATGGTCAGTAACTGTAGGCCAATGTATGTCACAATGTAAAGTTTGTCCTCACTGCAGCATATGTTGCTTTAAGCCCTGTTGTATTAATCCCAAAACCCACAAGGAAAAAAAAGCATTTCCTTCACAACTGGCAGATGACAGCATCCTAAATTTCTCAGACACAGCAAACATAGGAAATTGCAGATGAACTGACAAGCGAATCAGTCCGTGCAACATTCCGCTACAGATCCAAGGCATTTACATGTAGAAGTTTACCTAGGTAGTTTCCTTTCAAATGGACATGGACCACACCATTGGGGGCCCCTCTGACATTGCCCTTTTCGATGTCACAGACATGCCTAAAAGGAGCTAGAAATAAACAAGGACTGTCTGATGCTGCATACTAATCCTTTCAAATACTGTATCAGGGAATACTTCTGCACAAATATTTTGACTTGTTGAAACCCCCAGTCTAAACTGTGCCACTGCACTGAGATTAATCACGTAGAAAGTTTCAATCGGATGCCTTTAGCCTGACAGCAATATCTGTGTAGCACACACACCAAATGGCAGGTAGCTAGTTTTGTGCTAGGCCTTGTGCAAAGCCTCTTAAATCAGCTTTGTGCCATAAACCACCCCACAGTCCAGAATCAAATTCTGACCATCGCAATGCCAGCTGTGAGAAGACAAAAATGTGGAAGAAATACAGATAGGGAATAAAAAAGCTTCTTAAAAAAAAGCACCCGAAGTCAGCTTTGCCACGGTAACGCAACACAGAACAAATGCATACAATGTACCTGACTGAATCAGTAAGTTGACACCATATTCTCTGTAGCAGAGAAGATCCATCTAGTTTTTATTATAAATGATGTAGCTCAGCAATGGACAGGCCTACCCCCATGTCAGAGAGGGACGCACCCCTTTAGCTCCACGCTGTTGCTTAGCACGATGATTCAGCACAGACCCAAATTCCCCTTACAGAAACACAGTTGCCCCTGGGTACGGATTTTTGGGTACAAATGAAGATGTGCTTCCAACCCTAAAGGAGTGAAAACCCTGACCCAGGAGTCGACTGCCACATTTGCAATGACTCCTTGAACCCTGAACTCAGAGTAAAGACGGGGATAGTGTGTCTGATGTACGACAGTCATAGTTCCCTTACATGTTCCTTTTTATCATTCAAAGAAAAGTATTTTTCATCTTATTTACATCAAAACATTTATTATTTTCCTTTAATAAAACTTTTATGCTTTTCTATGCTCTTGCAGATGATCGTCTTTAAAATGTGCATTCCATCCTAAGCATACAAGACCATGAGAGTCTGGAGGACTGAAGAAAACAGGCCCACAACATACATTCCTTAAGCAAAAAAACAGTTTGTACTTTCAACTTGTTCATTGGTTTATAAGGCGGCAGCAACAAGACAAATACACTTTTATCAATCTATGCAAAGCCACTCATTAGTTTAAAAATATTTATACACTGTGTCTCTTTCTGATATATGTGACTGTTGGGCAGTTTTTTTTCAGATGTTTTGAAAATTGCATTAATTCAGCATATTCAGAGATTCAGAGATATTCTGGCCCACTGAATGAACTACAATAATTGATGACACTTGATGGACTCACTGAATCTCTTGGGGGTCAGTTCGACATAAGCAAAAAATGACAACAAACAGTGGAGAAAAGTGTCTTAAAGGATATGTTTGTTTTTCTTATCTGTTTTTATTTAATAACTGAAATAAAAATGAATAAGTGTCTCCTGAAATACCGCCAATGCTTTTATGGTTTTAAGTATCATTAGGTTTTTTTCTTCGTGATTACAATGAACAGACCCTTCTTCATGAAAAAACAGCAATTGAAATGCCCATTCAAGATGATATTCAAGTTACAGTTGGAACTCACACATTTGTGTAGAAATGTGTACATTTTTACACTTCTTCATCTTCACTTGTTTTCTGCCCATTTTACTTTCCCTCTTTTTACTTTTTTACTTAAGTACCTGGGAGCCTATGCTTTGTGCCGGTTCAGTTCAGGCTCAAATCACTAAGGTATTTATTTGAAACGCAGTCTCCTGTGTAGCCCAGAGACCTGTGCCTGCCCATGTCTCACTCGCCTGCGACCACCAGTTCTCCGCACGTAGGCGAGATCGTCCCTCCAGCCCTGGCGCTGATTCCAGCTGAGTCTGCTTCTCATAAATCAAACTTAATTCATCACGCTAGCGGCATCTTCGCCAAACAAAAACAATCTAATTTGAACAATGTAAAGAAAGAGTCTGCTCTCCTACTGCCTGAACATATGCATTACATTCACATATTCATATTTCCTATGAAAGCTACAGTGGAGAGGCGTCAAGATTACTGCAAACGAAACTAGTTACGTGTATGCGTTAGTTGTATTGTCATATGATGTGCTCTCACACTGAAAAAATATCAGTTTTGTCTCAGACAAATGGATTATGGGATAGGTTGTGTGGGTTTTGAAATTGGATCCTGAAAAATAGACTGCTGGTAACTGATTTCCAAAGGTTAATGGAACCCTGTCCAACAAGAAATACATTTATAAAAAACATTTTCATGCTGTGGAATCAAAATGAGTTTACCAAGGTCCCTGCCCTCCATAGGAAGTATTGTGCTTGTACTGAAAGGCTACCCTGCTCAGATTCTGTTTCACAGTAGTGTGGATTATCAGTTGCTGTGCTAGCCCAGTGTTTCATACTTAATTGATTTTGTGTTTGGATGGGCATAAAAACCTTGGCAACACAATTTTGTGACAACAATGATCGTCAAAATAACACACAATGACAAAAAAGAACAATAAACAAAACAAATAAAACATCACAAGGAAACAGCAACACAAAGTCAATTAGTGTCACAAATGAACAAAAAAACAAACAAATTCTCTGTACCACAAAGTTCTCTGTCTCTAAAGAAAAGAGTCAAATGTATGGTTTCCTCTAGAGCTGATATTCCTTTGGTGTTTGCCCCCCACCATACCCCCAAAAACAAACACGCAGACAAGCTAAGCAACACACATGGTGTTGGACGATCCCTAAAAGTCACAGCTGAAGAAGTTAAACCTTCTGCTGCATCTCCATCTGCTGGGGATGTCTAATCTGACCCTTCCCGTTCATCTTGTAGACAGAGCTTTTCTGCTGCCTCTTCTTGTAGCACCACACGGCCAATGCGGTGGCCATTATCAAGGCGCAGATGGCCACGATGATTATGGCAATGACAGGCCCCCTGCCCACCCCCGAGGGGCACGCGTCCCCGAGGCAGGGCTCGCCGGTGGGCAGGAGTTTCGCTCCGGTCCCTTCCTGAGTCAGGTTGCTCTCCATGCGCTCGTCGTGCAGGCTGGTTCCAGGGAACTCGTCAGGCGACTCAGTAGCGCTCTCCTGATGATCTTGATATGGGACGGTAACGTCCTCCTGATCTGTGGGGCCCGGCAGGTGGTCCAGGAAGGGGTAGAGGCTCGCAGTGGTTTCCCAGGGAGCTGTGGGGGCCACAGCAGCATCTCGATCCAGGATGGCAAAATCGGGGGCAACGGCACCGTCGGTGGCAGTGGTGGTGGCTTCAGTCTGTTCCACTGCAGAAGGAGCAGTGGTCAGCTCTGGCTCCACATCCTCCGCACTGCTGCTGACGTTCTCTGGAGGGGAGGTGGGTGTTAAGGCCGCGGGTTTGTGCTTGATGCCGTAGTCCACCGGGCGGGTCGGGGAGGCCACAATCTGCGTGACGTCGTCAGACGGAACAGAACTAGAGGCGTCGGGTTGGCTTATTTCCACGTGGTTGGGGCTATCTGTCACCGGGTCAACCTCCTCCTCCTCCTCATCCTCCTGTTCTTCCTCCCCAGCCCCTGTGGAGCCAATCTTCTCCCCCTCGTCTCCATCCTCCTCAGCCTCCTGGGTGATGGGGTACCCGTCCAACCAGGATTCATCGCTGGTGGTTATGGTCTCCCCTGCTTCCCCCCTGGTTCCGTTTTGTGGCTGTCCGGTGGGAAGGCCAACGTCAAAGTCATCCAGTTCCTGGGGGACGGTCACACCTCCCGTGTCGCTTTCCGAAGGCTTCAGCCCAATGTGATTGTCACCCTCAGCAGGGACGCTGTCTGTTTCCGCAGCGGCCGGTTCATCTGTGTCTTCAGGTGCCTCCTCTTCATGGAAGGTATCAGAAGGGAACCAGAAGAGGTGCTTCTGGCTGAGCAGGGACACTGGAGCGTCAGTGACCGTGGTGGGCTGCTGATCCCCCCTGTCTGTTGAATCCTCCACCTCCTCGACCTCATCCTCCACCATGTCTCTGTTCCCCTCCACTCCTCCCTCCTGCTGGGCCTCATTTTCGGTCATGGACACCTCCTCAGGCCTGTCACCCAGCTCCTGTTCTACACCCTCCTGCCCAATCCCCTCATGGGTCACATCCTGCTGCTGCTCACCCTCATGGTCCAGGCCTTCTACGGCCACGCTCTTCTGTTCAACACCTTCGTAGTCTAGGTCTTTGTCAGGCTCACTTTCTTGGACCACCCCATAGTCTGCTGCTTCATGATCTGCACGGTCCTGCTCCATGCCTTCATAGTCGAGATCTTCATGAGCCACGCCCTCCTGTTCCACGCCCCTATGCACAGCATGCTCCAGCTCCACTCCATCATGTGCGCCATTGCTGAAATGGGCCCCCTCGGGGTCTCCCTCCTCATCCTCCTCCGGGTCCTTGAAGACATGGGTCTCATCAGGAAACTTGTCCTCATAATCGATGTGGGCCTCTGTTTCATCTATTAAAAAAAGAGTTTGCTGTTAAATTCATTCAATGTATGCATAGCATTATTAAGAATATGAACTGCAGCCCTTATAAAAAAAACTTAACATATTCTGAAATGCTCAAAAACACAAAAACTAAGGGTGGCATTTAAAATAAAGTGACGTGAAAAAGTATTTGCCCCTTTCCTGATTTACTTATTATTGCATATTTGGCACGCTAAATGGTTTCAAATCTTTAGACAAAATGTAATATCAGGCAAAGGGAGACTGAGTAAACACAAAACATTTTTTAAATAATTAATTATTAATGTTAAATTATACATTAATTTAAAACCAAGTTATTGACATATATATATATAATATATATATAACTATTAATACATGATTAATTGTAATCATATTTTCCTCCATTTTTCATAAAGGAGAAAAGAATGTATGTATTATAAATCCTCATACACAAACATTCTTTTCAGTAGGATACTCTCCTCAAGGGCTGCAAATAAAGTTTTTCCAACCGACATCGAAAAGGTTCAACTGAGTTCCAAAAAAATGGAACAATGGAAAAATGCTTCAGAATGCACTGTGTGCTTTCAGGTTTAATATGGAAAATGGTGCTTAGCGTATGGCAGTGGCGTGTAATGGTAATGCTCATCATTAATTTAGTTTTGTTTGCTAGCCGGCATCTTGTAAAGAATCACCTCATGTGTCATAGTCACTTGTAGCATGTCTGCCAGTGGCCTACAAAAAAAAGAAAGAGATGGAAAGAGGGCGCTGTTGCCGACCCATAACAGTGGCAATATACACACCCCACAGTAAGACAACTGGCTACAGCCTCTATTCAGGAATATCCAGCATGTTAAGGGGAAATTCCTTCACTGCAGAAGACAGTGTCTGAACCAGATTAATGCACTGCTGTCCTTCACGCCCACGGCTGTCTGTCTGCACCCTGGCAAACATGCGCTCGCACTCCCCACAGCATATGCCTAGGTCCTCGCGCTCGAAATTCACTTTTATTTATTTTCCCAAGGAGGAGTCCAGTTAATTTATAAACAAGACGTTGAACAAGAATGTCTATTAGGATCATGAAAAACTGGCATTATACATAGACTGTTTAGCATTGCTCAGGTTTAGCTTAAATACCCCATTAATGGGTAGTTGTTCAACAATATAATATAAGCTATTCCACAGCAGCAGTATGCAGTTTATCCCAACCGCAGAGGACAACTCAGGTCAAGCTGTGGCTTGCCTTTATTCAGTAAGCACCTAAAAAGCTACATTTTGCTGTGTTGGGATGCGCATGATGGAAGAATGAGACCCACAGCAGGGCAGAAGCCTGAAAAACAGAGAGCAAGCAAGCTGAATGCATGGTAAATCTGGGTAGTTTGGCCATCAATTACTGGAACCTCAATGCAGGCCTTGTCAGGCGGTTCCCGGACAGGGGGGGTTGGGGGGAGGGGGGGCAGTTCCCTTCCCAGTCGTGCTCAAAGCGAGGTGCGCCTGCTTTTTTCCTCCTCTGAACCCTCAGAAGTCCAACACGGCATTTACACACACAAGCCGAGCCCAGCGTTGGCATTTGGCACGGAGGTGTCATGGCAGCCGTTCGCAGCCAAGGCGATTAAGACTTTTGCCTTCCTCAGAGGACGTGACTATTATTCCGCAAGCATCACCACTTCTGAATCTGCTGAACACAGATGGGAGCCATCAGTGAAGTTGGCTTGCAATCGAATCCTGCTGTTTTAATCATGAAAGCATACAGCTATTATGCTATATCAACAAATTATTATTATAATGATGCAAGCCATTTAAAACACCCCTAGATAAGAGCATTTGCTAATTCAAAGATAAACATTTGTTGCAGTAGGTTCTCTGTTGCTTACTCACTGTCATTTTGTTGACTGTGTGTGTATATGTATGTGTGTGTGTGGGGGGGGGAATGTAGTGGTGGTTCATTCAAACTTGTTATTTTAGGTAGAAAGGTTCTGCTACAAAAAAGCAACTCAGGGTAGTCTATTGCTGTAATTGTCTGCTATTCATTTGTTTCATCTCCATGTTCGGTTGGAGCATCTCGAGAGCATCTTGTTCAGAGCCACTGTAAAGCACTGCTGTAGCAATGATGGGAGCGCTATATCTTCCTGGATAAAACCAGCAACATGTTCCTTAGACATTGGAAATGGCTCTTCTCCAAGCCCAGCCCATGAGCCAAGTTGTATCATGAGTCGCCCCTTCACTCAGCAACAATGCCTAAGAAATCTGGAGTAGGCAAGCTTTGAACATTGCAAGTAGTGTTTCACTGCACATCTTGCGTTCAATGTAATGAAATATGGATGTTGTCACACCTACACACACACACACACACACACACACACTGTAAGGTGATGAATACGATATGAAAATTAGATTTTTAAATGAAAATGACCTTTTAAATGGTTAAGAGACAGACTTGTGGTGTGCAAGGAGACTGGCCTTCTTAACTTGTGAATGGAAACCTTTGTTTCCCAAGAACCCGAGAACTTGTCTTCAAGTTTTGAGTTTCACGTTTCTCATTCATCTGAACTCGGTGTTCCTCTTTAAGTTCTCCCATCGAACCGAAGGGCTTGTGCTATAGGACGACCGCACCAGGCTGGTCTGGTCAGAACACAGCAGCCTTTCACAGGCTGAGAAACAGCAGGAAATGGTAAGAGCACTGGAGTGGTTTTCCTGTTGGCCCAAAGCTCACACTGCACAGGCCTGCTCACCTCATAGCTGTGACCTCATTCCTGAATAAATTACACTATTTCATCACGTAAATCACTTTTCAGGTGCATTTGGTGGATCAGCGACTAAATACAAAGACCTCACTCAGCTGAATGTTCATGATTTCCTTTCCTGTGAATACGGTAAAGCTGTAGTCTCACTGATTCTGTGTGTTGTGAAGTTTAACACATACCTAAAATGGTAAAAGTCTCACTGACTACGTTTACATGCACACTAATTTTCCACTATTATTCAGAATATGACAATATTCCGAATTTGATACGGGTCAACAAAAGCCCACATTTCTGGTCAGAAGGGGAAACACACCTACTTTTATACATTATGAAAGACTTGGATATCAACAGGTTTTTGGATATGCGCAAATATCGCAATGCCGACCTTTTCAAGAAGGTGGTTGAATGAATGAAAGGTGGAGGCTGTGTTCGCATAGCTTGAAGAACACAGTTTTGCAAAACTTGCAGAAGGTTGACAACGAGGGTACACCACGGGAGCAACATGACTGCAGTTTGAAAAGGAGGGAAATTCCTCCATAGGGCGTAGCCGTAGGACGTACATCATTACGTTAATCGGAGTACGCACAGCTGCATGTAAACGGGAATATTAGTGGAATATTCATTTTCATTAGCCATGTAAACAGCTTAGTAGGAATATTGTCTTTTTCGGAATAAGTGCAAAAACCGGAATATTTTGTGCATGTAAACGTAGTCACTGAGTGTGGTTAGATCCTAAAAGGCACACCACCATTAATTTCTGTTGTTCTTGATGTTCATAACCACTGAGGGAAATAAATTATTTGGGATAATGAAACAGTTTTGGATAGAGGTCATTCACCTGGAGAATTCATTATGAAAAAAACGTGCAGATTTTTTTTGTAAAAGTAGGCATGAGATTAAAGAGGCCAATTCACAGCATTTTGTGTAATCTAATGTTTTAAAAAACAAACTTCAATAAACCACAGAATCTATGATGGGGATTTCTGTGGCCAGTACTGTAATAAAGATTCATTAAATAGAGCTAATCATGCAGTAGAGCCTTGCACCTTGGATGGATGCAAAGCCTAAATCAACACTCTGAGGTTCTGATCCAGGAGTACAGATCACCTCCACCCTGTGGCCATCCAGGTGTGTGTGTTTAGCACGAAACACCAATTAACCTCCACAGGGGAATTTACTAAAGTATACGCTGCAGAACAGAAGAACCTTAGAGATGTGTGGACTCTGTGAGAGCTGAAGAGTGGCCCTTGAAGCGCCATGAAATTTCAGAATCTGAAATGGAACTAAATGAATGCTTAGGTCTTTCCCTGGTAAATCGAATCTACCTTTTAAGAAACATAACCATACCGCATCTACGATCACGGCCAGTCCAAATGTGAGAAACCAGTTGCAATGAGAATCAGGTATTATGAATGTGGCATCTGAATGTGACTGTTGTTTACCATACAATTATCATAAAATTATCAACACATGACTAACTTTGCAATTTGCCTGATTTTAACTTAACAATACGTTAAACTGCAACATGTACATTTAAAAAATGAGCTATAAAAGGATTCTTTTTAGACTTGGTGCATCCAACAAAGAATTTACTTTGGGTGTTACATTCTCATTTATGCCATTTAAGTAGTACAGAAGAGCTGTAATCAGGCTAGCACAAACTGGAAAACAAAATAAACTTTTCCATTACATTACCATTGACTGTCAAGACCATGCTTGCAGTCCAAGCTTCAACCCCCCACCCCACCCCCAGTAAAGTTTATGCTACTCCTCACTAAATGTAATCCTTTGCTTGTGAGGATAGCAGACTTCTTCCTCCCTTTAATGTTTATAAAGGATTTAAGCTTGCCAACTCTGCCCACAATTCACTTGCAGGCCAGTGTGTGTATTACTATCTGGCCGAGCCAACAAAGGTCAGTACGATAACAAACATGATATATAAGCAGCCAGAGTCCAAATTGAGTAAGCCAGGCTGATTCCTGCTCTACAATGGGAAAAGACCCAGTCAGGTTCCAGATGAACCAAGGGGAAAATTTTACAGCCCAAAGTTTACTCTTCAGTGGTTCAGGACAAAAGAACCATGATTCTCATTTCAGCCTCATTTTGGTTTCATGTTTGTCTGATACGTTTCTCCTAAAATTCACGAGGAGAAATAAGACTAGACAAAGAAGAGACATAAGATGATGAGCAAAAGGAGTCATATTTGAGATCTAAGATTGAGACAAACAAGAGATCTCTTATCTCAGTTAAGTCTACATTCTTCTCCTTTGGGAATAAAATGGAGCAATACTAGAGCTACTATGGACCAAAATGGCAGTCTCAAATGATTGTAGTCTCCCCTCCACTGACCTTGGGCATTGGGTTTTTTGACCAGGGGGAGCACCCCCTACTGGCCCAACAACACCACTTCCAGCAGCAACTTAGTATTCCCTGAAGGTCCCCCCATCCATATAGTAACAAAGCCCATACTTGCTTAGTAATTCAGCTGGAACAGGGTACATGGTGATATGTCTGTCAGCAAGGGGTCATTTAACATTTCCTATATGTAGCTTGTGTGTATTTGTACATCAATGGCTATCCCACAGAACAACTGTTGAGGAAAAATGCACACCTGCGGCAAGTATTTAACTACCATTGCAAGTTTGTCTTGTTATTGTGGTCCAATGTGCCAATCCAGTCCTCTGTGCCAATCCATTGAAAACATGCTGTTGGCTAATTACAAAAGAAACTTTATTAGCACTGAAGAACAAAAAGCATTTTCTCAAAAGAGTTTAAACAAAATAAAGTAAGCACAAAATGTAAGCTATACCTTGTATGTAATTCATTTGTGGGTGGATGAATAGATACATGAATGACTGGGGTAGGATGGGGTGTCTGAAGCAGCAGTAAAAGTACAAAAAATTAAAGTATATCTTATAGAGTATGAGATGTCAAATTTGGTATATGTCCATATGTGCTTTGAAAATAAACACACAAAATATGTTTAAAGTATGTACAGAGGAACAAATATGGAAAAGGTTGAATTAATATTAAAAGTGTACAGTCTTAAAATTAAGGTGGACACTAGTCATCAGACCAAATAATTGCTGTGACAGTGATTGAGTGCAGCATCAAAACAGTTAAGATATAATCTGAGAGAAATCTGAAAATATTACAGAACATCTGTGATGAGAATTCACAAGAGCTGTCTTTGATTAGTCTGATCAGTATGATCAGTATGAGATGCATGAATTGGCGTAGACTGAGATTTACATCAGAGTGTATTTAGATCTCTTGTGAAATAGGAATAAAATATGCAACATACCAGGTTTATCCATTAAAGGCTGGGATGAGAACTGATTGAGCTCTGTGATTACTCATCCTGAGATCAGTATGTGTTGTATGAGTTGAGAAAAATTTAGAATTATAGCAGTGTGTTGAGATCTCCTTTGCAACTCAGAAGGGGACTGAACTGAGATGTTGTGGGTTTTTTGCTCAAGAGAAAAAAAAAGAGAAACGACACATAAGCCATGGTCTCATTTTGGGTTCACACTGATTTCAATGGAGACAGTTCACAACCTGCCCTCCTTCTGGTGCTTTTCTACAGTGTGACTGGTCACATATCCTGCTCTCTCACCCCGCATCCCTCATTAGTGTTTACTGTCCTCAGGAGGGATGGAAGTGATGATTTTGCCTAGCCATCCCAGACCAGACCTTGGAAAGCCTACTCAGAACATACTAGACTATATCTGTCACCAATAATAAGGTGCTGTTCAAAATGTCCACAGAGAGTTAAAATAACAAAACAGATAATACTTCACAATTCTGGTGACATTTTGTAGAGCTGCCTATTGTTTATCTGGAACCAGGCTGGATCATTATTCGTTTTTCCCACTGTAGAGCTTTTGCAAGACTGACAGATCATACCCCTTTCCCACCGTTGAGCTTGAAGCAGGCCGGCTTATTATACCCCATTCCCACTGTAGTGCTGTACCAAGGCTGGCAGATTATACCCCTTTCCCACCGTTGAGCTGTACCAAGGCTGGCAGATTATACCCCTTTCCCACCGTTGAGCTGTAGTAAGGCCAGCTCCGTACACCCCATTCCCACTGTAGAGCTCCAGCAGGGCTGGCTCATTATAACCCTGACACTGTAGAGCTTGAACCAGGCTGGATCATTATACTGCTTTCCCACTGTAGAGCTGTAGTAAGGCTGTTTCATTATACCCCTTTCCCACTGTAGAGGTATAGCAAGGGTGTTTCATTATACCCCTTTCCCACTGTAGAGGTATCCGTTGGCCTACTTGGTTCTGGGTGGTTTTCCATTACTGTTTTTGTCCGCCACCATCCAAAACTGCCACACCAATCTACACCAAGCTTCCTCCCTCTTGCCCCATCCCCCAAGTCTGACCTTTGATGCAGAGCTGGACCAGGCCGTACCACACCCCACAGCTGTCGCACAGCAGGCTGAAGGCAGTGCGGCCATTGGGCATGACGTAGCCTGGAATGCAGGTGTACAGAAGCTCATCCCCCATCTCGAACCCGGTGTGCCCCTGAAGGGTGGTGTGCGGGAAGGAGGGCGGGTCTCCACATGGATCATCTATGCCAATAAAAAAGTTTTAAAAATCATGTCATTTTCCTGTTGTGCACCATTTACTTACTTTGTTGTTATTATTTCTTGTACTATCCTGTTCAAATAGAGAAAATGTGAAAGGACTACGTTTTCCACAGGAACCACTGAATGACCAATTGGCTGCAATCGGTCCACCAGAAGTTCAAGAAAAACCACATTTGAAAATACACCATATTTAACATGCCTGCGCTTTTTTATGCCTTCTATGTTAATACGGAACATTTCAAGCAAAATCAAATTCCATAAAGCAACCGAGCTCTCCAAGTCCAGATAGAGAAGTTAATATTTTAAATGGTGGTTAAACTTGTTCAGAGCAGTTACTATGACAGAAACAAAGGGACTTTCTGACAGAAATGTTGCCGCACTTACTATTAGGGTGGCATGTCGGGAAATTAAATCTCATTTGTTTTTTTAGTAGCTATGGCTAATTTCCAGTCATCGTCTCGGAAGGCAGCCAGTGGAGGATTTTTGGGGTGGGGGCTGGGGTGGGGGTGGGGGTGTGGTCTCCTTTGCCAGTGTGCTGAAAACAGCGAGACTGTCTGCTTCTCAGAGGCTTAGCACACCAGGCCACATATAAGCACAATAAGCCAGCATGTTTGTTGGCAATCAGCAAATGAAACAATATCATTGAAAGAAGTTTTGCAAAACACAAAATTTATTGACAGAAAAAAAATGCTGGTCAAAAACTTGTCAAATCAATTAATTTTGATCAGTTCCCCCAGTTGGAGGAATCGGCAATGAAAGAGCAACGGGTGCACTCCCACACATACTTTTAAAAAAAGATTCAAATATAAATGGCAGCAGATTTACTTTTTTTAAACAAACAGGAAAATTACCAAAGCAAACACTCATCTGAGCCAGGATTATCCCATCCTCGATTTACTCAATAAACAGTGCAGAAACACAGCACCACTTAAAGGGCCAAGCTGACACAGTGTTTGCTTTGGACCTCGCTGAACTTCCCGCAAGCAGTTTGATAAATGCTGCAGATGACTCTAGACCTGAGGGCATTAAAACATGAGATTAATTCCCTTCGCCATGTCTGGGACCAATGCAACTTGTTTGCTGGATAGATCCTATGGGAAAAAAACATGGGTGAGATCTGCCTGATGAAATGTTTCATTATATGAACATCTGTATGGAATGGGCTGGCACTGTTTTGAGATTCAGATAATTCTTTCAGCAGTGAGCTGGAAGCAGAGAAGGTGGAAAAGTTAAGTCGTTAGTGAATCTTAATAATTACTCTTGACCTGTCTGCCCTTCTTTATCCTCATAAACAAGCATTTAATTAGGTACAACAGGTATAGCTAATTATCAACAAATTCAATTTTGTCTTTGCGTCATAAACTATTATGCAGAATTTTATGCCCACAGATAATCTGAATGTTAATTTCTTATGCACAGATTTGGTATTATGCTCTTTTTTTCTGAAAATGAACTTTTATCATTTATGATCCTAGAGAAGGAATGCTATAGTGTGGGACACAGTTAAGAGATATGTTTGTACAGTAATAACTGGCACACTTGTTAGCAACATAAATGAAAATAGCTTGAGACCAATCATCAGTTTAAGATGATGGTGAGCTATGGTTATCACTCATAAACACAGCCCTGAACCGACAATAACTCCCATCTTTCGGTTGACACCTTAAAAAACTTCTCACCCCTGATTTAACTTTTGTCCCTTATTTTTATTTTGTTTTCTCAATAATGCCTAACTGTATTTGTAACTCCCTCACACTGCTGTAGTGTCCACAGTCTACTAGTTAATTGGCTCTGCTAGGAAAACCTTCTGATTGGTGAGCACAGCAGCCCAGACCATTCTGCAGTTTATGAAGCCTCCTTATCCCATCGCTAAAGCAGGAAGTGAGCAACTTCCTGGACACAGGATGGTGAATCATGTCTTCAGAATGACAGCTTTTGAATTGTAACAGGAATGGGCCCCTTTATTAAGAAACATATATATGTACTCACTCCATGTATAGTGATGTAGCCTCCTCACTGTGTGCACAGCCATTTGAGGCCCCACCTACTTTGATGCCTTACATAACAATGGTTCCTATGTCAAAAAGGTGGTGGTTAACACCATGCAGACAGGAGTAGCATCAACATCTCAGAAAACTTGCTTGAGGACCCAGGGCTAAGGAGTTTTTGTCACTAGTGGGTTCAAATGGATCTGAGCCCAATTCTGATATCCTGAGTGTAGGGAGGGGGATGACTAGAATGATAGCCTGTTCTATAGTTTTTTAAAGTTTTTTTTTAAGAAAGCCACAGGCCATTTTTGCGTAGCTTCCCACCTAGCAGTCCCAGTTAAGCAAACTCTGAAATCAAGTTTGCTTGATATTAATCATACAGATAAAAGCACCGTCAATAAAAAAAAATATGTGCCACAAAGTTACACGGCCCGAAAAAGCCACAACTTTCCGAGAAACACCGGAAGGGAAACAGCCAGACGGGCACGGCCTGGACGACTGAATATTTGTTTACCGCTGCTTCCTGCCAGCCGACAGCTTTTAAAAGCAGGCCTTTGAAAGCCAGCTGCTCAATGACCACACCAATTTAACAAATTAAACACTGTCATCAAGGTGTGGGACACTGTTCCATTCAGCCATTCATCTAGATTATATAACAATTAGGCATTCCAGTAAATGCCTCTGGGGGTTGACAGACATTACAGTTATTACTGATGATGAATATGTCCCCAGTGCCCACTCACACCCTTTTCCAGTGTCCTTCAGTTTTGCCTGTGTGTAAATTATAGGCAGTGTAGCATAATGGTTAGGGAACAGGGCTTGTAAATTAGAGGTTGTGGTTTTGATTCCCAGGTAGGCCACAGCTGTTGTACCCTTAAGCAAGGTACATGAAGTGGCATCAGTAGATATCCAACTGGATCCGAAGTAAAATGAATGCTGTATAGGTTGCTCTAGTTAAGGGTTTACCATCACTAGTGCGTACACAATCTAAATTTGTTACCAGTACAGGTTACATCTGGGAGTTGTCTAGCCCTTGTGGACACAGGAGCAGCAAGCAGAATTACTGACCTTTGTCTTTGATGCAGAACACGTCCAGGTGGCGGCTGACAGCAGTGGCGTTCTCAACGATCACATCCATCACTTTCATGCCCTTCTGACCACCTCCCACATTGGTGCATACTATAGTCCTGTGAAGGAAGGCACACTGCATCACACACTGCATTGCATACTGCACCACACACTGCATCACTCACTGCATCACACACTGCATCAGTCATGCATCACACACTCCATCACACACTGCATCAGTTATGCATCACTCACTGCTTCACACACTGCATCAGTCATGCATCACACATTGCATCACTCACTGCATCACTTACTGCACCACACACTGCATCACTCACTGCATCACACACTGCATCAGTCATGCATCACACACTGCATCGCACACTGCACCACACACTGCACCACACACTGAATCACTCACTGCATCACACACTGCACCAGTCACTGCATCACACACTGCACCAGTCACTGCATCATATACTGCATCAGTCACTGCATCACTCAGTGCATCACACACTGCATCACACACAGCATTGCACACTGTATCACTCACTGCATTGTACAATGCATCGCTCACTGCATCACACGCTGCATCACACGCTATATCACTCACTGCATTATTCACTGCATCACACACTGCATCACACACAGCATCACACAATGCATTGCACACTGCATCACTCACTGCATCACTCATTCCATGACACACTGCATCACACAATGCATTGCACACTGCATCACACACTGCATTACTCATTCCATCACACACTGCATCACTCATTCCATCACACACTGCATCACACACAGCATCACACAATGCATTGCACACTGCATCACTCACTGCATCACTCATTTCATGACACACTGCATCACTCATGCCATCACACAGTGCATCACTCACTGCACCACACATATAATCACACACTGCATCGCACACTGAATCAGTCACTGCATCACACACTGTGTCATGCATAGAATGACTGCTCCAAGCTAGTCAAACATTGTGGGTTCCCATTGTTCCGAAAGACCTGAAATTCCAGTCCAAAGAGCCTGCATGCATGTGTGCATCAGGGATAAGCTTTGATCACACGGGACATCAGGCGTGTGCTGTGTCCCGTAACATGCAAACCGAAACACATGTCCGAGATTCCGCTCTGCCTCCTGTTATTACTGTGTCCCTTGTTAGGACTGTTAACACTCCCCTACAAGGCCAGGTCTCCCTGGACAGGGTGATTAAACCCCCCTCTCTCACTCTCTCACGCAACCAGGGGGATGACATCACCGTCCCAGGCTCATTATTATGACAACATGAGCCCTGCTACACATGTATGGCATGACACTTGCAATCAGTACATGGACTGGAGTGGCTCAGTGGTTTTATCTGGGGGTTAAATTACTGCGCTGAGGGGATTTCGGAGTGTACAGGCAACCCCTGACCTATGGGTCGGTAGACCAGAGGCGGAGCTGGGCTCCACTGCATAAGGGAGAAAGCCGTTTGGGCTTTTGCTCCCTCAACGATGGCCTGAAATGACAATGCAGCATGAGGGGAAAATAACCCCACAAAGCTGCTATTAAAATCTCCCGGCAATGTTATTTTTCCAGGAGCGTTCAGAGTCTTTTCACAGGCAGTGCATTACCTAATGTTTCTGTCCAAAGTAGTGACTCTGTCAGCTCATATCCAACAACAGCCAGCCTTATTTTCCCAAACTGGTCCATGTTTGATAACAGAAGGATTATGGATGTGTACCCAGAGCCCAGTCCCTGCTGCTATGATAAGGGGAGAGCTGAACTGCTTGGTCGTGTGCAGTCCATCTTTAGGGAGAGCTTCACGACTGAAGCAATTTTTTAAAACTTGTCTAAACATCTTGATGCTCGCATTACATCACAGTGCTGCGCTACACTTTCCCAGAGTCAACTATACGATGTTACAATATGCAATTAAAAGAAATGTTCTCATCTGTACAAACTTATGTTAAATGTTTCCATGGTAACATGCAGTTTATTTATAATTAAATTCTGTTTTTATTTTATCAAGCCACATATTAATATTAACAAAAACCAAAACAAAATGTGTTTTTTTTTTTTTTTTTAAGACCAGGGGCCTGTAACAGATCTTTTTATTACATGTTTCAAATTTGGGAGAATTCTGGATTTTACTCAGTGCAGTTATCCACCTAACTCAGTAATTCTTCTTTGTTATACAGGTCCCTTGCACTCAAAAAGCACCTAACCAATAAAACACGACGTAGCAGATTTGACTTGTCAAATGACCGCAGTGCATCTTGCATAGGGTTAGTGCAATAATATACAGAAATGGTGGATAGAAAAATATAAGAATTCTAATTTGGTTGTACTTAATCTCAAAGATGTCATCTACCAAAACAAACACACTAACTCAGGGATCTCAAACTCAAATCCTGGAGGGCTGCTATGTCTGCTGGTTTTTGATGTGTTCCTGCACTTAAGTGCTTAGTCTAAGTCAGTGATTGGCTAAAGAGTCTGGACACCTTGTTCCCAAGGCCAGGATTGGCTGCTGATTGAAAGGAAATCACGAAAACCAGCGGAGACTGTGGCCCTCTGGGACTGGAGTTTGAGACCCCTGCACTAACTAATGTGTATCGGGATACTCTACAGTACATTCTCGTGATAAAGTGATAGATAAAGTGGTTTGTCGATTGTGTAATTAACCCTAAACCTAACCCAAACTTTTACTCTACATCTAACTGTATGGCCAACTCTTAAACCTACCCAAAATTCATGTAATTATGTGAGTTATGTAACAATGTAGTCAGAAAAAAATTATTCACTTATGGTTGCATATTCAACCACAGGATAATTATTATAAACAAATGACCAACTAAAGGGGAACTCTGGCTCAAATCTAAAATTTAATATGCTGTGTAATGGCTTGAAAATATTCACTTTATGCCTGAGAATGATGCTTCCAAAGCACAGTTAGCCCAAAGGGTATGTTATTTGGATTATGGAAATGGGGGGGGGGGGATTATACAAACTATGCACTGTAGGATTAGAGCTAGTCCCAATTTTTGTTGCATATTTTTGTGGTTTAATACAGGTGAACTTCCTGGGCAGCATGTAAGTTTAACATAGCATTATTACCCATAATTCACAGGATTAATATTGACCACCCTACAGGGAAGCAGTGGTTATCATATTTAAAATGGCAACAGAACTCATGTGGGCTCAGTAAGAGTCAGGGATAACTGTAACCACACAGCATAAATGGAGACTTTTTAAATCAACATTAATCATAGTTGTATCACAGTTGTGTAATCACAGCCACTTTGTAAATTGATAGTCTCTGTTAATCAATAATTTCTAATGTCCTTATTCATATCATAATCACTCTGGTTGAACACTTTTTTTGCATTGCACAAGTCTCTCATTTAGCTTTACTCCTGAATATAACAACAGTGCCCCTATTGAGATTTAATCCTGAAAACTGCCCATAATCATCTGATCTTTGGCCTTGGAGTTTCATAATTAATACAATTCCATGAGGACAGGTATTATTCTGCAAAGCAACCACAGAATACCACCAATTTCATAGTAAAGCCCACAGCAACATAATTACCATTGTGCTATTTAGATAACAGGCCTTATGCACACCAACTAACATATGTTTTTGAAATGATCTTTTTCCACAACCTAATGTTTTCTCAGTTAACAAAATCTGAGGAGCTTGCTAAAGGTTTCAGCTGCAGTCTTCCAGTGGTTGGATTCAAACCTCTGACCACAACCTCATTGCATTACCCACAATTCAATGCTGTAAAGACTGATGTGAACCACCTGATCCGAGATGCCATATATGCAGATGTTTGTCATCCATTTGCATGTGTTGAAAAATGCAGACATTATTAAATGCACTATCCTTTCTGATGGCCAAGCAACCATATAAAGTCATTAAAATTGATTTGTTGTCAATCTGACCACAAGTCATTCTGTGACAACCACTGTTAGCGAAAAAAACTAGGTGACTGCCCATGACAGTTCTGAAACTACAATGCAAGAAAATGACGCAACTGACTAAACTTAAAAAAAAAAAAAATAATCAAACTCCCACCATAGGACGGATTAAGAGAACTTGAGCTCTGTTCACCTGACCCTCCAGCAGATTTGTAATGTACTGCTACAGTACATTGCATTATATAACCAGTAAAGGAAAAAAAAATGAAACTCAAAACCTAACACTGTCCAAGAAATGCCATTTCTTCCACTCTGTTTTGCTTGTTACCATGAAAACCACCGGTTGACTGACAGATATGATGGTGGTGCTGTGCAGTGTTGCAACCTCTTGCTGTGTATTGTGAGCATCCTGGTTACAAGCCTTTGTCCTTCCAGGTCAGAACAAAGGAAAAACATCATTTCACAACTACAATGAAAGGTTTACTGAAAATACATACCTTTCTGGAAGTTTCACCCACTTGAATCAAGACATTTACTTGCTAACCGGCATGATTTGGATATTAAGTATTAATTTAAAACCAAATTACTGTGAGCAAATACGAAGCTAGCAAGATACTGTCCCCTTGGCATGGGTGGGATTTGGTTTGGCTGAGAGAGCCAGGGCTCTTTTTGTGGCCTGACAGTAAAAAGCCAAGGAAGCCAATGATCAATCCATTGGCGCACCCTAGCATGGCTTAACATGGAAAGAAAGTGAAACAGGCCTAATTAAGTTGGAACAAAGTTCCAGTATGGCCAGCGAGTCTGCAAAAATAGGATTTGGAAAAATCTAGTGCAGTGGTCAGAGACATAGATTCCGGTTGTTTGTCCTAAAAGCAAAGTACTTCATCTCTGACCTATTTGCAAATAGTGTACATTTTGTAAATGGTCTGGGAAATCTATTGGGGAACAAATTTGGCTTAAAAAAGTCCCCATGTTAATGCCTAATCTGCCATAATTCAGTCTGCTATGAAACTGTGTTTTGTATTTCTCTCTAATGAGGTAAGCATTTGATGTAAGTTTCTCCAGATAGGAGCATCTAAGAAATGAATCGTTAAATGAATAATTAAAGAGCAAAAGTGCTGCTTTCCATCAGTCATCAAGGAGGGGGGCAGGGCAGAGGGGATTTGGGATTCAGTTCAGTTCTGCTCTTGATTCCTCTGGAGTTGTTCTCATGGGTGCTGATGTCTCGCTCTGTTCTCTCACCACAAAGAAGGCCAGCAGACAGCCGTACGCTGTGCCAGGAAACACGCGGTAGCCCGATAGCGTGGGGACGTCCGCAACACTGAGAATTCATGTCGATCACGTACACACAGACACATAGCTGGGCTGGCACGGACGGGAGTCAACGGCAACCAACCCAACCCAACCCGCTCTGCTCTTCACTGAATGTTGCATGCCACTGTGATACCTGTTGCAGCTTTTTTATTTTATCAAAGATTATAAGCATGATTATTATTATTATTATCATTTCAAAGATTACAAGCATTAGGCTATTATAAAAGTATATGCTTGGAATGCATATTTCAGTAATGCACACATTGGTGGAGCAGAATAGGCTATTAAAGAAACATGACTGTGAAAAAACAAATAGCCAAACACAGAACAGCACGCCAGGAAAAAATGTGGCAATGAAAGCCAACACTCTGTCCAAAAAAGGCATATTCTTTTTCATTTATTTTATTTTTTTTTTATAGCCGAATCCGAAAATGTATTGATGTTGGTCATACATGTCATACCCCTTCATTTTCCTCTCCTAACTGTGGGAAGCTTTCTTGACTAGTCACAGCCCACAGGAGGAAAATCTCACTCTTCTGACAAATTCCCTTTCATTTGCTCAAGTTTCTTAGGCCTTGGTAGGCGGGTCTGGAACACCCCCCAGACTGGACTGCACCACAGAGCTCGACCACTATGAAGTGTGAAGCGTGCAAATATAAACTGCATAGGATCAGCGTACATTCTGATTTTATTTATTCAAATATATTATCAAGAATTCTACATTTCTGCCGTTTCAGTCATTACCAATGTTACCAAAGTTTTCCTTATTTTCCTTTCTTCAACTTCAGGATTTTATATTTCCAATTATTCATAATATACATTAGCACCATCATGATTATCTATAGGTTTATTCTAAGTTTCTTATGAAATTCCAATCACTGTTGGCCCAACATTAAAGATATTAGCATATCTCTTGTTCAGTCTCCAACTGAACAAATTCCCTGGGATTCAATAAGCAAACCAGAAAAAAACTTCAAATTCAATACATTAACATGAAGCTAGAACATAAATGACTGACATATTTTTTCGGGTCTTTAAACTGTCATTTATACTCTGATATTTTCTCTGCAGTTGTATTGTTTGAATTTTTCCTGAAAAAGTAAAAGGCGGTCCTGTCTTTGGTCACAGTCATCTGCTCAGTCTCCCTCCCTTCCCTCCTCAGATGTGAGCGTGCTGGTTCAGGTGGGTTCAGAGAAGGGATGGGGCATATTCTGGCACTTGCAGTACTTTATGGGGTGGGTGTGAAGTGATGGGGGTTTAGGAGGGGATGATGGGTCTTAGGAGAGTGGTGGTTGGGGTTGTGTGATGTTCCAGTCCACACCCACGTGCCTCAGCTCTCCCCCACCCAGTGCCAGGGGAATGCTGAGTCACCGAGGGCGACTGGGTGGGGAATGGGGTGTGGGTATGGGGGAGGGACATCGATTCAGAGTCCCCCTTTTGTTCTGTCATTTATTAAGGGGGGTTAATCAATAAATGTGGAGAGGGAATTTCCTAATTTTGTGAAATTCTAAAGCTTGATGCTAAGCCTTCTTATCAAACTACAGTTGGTAAGTTGGGCTTGCACAGACATGAGTCAGAGGAAGACACTTCATGTGCAACTTAAAACATGAATTTGCGGACGTTCGACTGGCTAGCGGGGGTCGCTGGCACATGATGATATCATCCTGGCTGACTGAAACTCCTCTTCCCTGTCACTGTGACAGTTTCAATTTATTTTTCGCAACATAATTTTTACAGATATGTGCCACCATTTTATACACCTGGAGAGTCTGATCCCATTCAGGCCAAAGAACCACCATTGCCTTTTCATTGGTGCCCAGACAGGGGTCTGCTTTTTCATTTGCTTCATTTGCTATTGACTTATTTTCGTGTTTACTTGATAATTGTTATTGAAATCCTCTCACTTCAGCTAATGGGTTTTTGAAATTAGTTTTAGTCCTTTACAGTGATAAAATTGATAAAGCATGTATTCAAGGGTGATGTTATGTTTAAAAGGCTTATTGGGATAATGATTGATATGAGAGACAATGCAGTTCATGCTACCTCTGCCTTGAAAGTTGTTGATAGATTAATGCCACTTTTTGAAAAACCTTTTCAGCATTCTTTCTTTTACTTCCTAGAAATACATATAATTACATGGAAAGAAACTCTGAACGTGACATTGCTGGCAGGATGTGAACATTCAAAGCGTTCGTCAAAATTTTATGTTGTGCCTTCGAAAGGGAACATTTCATGTTCAACACCACCCGAGATGATGTGACAGGTAATCCGAGACCATGGGTATGTTTCTATAGCCTGTGCTCAGTACAGTCATGTACAACTACACCCATACACATCTGCACATAATTGTAATGCCGCAATACATATGGGACTTGGAAAACAATACTGATTTCCAATAATGGGTGATGTCATGAGGAGGATGTAAAGAACATGTAACATATCTGTAAAATCCCACACAGGATCAGAACTATGTGAAGTCTGATGTCAAGGGGAAAACATCCAGAATCAAAATGTGGTGACTTATGTTACATGTATATTTCCAAGAGGAAAAAAGAGGGATGTGATTCACGTTTTGCAACCATAAGCCATGAACATACATTAGGAAATGGGGGGTGGGTGGGAGGGGCCTGTTGGGAGGTTTAGTGATAAAAGCACACATGCCAGGGTTTTCACTCTTTTTTGGCATTCTAATGTGTACCCGATACATATCGTCTCATATTTGTATCAGAGTGCGGAATATGATTGGAAACAGACAGGCTTGAAGGATCCGGTGTGATATATCCACATTGAAAACTGGTGATAGATGGATGGTACACGCTGAAACTTGGTGTATGGGTGCGAAAGGTGTTGGCGGTTACTGTGGAAATATGCACACTTCATCCAGACAGGCCTGGTGATAACTGCACTGTGGAATGGGGGGTTCCCTTTTTTTGAAGAGCAGTTCATACAGTTAAAAGAAATTAAGCCACACATTATTGTCGGTCAATCAAGCCGAGCAATCAATTAGCTAGAAAGTTTGGACAGGCATTAAATTGGTTTGCACAATATTGGTAAAAACTGGAGATTGTTTAGAAATGAATGCTTTGTTCTTGCATTTGTTGGCATTAAATTATTGTTCAATTGAAACCAATGTAGTCACTGAAGGCCAGGCGTGATGCCATTAGCCACTTAATACTGTCACAACTATATGGCCCCTATATGTACTCTGTTAGAGTTGAATTAGCACGCACCAGACATTTTACTGTGTAGGTTCATTATATGAAGAGGACGCAGTGAGTAAGATCCCACTGATGCACAACACACCAATTCTCAGCTACTTGCAATGTGCTGCCTGCCTAAGTCTGCTTCTTCAGTTGACTGACATCGATAGGCCTATATATAGCACAGCGACTCGGGCAGAGACAAAACAGCGGAGAAATGCTCCAGTGCAGAGACGGCCTGGAGCCTTGCTGTGCTACCACTGAGAGTCTGAGGTGCAAATGAAACATTCACCCACATCACACCTCTGCCGAGGACGCGCAGCTCTCCAGTGAGAAATGGAAAACTTTCCGTTTGGTTCCATTCCTCTGTTCCCCTTTTTGGCAGAGTAATAAACACAAGCTATCAAAACAGTGGTGCTTGTCTTAAACCTATAAAAAAATCTATATCCTGTATATCTCCACTTTAGTCCTAGACATGACAGCAGGGCACATTCTCTCTCTCTCTCTTTCTCTCTCTCACACACACACACGCATACACACACACACACATACCCACACACACGTCCACAATTAAACAGAAAATAATACCTATACGGAACACCTGAACACCTATATACTATATACAGCTCCGAAATGTTTTGGGCAAAAAAATTTTTTTTGATTTGGCTCTGCACTCCACAGTTCACATGTGGTTAAAGTGCAGGTTCTCAGCTTTTATTAAAGAGTATTATTATGTATTATGGTTTCACCATACATAAATTACAGAACTTTTTCATACATAGTCCCCCCATTTCATGGCACCATGCAGGGCACAAGTGGCTTCATAGGTGTTTCTCATCAGTCAGGTGTGTTCGGTTGCTTCCTTAGTGCAGGTATGAGAGCTTTCAGCATCTAGTCTTGATTCTAGGCTTCTGATTGCCTTTGGAGTCTGTTATTGGCATTTGTCAACATGAGGACCAGAGTTATACCAGTGAAAGTCAAGGAAGCCATTATTGGGCTGAAAAATAAGAAAAAAATGGTCAGAGACCCAAACTTAGGCTTGCCAAAATCAACTGTTTGGAACAGCATTAAAGAGAAAGAGAGCACTGGTGTTGCAAAGGGCCTGATACGCCAAGGAAGACCTCTATAGTTGATGACTAAAGAATTCTCACCATGATGAAGAAAAACCCCCTAACACCTGTCTGACAGATCAGAAACACTCTTCAGGAGGCAGGTGCGAATGTGCAACTGACTATTGTCCACAGAAGACTTCATGAACAGAACTACAGAGAGCCTACACTGCAAGATGCAAACCACAAAACAAGATAGCCAGGTTAGAGTTTGCTAAAAAAAAAAAAAGAAAAAGTACCTAAAAGAGCCGGCAGAGTTCTGGAAAAAGATCTTGTGGAAAGATAAGACCAAGATTTGCTGGTATCAGAATGAGGCCAAAAGGAACTGCCCAAGATCCAAAGCACCCCCACTCATCTGTGAACCATGCTGGTGCGGCTGTTATGGTTTGGGCGTGTATGGCTCACTTGTCCTCATTTATGATGTATCTGCTGATAGAAGCACTATGGGGTGGACTATGTAAAGTGCTTTAATTTCTATATGGAAGAAATCAAAGTGTATAAAGCTACCCATAAATAAAAACTAAAAATGTGAACTTTAACCACATTAAAATAAAAAATTGCAGAGTAGATAGCTAAATCAAGAACAAAAAAAGACTTGGTCCAAAACATTATGAAGCTCATATTATGAGAGAGAGAGAGAGAGAGAGAGAGTATATAGCTATATAGTTCATATTGCAATGTTTGCACAATGATGACAAAACATGCTTCTTTAAAATTAAGCCATTATTTTCAAATTACATAACTGTACTTAAAATGCCATTAACCAAACCCCCTATCCTCAAACAAGAACACAGTACTGCTTATTAATGTGATCATTCACAGACTGAATAAAAAATGGCTTGTGACTGGAGGTAAGGCAATACAGCCAATATAACAGGCACAACTAAGGGCTGGTAACCATGGTGGAAAAGATATGCAGCTACTCTGTGGAATTATACTTTATATATCTGGATACTATGACCTATTGACCTATTACTAGCTATAACTATACAGGACAAAACCTGGCAAATCATTTGAGTTCTCTTGTAGGCATGCCTGGTATCTGTAGTCCCTCCACTACAAACCCGTATACAAATATCAAAAATCAACAGCTGGCTGTTGTTGAGTTAGACACAAAATATCAGGCTAAAGATGATGATGGTGGCACAATTGTGTATGTTATTTATAAACTAGAAGCACAGCATTTAGAGCAAAGAAGCAAACACACAGCTCATGCAACTGCAGGAAAGGACACAATCAGTATAAAATGGAGGTTTGGGATGAGCAGGTCATCTCACTACCAGCAGGGGGTGCTAAGTGTAAAATCAGTTCAAGTTGATCGGTTAGTATATATGCTATGCTCAGACAGACATGATTGCTATGCAAAGAGATCTGAGTGCCACAATGGTAAATGGTAAATGGACTGCATTTATATAGCGCTTTTATCCAAAGCGCTTTACAATTGATGCCTCTCATTCGCCAGAGCAGTTAGGGGTTAGGTGTCTTGCTCAAGGACACTTCGACATGCCCAGGGCGGGGTTTGAACCGGCAACCCTCCGACTGCCAGACAATCGGTCTTACCTCCTGAGCTATGTCGCCCCACAAATCTATGCTTGCAGCTCCCCAAATAAGGTACAAAAAAGATTGGGGTTTCATCATCCAATCATCTGACATTGTTCCTCACTGTTTCTGGGCCCAGCCATCAAATATGTTGACTCACAGAGAAAACAGAGACGTATATGATTGTATCAGTTATGGGAAAAACAGGCCAAATAGAGTTCCACGTGGTGCACAGAGAACTGGCATTTTCCCATGGCTGGCTGTCTGGTGTCAACACGTGTCAATACCAGGATGAAGAAACAGGGGGAGCTCTTACCCGATGCTGGGGCCAGCTAGCCATCCGCGGGCACAGACACTGAAGGAACACTCGGTCACAGCGTGCCGCAGCTCGTCCGCGGAAGCCAGACGGGCACCCTGTGAACTGCACGTGCCCTTTGCCAGCCTCTCATTGCCCACGTCTGTCACATTACCGGACTCCAGCAGGAAGACACGACCTGGTGGAGGGGGAAAAACACAAACAACACTGACCAAACATAGAACCCCCCTCATTAGTATGCCCCATTGCTAACCCACAATGTATTTTGAATGTATTTGACTAGGCATGATATTGTCGGCTAGCTTAGAATTCTATTTTTTGCTATTTCAGATTCAATCCTAAGAAATGCAATCCGAATTAAATCTCGAGAACATAACAAGTACTGGGAGGAAGCTGGTCAGACCTTCTGGAAATTTCTTCAGGAAAGCTAGCAACATTCAATAGATCTGCATTTCAACACATTTAGGATGTTCTTAAATCATTATTGGCACATATCTTCCAAGGTGGGTTCTCATAACTGCAGGATAACATTAGAGGATGTTGCCAAAAAGCTTGTGAGTGGCACGCCTGGATTGTTTGTTCCTATGACTTTGACATAAATTGTTTGAGACAACAGATACATTCTAAGACAGTCTAAGGATTGCTATTGCCATAAAATTGTCTCACTATCAATTGGAAAGCTAACTAATCATAAATGTTTCCAAACATTATTGTTTGAGTGTTTCATGTTTGCTGGATTGGTGCCATGAAATCCCCTGTTAACTGAAGCCATTGGTCACCTGCTCTTTTTTCTTCTGTCACCAGTTACAGTTTCAGTATGTCTGCCTCTCTGTGAAAAGCTGTGAACACATTGTGGTATTCTTTGAACGGTCATCTACTGTTTTTACCATCCAAACATCATCTCACATTCCAATGAGAATTCAAACCCTTGTGAAAATCTCCAGTGAGCTGCTGTCCAAGATGCTTATTTTCAGAACTATATTTGCTTTGTGTGATTCATCAGAAATGGCCCCTAACCCTCAGGGATGTCTCATGCTGTCCTGTCCTACCTATCTGTCTGTCTGTCTGTCACTTTGTCAGGCCCTTCCCAGTACAAGCTGGCTGAGGAAACATGGTGTAACGCCAAGCAATAAGTCAACTCTGTTATTCCTCCCCTAATATTAATCTTCCTAAACATAAGGGTCCACAGGGTAATCTTATGAGGCTTTCATGAGTTTCCTGAGTCAGTCCCCAAAGAGAAGGCCTTCACCCCAACCTTTCCTCCCAACAGAATTCACTTCTGACCGCAGCAGGGTGCTTTCGGAACTATTTTGACATCATGTTGGAACCAACTGTTGGCCAATTCTCAGATGTGGCACTTCCTTTCCTGATTTATATACATAAGGATTGATTCAGGCACTAGACAACACCGTACGTAATAATGATTTAATTGCTGTTTTGATTGTTCAGTGGCCAGATTGGAAAGATATATATAGGAAAGCTTTTTGACATAGTGAGTCCAGAACAGGGATGACTGCCTCATGGACTACAGACTTAATATGGCCACCCTCTGGCCCCCATCCAACCTCCATAAATTCTTGACAATTTACAGCCGACTGAATATGTGCATATGTAGTTTTAATTATGTCACATCAAGCACTGCAAACATCACAAGCATTTAGCAGATACAATCATCCAAACTGACTTTCAATGCAAACACAAGTACAAATATCATGGATCAAAGTGCAGTAATACCCCAGCAGGGGAAAGTATATAAAAAAACAAATTTCATGCTACCATCCTATCATCAGTATCTTTCAGCAGACAATTTGAACTTCTTGCCTTGAAATTGGAACTTCTTAAGGGCCATTATATCACTGTTGTATGTTCTTATGGAGCCCCCTCAGCAAGCAGTGGGGCTTTATCATCATTGAGTAAACATCTATCAACCTTAGATTTTAATGAGATTCTCCTTGCTGGAGATTTTAACTGGGACTGGTTGTCCTCTGTCTCTGACAGTTTTAAATCTACCTGTGACTCATTTAATCTTACACAGCTAATTAATAGCTCAACTCGTCCAAATCTTAAATGCCCAGTGAAATCCTCTCTTCTTGATTTATTTTTAACAAATGCTCCCCATAAATATTCGCAAATGATATGAGTGACCATTGTGTTATAGCTACAGTCAGACAAGCTAGGCTCCCAAAATCAAGACCACAAATTGTTCTTAAACGAGATTTTAAGCAATTCTGCGAGCAAGCCTTTTTCGTGATTTGTGGGACTTTGACTGGAACAAAATCTCTCTCATTAATGATGTAGAACTGGCTTGGAAATACTTTCATGATGCTTTTGCTAATATTATAAATAAACATGCTCCCTTCCGCAAATTTAGAGTAGAAGGCCGAAACAATCCCTGTTTTTCCCCTCAGCTGTCCAGTCTACTAAAAGAAAGGGATGTTGCCTGGGGTAAGGCCAGAAAATCCAAATCCCAGGTTGACTGGCTGATTTTTATACAGCTCCGAAATCGCTTGACCTCTCTCATCAAAAAGGCCAAATCTGAATTCTACCTTTCTAAAACTACTAGTAACTTAAATGATCCTAAGAAATTCTGGAAAGTAATAAAATCTTCATCTGGAAATGTAACCACCAATGAGTTACCAGCATGCATTGTAAAAGACTCATGCACTCTAACTGATAAATCAGCCATTCTTAACTGCTTTAATGAACATTTTGTTTCTTCAGGTTTTTTATTTGAATCTTTACGTACAGATCCAAAACAGCCTAATGAGCAAAGGGTTCACTCTTCACCACCCCCAATTGATTCTATGGTTCAACCATTCAATTTTACTTGTCTTGATGTGATAGAGGTCCATAGAGCCTTAAAGCAACTGGATCCTAACAAATCCGCAAGTCCTGACAAGCTTGATCCTTGCTTTCTCAAGTTAGTTGCAGACTTTATAGCAGAACCTCTGACTCATATTTTCAGTCTTACCCTATCTAACATATGGAAATCTGTTCTCCCTTTGTTGAAAGGAGGGGATCCCTCAGTTGTTAATAACTACAGGCCAATCTCTAAACAATGTGTTTTAGCTAAAGTCCTTGAAAAGTTTGTTAGTGAACAACTTAAAGAATTTTTTGACACAAACGGTATTTTATCACAACATCAGTCAGGCTTTAGAAAACAGCACAGCACAATAACCGCTGCAATTGAAGTGGTGAATGACATTATTGAGGCACTGGACTGCAAAAAATACTGTGCAGCTCTTTTTATTGATTTGTCCAAGGCTTTTGACACAGTTGATCATGTCACCTTGGTGGATAGACTCTACAATATTGGCTTATCTGAGCATGCAGTAAGTTGGTTTTCAAATTACTTGCCAGCTAGAACACAGTGTGCTGGGTCTTCCTCTTCTTTCCTCCCTGTTTCAAAAGGCATGCCCCAGGGGTCCATACTAGGACTACTGCTGTTCTCTATATATGTAAATAATCTTTGTGATAATTTATCAAATGCTGCATTCCATTTTTATGCAGATGATACAGTTATTTATTGCTCATCACCGTCAGTATTACAAACCCTTGAATTCTTGCAGTCTGCCTTTGATGTTGTTCAGTCCCATTTAACTCAACTTAAGTTGGTATTAAATGCAGACAACTCCAAATTCATGCTATTTTCAAATGGCAAAGAGATAATATCTAATCTCCCCAAGATCATAACTGCTCAATTGGGTTAAGGTCTGGTGATTGACTTGGCCAGTCTAAAACCTTCCACTTTTTCTCCCTAATGAAATCCTTTGTTGTGTTGGCAGTGTGTTTTGGGTCATTGTCTTGCTGCATAATGAAGTTCCTCCCATTTAGTTTGGACGCATTTCTCCATAAGTTGGCAGACAGAATGTTTTTGTAGACTTCTGAATTCATTCTGCTGCTACCATCATGAGTTACATCATCAATAAAGATTAGTGAGCCCACTCCAGAAGCAGCCATGCAAGCCCAAGCCATGATACTTCCTCCATCGTGCTTCACAGATGAGCTTGTATGTTTTGGATCATGAGCAGATCCCTTCTTTCTCCACACTTTGGCCTTTCCATTACTTTGGTAGAGGTTAATCTTGGTCTCATCAATCCATAAAACTTTGTTCCAGAACTTTTGTGGCTCATCTCTGTACTTCTTTGCAAATTGTAATCTAGCCTTCCGATTCTTACTACTGATGAGTGGTTTGCATCTTGTGGTATAGCCTCTATATTGCTGCTCTCTAAGTCTTCTTCGAACAGTTGATTGAGATACCTTCACTCCTGCCCTGTGGAGATTGTTTGTGATGTCACTGACTGATGTTTTGGGGTTTTTCTTCACAGCTCTCACAAAATGTTTCTGTCATCAACTGCTGTTGTTTTCCTTGGTCAACCTGTTCAATGTCTGTTGCTCCGTTGCCCAGTGGTTTCTTTCTTTTTCAGGATATTCCAAGTTGTTGTACAAGCTATCTCCAATGCTTGTGCAATGGCTCTGGTCGATTTCCCCTCTTTTCTAAGTTTCAAAATGGCTTGCTTTTCTCCCAAAGACAGCTTTCTGGTCTTCATGTTAGTTTAAGTTTTATAATACAAATGCAGTCTTCACAGGCAAAACCCAAGGCTAAAACCAAGAGTAGACATTCAGAACTATTTATTTTTTAACCAATCAATCTAACAGGACACATCTGGGCAACAAGAAACACCTGTTAGTCACATGTTCCAATACTTTTGCTCACCTAAAAATTGGGTTTTCTGATACAAAAGGTGATATGTTCTAAGTTGTTTAACAAATCTAGATAAAAATACCAGGAAATAAAAGCTGAAATTCGGATCTATCATCTCATGTACATCTTTTGACCTCAAACTCAATTGTCTTCAGTGTATAGCAAAAACAAAGGAATTGATCTTGCTGTTCCAATACTTTTGGAGGGGACTGTAAGTACTTAGGTATTATTATTGATCAGAACTTGTCATTCAAGACACACATTGAAAACCTTGTTTCCAAGCTGAAACTTAAATGAAGTTTCTTCTTTAGGAATAAATCCTGTTTCTCCCTCCAGGCAAGGAAACACTTGATTTCGGCAACTTTTTTACCTTTATTGGACTACGGCGATCTGCTCTTTATGAATGCACCTGACCAGTGCCTAAAGAAGTTGGATACTGTATACCACTGTGCTTTACGCTTTATTACTGGCTGTGGAAATCTTGTGCACCACTGTGCTCTGTATGGTGCTACTAAGTGGCCATCTCTGTATGTCCGCAGACTTTCACATTGGTTGGTTTTTATATATAAATCTCTCCTTGGGCTGGTTCCTTCTTATCTGTGTACTTACATGTGTAAAAACCAAAATCAATATGGCCTGCGTTCTCACGATATCCTGCAGATGTTGGTTCCCAGAATTGGGCAAAACAGCTTTTAAATACGCTGCCCCCTTTTCCTGGAATAAGGTACAGAAGGACCTGAAATTGTCAGAACTAGTTACTATGGGGAAATTTAAGTCAATTTTAAAGGATTGTGAAAATAGTACTCTTGGTCATTGTGATTGCTCCTAAATTTTAACTGATATCGTTTTTAGAAAATTGTACCTTTTTATGTCCTTGACCTTGTATTGCATTTTAACTGGATATTGTGTTCACTTATTTGTATTGTATGACAGTTGTATTTGTCTGTTTGTATTCTTGTGTTATTGTTGTAACAATTTTTATGCTGCTTTCTTGGCCAGGTCACTCTTGAAAAAGAGATTTTAATCTCAATGAGACTTTTACCTGGTTAAATAAAGGATACATATATATATATATATATATATATATATATATATATATATATATGTATATATATATATATAGCCCCAAGAGACAGCAAGTGCAAGAACAGCAGACTCAGTTGACAGGTTATCAAGTACCTTATTGAACATTACATAAATAATAATAATTAAACTAGCAACAGCAAAGAACCACGGGCTCTGAAAGGAGTCATGATAACATGCAAAACACTGTCATAATAAATGATCAACACAGCTAGTACGAGCAATTATCTCATTTGCCTTGTGTCATAAGCAAAAATACCAAATAAAAAGAAAGTTCATAAGGAAGGGATACTATTTCAGAAAAGGTGTATAGTAGTATACAAAAGTAAACCACATACTGTCTTCAGTGACAGCTGTGAAAGAATTTGCTTTAAGTTGGACTGAACCAAGAAAATCTAAAGACAAATATAATGATTAATATATCACATTCAATATTCATATTCCAAATACAAAGGCGATTCTTAGTTATATCATTCCCCAAATATAAAAGCCATCATTCCATCAAAATAAGTTGTATTGTACTATAATGAAACTGAAAAAAAATACTTGGGGGTATTTTTCAAAGTAGCATGTGCTTTAAGTTTTCAAGGTAATGTCAGGCCAGAAAAATCAAGTGTTTGTGAATACAAGCCTTTTCAGAAAACACAATTGTGGAGAGAGCTAAGACTGCTTCCAATTCAAAGAACAGCTTTGAGAAGAGGCTGTCAATTCTAGGAAAAGAGAGCAATTTCACCGAGTACTCTCTTTGTTGACGGAAGCGTAGATACTGACAACACAGCTCACTAAACCATGGGATAAAGGAGGACTACAGCTAGGCACAGCACTACCAGGCTACATTAGAACTTGGAGAGATGTAAGAAACAAATGAAACTGTCATGGGAGAAATGTGTTACGCTGACAGTAGATATAACACCTGTTATAAGTGGAGAAAAGAACTCCATTTTGCTCAGAGGTTAAAGGAAGCTACAAGAGAACTGTCTTATGTCACCAATAGCTGGCCCCTGTCATTCATGAGCGCAACCTGTCTGGCAAAGTGCAGGAGTTATGCAAGTTAATCTCTGAGTCAGAGTGCTCGAGTGCCACGTACTCAAGAGGTTTTCTTTTCTTTTTCAGGCATATAGAAAGATTTTCATCCAATACAAAGGCAAGAAACATCACAGCTCATTGTAATAACAGTCAATGTGATCTTGGCTACTGCTGGAACATCTCAGCACAACAAGATCACAAACAAGCAGTCGTTATGAACGTGGCTCAGTGAGTTTGCTAAATCGGAAATTAGGTTTATGGGAAAGAAAAACTTTTTATTAAAGAAACTTGTTTTTGAACAGCACTTTCTCAATTTAACAAGCAGCATTTCCACCCGCAACTTTCTCACCACCTTCACCACTTTGGAGCTAATGGGTTCTCCTGGAACAGTTCCTCTAGTGTCATTACATACATTGTTGTTAGTACAAAACACACTTGGTCATATCTGCAGCCTCGAGAAATATAAACCAAGCGGCTTTGGAGTTATCTGAAGTGTCTTCTCTTGCTTTAGACCACAGGCTACCTAATGGCCCTATACTTGCCATTGTGGTGGTCAGAAACTTCTTTGGTATCACAAGTATCATTCACTGCACAGAGAAACTGCCTGGCCAAGCAAAAACATTCACTGAATCTGAAACAGTATTGTTAAACTATTCCTTTAGCCCGTTCCTTCCTGCTGCAATGCCATAGCTATGTCACTACAGGGCCTTGGATCTGAGGTCTGGGTGCACCTTCCTCTGTACATGCAAACAGTGGTTTTCCTTGATGAAGATCAACAAGTCACCCCAGAGACCAGCTTTAGCGCTAGGCATGGCAGCAATCACTGATGAGCTTATCTCATAAATGAGGTGCCAGCTCGCTGGTTAAACAACCAAATGAGCTAGGAACAAAAAATACGCAGAATTACATTGTCTTTACATTGTTACAAACTGACTCTTGTATGTAACAAGGGGGGGGAGAGACCACATACAAAAAATGTAAAACAAGAGTGTATGAAACTAAGTTGAAGCAATAAAAGTATAATATATATACTTACAGGGTGAGTAAGTAGGATGTATCTGGGGTGCAAAACCATGCATGGATGAATTCTAAGTGTGGTGTAGGGATCAGGCCAGGAGTAAGAAACAAGAAGGACAGAAAGCAGCCCTCTTAAACCCCAACGAAACCACATCCACAGGTGTAGCCAATTTACACTGACAAACCACTCAACTTTGACTACCAGCACCGGCAAAGAGAAAACCACAGAGCAGAAAAGGCAGCCAGATGAGTGGGCCATCACAAAAACTAACAAACTCCACATACATGTGTATCATTTTGAAGGCAACTGAATGGCAACAAGTAACATTTGTAGCTAAACACACACATACAATCAAAATAATGTATTTATTAAAATAAGCAGAATGGCTAATTCTGCAGTTTGCTAGACCTGGCAGATGAAGAGCGAGCTTCAGCTTGGCCCACAGTGTAGGTGGTTGTTGTTCCTGTCCTATAGCATACATAGGACCAGGTTGAAGGCCCATTAGCTCCAAACTTTTGGTCAGAAATTTTTCTCAAGAGAGAAAAAAATAATAATTTGAAGAGACAACAGGCCAATTTCATTTTTTAGCCTCATAAGTCCTCCAGGAGATCTCGTGTCCTGGGCTGCTAGCACTCTCAGACAGGCAGCCATGCGCCATGTTATGCTCTCATAATCTCCATTATAACAGGAAAAAATCAAGCTGAAGGGAAAGAAAGCATGACTTAGCATGACTTATGACAGCTGAGCAACCACTTGTTGATATACTATGGCTAAGCAGCCTTTAAATGCTTCACTACCCGTTTTATGTCAGATGCCCCATTTTGCCAAAGATTTTGATGTCAATGTGGTTAAATAAAGGACAAATATCCAAAATGTTTTAAATCACTATTTCTGTTCTCAACTGAGCTGACTTAAACCGCAAAGTGAATTTCTGTCTTTTCAGTTGTTTTTAATGAGTGTGGAGCGACTACATGTCCCAAGATGTTTTCCTTACAAACAGATGTTGTTTCCAATGTAACACACAGGTCAGCTCTAATGAGTAGTGACAATAAATTTAGACTGTGTCTCCATTTTACTGAAATGCTTCAAAACATAATAGCAGAGTACGACGATCGTCTGGGAGCTCATGATAAGTAATGAACTGGCCAGGCGTCAGGCATATACCAGAGGATATGTCTAAACGGGTACCCTTTCATAGGATCATATCAGATTTTTATGCATGATGGCGTTCTTCTGACTAACTAGTGGCAATAACGTAATTTCATTTCTCAGCCATTACTGCATACTTTACCCATGCATGAAAATGTCCATGACTACATCCACATTGTAGATCTATAAACCTTACACATAGTCCACATAAAGGCATGCTGCAGAGTTTAAAAACATAAAAAACTTAATTAATTGTTAGGGATTAAGTGAATTCAATTTAATTTATTGATCATTTTGGAATATTGTAAAACCAGAAGCATTTGTTATATTTAATGTCACTCAGTACAGTTTACATACTGAAACCACGTAAATGGCCTAAGGAATATCTATGAAGTAATGTCCATCAGGAAAAGGGGTGTCTGCTAAGAAAGCAACAAATGTAATAAGCATTTAATGAGGGTTCATGAAATCATTTCTCCTGCCACCACATAATGTGAAGGAAGGATCTGCATCAACGAGCACTTTGTGGGCTTTACGATGATCATCTGTCAAAATATCTGTGGTTACATGTGGTCAGTGAATTATTAGATTGCCCATTCCATTTCTGCTATTCAGCATGGTCATCTCAGTTCCTGGTTTCCAAGACAACACCCTTTTTCCAGTCCTTCCTAGTTCATTTGGGATGGGAGTACTTATTTGCGGATACAGGACTGACCTTACAACCTGAAAGGTTACAGGCCTGATTCTCAGGTACAGCAGTGCCCTTATGTCTCTGAGCATGCGATTTCCCCTGAACGCCTTCAGTAAATGTTCAGCTTTATAAATCTGTGGTGTCTGAATTCCTCCAGAAGGGCCTCTTATCATGCTCTAAAGCTGGTGTTTACAACTATTAAGGGGTTGGCATTTGTCCGCTGTTTAGAATCCGTTTGAAAAAAAAAAATTAAATGGCTTTTTGTCATTATTAAAATTATGCTCACATATTAAAAAGCAGGAGCTGACATCTTATTCTGATGTTAACACCATGGTGTGAATTCTCATTCAGTTCAGTGCATTTTGTTCACTAGCATAAGACAAGCAGAATGTGGTCAGTGTGATGTGTGGTGCATATAGATCAGTGTAGTGCCAAAGAAAACACAAAGGACCACTCCCAAATGACTCACAAATCCCTCAAAGAATTTCTCTTTCTGTATCAGCCAAATTATGAAAATTGACATATACCATATACCAATTTCCATGACATGACCAATGCCTGGTCTCAGGTTATGTCCATAAACAACAATCACAATGCTTTTTTAGATTCATTTTTGTGGCAATCAATATTAGAAATTTTGAATTTGAATTAACAACTATCCTGTTCCTTTGAAGTTGTGTTCAACACAGAATTCAAAAAGAAGAGAGAAATAACTGCTCTGTTCATGTTCAAGTCCATATGTGGACAAAATCTTAACCAAATTAATTCGACTTTGACTTTCTGGTAATATTTAGCACCACATTTCAATTAATCTCTGCAGTGGCTTGCCAACAGCTCTCTCTGTTTGCCTTGTTCATCATATCTGACAGGAGCCTTGCTATGTGCTAAAAGTGAATAGTTAAAAAATTGCTTTGTGATTTCAATCTGTCATTTAATCTTTATCAATCAATCAATCAATCAAAACTTTATTTCGGACTCAAGATCCATATAAAAGACAGAACATTACATAGACTGCTACTCACTTGTAATATCTCTACAACTTATCGATAAGCACTACAGACAAGTGCGATGGTTTCATCATGCACATGACATTGCTGCTGTCAGGAAAGGAGCATGCACAGCTCAGTGTGCTACTCCCTGGTCCTCTAACAGTAAATTTCAAACTGAAAAAACATGTTTTCAACATACAAAAATGCCAAGTTACTCACATATGCAAAGCACTGTCTATAAGTCATTCATTCAAGCTTGCAAAATCAAGGCCTGCCATTAAATGTACTGATATCAATATTAAGCCAAGCTACAAAAAACAATACTGGTTATCTTAGGTCACACAAATTAAACAAACTGTATTCCAAAACAATGTTTCCAAAGTGCCCAATGTATTCTAAATTATTTCAAGTAACTTGGCCCGGTGTGTATCTGATGTTTTTATTGGCTGATGTAGCTAAATGTCCAATGGCAAGATGTATTCTTTGTGGGCCAGGAGCATTTGTGATGATGTAATCGGCTGGAAAAATAATAATAATAATAATAAGAAGAAGAAGAAGAAGAAGAAGAAGAAGGAACAATCCCCTAGGTTTTGGCCTTTATTGTGTGGACGTGTGCATTTGTTTGTGAATTCTGTCAGAACGTACAGAAATGTATGTTTTTAAGGGCTGAGAGTGTGTGGTCATTGTGGTTATTTCAGTGGGAAACCCTGAAAAGTGCCAAACTCTCTGTGCTGTATAGGTATGGGTTAGCAGGTACGCCATCACTTAACCAATGTTGGTCTGAGCTCCAGACATCTGTAACTGATGACGTATGGGCAGTGGTATGGTCATAGCTTCCTCCTACACCTTATTTCCAATTCCTCTCTTTACAAGAGTAGGAGGAGCCATATTTATTGGGAGGGCTTCTCATAATACCCAAACCATTATTCAATTACTACACCAAGTAAACAGCACTGTTGTGGCCGCATAGCCCTGACTCTAATCCTTATTAGCAAAGACAAGTGTAGAAAAGGTGGTAAACAAGTGTAAACTTGCGCTCTGCTCAGGTATCAAAAGCAGTTGAGCAAAGGTCCTCTGTGTCATTTAATCACAGCAATAATGCATGCAAATGTATTTAACGAAAATATTTGTTTAGCTGATAGCCTTACTCCTACAGTAACAATAGCTCATGCTACATAATTACGCACATATAATACAGTACACTGCCATATCACCAAGTTTGCGCAGTACAAATAGACTAATCCAGAATTTTAGTTGCGACAAAATATTAAATCTATTATTTATTATTAAATACATAATTTATTAAAACATAATAGATGTAGGCTAATAGGCCTGTTGAAATTGCTCAAACAACAAACACCAAACGTACTATTCTTGAACGAAATGGACATGCCGTTTTACGGTTACAGGTAGTCCGAAGACTGATGCCTATGTTAGCAAATCATATCAGTATTAGCCTTTCTCCAGATTAGACACAATATACAAATATTATGAACCCAGCATATTTCATTATTTTAATGCCACTCGTTCGCTCTGAACGCCAGTATGGGGTTGACAAAATCGAGAAGTAGCCACCTTAAGGTGTAGCCTGCAGCGGGAAGTCTACAGTGCTGCATACAGAGATGTCAGCACGTAATAATAAAAGAGCTCATTCATAAGGCCTAAAAATAAAAAAATACAACTAAAATGCTGCCCATAATATTATATAATATTAGTCTAATATAAATGCATAAACCGATACATAGGAACTGACTCATGCACCTTCAGTGCAATTACGTAAAGAAGCGCTTACTTTATTATGTAGCCTACTTATGCAATACGGACTATTTGTTTTGCAGCTACTTTGAAAGTTAGTTGTGTATTAAATGAAAGCATCCTTCCCTACTGCAGACAGCATAGTTCAGAGGGAATTGACGACGCCAGATGTTTAGAGCTGTCGGTACAAATTGCAGGTGGAAACTCCAAGTGTTTAAGCAAACTATCAGCACGCTGCTGTTTAAGTTGCAATAGGATGTGACAGTTCATTAAGAACTTACCATCTGCGCGAACGGAAGTGATGGTTAAGCAAGTCAAGCATCCAAATAGCTGAAAGAAGATGTGATTTCGGTAGCAATTCCGTGCCATGCTGAGTTAGCTACTTTTTTTCTTATCAGTGAACGTCCAAACTCAAAACTTGAAGTTTCCCTCACGTTCACCGTTACTTAAACAACTGAGGAGAAAATCCGATATTTCCCTCTCGCCACACGATAGAAGCTAACTGTTGGAATAGAAAGGACGGACTGACTGTTGGCTTGAAAGATAAAAAAGAAAGGGGAAACAATTCAGACTGGTAGGGTGGAGGAGAGGTTATATCCATCCAAATAGTGCATTGCCGTGCAAATGGAGCGCCGCTGTGAAAATTCGCATCACTGTGTCAGTAAATACGTAATGGGTCAGATTTTAACCAGAGACAGCACAGAAATGAGAGAACCGCTTGAGAACGGCAGAACGCTGGACACAGGAGAGATGAACACCAATGGCTACTGCCTCAAACACTGTCAGTGGCAACACAAAATTACGTTATTATTTAAATCAGTGCACCAGAGCAAAGCTGTTGATGATTACTGTTTTGGTAAAGAGACTGGCTTATGAGGTGCATGTTGTCAGTAAATTGAATTAAATTTCTGCTCTACGCCACAAAGGCATCAGGTTTTTTTTTTTTTTTGTTGTAAATTTTGTGCTCCTGAGGAAGACCGTTTGCCTGTTTCTCCAGACTATGAAATCACAAAATGACGGTATTAGGTAAATAGATGAGTCGGAGGAAACTGCAGAACTGATTGCCTTTAAAAGTTTAAACGCTCACCTAATTCTTGTTTCTTTTTGTGGACAGACCAGGTGCTATAGTCTGGTAGTTGTAGCGGTAGTAGTAGTAGTAGTAATAATAATAATAATAATAATAATAATAATAATAATAATCAGCATAATCATCATATCGTACCATATTAAATATTGTCTTCTTAGTTCTTACTACACATGATTACATGGGGTGGTTGTATTATGCACTCAATACATTACTCCCTAGTGCATAAATTAGTTGTAAAATTCAGTAAAACCTAATTTTACAATCTAAAAAGAAAGTAGTTTATGATGTATACATATTATTAGTAGTTTATTATTATTATTATTATTGTTGTTGTTGTTGTTGTTGTTAGCAGTGGTGGTGGTGGTGGCATTATTGTTGGCATTATCATTATTGGCCAGTAATCATAATAATATGCTGCTTTTGCTCATACTGCAAATGATGAAGACGATAATGGAGATGATGATTAATGGTGATGATGATTAATTTAACATTTTGTTGTGTCTGTTGCTGTTTCTCTTCTTGTTGCTCTTATGTCAGTCATGTTTGTTATTCACACTTTTATGTTTGTTATTCACACTGTACATGGAGTGTGAGTCGTTCTCTGAGTACCCACACACACACACACACACATACACACACACACCCTGCCAAGAAGGTGCTTGTGTCTTTGAAAAAGCAGCATAGAGATGAAAAGGGGAACAAGCTCCAGTATCTGAGCACATTGCTAATAAACAGCTAGTCCTGAACAATAGCCCTGCTACTGAGAAAAGGCTTCCATTAATTTAGAAGGTTTTTTTCTTGTTGCTCTGATGCAGTATAGAGTATATTGCTTTTACTGATAATACATAATACAATTTCAATAATAGTGAATTGGCAGTGGTGGGAACAGAACAGAACCAAGCCACATTTATGAAACAAGATCATTTCTAACCCATCACAGGTCAGATGCGATATTTACAACTTGCTAGCCATAACACCTTGGATTTCCTTAACTCATGCCTATGCAGGTGTAATATACAGGTGCGACATGTTAAGCTGATTTCCAGGGAAGCAGTGGGTAATGACTAACTCCTTCATGTTGCTGTGGTTCTGCAGGTGAGAAGGGTCTGTGGTTGTGGGCTCCAGTTCCCTGCAGTGAACATGAAAATACTCGCTGATGGCAAGCGATGTATGATTTTTAGCCTTGATCCAAAATGCATTATGGGTGCATTGATATGGGGAGGCAGTAGGCAGAGGAAGGCACATAGTTGTCCTTAAATGGATGATTAAAATATACATAAATATATTAGAGTTTAAACTTGTATTTCAATGGCTTTCCTCTAGGGGTCTCCATAGGCACTCCAGTGGCACAGTCAAGTGGCTAATTGTTCAATTGAGTCACTAAATGAGGCATTTATAAAAACAATTAGTTGAGGTTTTTGTTTTAGCCCAGCACCTGGTTCTACTTAAAGTCTTGATTGAAGACCACAATTAATTAGTTGACTCACTTATTTTTTTTTATTTTACTTCTTTGTGTAAGTTAAATGTTACATCACTGCTCTCATTTTTAATGTTTCTAACAAAACCTATCATGCCCCTGTACAACATTTTCAAATACTGCAGCATGTTTACGGTTGTAAGTAATCAAACCGAATTCAACACGCGAGTGTCGCTTGAAAACATCATTGTCTGTCATCATCTGTGCTTAATTAGTGGCAATTACTTTATCAAGTTAGATTATTGAGGTGGTGAAAATTAGATAATTGTTTGAGAAGGGGCCTGACAAAGAGGCTATCATGACCTCTAGCTGGTGGAGAACTGAAGTACTGTACGAGAAAGCAAGGGGAAGCAGACTGGCGGCCGTAATTACAGTGTGTAAAATGTGAAGGATGGAACCCACAAAGGTTGAGCTAAGCCAGGACTCAAACTAGTAAATAATGTGATGCTGAAATGTATTTATTTATTCACTTTTTTGCAGCTGAACCCCACAGATCCCTGACCACCGACTTCCAGTCCCTCTATCAGAAAATACAGTCCTCAGTCAAATAAGAATTGAGGGTTTTTTAGTGATCTGAAATCAACTTTTCAATAAAGAGAGGAACAGCCTTTGTCCGACCTCCTGCTGCCAGTCGGTGATAACCTCACTCATGTCTGGATGTAAGGGAGCATGATTTACATTCACCCTGATAATGCCGGGGTTTCCCCCATTGACACAGAGGCCCAGTTTCCTGATATCACACTTGAAATACAGAAAGGACAACTGCCCCCCTCTCTGCTGAGAGTGGACAGTCATACATTCCAATGGCATAAAAATGGGCAGAGCTGTACAGGCAGCTTTCTTTGCATTATTTTTTTTTCCTTAGCAGACAGTCTTTGGCAAAAACAGACCTCCATAAAGCAGAGAGGGTAACAGACAGAGAAGGGCCACAGCTGAAAAAGTGCCATGGTGGGGATTAAGCCACCACCTCAAGAGGAAACACACATGGCCAAGAGTTGGCTGCCATGCAACTATATATGCAGTGAGCTCCATAATGTTTGGGTCAAAAGCACTTTTTTTTCTTGATTTCCACAATTACTGTACTCCATAATTTAAAATTTGTAATTGAACAATATTAATCAATATTAACAATAGTTATGTAAATGAAAGTATTCATTTTTAGTACTTTGTTGCATGTCTTTTGCATCCAACGAGAGCTTGAAGTCTGTGACCCATAGACATTAGCAGGTACGGAGAATCACTCTGCTTGGCTTATAATGCTGCCATCTTCAAATCCTGCTTGTTTCCGGGGCTAGTTGCCCTAAATTTTCTCTATAGTATATGAAACTCATGTTCAATGGCATCCAGATTAGTTGACTGACTTGGCCAATCAAGACTTTTCAAGTTTTTCGCTTTGAAAAAATTGTTCTTTCTTTAGCAATATGTTTGGCATCATTGTCTTGCTGTAGGATGAAGTGTCATCCAAAGAGTTTGGAGGCATTTTGTTGAACTGGAGTAGATGAGGTTTTTTTGTACAATTCAGAATTCATTTTACTGCTTGTATCAACAGTTACATCATCAATGAAGACAAGTGAGTCAGTACCCGTGGTAGCCATACATGCCCAAACCATAACACCCCCACCACCATGTTCATTTTGCCAGAAGCCTGTGCACCCCTGTCCATGCAGTGCCATACCATAAAAGACACTGATACTGAGTTTGATATAATTTGTGAACAGATAGAATGTCAGGACTGGACTTTGTTTGAATGTCTCTGAAGTATCCAAGCACCTATTGTAAACAGTAGAGGATCACACTAAATTACATTTAGTGTCACTAATGGGTAAAAAACTATTCCTAGGTTCAAACTTTATTTCATGGTACTCTGAGATGGTATGGGTTGAGGTCAAGAAGACGTTTTTGCCAAGTTTCAGGCTTGTTGATCTTCCCCGTAGATCCTGTGTGTGATGTATTCTCATATTTTGAACCAACAGTAAGGACAGATGAAAACTGAGGGTCCCTCCCATGAACCCAGGCTGCAAAAATAGCTTTCCTTCATCAATGGCAGTCTCAGGTGATAATCACCACTGAGTGCTCTGGGGAGTTGTCCTGACAGAGTGACTCATCTCCGCGATCGCAGAAAACCCTCCTGAAGCTCCCTGGGTGACTGCACTTAGTCACCTTTCTCCCTCGTCCCTGGGACCCGTGGAGAAGATTCACAGACGTGAGAAAGAAGGAAAGAAGGAATAGGCATGTAACAGAGATTGTGATTCACACCAATGGAAATTTGGAGCAGTAAGTGAGAATTGTGCTTCAGCAGCCCATGGGGGCAAAGTCACAGCTCCAACAGCAAGGTGTGTAATTTCTGAGGGTCATATTGTTTCCGCACTAGACAGGTTGTCTTATTACTCAAATGATCTCAATTGCAGAGGGAATGAATTTGCTCATCTAACTGTGCGTTGCCATGGTTTTCACAAGAATAAGCAGCACTTAACATGAACATTCTCCAATGAAAAATAACAAAAATGTCTCTCTTTTCATGCATAAGTAGTCACTGTGTCACGTTAATGATTGTAGAATTTTCTTAAAGTTACCTTTATGAGATGCCATTGTAATTGGCCAATTACATTGTATTTAGCGGCAAACATTTTAGAGTACATAGTGGACAGCCAAAGGGAGTCAAGATGGACTATAGGTTAATCATTGCAACATTAATCCTCACAAAATATTATCATTTAAATATGAGAAGGCTGAAAAGATTAAAGAAGATGTTTAAAATATACTATATAAGCAGCCGCGAAATACTGAAGTCATTTGCTAGAAAAATACTGATGTATGCAACCAGTCTGTCCTGTGCCTAATCCAGTTTTAAATTATTATTGAAACAGAAAATATGATACTGTATAAATGCATCATATAAACTGTGCCATCAAGCTGTGTATCAATCCAGGGCTCTCTATCTAAAGTGGAAATGTCGCTTCAAACTTCAGTTTATCTGAGTTCATTTATTCTGCAGGTTCTTTTTCGGACTTTGATCTACACCTTATACTGTGCTTTTGCAAAGGGGATGCCTGCAGGTTTTACTGTGGGATAGAAACATAAAAATACTGACTGACACGCATTATAAAATACTAAAAGGGAGTATTTGTCACATGTTTGCTATGCCGTGATTGCTCAGACCAATTGAAATAAAAATTATTTGTTTTTCTTTGATGTTTAAAGGCCGTAGCTGCATATTGTCATCAAAATGATACTCATTGGTGGATTGTAGTTGGTGAGTGGGGAAGACAGCAGTGTATTTATAGACAAAAACAGACCCCTGGCGGAAAGGGGGGGGGGGGTATGGGGGTCTGAACCCACAGAACAGAACAAGGAGGAAGTGGGGGAAGAGGTGTGTGTCCCGTGGTGACGGATTCTGTGCGTAAGACGGGTAATTACTAACATTCTCACACTGAGCTGAGACTGTTTGGTGTGCCCATTGCTTGTTGCTAAGCAAAGCACACAACAAGCCCCAATGGTTGGACTGTGCTACTGACTTACCAAACTCTAAATAGACTTTGGAATAGACAGGCTACTGCTTTTAGAGATTTTATTTTACTATTTCTTTTTGTTAAGGGGATGTGTTTTTATACTGCATTACCACTGGGAGGGAAAGGTCTCATTGCTACCTCAAAATGTATTATGGGATGTTAAGCAATAAATAAATAAATGTATTGATTAAGGCCATGGCTTGGAATTGAAAAAATAGGGCTATGGCTTTGACTCTCAAGTGGCACTCTTTAACAAGGCTACTCTAACGAGGGTTGATGGTGTAGGGAAATTGTATTTCTCAGTTTTCAAAATGAAAGGAAGTTAACCAGTCCATCACAAGTGAAAGTGTGGACACCGTTTTAACATAAACAAAAGCCTTATCATGACTATCTTACAAATATAAACGTGTTCACTGCTAAGAATGTTCTCTACTTCCCTGCAAATGTAAGCAGGTTTGCAACTTCACCATGGACTGAGATTTGGTCTGTTTAGAGAGTACAGCTTAATTAAATGGACTTCCACTAAGACATTCTTAATTACTGTGCAGATCTAGAGCATAGTAATGCTGCAGGGCAACTGCATTCTGAGTGCTGGTGGTTGGAAGAAACATTATGACTATTATCATTATTTCAGTACAGCAGGGATAATTGAAAAATATCATTCGACCTTAATATACAAGTTTGAACTGGAAATCATATAAACATTTATCTGAAGCAATTTCAATTACTGTTAGAAAATGTATCTCAGGAACAAAGATTAGCTGTATCCATTGTAGAAAGCGTGCAAACGAGATGCAAATGGGATATGACTTAAAGCGCTTGTGTCACTATAAACAGAAAAATGATAGTAGTTATGTTGCTAATATTATACCCCTATTAAAAGTTCAGGGTGAACCTTAATTGGGAAACAACAGGAAGTGATGCCATTAAAGGTGTCTGAGAGCAGAATAGGTATCATAAAGTGAAACAAAAATAATGTATGAAAGTGACAAATTATCTCTAAAAATTGTAGGTGTTTCTAAAGTTTCCATTACTCCTAAACATTATTATCTTTTTGATGAATTAAAGGGCAGAGCCCTGGTATTTCCCATACTGCCCACACACACAAACACACTCACATGTACATGCACACTTTCACACACACACACTCACACAAATGCACACACACGTACACACACACACTCACAAACACTCACATGTACACACACACAAAAGCACATGCACACGCACACCCACGCATACTCACATGCACAGACACACATACTCAAGCTCACACATACATACACTCATGCTCACACACACATGCACGAACACACACACACACTCACACATGCACACTCACACCCACGCATACTCACATGCACACACACACATACTCACGCTCACACACACACTGACACATACTCTCACACACACACACACACACACACACATAGTGTCCCTGCTGGTGGGGTCACTGGTATGAACAGAGTCTGTCTGGATGCCGCCTGTGAGCTTAAAATAATATTTTCTTTCACTAAACATGGTTATAATGGAGGAAAATAGTGGGGCGGGGCTTAGCTCTTTTCCCCTATAAGGAGCACTGCTGGAATACTCAATTTACCCAACTTTGAGCAGCAAATTATTTTGCTTTTGCATGTGTTAGTTGTAGACATAATGTTTTCAGTTATGAAGCTGAAAATACAGCATCCGTGAAGAAAGATATCTTAGAGGAAAAATGACAGTGGAGTGGGCCAGTTGGGGAATCAAACAGCACAATTATGAGTACAAGCCTAGCTCAGTTCCTTTTAGACCATAATGAACAATATTCACGTGAACATAACTGTGCTCGAAGTCACTGTGACCTGTAACTAATTAACAGCAACATTACCATCCTCTGTAGGTGAAAAACGTAGAAAACGGGATGTTTCTTCTACTGCTCCAACTGTTCACTTATTTTCAGAGACAGGGGAGCTCTGGGTAATGTTTTTGCTTCAACGTTTCCTCACTTTTCATAACACGGATGCGCAAATGTGACAGTTGATTGATATTGTTGCATGATTTGTGATGTATGACACATATACACACAAACAGATGATAACTGTGTGCGAGTGCGAGCGCGTGCGTGCGTGCCGAAATCAGACGTATGCCAAACGCACCTCAAATACTGTTAAAAGGAGACATTCGACTACGACTTACCGCAGTATCGTATCACACAATATTAGCGCGCCCTCTACCGTTGTTTTTATGACAGAAGAAAAGGACTGACATAATTCGGTGGATTTCGTCGAGATATTTTATTCGTTTAAGATGTATCGATCTCTTGCATATCCGTCTTAGAATATATGGATTCTGTGTATGAATTGCATTTTAATAATAAAAATACAGATAACGTCAACAATTATACATTCGAGCCGTTTTTCAGCCCAATCTTTTGTGGGAAAGACACTTCATCATTGTTTGAGTGCTTTTAACTTTTTCAACAATTTTCTGCATCTACTGTTTCTCATGCAAATGTCTCACTACCCCCCGACGAAACTTAAAACGGAAGTAGGGGCGGGAGTGGGCTGTCTCAAACCAATAAAACATCTCTGGTTTTAGGGAGGGTGCCTTTATTGTTCATGCTCGTAGCAACTAAAACACAATTCAACGTACCCCTTAAATTAGACAGGAAACTGGAAGACACCACGTAAGTATATTCTATCAGGCGAAACTGGACTAGTTTGTTGGGACACTCAATCAAAACAAAACGGCCACGCGTACTTTTCCCGCAGAAATGACGTCACCGTACCCCTCCTCTTTTCTAGTACACACTGCGCTCACACATACACGCACACACATTATGACGTTTAAAGCCGGCGCGCACAGTTACAAGTAATGGGAGCCATTTCTTCTTTTTTCAAGCTTGTTTTAGCCCGGGGCAAACATAATATTGGGGTCTCGACACAAAGAACAGAAACAGAAAAGCGCTGCCCGGATGTCCCATTACTTGTCTTGTAATGGAAGTGTAGCTGGAGAAAGCGGAAGTGAGGTCAGAGAGGCAGGCTGTCTCCTCCATGTTATTATTGTTATTTTGACTGTGTGATGATACGGAGCAGAGATCCATCGGGTTCTCCCGCAACACTTTGCCTGCCTGGGATCACCCATTACGGCCGGGACAGCGACGTGAGGCGAGCACAACACGCTAGAGGGGCGTCTTCGATGTGTGTGCAGGGTTTTTCTTTGCAACACAGTTAATATCGACAATACGACGCTGTCACCACAGCAAATGCCAGTTCTAGACTTGTGCTACTTCTGCTAACGCCTGTCGCTGAAATGAACGGGATAACCAAGGGCAGATTTGAGGTAGGCTCCTGTGATTTAGCAGGCTTATGTAAGTAGTGTGACATACATTGACAAAACGCTAGTAGAAACGTGCGTTCGTGCGTGGGTTTTTGTGTATGAGTGCGTGTCTGCGTGCTCGTGTGTGTGGTGTGTGTGTATCTGTCTGTGTATATATTCCGTCTCTCCTCGTTTTCTGTCTCCGCGTGTAAGCATGTTGGGCCGTGTTGTTCTAAATTTATGTAGTGTGACAATGCCTTTTGTTCGCAAAGGATAATAAGAAGTCGCGTTATACTACAGTCATCTACAGTAACTGCACCACCTGACAATGACAGCAGTATGCTACAGTGTTTTGTTTCAGACCATGAGGTGGGAATTAAAATAGGCTGGACATCTCGACAGCTGGACAGCTTTCACACTACTTTCTAGTCCACGTTCGACATCATATTATTTGAAAATTTAAGTTTATAATTTAGGGAGTTTATGCTTTGAATGCTGCTGATCAACTGTCATACTGCTGCGTCAAGGATGGGTATCGATACGTTTCCATTATTCGATAGCCGCTTCTGTGATGGTGGCTCTACTCGAGTAGAGTCGATCGACACTGGTTTTGCCCCTGTCACGTGTCATGAAATAGTCCTGGTGGGGTCTAGTTTCCCTTAATAGAGAATCTGAAGATGCATTTGGTCGATGTGTGAGGAATAACGTCCTTGTCAGGATTAATGTCTTCCGCGTAACGAGCTTAGTCTTTGAACATGAACTATTTTCTCGAGCGCTGATAGAGCAGACTACATAATATGTAGCGGCTGTCCCGGCAACTAAAAGGTTAAACGCATTTTGTTTAGATGACTGCGTTAGCAGTGACAGGAAACGACAATACAAGACTAAATTACCATACTCCTGTTTTTGCAACCTGCGCTATAACTCCGAGAGTAGCTCAGATTGTTGGACAATCCTGAAACAACACACCCAGGGCTTTGACTGGAAACATTTTCTGCACTCCCCCTAAAGGTGTTCTGAGATGCATCTGTTGGCCACGGATGATTTCAGCATATACCATATTTAACTTGCACATCCATGTTGCTCATCATGCCCGACAGAAATGGCAATAAAATAATATACTCTTAGATAAATACAGTCGTCTTTTCTTGACAATATGTTCGACGATATAAATTGATTGTGCAACAGCATGGAAATACTATTGTTACAGACAGTAGCTGTGTACTGTATCAAGCACAATGCACAGAAAAGGGTAGCTCGGAATTATGGGCGTGGTTACACACAGGCAGGCATAACTTGGAAAAACATGTGGCATGCGCACTTTGAGTTGCTAGTTAACTGAGCAGTAAATCAGATTGTCCGTGGCCTATTGACAGATGTCGTGTGAAAACGTGTAATTGTAGTGTTTGCCCCCAGACAGCGTTTGGATACTCTCAGCTGCATATCTGTTTTTATACGTCTACCAAGAAGCTCGGTTTCATAACTAAGTGCCTGCGGAGTAAAACTCATTGTTTTACAAAGAGAACGTTTACAGCATCAGATACGTTTGCACACCCTTTTTAATGGCACTGTTTAAACGCTTCCTCCTTCACACCATTCTTCACTGCCATTAGCCTTGCACGTTCCCTACTGATACTATTATTTGGACCATATGTAATATTATACAGCTAAATAAAGGTGTGCAGGTGGGCTGTCACTTACAGTAGAAGCAAATGGTAGTCTAAACATGTTCCTTGTAATTGGTGCATAGTGAGCAGTGCAGTGGAAATGCAAGTCTCTGAACTCTGAATGGTAAACACCATGGACACCATGATTTGTATTGACGTGAACCAAGTTTATTTTGGATTGGCAGGAGTGGAACATGGTATAATCACATGCCTATTTCTTTTTCTTCATCTGTTTGTGAGACCAAACAGATGTCAAACAAAATATAGATATTGTGGGAATTGTTTCCATGTGGAGTTTGGCTTCTGTAAAGATTAAATGAAGCTGCCATTTGTAAATGACTGCTGGCATAAGTCATTTGCAAATGGAATGGGAATTGAAACTTCTGAAGGAAATCCATTGGATGAATCTTGTTGTAATGGTGATTACATAGGTGCTAGGACTTTTTAACAGTGTCCGCAGAGGGAAACCTTTGTGCATGGCTTGATTTCTTTGTGATTTTCTTAAACCCGAAATTATGAATCTTCATTGGCACGTAAGCCATTGAAACAGAATATGTGAAGCAATAGTCTTGCAGCATCCTTAGAGAAGTGGAGGTGAAGACATTTAGCCTAAGTGATAGACCACATTTCAGATCTCCATTTTGCAGTTTCTATTCCAATAGTCCTGGTTCAGCCCATCAACAACCAAGCTGCACCCTGTAGCTCTTGTTCCTGTTGTCCTGCTGGAGCCAATCAGTACTTAGTATAATTAAATTTTAGGCTGCACGGGAGGTTAATACCTCTATTACTTTTCAGCCTTTCCAAGATTGTCAACTCCCAGGAGCGGTGACTGTGTATGCTGGTGGTTGTAGATTGGTGGTACATTCATGATTGTGATGATTTAGATAAAGAAAGTCACTGAAACCAGAATCTAAACTGACCATAGTCAGCTGAGGTGCATCTGAACTTGTGTAAAAAGAACAGTGGCCAAGCCCAATAAAATCCTCTTGTCAATAATAATGATGATCCACAAGAGACAGAATCTATTCTAATATAATTTTTTTGTTTTATCACGATTATGTAAAATCATTATTCGCCATTTTATCTGAACACTAGTTCATATAAGCATAATGTGTGGGTGAGCAAAATAATTGAATCTGCGATTCATTAATGGCCTCGCTGGAAACTGGAATTGGAAACTCCAAACAAATAAGTCTTCCCTTTTGCACTTTAAGTCAGTGAATAGCATGGCTTTAGTTAAGAGCAGGTTAATGGTTGAAGTGTGCATCTGTAACCATGCATTCATCCATGTTATTGTTTTTTTGTGTCGAGTGGGGCATTAGCAATGCAAATAAATCAGAGCCTAGGGCTTTCATGCAGTTTGGCCTTCTGAGTTTGGATCAACTTTGCTGTTGAGTGAGTTGCAATAAGAAAGAAACGTACTGCAGCAATATGTAGGGCAGGGCTGCCAAATCCTGTTCCTGGAGATCTACCATCCCGTATGTTTTAATTTCAACCCTAATTCGATCACACCTGATTCTACTAATTAGCTGCTCAACAAGACCTCTTGCTGTTGAATGAGATGTGCTTTGTTAGAGTTTGAGTGGAAACCTATAGGATGGTAGATCTCCAGAAACAGGATTGGGCAGGTCTGACGTAGGGTGGCAGTGTAAGGGAATGAGGTTGTGACCTAAAGATTGCAGGTTCAGTTCCCAGGTAGGGCACTGCTGTTGTTCCCTTGAGCAAGATCCTTGACCTAAATTGCTTTAGTATATATCCAGCTCTATAAATGGATACTATGTAAAAATGCAAAAGTTGTGAAAGTCACTCTGGATTACAGCATCTTCGAATGCCAGTAAGGTAATATAAAACCTTTAATCTTAAACAGTGTAGCAGCCCTGTACATGACATATTTTGCAGTGGTTAGAGCACATGAATTTGGGCTCATGAGTTCTGGATTTCTACCCTAGGTGAGATGCTACTCTACCTTTGGAAGGGGTACTTCACATCCAGTGTGCATTAAAGAAATGTACAGAATCGACAGATTGACTCAGCATGTGACAAATAAAGTGGTGGATGTTAACAGGTGGATTTTATCCTGCAAGTAGTTGGGACTAATAATAATAATATATGGTAGTATATGGGTTCTTGTTGATATGGGTTATTCATATTTGTTCAGAATGAGGAGGTAGACATGTGGAAGAAATTTGGTGCATGTATGTGACACGTGATGGCTGTAATCATTAAAAAAATTTTGAGCACCACCTAGAGTGTCAGTTGCATGGGTGTCATGCATAATATTTTGGCAGCCATATCGTGCCTGCTGTATTTTCTGAGTTTTTGAGCAAGGGAAAGAGGTGAAAATTTAGTGAGAGGCAGAAGGAAAATTAGAAGAGGAGGAAAAGAAGAAGAGGAATCCTAGTGAAAACAATGGGGGTCCTACGCACCCTTGGTGTTTGGATCCCTTATAATAATGCATGGAATGCGACTGCACTCAAAATCAACTGAATCACTATGTTGGTTCCCTATTTCAATCTGTCTAGTAGAAACTGCGTGGGTGGATTTAATTTCTTTTAACTGCAATCAACAACTTCCTCACCTCTGTTGCAGACTGTCTTCCTCAGCAAAAAAATAAAATAAGTAATCAGTCAGATGCCCTCCATAGGTCTGATGCAGTTCGGTGAAGCTCGGGGCAATTGGGTGAAATGTCTTAAACTTTCGGTGATTTCAGCAGCATTTTGGTGCATTAAACTTGCACTTCTGCAGTGGTGTAATAAAGATGTCAGGTTCCTGCACTAAATTTGTACAGCACAGGTAATTTTGCTTACTAATGTGCTGATAGTTGGTTACTGCGAAGCTCACATTATTTGTAGTTTACTATGTTAACACTGAAGGACAGTTTTAATCCTGTTCATTTTTATGCATTTCCCTTCACCTGTATTGTATTACAAATGCAATCACTGACTACATATTTTTGCAGATATTAGAACTCTTCAAGCTTGTTCTCTGCAACTTCTGGCTCAGCATACTAAAACCTCTTGCATAATGCGCTTCTTTTTTCACATGCCCATTACCGTGCAAAAACTGCATTGCTGGGGAGAAACGGCGGAGCATCACCTTGTGTAATTTGGAACGAAATACTGACGCTGTCATTGTGATGGAAATGGTTTCATGCTTCCAGGGCGACTGTGCACACATACCACAGCTCCTCTTACTGGCTCTCTGTACTTTCTGTACAGGCTGCAGAAGACATTCAAATTCAAATGTCTGCCCTGGAGGGTAGTGATCACACCTCTCTTTTTTTAAACCCAGAACTTGCTGATGCGTTGTCAAGATAAGTTGAGTGGTGTACCTCATGATTTTTCTCCAGAAATGTTGAGCAAAGTCAAATGAAAAAGACTTCAAAATTAGATTTTTTGGTATGGCAATCCTTGAATGTATACATTGTACACTGTTTTTAGTGATGATGTTATTTGCATATGTTTTGCACCTATTCAAAGATGAAAATGTATGATATTAAGCTGTAAAAGGTGGATAATTGTGAGGTTGTCTTTGCCATTACATAGGCTACATTATATTGTTTAATGCTAAGCACCTTAAAATGAACTGTCGTCATTAATGTTAGCCTACTGATAAACATGATGGCTATCCACCTAGTTAGATTGCTTTAACTATTACTGAAACAGGCTATACTTGGCTGAACAAAACTGAGCTGGCAATAAATGATGATGAGTTAATATATAGCCATGTAGCTAACAGATTTAACTTTTGTGTGCCCATCTATCAAATTTCAGTTACCCCATTGTTTCTCTGTCATAGGTATTTTACCACATACTTGTGCCTACTGGTACTAATCAGTATCTGAGTGCTATTTGGTGACTAGAATTTTGGTCCACATCCAGGCTGAGCAATGCTCCTCTCTGATTGGTAATTTGGTGGTGGTTTGTTTTGCAGCCACAGGCCACAGACCTCCACATATAATTACATGCAAAGATTCAATATGTTGATTGATTGGAGAGCCTCCAGGCTTCTTGACAGGTGCCCAGGGAATGAAATGGCCAATGCCTTCTCAGACCTCTGCAGTCATCAGTGGACATCTTATCGGTGTGTGAGCTACTTAACTTTTGGAAATAGCTGTTTATTGACTTGGCGTGGGCATTACACACCCAGCTATGTCCCTGGGGATAGGCCAAGACTATTCAGTAGGTGGACTGGTGACAGCATACAGCCTGTCATGGACATACTCTTGGCCTTTTGATCATTTTCAAGATTTAAAAAGTTATTATCCAGATGCATCAAAATCATTGACTATGCCCCAATTGTGACAGTGAAGTCCAGCATTTTAAGGAGTTTTTGACTTGCATAAAGTACATCTTATTTGTTCATTGTTTTATTACTGTATGTCTTAAGTGATTGGCCTGTATTCACCATTTATAAAAATAAAATAAAAAAACTGAATGCCTAGAAATAGTTGGAGAACCCGGGGCTTAGTTTTCTTGGTAAATTTCTATTTATTCAGCCAGAACTTTAAGTTTAATGGTGTGGCTGCTGGATGGCTCATCTTATAAAGGCACTGTTCTAGAACTTGGATAGGTCCCACAGTCTGGTATTGAATCTGGACCTTTTCATCACCGACTGTAGTCGGCAATGCTTAATTGCAGCTAGCGTCACCCTTGGATGGGATGGCTTCTGCTGGTTTCTGCCAGAATGACGATGCCTGATCTTGCACCAGCGAGCCCCGCTGGTTGGTCTCTGCCTTGCGGTTCTCCTGTTGAGCTGCATACGAAGCGCCCTCCTCTGACTCACGTCTGTGTGAGCCCCTCTTGCCAATGGCCGAGAGAAAAGCAGCGGTGGACACATTGCATGATTTGGAGGAGAGCGCATGCTTATCTGCGCTCTTTGGAATTGGTTCCAGAGCTTGTGACGAACATTGCATTTTGAATGTCATTGGAGGTTCCAAATTTGGAGAAAAGGGGGAAAAAGCTTTGTAAAAAGTTTAAAGGAATAAAACCTGCCTTTGTACCACTAGGAATGATAAATAGTGAGGGGCCCGAAATCTCATTTGGTTACAGGCAGCATTCAAACCTTTTTTCCATTAAAACTCAAAAGATAGCAAACCCCCATGCCACAAATGATTATGTGTCCTTTTCTTTGAATTGCCACAGTCAAATATATGCCGAAGGTAATAGTGGCACTATGGTACGTCTTGTGATTGAAATGACAGGCTTTCAGAAGCTGAGCCTTTGTTTTTCAACTGTGAATTCAGCATAAGGCCCCTCAGTTTTTAGTCAAAACTGCTTTCCATTATTCAGAATCAGACGCAGCAACCCTGATGTAGCCACTCATTGTCCCAATCTGGGTGAAGGGCTAGAAAATATGCCGGATGAAAATTTTTGTCATGTTGCTATCCAATTTCTACCCTGCCAGGTAGAAATCTGGGTACTTGTGGACCCCACCTTGAAAGGAAACTGAGCTGGCGGGTTCGGTATTAGCATGTAGCATTTGAGCTGTAGCCGCTGTGTGCAGATTGCGGTCTCTAATCCGTGTCACACAGGTTTTGTCCCGCTCACATCGCCTGCAGGCGTGAATCTGCAGTGCGTGATGCACTCCTGTGGAATTATGTATTTATTTTTGTATCACCGGTATGTGTCTGTTTCTGAGTGTGTACGTGTGCTGTACTGTAGAAGACCTCTCCCAGACTTGGCTGATTTTTACTCTGTTAAAATGTTCCTTGTATTTTTATTGTAACATATCATTACCAGTGCATGCATGTTTATAGTGTCAGTACTAAAACCGATCTGTCCACCATATTAAGAGTTGAATGCATTCATCCTTTCCATCCATCTTCTAACTTGCGTCTGGTCAGAGTCCCGGGGAGCCATTGGGTGAAAGGCAGGAATACACTCTTGGCAGCTCACCAGTACATCACAGGACCCACATACCGATCACTCACATTCATATCCCAAGGGCAGTTTAGACTCCAATTAACCTAACCTGCATGTCTCTGGCCTGTGGGAGGAAACTGGAGTGAGATTAATACAATGTAGCTGAATATAATGCATTACTTTTTTTATCATGTCAGTGCATTTGTCATACAGCACAACACATGTAGGATATTTGAACTTTCAGACATGCCAAATTATTTTGCAAAATGTGATTTCATGTGTATTGTGTTCAATGCATTTGAACCTACATTTGAATTTATTTGCTAAAGGTGTGTTATGACAGATATATGGATATATTTAATGTCTCATGTTGGTTTTATTTTCTGATTAATATCGTTTAAATTTCGATTCTAGTTATTGTTAAAAGCAATCATGTCCCAGTCCACTCAGTGAAGAGCTGTAAAGGAGCGATTTGTTTCCTCCATTCCTCTCTTTGAAATGGGTTGCTTATTCATATCTCTAAGGTGATTAGTTTGCCCAAATCACTATGTCAGGTGATTAGCCTCCTCATGTTTCTCTGCGACACAGATTGATTATTAATGTCTGTCTGTGTGGTGGTTATTTCCTCATATCTCTGCGTGAGATGGCTGGGGTAGTTTATTATCTGTCTATGTGGTTGTTTGTTTATTCATGTCTGTCTGTTAGGTTGTTTTTTTATTCCCGTTGGCCTGTGCGGTCGTTAGTTCATCATATCTCTCTGTGAAGTTGTTAATTCCTTCATATCACTCCTGGGAGATGGTGCTGTGCTTGTCTGGTGGACATTTTGTGTCTGTCAAGGTTGATGGAGCATTGAAGGGGAACATCCTACCCTAGGTCACCTGAGGGATAGTCAGCGGTCAATCAACAAGCCAGTCGTGGTCACAGAGCCTTACTCTGTGGAACAATTCCTGTGCTGGGATCCCAAAGAAAGAAAAAACTGATAAAATATGGGACAGGAAAATAAAGATGAAGAGTAATTGATAAACTCTTGAAGAGCATTCAAAATGGGGAGCGCATCCTAACATGTTACAAGCAGATAAGCGCTGTTGGGTGGCTTGGCCTGTTAAGGCACTGTTCTTGTGCATGGATGGCCCCCGCTGGTATCGAGTCTTGACCGTACCTGTGCTGACTGTGGCTGGCACTGCTTTACCATTGCCCAGGGGTGGGAGGGTGTCACCAGTGACCCCTGCTGGTTGATTGGGCAGCTGCAATTCCTCTTGTTGTACTGCACATGAAATCTATTCCTTTGACTTGTGTCTGTTAGTGTCCAGCTTGCGCTGTACTGTGAAAAGAAATGGCAGCTGACATTGTGTGCTTTGCAGGAGATTACATGCTTGTCTGTACTCTCCCAAATCGACAGTGGAGGCTGTGGCAATGAGCACTGATAAATATGACCAGACATTCCAAATTGGTGAGAAAGGGAGGAAAAAATCAGACCTTACTTTTTACATTTATTGTGTGGCCAAATGAATTACCATGAGACGCTCATGCGTTTTGGCTAGATGGCCTCCACCAGAGCAGAAACTTAAGACGGCCTTGTGTGGAAATAAGGGCCTGTTGTAGTAGCAGTCAAAAACACTTGGCTTCCTTTGTCTTTCAGATGTTTCATTTACAGTACACAGGCAGATTTGTGCCCAGAAGACCATGTGGCCTTTTGTTTAAGGCTATGGCCTTGCTAGCTGAAAAAAAACAGAGGAGAGCTGTTAAAGTAAAGTTAGCCGGTTAGCCTGAGGCGAGGGTAATTTACTGCGGTGGTAATGTTCTGCCTTGGGTCGTGCAGGGTCTTCCATGACAGTTGCTCCGTCTGTCTAGACGCAGGACTGTGCTGGAGAGTGGGCGTGGCATTACCGAGAAAGCGCCAGAGCTCGACCTCATCTGACTGCTGATTGCTGCACGGTCTGGTAGCTGCCTCGGCTGCGCAGTTACCCCTCAGCTTCTGCCCTCGAATGCCCCCCTCTGCCGGGTAACGCTCCCACCCAGGGTCCTGATTGGAGGCTCGGTTCAGCCAGTCAGGGTGCAGTGAGGTGGCAGAAGCTGTATTTCAGAGCCGCGTCGGTTTCTTTCACATCACCCCCCTGTCTGGCGGTAACACAGGCTCTACCATCGCTGCACGGGCTGCTCTGGCTTTGCTAACGGGACCACAGAGGCTTAGCGCGGGAAAACAGAGTAATGCTTTTCTGAGTTAACGTGTTCCCCTCAAGGTCATCGCGGCTTTGCTGTTTATATGCTCGCTCCCATTGCCTCTGACCTAGTCTGTGACAGCGCAGCCCAGGGCCCACGGAGCGTCTTAGCGTAAACATGCTCATCAAGGAGCAGCTTTAGCTTTTAGCGCACGAGGCTGTGTGAGGTCAGCGCGTGGAAAGCCCTGCTCTGCGGCGCGTTATGAATGCAGGTGCGAGCCGTTTGGGAGAGCGCTACACGCGCTTTCCTCTGACCAGGGTTCAGTCTGCGGCTGAGGCGCACTTATTCACGGTATCCTGATTTCAGCGCGCTAATGTTCCCCGCGCTGCAGCGGGGCCTTTGTTGTTTAATTGTCAGGGATGAAACACGGCTTACAGGGAGAGAGGGGTGAAGGGTTTTTTTGGGTCCTGACCAGAACACCTGCCACACTTCCTCATGGGCCTCTATCTTAAGATCTGCGCTCATCAAACATCCAGTGAGGCGATTAACCTGCATCGCTCCTGTACATGTTTCCATTGCGTCGATGTGTGAAAGGTCACAGAGAAAATGTGTGCTACATGGGGGCCCTGCACAAGGGCATTGGCTGAGCAAATAAATGCCGTAATAAGTCTCTGAGTCTGTGTTATCCCTCACCTAGCCGTGTGCGTACCTTACAAGACTGTGTGGAGTTGGGTGGAAGTTTGGGTGTCAAACGCTTGCCACAGTTGTTGCACCCCATTGGGGCATGTCCTGCATGCTGTCGAGTAGGGGTATAAGTGGTGTTTGGGCAAAGGGAGAGAGAGAGCAGTGTTGAATCTTGCTGGGTCGGGGTGTAGGTGGAGGGGGAGCAGTATTGAGTCTTGTCGGGTCTGGGTGTGGGGGGGGGGGGTAGTGTTGAATTGGGGATCCACTCCAGCTCTTGATAATCACATCATTATTTCTTATGTACATGCCACAAGCAATTTTGTAAGTTGCCGAATGACTAAACTGCAAACATACTTTATTTAAAATTTTTGGTATTGCTCACTGAAAGCGAGCTTTCCCATGATTCAGTCTGTAAGTTAGCGAAGAGTGCCTCTGTCTCCTAAAACAGTGCAGTTTTTTTGTAGTATGCCCTTCAGTCTATATTTCTGCTTAACCCATCCAAGCTTGCATGCCCTTGGGAGTTTAATGGCTTAGTGCTTTACTCCCTTTGTCTTTGTCTTACATTATTTATTTGCTTATCAGACGGTCTTATCCAGGCCCACTTGCATTGCTAAGATTTTTTACATATTAACAATTCATAGCTGGATTACAACTGCAGGAACTGAGGTTATATCCTTTGCCTGGGAGCTTAGCTGTAATGTCCATATGACAAAATATGCTGAGCCAAGAGCCTTTGAGTTACAAATTTCTCCTGCCACATTGCAGTTTTTGATTTTTCTGTCTCCACCCCATTAATTAATTTGACACTTTTAAACACAGTTTTCACTGTTTCTGTTTTCTTGGTTTGGGTCATTTTTGCGATATGGTTTTAAAAAGTGAGCCAGATCCATCTCCATGTGAAGCTGGAATAGTGTCCTCCCTTTAATAACAGTGTGCTGGATGGATATTTTTCCTTGTGTAGGATTCAACTTAAGGAATCTGTGAACCTGTGCCCAAGGAGAGTAATGCCATTTGGTGTAGGCTAATTAAGGTGGGTTTCCAGTCTGCTGATGTTAGAAGAGCACATGGGGAAATGGGGCCAAATAAACTCTTCGTGATTAATAATTAGAAAGATAAGAGCTTCAACAATTTAGTGCAGCGTTTAGTTCAGACTCCACCCAGCAGAATTTTGTCTCACTACTTCTTTGCTGACTGATTGAGCAAAGGCGATACGAAGTGCATATCCGAACAGCATCCTACATTCATTCATATTTCATTCATATTTTACTTTGGTTCCCAGAACTTGGACATCTGATATCTGACATAGGTCATCAATAAACAACATGTACAACCTAGCATGGAACAGTGATGTGTTTCTCTATTCACAATTATATTGGCAGGCACCACATCATGACTAAATGTCGTTATTGGTCAATATTGGGTTGTTTTCTGTGTAATATGTGTGATCTTGGTATGTTTCTACGGAGGAAAGCTGCCGGGCACTCTGGATGCTAAAATGAGTGCCGTTTCTCATGTTGTCGGTCATTGGTTACTAGCATAGGGTGTGCTTGTGGTATTATTCTCTGTTCTGTGCCTGTTGTGCCTGTGATGTACATTACTGTCTCCTGCTATGATAGTGTTTTAAGGCACCGTGTTTAAGCCAAATGAATAGATTCAGGAGTGTGTGAGGTCTTAAGGACTAAATCTGTTTTATCTATAGCCGGCTTATCTTGTATCCTACTTTCCCCAGAAGAATTAAGTGTTTAATTCTGTGGTCTGTCGATGCCAATTTAATGGCGCAAGTCTCTGGCCCACAGGCACTGTCATTTCGGAGCATGTTTATTTAGTGTGCATCATGGGTAAATGTAAGGGCCTGTAAGCACACAGTAGCCATTCTGTCAAATCGCAGTGCAAACATGTATTCCGTGTTTTTCAGCTCCCTCAGACAGAGTCTTAATGCCAAGGCTGAGACTGCAGATCATTTATCATTTCCACGTCTCAGGCTAAAAAACAAAAAACTGGGGCTGTGGACTCCTGGGTCCGATTGCTGTATTTTATCAGCTGTCTAGTCTGCTGTTCATGCCCATATGTATCTTCTACTACTGATCACTCTGTCGGGTCTGAACAATTGCAAACAGTTCATTGTTTCCTGTGTCTGTGTTTCTCTGGAGTCTAATGATGACTGGTTCGAAAGACCAGAATAATGTGATTATGTGCTACGAAGCAGGTACGCAACACAATGGATTGCCTGCCTTATTTCCACACAAGTACATTGACATATTAAGTTTGAGAGATATTTCATAAATATTGAAAACCATCAACTTCTTTCCTTGTAATCAGTTTATTGATTCCATATGAAAAATGCACCTTGGTCCCATATGCATATTTGTAGCATGCTATATGGTATATTGTTTTGTATGTGATTAAATGTGAATGTGAGTGTGTAATTTTGTCATGTTTTTGTGCCTCATTCCAAGTACAAGATTCCAGGAAGGTTAAAAAAAAAAGGTTCAAAGTTAATTGATAATCATTTGACATCAGTACAGGGGCTGCTGGGGAGCTAAGACACTTTATAATGTTGTGGATGTGCCCCTGCAGATATTGACCCTGACCTCATTGTTGCTGATTGCTGCAGGGCAGAAACAGCTGTGATGTCTGGGAAAGAAAGGAGGGAGGGTATTGTTCACTGGGATTGTCCTCGACTTATGTAGCCCGCTGTGCTCTCCAGCGCCCCCTCTGGCTGCTGGTAGATGTGGTCGGTTAGATGCCTGCTGCGTGAGAGTTTCATCTATGGAAATGCTATAGGGCCTCTAGTATGATGACATCACCACACATGTGTGCAGAGTGAAATGGAGGCGCCTGGCTACACCTGTTTCCCAGTATAATGCATACGTGTCTAAATGAAAGCGCTAATGATATGAGAGCGTCACGGGCACAATGCAGCACAGATGTCTACCGCCAGAAGTGTTCATCACTGGTGCATTGACTGCGCAGCGCTAGGGAAACAATGCTATGGCCCCCTGCGATGCACCTTACTTTGCGCAAAGTAATGGGCTCAGTTGTACGCTTGACAGTTCGCACCCACGCGGCACGCACATCTGTCAGTGTTTCTGTCGACAGGGAGCAGCGGCGCGATGGAGTGGCCACGCTGTTCGCCTGACGTGAACCCAACAGCGTACCGGGCCACCGGGGATCAGTGAGGGTACGGGCGGGAACCCTGACCACAGACGCTCGCTGATCATGTCCTTTAATTTGATAATGATTTTGGTTTTATTAATGTGTCATAAGTGCCCTAACTTTGGTCTCAGTTCTGCCTAACTACAATGAATAATGATTACTTTATGAAAACTTAATTGTATGGTACCTTTTGTACTTTACAGGATACATCACAAAGTGCTTCACAGAACCTCAAAGTTGTGATTTCACAACAGTGTTGCCTTGACAGTTTGGCAGCAGGGGTCAAATTCATTTTGCAGTCTGATTCAAGTCTTTGAGTATACATTGTTTGTCCACCATGGATATTTTGGGATGGTTAATATGGAGGTGCACCTCCTTATGTGTATAGTTATGTAATTATTTCTGTATGTGTAGCAGAACATCTGAAATCAATTTCAGAGTCTGGTATCGAAGATTGCACCCCCTTGAGCCAAATCAAGCATTCTATCACACTGGGGCCACAACTTGCTGTACCATGCAGAAAGCTAGCGTGATTATTCAATATATGCTGAACACCTTGTTCTATTACATATTCATATCCATGTACACACATCTCTGTACACAAACAAATGCACACTTCTGAATATGTATGTAAAAAGAGGGTGTTCCTGTGTCAGGTGTGGCTTGTAAGGTCATGGAAAGCGAAAATATGAAGTGGTTGGTCTGGTTAGTGTTTTGAGTTTTGGGGGTGCGGAAGACTGCAGCCGAGATGAGGACTCGCTGTGTGTGTCTTACACTATTTCCACGCCGTTTTCACTCTTGTTTGGAACCCCCTTAGCAGCAGCTGAGTGAGAAGGACTGCTTTATTTGACTTTGTGACTGTTGTTTGTTGTCGATGACAAGGTTATTAGGAGGACGCTGCAAAGCGTCTGTAAATCACAGCGGCGAATCTCTCACTGTGTCGCTCGTCTCACCCAGCAGGATTGTCATCTCTGCTTTTACACGTTTTCCCGTCGAGAAATCAATTTCGTGCCGACCCTCCGAGCCACTCTGGTGGAGAGTAGATCAATGAAACAAATGGCGATCGTGCAGTTAGCCGCGTTCAAAGTAAACATGTCAGAGAATGCCGTGAGCTGAGAGGAGCTCTGTGGCCTAATGGAGGATCGCCCGACCGGAGCGGTTTGCGTCTGGAGCGAGCGTCCGTGATATCGCTGGAACGAGCGGCTAAAGCGTGTCCCCCTCCAGTAATGACTGGCTGTGAAGAGGAAATGCCCTTGCCTGTTAATGAGAATGTCTCGTCATTGTGGGCCACATGAAATATGAATACGCTGCGGCTCTCTCCAGGAAGTCAGTCGCTTTACCAAGGATTTTAGAGTCCATTTCAGACAGTGCCAACCGGGGCAGGAAGGTGACATCTTGTGGTCTTTGTGTGGAAAAGGAAAAAAAAAAATCAGACTATATAACGAGTTTGCCATGGTTCCTGGCCCCTGTCATCCATTTTGGCTCATCATATCTGCTGTGGTGTCCTGTGGCCCTGGAGGGTTTATGGTCCCAAAAAAATGGGAGGGAGAGGAGAGGGATAGGAACAGAGACAGAGAGAGCTGGAATTTTATTATTTATTATTGTGTTTTATGATTAGAAATCTTTTCTGAGTGAGAGAGAGTTATTGAGAACTGTTCATGAGAAACGACTCTGGTCTGAACAGTGTAAGTGTCTAGTTTACATTACTGATATTTTGGTATTTTTAACAGTTGATATTTCATTTTATTGGCTGAACATAGGGCAATGTGTGTGTGTGTGTTTACCCATGGCTGCCTGTGTATGAGTTTGAGTATACATAAGTAGGTGTGACTTCCCACGTACCTCTCACCCTCTCCAGTGGATTTATGGGTAATCTGAATAGATGGGGTCTGGAAGCCTTTGGGCTCCTCTGACCCGTGTGATGCACTGAAGTGACTCAGTGTCGTTCCGCTCACCTCATGCGCATTGCTACAGGGATCTGGGATACAGGTCAGAGGAACTGGCTCTGCACCAGAGGTGTCAGGGGTTTAATCCTATTGGTAAGCAACTCCCACTGTCGCTGAGCAGTCTTCAGCTCTGCACTGTGTGTTGCCCACATGACATAAACATAGACACGGAACAAAAATAGTAACCTCAGTAGTGAAAAAGTTGTTCTTCAGATGGGTTGCACAACATATTTCTTGAACAAACAGCGGGGTTTGTTGCCCTGGGTATTGGATTTAAATAAATAATGTTGTGTAATGTGTGGCAATGATGAGAAGGGGTGGGGGGTGGCCCACAGCTCAGATGGTGTTTGAGGGGGAAGGTGGTGCAGCGAGAGGTTTGCTTGGTGTCAGACCGTTTGATCTTGCTGCTCTGATGTCACACGGCTTTGCCATTGTTTGGCTTGATTACAGAGGCTGGCTTCAAAACGTCATTCCCCCCCCGCCCTCTTGCTGTAGAGCTGTCTGCATTTGGAGAATGTTCCGGTATCAGAACCACCCAACCCAGGTGATAGCAGTGGCAGGATAATCTGTATATAGTGCTCTACTCTAATATGCGCAAACAAACCATCCTGAGCCCAAATGAGCAGTCAACATCAAAAAATCAAAAATTTCTTCTGATTGTGAAATCAAAGAGAGGCGTTTAGGAACAGCCGTCCCAGCAATCGAGCTCAGCTCAACCTTGGTGGTAAGCGGAGTGGGTGTCTCTGCGGATCTCAGACGGTAAAAGGCGCTGCTGTGATGTTTGTGGAGTGCCATGTTCGTCTTCCCTCTTGTGTGGTGTTAATCGCCGTTTTCTCCTTTCCTTGTTTGGCAGGTTTTCTCAAACAGCGATGAAGCGCCCATTAACAAGAAGCTTCCGAAAGAACTCCTTCTGAGGTGAGTGAGAAATCCTGGGGCGATCAAAGCCAGACGCAGAGCTCTTTAAAGAGGTCGTCGGCTGCGTGATGTTCCTTCTCCTTTGTCATCCCTCGTACTTCAACCACACGCTTTTGAATGCAGGCTTCCTAAGATTTGTTTTATTTATTTTTATTTTTATTTTTTGCATCTTTTGATGTTAAGGAGGACTAGCTTATTATTAGTGGTGCACTTGTGTTTGTTGTTTGATGACATAATGGAGCTGAGGCTCACGTTGAAAGGGGATACAAACCTGGATATAGCAGAGCATGATTTATCATTTTTAGTTGTTTACAAAAAGTATGAAGGCCTAAAGAATGTCTTTGGGGCGCTTAATGGGACTTCTGATGGCACACTGCTGGGACGTCCATCACTATCAGCTGAACCCAGCCTGGGTTGATGTCGACGGGAGTGCTTCAAAAAGACCAAAAGACAGCACGGCCTCATAGATTTTTGTGGAAACTGTGTCTCCACTCTCCAGTCACTTGCAGACTAAATAAAGAGTGGTTGCCTGGCATTTTATATTATTACATTACTGGTGGCATAGCAGATGCCTTTTAAAAGGATGGAATTTTGTATGCTGTCCATTTACTGGACCGTGGAGTGCAAACGAACTTTAAAGACCTTGGTCTAGTGTTTGACAGCATTGCTCCTGCTGTTATAGCCCCAGCTCTCTAATCAGCATATAAGACTGACATCCTGTAACTTTAAGAACTGTTGTTGTGTGTTGAGTTTCGGAGTTTGGCTTCTCTACTGGCGGTGGGGCGTCTGAGATTACATGTAAACAATGAATCCGTTTCTTTGGATAATTCCTGGATGTGAGAATACTGTTGGCATTTCTGTTGTGTGACAGGTTGGCGGGTTTCCCTTGCGAGATGTTATGGAAACCTGTGTTTTATGAACTGGATGTGAGGTAGGATAGTGACCCAGTGATCACAGCTGAGCAACAAAAGAGAAAAAATTTTGTGGAGTGTGTATTATGACATTTCCTATTCCCTCGCAACTGTATGTCAGGTGTTTCATTGCATGGCAGTGTGGAGTATTGGAAAGAGAACTATTAATGTAACCAGAATGGTGTTGGTTCGATTTCTTGTTTGGGATCTGTCTGTACTGTTTTGGAGCTGTCCAAGGTTCTGAGTAAGTTCATCACTAGCTTTTGGGATCTACCCACCCGCCCCCTCGCCCTCATGAGTGAAGTCCCATGACCTGGAATGAGAACCAAGCAGTGAAACCAGAAAACCAGCCATGACTAAATTGAACATAGTCACAATGCAAACTGTATTATGGTACATTAGCTATGTCTACAGAATACACAACAATAGCTTATATCCATTTATATAACAGGATGTTTATGGAAACCATTTGGTTTAAATGCCACACTCAAGAGCGCCTTATCCACTAAACTATGCTTCCTGTTTATGTACACGGTACACTATTGTACACATACTAATTCTAGCGTTTTCAGGAAAACGGGAGAAAGCAATGAATGTGTGTGTGGTCACATTCTTGAGTGACGATAAGGATTTGCATTTAGATTGGGGCATTCATCCAGGCATGTCCACAGTTTCAGTGAGTGGGGCAGTTTGCCTCGTCCGCCACAAATGTGCTCAACCCTCTTGGATAACTCCAAGCAGTTTGCATCAGAAGTCTCGCCACAGCCTGGTACTGATAGAGAGGGTATAATTAGCTGGATGGACTGGGGCATTATTACATTGCCAAATTAAGAGTGACAGATTGAGACTTTGGCCTGGACACCGGGCGACGCTGGTACTGTTTGTGAAGGGATCTCTGATGACTGCAGCGGGTCAGAACCTTGATTTAAAATCCCATCTGTAGGAAAAGTCACACATCCTGCGGCACAGCGTCCCTAACATTTCACTGTATTAGCATCTGGTCAGTCGGGGAATAGGTTTGTTCAGGATTTCCTGCTTCATTCACTGCACAGACTCTGGGCAGCAGGATGGTCCGTTTCCTTTGCGTTAAGCTGGGCCGAAGGCCGAGGGGACTCTTTGTTGAGGAGGTGAGAAGGGGCGCTCAGAGCCCCCCTGATCCCGTCCCCTTTCTGAAGTGCTTCGGAGGCGGTGGCCGATCGCAGGGGGGGTCAGGCTGCCAGCTCACGCTGCCCGCCCGCCTGTGCCCGTCTGTGCCCGCCCGCCCTCGCCGCGGGCTCCCGCAGCAGCCCCTCGCCCCCCGGCTGGGGGAGATTAATGGAGTTCATCTGCTAAATGAAGAGATGCGCATCAGTCACGGCAGGCAGGGTGAAGGACTTCTTATGGGCAGCACCGGTGTTCCACTGGGCGGGAATAGGTCTGAGCAGCGGGGGGGCAGGGGGGTTAGAGGGAGGCTGCAGATTTATTAGCTGTGTGGCCTTCGGGCTCGTAGTGAGGAAGGGCTGTTCGCGTGGAGGGGCGAAGGATGAGGTGCTGGTGTGAGGAGTGTGTGTGTGTGTTTCTAAATAAGTATTATTCTATCTGTGTAATGTATATAACGTTTATGTTATGTTTGTAATGTAATTGTACAATGTATATAATGTTTATGCTGTGTCTGTCTATACACACATACACAAAGCATACACGTGTATACATTACATGACTTGATTTAGTATTGAAGAGCTCACATATACACATACTGTATGTATTGTATATACATGCACATACATAGCAATAAATCTTGTTTACTGCAAGTACTTTTAAGATCACAGAAACCTATATTTTTTAGCTTTGAAGTTTTTTTGAAGCAGACTTTTCACCTGTGATATATTACAGTTTTTTAAAAGCTAAACAAAAACAATTGGCTTAGCTATTTAACTTTTGGTCAAATATCATGAACATGCAATCATTCCACCCAGTTCCGATATTAAATTGCTTGGCGCTGGCAATTCTGCAGTTTTTTTTTTTTTACTATTTAAGGTGTAAGGACACTAATATGTGATAAGAATATTCTTAACTGAACATTCTAATGCTGATCACTAGTCGTAAAAGCAATGGAGTTCTAGAATGCTAACTTCGAATTTTGAAGAAAAAAAACATTCCAGAAACCTGCATTTATTGGTATAAAATGGCTTTGGGGTGAGAAGCATGCAGCTGAGTTAAAGAATAACTGGAAAATGTCTGCAGGAGCAACACGATTTGTTTTTCTTCTTCCTGCATTCCATGACTGAGGCCATCTTATTGTTTCGCAACGACTCTGAAGAAAGACACAAAAAGACAAGGCTGTCGGTGATTAAAAATGAAAGTATCGGCTTCAGCGTGTCTGGGCACAGCGGCATCGCCTGATTGCTTGTATGGGAGAAACAGTGCATAGACTTTAGACTGTCCCTTTGGTGATCAGTGTGCTTATTCACATGCAGCATAACGAGGGCGATTGATGCTGTTATCTGAGCTGGGTCTTTCGTGGAAGAAAAACATTCTGTTTTTATTGTTGATTGTTACTCCACTGGGGCCACCGTGGAGAATATCAATAAAACAAAAATGAAACCAAAAAGGAGGCTCTGTTGAGTTCTGTTATACACTGGTGAAGTTCCTGTCAGGAAATGGAGAATTGGTTCTACTAGTTTTAACAAATCGAAACCAAGATTGTTCCTTCAGTTCTCAATTTGGACATTTTCTTTCATCAAACCCTGGGATTTGTGTAGGTTTGTGTCAGGGCCATTGCAATCGCAAAGGTCACCTGTGGTAATAACAACTGCTGTGGCCAAACAGGCACTATTGCTGTCTCGGGGCTGGGGGCATGTGCTTCAACATATGTTGGTGTCTGTCTGTGCAAGTGCTAGGTTACTATTATGGTTTCTCGATAGTGTATTGCTGTGTTTGGCGTTGGAAGGCTATGCTTTTTAACTGTGTGATTTTTAGCTGTGTCTTTAAGTGGCCGATTGCTAGCAGGCTAGCTCGCAGTATACATCATCTTTGCTTCTTTACTATTACTAAAAAGCTGTTTGCAGCTTTCTCATCACAAGAAAGACAAAATTCTTATTCAATTCAAAGTTCTTATCTAATTTTACAAAATGAAAAATTGTGCACAAATGAAATGTTAGTGAGGGAAGAATGTGGATCCATTACCCCCCTGTAGTGACTGGGGCTACTTTACCTCATACAAACTGCGTTGCAAAACACTATTATTCACACCGCCCCAGCTAGAGGATTCCAGAGAGCCTTATGATTGGTTCACACCTGCCGGTGATTGACAGCACATGATAGGCCCACCACTTATGTCCTTAGCTGTCCTTTTAGTCCTGAACGTTATCAGTTGAAGACTGATGATGTGCGTTCCACAGACTGGTGATGTCAGCGATGAGCTGTGCAGTAAGTGCGATTCCTTTCTTTGGTGCAGTGGAGGACAGGGTGCTGGGCTCTCAGTTTAGCACTGGATGAACTCTGTCCTGGATTTGGTGAGCGCTGGCTGCTGTGGGTGGATTTAGGACAGGCCCGTTTATCCGCGTGGCTGTGAGCTGCTCTGGGCGGCATGTCCTCTCCTTTTTTTTTCCATGTCACCCTGCTTCACCCATGCATCCTGGACCAGCAGCCAGCCAGAGCCAAGCCAGGGTGACCCACACACACACACACACACACACACACACACACGCACAAGCATGCACATGCACACATACACAAACACGCTCCCGTACACGAACTCAAGCACACTGACACATGTACACATACACACACAAACACAAGCACACGCACGCAAACACAAACACACGCACGCACACTCACATGCACGCACACATGCCTGCAAATGCAAATGTAATATGCACACACCACAAATACCCACAGGAAAACACCTTTTTTCCCACTGCCTCCTTGTTTCCAGAATTTTAATGTGAAAATGTGAGTTAAGCAGAATTACAGCAGACGCAGTGTCAAGCGGTCACACATGCGCATTTCCCTGGGTTTGTGTTGACTGTCAAGGAGACTAATCCACATAATCCCTAAGATCTATTCCCATGGTCTTGTCTGAGGCAAGTACCTCACATGTAGCAGTAGAAAACCATCTCTCTCTCTCTTTGCATCTTGCTCTCTGTCTCTAGCTCTCTCGTGCGCTCTCGCTCTGTCTCTCTCTCTCATTCTCTCTGTCTGTCTCTCCTCCCTCCCTCTGTTCTCGCTCTCTCCAGCAGAGCAGGGAGTTGGAGGGCTATCCATTAAATAAGAGCCGAGTCAGCCTCCCCACAGACAGCCGTGAGGAATGTCTGCTTCTGGCTCTGACTGCTGGTTGGCTCATGTGGCTCCGTGCCTCTTCCGTGCCTACGGTCCCTGATTCTGATAAGCTGCCCTTTGACCTTTTGACTTTCACCCCGTGACCTCATCAAGGGGCAGCAAACTGCAATATTGAAACAAAGTACTGTGTTTGAGTTCATACGAGGACAGTTTTTGCGTTTTTTTATTTTTGTTAAATTGGTTGAATATTGATTTGCCTTAAATAGAAAATCTGTCTGAAGCTGTTTTTCTCGGTTCTCTTGGCTTGGATATGATGCAGGAAGGTAGCTCCAGGCTATCTGGAGAACACAGAGGATTTATTCTTAAAAGCGTGAAGATTTCAGTTCTATAAATAAGTGATGTTGTTTGGGAATTCTGGAATGTTCCAGGCTCTTTCTGGTGCAGCCGATTGCTGCTGTTCACTAAGGCAATAAGTGGATACAGCAACGCAGCTGAACACTGTCACTGCCTGCTACAGAGTCACACAAAGCTGTTGTATCTGCTGTGTTGGGTAATAAGAAGAAGTGTGTATAAGATTATATATGTGTTTGTTTAGCATTTACCTTTGTGTGTGTGTGTATCTGTGTATGCTGGTGTTTGCGGTTTGAATGTGTGTTTTGAATGTGTCTGCTGCGGCTAGTCTGTATGTTTGTGTTGTGGTGTCAGCTCAAAGCTTTTTGTTGCGAAAATAACAGTAAACGGTTCTGTTGTGACCTAGTGATTTGCTTGCTTCAATTTCAAAGGAACTTTGGTGGAGTTTGATGTTGAAATGAAATATCAGAATGTAAGATTTTTTAATAATGGCCCTCTGGTGGAAAAAGGTTTGAGCAGTACTGCTGTGGGGGGGGAGTGTGTGTGTGTGTGGGGGGGGGAACAGCCCTATCACTGTCCTGGGACAGGAGCTCGAGCAGATCTATCAGTCACTCTTATGACGGGACCCGACTGAGCATCAGGGGAGGACGTTAAAACGGCGTGTTGCGTTTAACTTTTTGGACCCTTTCCTGTGTTGGCTCAGAGGTGTGTCACTGACAGATTGATGCCCACAGCAGCGCACGTTCTGCAGCGTCAGCTAAAGAGAATCCAGCTGACTACCGCTGCCTGGCCGCCACACAACGGCTTTTACCCAGCAGCCCCTGCAACACCCGCCCGTAACCATGGCTGCAGTTTGGAATGTTACAGTTTTAAGATTCTCCAAAGTCAAAAAATATCAGGCTCTACGTATGTCATAATTAAAATTATGCCATTGCTGCAGATCAATGAATAAATGCATAAGAAGTAAGGCTAATCAACAACAGTGCTAGAAATGGTAATAATTGCAAATAATTAGCTGAGCATTGAGGAATCTCCAGACCAGGAGGTTAAGCTAAGTCTTGAGGTAGAATGTAAGTTAAATTAATTGGGTGGCTGTCAGGATTACATCCACATGCTCTTGGATGCTCTTCATTCATTTTCTTGACAGATGGTTATGCACAGTAACAGTCTAGCCCAGCTAAGTGTCTAGCTCAACCATTCAGTAGCAGTTTTACACATGTGACTCACCTGTTCTCAAAATAATGTTGCACTTCCGCCTGATCTCATGCATTGCTTCACAACATGAGCGGCAGCATTTTGTTGTTCTTCTGTGACACTCTGTGCTTAAGCTGCAGAGCATTTCCTTGCAGGGTAATCGCACTACAGGTACGCGGGCAACGGAAAAGCCTGCTGATTCTAGATTAGTCTTCGGTTGTCAAGGTGATGGCTGCCAGGAGGAGCTGTAGCAGAACCAATCTTTAACGTCTGGTCTCATCCGGCAGACACGCCGCCCGTCACAGGGACCCAGGAGGGCCCCGTGCCAGAGAGACAGCCGCTACAGAACGAGCCAATTTATTTTGCGAACGAAGACGGCAGCAATTCATTTACCCGCCGTTCTGGCTGGTGTCGACCGGCCTTCCTGGGCAGAGAGATGAGGGGCAGAGATAGGACAGGAGCGATGGAGGAGGGGGCAGAGAGAGAGAGAGCGATTATCGGAGTAAAAGGAGAGGAGATTCAAAGAGAGATAATAAAGATTTGTGTAAACTTAATAATGCCTCTGCTAGTCTGAATTCTTACTCTACTAGACAGCTTTATTGCAGCAGTTGAAATTCAGACTTTTTTTCCCTTAAAAACAAGGGTATAGTCAGATTTGCTTTATACATGTAGGTGTCGTAGTCACAGTTCATTTTATTACCATGCCCAAAGCCTTCAGGAGATGCGTAACTATGATAAAGATCATTTCTGTTCTGCCTGGATGAATTGATGTAAATTTCAAGACCTCTCTCTGTGGCTTTAGCTTTTAGCTTCAGGCTGTGAATTTGATGAGTTTTTGTGGGTAGTAGATCATTAGATTGCACAGACAGAATTTAAATTGTAAATAGACTGTAAGTTTTGGGACACAGGCATATTGTTTTTCTTGATTTGGCTCTGTACTCCACAATTTTAGATTTGTTTATGTGTGGTTAAAGTACACATTCTCTGCTTTATTTAAGGGTATTTTTATACACATTGGTTTCACCTTGTAGAAATTACATCACTTTCTATACTTAGCCTCCCTATTTCAGGGCACCATAATGTTTGGGACATATTAATGTTATGTAAATGTCATGTTAAGTACTTTGTTGCATATCCTTTGCACGTAATGATTGCAATGGGTATGCTTGTTTTGGGGGCTAGTTGCCTTAAGTTTTTTCTTCAGCATTTGCAACGCATGTTCAGTTGGATTCATATTAGTTTCTTGGCCAGTCAAAAAAAATAGTTTTTGGCTTTGAAAAACTTTTTTGTTGCTTTTGCAGTATGTTAGGGATCATTGTTGTGCCGTAGGATGAAGCACCATCCGTTGAGTTTGGAGACATTTGATTGAACTTTATCAAATAAGATGTTTCTGTCTGGAGCCCATACCTGGTATTTAAGAATCATAGCAGTGAATAGCACAGGGCTTGGAGTTTAGTGCCAGTTCTTTCCCCAATCAGTTCTTGCACCATTAAATGAACAGGGCTGCTCTACTTGTCATTTCTGTGTGGATAACTGTCTGGAAATGAACATGCAGTACAGCGTTTCCCCAGCGATCACATTCATCACCTTGGAGCCTCTGGCTGACATCACTATCTATCCTCCCTGGCATACAATCATCGGTGGCAGTGCTTGATTGGGCCTGTAAGGTGCAATTAGGGAACAAAGACACAATCAATGGCGATCTCCGCCTGCTATTCGTTTCCTGTTTAAGAGGACTGGTGATGAAAGGGTATTCATTGGCTGAGTCACAGACCCCTCAAATTGCAGCACAGACCTGGACCTACCTGGTGGCCATGCTCTCTGCTGCTCTGACACCAAGCAAGCAGTGTTGATGTGGACCTGTAGAAAGGCTGTTTTAATCACAGCCCAGAAAATATTCTAAATTAATTTTTTTTTAAACCACAAAATTTTTGTGCAATCTGCAAAAGCCACATGCTTTACATACATGCAAAAACAAAGGCCTGGTACGGTAAGTATTTTGATGTATGCAAGGAACTGATTTTCAGTGCTGTGACAACTTTTTGACAATTTGATGATTCCTTTGTTTTTTTTTTGGTTTTTTTGTTTGCGAAGTTTTGAATTGGCTGAGTCAACAGAGTGGTTTGATGACATAGTGTTTCAGAATGAGAGTGGTTCGATGGCTGTGTGCCCACAGTAAACCTGTTGTGCACCCTGTTCTTGCAGATAAACGCACTCAAGGAAATTTGCGGTGATGTTAGCTGTCTGAGATGTGGGCACCATGCTCAGAATGACGGACAAAAAAGTGTCTAAATCATTCAGTGGGAACAAAAGAGAAAGTCTGTATCTGAGCGTGCGGTGGAATGTTTTGACTGCTGGGAAATGAAGCAGCCTGGCTGTATCCATGTTTCTTTGTCCTCTCTGTTGTGACTAGGGTATTTTTTTTTGAGGGGTGTGGGGATGGGGGGGCCCTGGTAGTTAACACTTAAGCTAACTTTATTAAGAATTACAATGCAAATTTGCAACTGTCACACGGCAATTATACTTTTTTTTCATTTTTACTTTGCGAGTCAAAATACTAATTATTCCAGATGTTTTTTGTTATATATGTTTTTTTTTTCCAGTGAATTTTAGGTTTGTTCCCTAAAATGTCCCCTTTTTTGTGTTGAGTTGCTTCGTGGGATAAATGTGGAGTACCTGAGGGGTTTTATTTTTGATTATTGGAACAAGAAAAGTTCACAAAAGTTGTGAAAAGTTTTGATGTAAATTTTTGACCTTTATTCCATGGCGATGGCTGTGAAAATGATTAAACATTGTGCCTGTCCTAATTTTTTTTTACCTTGCCTTTGGGAATTGCAGCACTCTGCTGCCACCACCCTGCTTTTGTCTTTTACTCTGCACCTGGAGGCCAGTGCGTAGTATTTATTTTAATGGGCCGGCAGAGAATTTCAGGTAAACCCAGGGTTGAGCATGATAGCTGCGGTTCCTCCATTCATTGTCTCCTGGAGCAGAAGTGGGGAAGTCTTAACTCCCCCCCCCCCCCCCCCCCCTTTGCTCGTTAGGTTCATAGTTCCTTATAATCCTGTCTGAGTCGGCTGCCTCCTGTTTCTTGGAGATGGCTTCCTGACAGTGTCCTCACAGCCATCTACGGCTTCAGCTTCAATGGTGCTCAACTTGTCATTTAAAGACACTTCCCCTCCGACAGTTACCCGAGTGGATCTAAAGAACCTCACATCATTGCATTCTTGACTTCTGCACAGGAGTATGGATTTTGAGATTTAAGGACTTGAGGGCAGTTAAGGACTTCTTTGCAATAAAACGGACATGATCTTTCAAGCATAACTCAGCCTTTTAAGAAGGCTTTTTTGTAGTTAGCTTTTTTTTTTCAGCCCGCAAGTGCAAGCTAACTACACAGGCATTTGTGTAGTTAACTTGCGCTTGTGGGCTGAACTGTGTTTTTTTAACAAGCCCTCTATTTGTTGCACTCTCATTATCATAATTTAACTGTCCTGCTGATGTGGGGGAGTAAATACTAGTTGTAATATTAAAATGAACTAGTGTTGCTTTCAGAGAAATGCACAAAGTTCAGTGTAAGCATTCTTCACAGTTCTGATAATGCTCATTCAGACAGACTGGCCTGACTATTAGGAGCCGCTGAAGCAGTGGAGAAGCTGTGAGTAAATTGCTTGCGCTGAGACTTTGTCTGTTTTATGTTTCTGTTTGTTCATTTGCTCGGCCTCCAGCAGCGTGCCGTAGGAGAGGCGGCCGGTGGAGAAACGTGGGGAGCCTTGCGGTAATTTGATTACGGTGACCGTGCGAGCGGAACGCGAGGCCGTTAAATGGGGAATTAATCTCATTACCGTGCAGATTACCCACCTGGAGGGCTGACATCAGCGCGGGACTCCTCCTGCGAGAAGCAAGCAGGACGTCCGGCACGCCGCGCCTCGCTCTCCTCCTCCAAATGTCACGTACCTGCCCCCGCGGTCCTCTTCCTGGACTCTAATCATGCTGCTTCGCCTTTGTAGTCGGTCCATGCTTAACCTTTGAGATGTGAGTTTTGATTGGTGGGGGCATCTCTTGACCACGGTTTCACTCGCTAACTGATCTGCTCACTTGGTTGGTAACTGTCGGACCTGGCAGCTCTTTCTGCATGTGGCCATTACAGTGAAAATTATGTGCAATTCACCTGCATAGTGCTACTCGTATTCCTGTACCTCTCTGGCCTTAACTGTCCAATTTGTGACCGGAAGCTACAATTCAGAAAATGTTAACTTCAAGGTATTGAGAAAAAACAACACCTGCATGAATGAGGGAAGTATAGGCCCAGTAGAGGCTATAACATGGGTGTCACACAGTAATTAAACAAATAATATCCCAACTTAAACAGGTTTCAACAGCAAAAACACTGGACAGGCCTGGTTGCCTATATGTATGGCTTACATGGTTGCTACAGGAGACCTCTGAGAGAGGAGCAGTAGTTGGGACATAGTGACCAAGGCAACTAAACTTGGGTGATGGGTCATGAGTTGCAATGCAGATGGAACTCTCTGGGAAAGTTCTGGATTGGGTGGAGGTGCATATTCTAGGATTGTGGTGGTCATGTGTAATTCAAAATGAAAGGCAAAACAAGTGAGCAACTGCAGATTAGTTGAATACAAATTTCATCCTTTGGAAAAAGCAGCCAAGTTTCATCATTAACTGACCCAATGCCCTATCAAGTAACTTTACATGAGTGTTTCTATTTTATTGTTCACTACCTGCTTATTCCTGTCGTAACTGTTTGTGCTATATTCCTGTCAAAACTAGCAATGCAATAGAGTCTTGTTCTGTGTTTAAGAGGACCAGGCTGTGATGCGTTTTAATTAAAAACCCATACTCACCCTCCTGCATTAAATTAGACTGTTTCCTGTGAGAGCTATGTGCTGTGGGTAATAGTTGTCAGTCCACTTCCCGTGTGAGCGGTGCATTTTGGGTAATCACTGTCATCCCACTGCCTGAGTGAGATGCACTGTTCGTAATCTTCAACCCACATCTGTTGGTGAGTGATTCGAGCAAAGCCACTTCCTGTGTTCTGTCCAGTGTACAGTATAGTAGCAGCCTGTCTTTTCAAGCAGGACAGTGGAATTTCTCTAGGCCTTCACTCCAAGCTGGCAAATCAATAGGATTTACTGTTCAGCAGCAGCTGGATTACTTTGGGCTTTTCTGTTTTTGCCCTGCCTTCCTTGAAAATAATTTGGTGTGACAGAGGTTTAGCATTAATACAGCAATGTAGTACTACAGTTACTCCAGAATGTTACTGTTACAGCACCAATGAGGGATGGTCATGATTTCATAAGATGGAGATATTTCAGTTTTCCCAGTTTGCCCAAAGAGTATTATTGTTACCACAGCAACAACATTAAGTAGAGTTACTCCTGGGTAATGCTTTCACTTTATTTTTATGTGATATACTCTCAAAAAATGTCCACAACCAAAACCACACATGCACCAATATTTCAAGAGACCACAATTATTTCAGCTGCTACATTTCAGTCATTTCAGATACTATTGTCTTTTCGTTCTTTTTTCGTGAAAAGACCATGCGACACCCTCACTATCTTCTCAGCCACATGCAGCCACTCCACCACTGACCTGTCCTTCGGCCGAGCTGTGTATGCGTATCACCAGAGGAGTTGCTCTTGTGTGATGCGGGTAGGAAATGGCTGTCAGGGTCAGGGTTCAGTTCCAGACTGTGGAGTATGTCACTGCACCAAGGCGTAATGCCTTCGCTGGAGCAGCCACCGGTAAGGCCCCAACACAGCCACTGTTTTTAATCCATTATGATAAAACGGTAAAAATTAATTTTTAAAAAGTGAAAATTGCTGCAGCCTTCTCACGTTGTGTGCCTTGCTGTGTTTGTTTATCCACTCAGTCCGGAGGCATACAGATACTCGGAGGGATTACTGTGAAAGATTATTAATTCACCCACACGGCCTCCCGTGAGAATGTTTTCGTACTGCTGTGACACTCATTTGTAAACATAGAAATGGTTATTTCCTGTATCCACGGTGGATATCATAATTGTTGATGAGATGGAATTTAATTAACTTTGAAATTTAAATAAATGAGTGAGTTACATAGAAATGATTTTTTTAATTGCATAAATTGTGTATAAAAATATGTTTGTGACATAAAGCTGTGACCAGGGGACCTCAGGTCTTGGTCACCCTCTTAGTTTTCCTTCTCATCTGAAATAATAACCTGTTCAGCTCAAAGCCACTGACTTAAACAAAAAAAGATGTGGGGTAGGTAAGCTCTCTGCGGTGTTTGTTTTATGATTGAAGCTCAGGGCCATACAATGAACCTTTAGGGCACAGAGCCTCTTGAATAACATAGGCTGTGTATGTATGTAAACTTATTAAAATATCTGATGGTAAAATTGTTAGATCTTTATTGGTGCGTAGATGTAGTTTTCAATAGTATGTGCGTATCAGAGACTGTAAAAAAAAATGGGTGCGTATGCTATATACCATATGTGTAGAGAACAGTGAGTGAAGACAATAGAAGATGAACGGATCTTTAAATTAGAAAATCTGAAATGTCGACTGACAGAAATCATTCTGATTGGCTGGCTGTACAGCCGGCTCATTGTATCCTTGCTGATTGAATGATGTATGTGGCTGGTGACAGGCTTGCTGCTGCATGCTAACCAAAACATGTGTCTGCGAGTCCCAGGATGTTTCAGTGATGAGCCAGCAAACTTCAGTCAGAAAATGGAACTAGCCAAGGCCTCAGTTTGTCAGATACTGAGGGATGCTCAGCTGTGCAGGGCGTGCAGAGCTGCTCCACTGTCTTCAAAACTAAGTGGATTGCACTAATGTAAAATGTGTCCACACTTAGTCCTTCCATGTGATATTAAAATCAGTGCTATGTTTTGTTGTAATTGGTGCCCATGAACAAGCTGCATATGTAGTCGTTGTTTAAGTGGTCATACTATATAGCGTACTACTAAATACTGTGCAAAGTTTTCACATTTAGTAAATCAAACCACCTTATATGCAATTAAGAAGGAGGAGACCTCATCCACCTCCTACCCCTGCCCTTGCCAATGAAGATGAATGATGTCATGTGGAAATCCTACTAGAACAGTCCATGTCCTGGATTAGGGCTAGAGACCACTGTTATTGTGTCAGTTCATGTTTTATTCTTTTGGCCCACCAACTGACCTAATATGCTTTATGCTGGAGGGCATTGTGGGATAGAGGCTTTCCAAGGAGCAGTGGCTTTTGGGCTTAAGGCCAACATAGGTTTCAAACCTGTACTGTGAGATGCTGAAGATAGCTGTCGCACAAGAAATACGCTATGGAGAACTAAAGTGGAGTGTGGCTGTGCCAGCAGGTTGGTGTCAGAGGCTTTAAATTTCACTCGCAAGATGCCACAAAAACAAAGCGAAAGTGAGCCTTATCTAATGAGAATTCACCAAAGCGTTCCTGAGCAGGACAGATAAGTTTGTTGCCGTGACTGCTCCGGGACCCAGGGCTCCTCTCACTGCCCCAAGGACACTCTCCGACTCAGCCTGTCCTCGGCTAGATGTGAGAGCACTTCTCTGTTTGACAGCGAGACTGAAGCTTGTTCTGGAGAGGGGAAAAGAAGGGTCTTTTACTGTACTGTTTTTTTTGGTCTGAATGTTATGTCTTCATTATTTCCAGAAAGATGTCAGACTGCACACAACCCGTGAGGCTCAACCACTGTTCAAAATCTCCCCCCCCACCCCTCGCACTAATTCCGGGGTCACTGAGTGTGTGCATCTCAGAGGCTCATAGTGCGACGGTATAAATGCACTACTGGAGTAATGTAATTACCACAGGTCTGGTAATGGCTCACCAGGCAGCTGAAGTGTGTTTAGGGAGCAGTGGTAAATCAGACTGAAATGGCACTTTCATTATGGGGGAGTTGTTGCTGCAGTTCATAAAATGAGTTTTCTCTTCCTCCCCCCACGTTCTTTCCATGGCAACCCCTACAAAGGCTTCCCTTGACTTCGGTCTGTTCTTTTTGAACTTCTGTTTACGTTTTAGCCATTTAACATATGTTCTTTTCCAGAGCAACTTATATGGCTTTACATATGCAATCCATTCATATATACTGAAGTAATTCAGGTTAGGTATATTGTTCAAAGGTGCAACACTGTTACAGCTGGGAATCAAACCTAAAACCTCAGTTACAATCCCAGTTGCCTAACCATTATGGTACAGCAGGTACTTTACGATAAGCATAAAAGAATCTCACCACGGTCCTTCCCCATTAAATAACTGTTTTCCCTTGTGCAGTACTGATACTGTTGTGAGGTGTAAAATATCTCTGTCCTGGGCCAGATGTCAGAATTTCACATATCATGTTGTGTGATTAGGATGCCCTTTCACTAGTTTTCTTGACTTTTATTACGGCTAATTGTAGAAACACGGTTGTTGTTATATTATGCATGGATTGCACGCTGATTCTGATAATTGGCGATAATGGATGAAAAGACAGCTGCTGGTGGATAATGTTGGCGCACTCTTAAATTGCTCTGCTAGGACCCGGCGTTGTGAAAGAATGTGCCCACTCAGTTCTTTCATCTTGCTGGGTAGTTGCTTTAAGTAATTACTCAAATCAGCACAGCTGCAAATATTTACGTTAGCATTTAATTAAAATTTAATTTCAGAACGGAGGACATCGCAATGAAAAGGTCAGGCCTGCCACAGTGCCTGAACTAGCAGTGAGACGCGAGCGAGGCTATGCGTGCCGATGCTTCTGTGGGATAGGATTGGGGAGTTTGTAGTTCCAGGCTACCAGTAATGTCATCTAATATCTTTGGTACAGCATGACATTGGAGCCCATAGGTAATGCAATTATCTTTTCTGTAGTTGGGACCAGCCTTTATAAATTGCATGAGGTAATTTGTATATATTTACTGCATATTCTCCTCCCACAGTTTGGTGGTCACTCGCACAAATTACATGAGGTCATTTGTCTGTGTTTAGCTGCATATTTCCCTCCCAGACATTTGTGGTTGCTCATCAGAACTCCAAAAAAAGCATTAAGGCTAGCCACCATTTTTTCACATTTCATATATGCTATATGCAGGTGCACCATTTTGAAATATGGACCAGTGATTTACTGCATGTTGTGATGATGGTCTCAAGTGCGTTTTTACTTTGATCTGGCCCATGATGCCTGATACTGAAGCATAGCTGCCTCATACTGAGATGCAGTCTAGCATTACTCTGTATTGCATTTTTCACCAGTAAACAGTAAATCCTGCAGTTCTGTGTGACTGTGTGACCCCGTTCAAATTCCCTTTTTCCTGGAATTTGTCCACACCCTCGTATTTATAGTAGACACACATGTTATACTGTAGAGACACACTTTGTTCCTGTTGTGTAAATAGAAATATGCTACAGCAGCAGGTGATGAGAGAGAGAGAAAGAGAGGGGTGGGCAGGGCTGAGATACAGGGAGACACTCAGTGACTTGCTGATGACAAATACACAAATAAATGGACAGATTCACTTGTAATGTCTGCAGTGTCTGCTTGTTATGTTAGTGTAAGCTGTATTGATTGTGATTACATTGTCTTGTTGTATTTATTGGTTTAAGTGTATGTTTGTTTTTGGACTAAAGCAAATATCCTACCCTTTGGTACTATTCACAGTACTAGGCCCATGTTGAATAAAATTGAACTGAAAACCAACAGACAGAAAAAACATGGATATAGAGGGCATGAAATAAAGGCAGACAGACTGACAGACTGTGAGATGGACAGAAAGACAAAGGCAGACGAAGGCGGTGTGTGTGTGCGTGTGATTTTGTCTTTCAGTATTTGTTTGTTTTTTGTTTGTTTGCTCGTGCGTGTGGTGTGCGGTGTGTGTGTGCACTTTGCTCATGTACCGCACTGCCTCCTGGGAAGGCATCCCATCTCCTTGAGTGTCCTCTCTCCTTATTTGCACTATGAGAGCTTCCGTGGGCTGGCAGGGAGGGGGTAAGCGTGTCCTCACCTCTTTCCCAGGATGGGAGGAAGGCTTTCTCTCCCCTCCGCCCTGGAGATCCCTCCAGCTGCACGGGTCTCCCGTTTCCTCTCGCACCCGCTAGAGCCCCGGTCCCCCGAAAAAAAAACCCAAAAACGGGTTTTCATCTCTTCACAGGCAGGCAGCGTTCTTTTGAACAAACGTTTGCGGGTGAGAGAGAAACGTGAGGCAGATAAACGGAGAGCGTTTCCAGTTCTCGTTTTGGGGTTCTTCCTTAATGCCGGCTGCAGTTGATTTTCTTTGTGTCTGGGGGGGAAAAAGACAGTGAATTTGTTTGCTGGCAGGTTACCGGCAGGAAGGCATGCTGGGTGGTACGTACCCCTTCGGTGCGGTGGGTAGCAGCTCCGCGTTTGGGAGGAGAGCGCGTGCTTGTGTGCGCTCTTCTGAATCGGCAGCGGGGGCGGTGGCTGTGAGCCTGCGAGAAACGGCGGTAAAGCAAGAAGATGCTCAGAGGAGCAGCAGTGAATCATAAACTAGGTCGCAAATCTGCTGTGAATCACAAGCTCAGGACTCCTGTACTGCTGTACTCCTGTACTCCTGTACTCCTGTACTGCTGTACTCCTGTACTCCTGTACTGCTGTACTGCTGTACTCCTGTACTCCTGTACTCCTGTACTGCTGTACTGCTGTACTCCTGTACGCTCTCATTTATTATCATCAGGACTCAGGCACTGGCGATGTCCCAAACCCTGAGCACGCTGAATTCACACTGCTTTAACGTCGGGAGCATTCAGTCGGGGTTTGGGGCATTACCGGTGCCCTGCTCATACTTCGTGTGCAGTGCCCATTTTCTTAGGGGGGCCTATATAGAGCTGTTGCTGAGCTATTCATGACACGCGGTTTTGTGTAGAGCAAACCCACTTCATTAGTTTGTTTGAGCCAGTGATGAACTTGACACATTGTACCGCAGGAGTTTCCATCTTACTCAATGAAAATGATGTGTGACCGAATGACTGTTGTATAAATGTGTGTAAAGGCAGAAGTTCAGGGGATGGAAGCTAACAGAATGCTTCTCTTTGGCCGTATATCCCACAGGATATTCTCCTACCTGGATGTGGTCACGCTCTGCAGGTGCGCCCAGGTGTCGAAGGTAAGGCTCACCTCCTCGTCCTCTGCTGCATCTCCTCCATGGCACTGCAGCACACGATTTACTGGCCTCTAAATAACGTGCCGTCTGGTAGGTTTCCTGTTTCTTTGACATGAAGAGGATTATTCATCACACACTGTAGGACTGCGGGCCTGTTCACTAATCATTCACAGCAAAGGCCTATTCACCAAACACTGTCATCCTGGCAGATTTTTGGAGTGTGTGTGTGTGTGTGTGTGTGTGTGTGTGCATTAAAATGTGTGTTAAGTTCCCAGGCACTTGCCCTGGAGGTGGGGTGTGTGTGACCCCCCTGCTGGGCTGCGGTGCTTGCAGGCTCAGCATATTGAGTGGGTCACTGTGCTCCATTTCTGCCCCTGTCTCAGTACAAGTGCCTCGGAGGGGCGGGGGGGGGGGGGGGGGGGGGGGGGTTACCTGGGGTTGAGGCTGTGGTCTTGCTTTTCGATTTCTGCCTCAGACTACTCTCCAGGATCACAAACACCCGAGCTGGATGTGCAGTTAATACCAAGCAGTTGGAATTGTGGGATCGAGATTTACTGTGCACTTATTTGCTTTGTAAATTCTAGTGCGCAAGCAATATTCCTCAAAATATGATGATGTGTTTATTCAGTATTTTGTGCCAGGCTCAGGGACTTCAGAGATGTCTGTGCATACACACATATGTGAGTGTGTGTGTGTTTGTGTGTTTGTGTGTTTGTGTGCACATTTTACACCATGCAGTTATACAGCTGGTTATTGACTAAAATACCTGGCGTTGAGCACCATTCTCAAGTATTACGAGCCTCGCCTGGGAACTGCACCTGTGACCTTTAGAATCACTGGCTCCGCTCATTAACCACGACATCACAGAACCTCCCCGGCTGCCTCAAACAATGATTGTTTTTTCCTGGTGAATGAAATGGCCGGCAGTGGTTTAATATGTTGTGAGTAATCGCTAACTGCGTGTTTTCTCTCCGTGATGCCTAGGCCTGGAATGTTCTCGCACTGGATGGAAGTAATTGGCAGAAAATCGACTTGTTCAACTTCCAGACAGACATCGAGGTGAGTGGCTAAGTTTCGGTGGTTAAAAACAGGGTCAGGACCAGGGCCGTGACTTCTGTGAAGGTCACACATCACACGAGGGCCTGATGTTCTAAGACCATTAGCACATGCAGAACCATTTAGCACACACAAGACTGATAAAGCAACCAAGTTTGATGCAAAACAAATACCATGTTCGATCATCGGTCATGGTATTGGTTTAGCGTGTAATAAAAGGCTTTGCCCGTGCCACAGGTTTTAGTAAATCAGGGCCCTAATGTTTAGCTTGTTGTTCTGGAGCCATTTGGTCCATGTGCAGGTTCCAGTCCCCCAGAGTCACGGAGTCCGGAGTCCAAACCAGCAGCGTGTGTGTTCTAACGGCCCGGCTTTCCACAGGACCTTCAGGGCACCCGGCTGAGATGGTGCTCATGTGTTACTGTACAAATGTGTACTGTGCTTATCTCCTCTCTCCCCCCTCCCTGTCTCGCTCCTCGCTCATTAGCTCCCATGCCCCCTTTGCTCTTAATGAAAGAGCCTCCCTACATTTGGACTGTTGAAAATCGAAAGAGAGGTTTCCAGGCTGGCTCGTCGGCTTTGTGAGGTGTCAAGCCCAAATGACAAATAACTGAAGCAGTGAAGAGCAGATAAAGAGAGAAACATCCATTAGAGTTGGAAATCTATTTTCACAAATGGGCGAAAGAACCCGCATTTCAAGTTCTACTGAATAACAAATGACCTCAATGTACTGAGAACTCAGTGTGTGGAAATGGGCAAATTAATTATGCAATTGTCATTTTTTTTAAAGGTTACTGTAAGAATTTTATGGGTGTGTAGTTTTAAATTGTGTTAGTTTGTATTTGTAAATGGTAATCATAGTGTTTTTATTGTGTGTGATGTCAAAATCTTAAAGGATAAACCGGTTATTTTTAATTTTTTCAGTATCGTCAGCATTTCCTATTAAAATACCAAAACGAAAATGTTTCTGTTCAACTCTCAGTACCTTCTACACCATTTTGCGTTTAACCAGGAAAGCCATTTATTTTAGTTGTGCGCTGAAGTAATTTAATCCAACTCAGAAAGACATATTTTATTTTTCAGAAAATGTAACGTTACCACAAAAAACATGGCCAAATTTTTACCAAAGTGACTTCAAAACAGAACAAATTGTTCATTTCCGATGGGGACTATTTTCAGTATTTCGGTGCTTTACCGAACTACTTTCTACATATCGAAAAAGCAATCGTTGTCAAAAAAAGTTGTTTCTGTAAAAAGTAAAAGGCCAGGTTTTTTGTAATGGTAAATTATGTTGACCAAAACAACAGTATGTCTCTTTGACTTGTTTAAATACGTTTTTGGACATGTTCTATGACTTCCAGCATATCAGCATTGGCTAGATGGACAGTAATTGTTTGAGAGGTAAATTAATTGAGAGTTTGACAGATACAATATTGGTTTTGGTCTTTTCATTGGGTATTCTATTTCTGGCGATACTGAAAAAATATAAATTCCGAAAATTACCGGTGCCATCCTTTAACTAGTTTTAGTCCGATCAAAACTCAGCTCTCTTCTTTCCCTGTCCTCCTTCCTTTCTGACTTCATCTATCTATCCTTCTCTCTTTCCCTTTCCTCTCTGTCTGCCCTTTTTCGTTCTTTCTCTCCGTGTTTGTTCCCCGCAGGGCCGTGTGGTGGAGAACATCTCTAAGCGCTGTGGGGGCTTCCTGCGCCAGCTCAGCCTGAGAGGCTGTCTGAGTGTGGGGGACGCCTCCATGAAGTGAGTCCTGCTCAGGCCCGCGTAGTTCATTAGGTTACGGTCCCCTTCGCCCGATCCTCTTACCAACACTTCCCATGTCCCTCCCTCCTCCCATCCTGCTTCCTGCTGCCCTGCCCCCTTTCCCTGTTACCCCACCCCTTCCTGCTTTAGCTACTCCCCACCATCTTTTCCCATTCTTGGATAATTGTGCTGCTGTCTTCCTCCGGTCATGGTGTAGTTTGAGGTGTGGGGCGGATTAATGCATGTCTCTGATGTACAGGCCTTTCTGGTGTAGGTATTTGTTTGATTAGACTGTGCCTCAGTTAATCTGACTGGGACGCTTTGCTGTTTTTTTCCCCCCATAGGACTTTTGCACAGAACTGCAGGAACATCGAACACCTTAACCTGAATGGTTGCACAAGAATCACTGACAGGTCAGTCCAGCACATCTACTGATACTCACCTTCACACATTTCCATCCTTACCCATTCATCTCCACCCTCCCATTCACCCCATACCCTTCATTCACCTCTCTACATTCCCTGCTGTTCACTGCATCCCTCTTCATTCACCTCTTTACTTTCCCTCCTGTTCACCCCATCCCCCTTCATTCACCTCTCTAATTTCTTTCCTGTTCACCCCATCCCTCTTCATTCACCTTTCTACATCCCCTTCTGTTGACCCCATCTCTCTTCATTCACCTCTCTACATTCCCTCTCATTCACCTCTGCATTCCTGTGCATTCCCCATTCACCCTGTTTACCTTCGGGTGATGATTTGCATTCCTCCTCTTCCTCCTTTTCCCCCTGTTTCATTTGCGAGTAAAGAGTAGAACTGTCAGTCTCCTTTTTTCCCAACATACACCTGTTTCTTGTGCTGGGTCTAGATAAGGTTAACCCTGTCAGAACGAAAACAGCGACAGATGTACCCAGTGCAAGCAGAACCCTGTCTAATTTCATTAGTATTTTGACCATTTTTTATCAATGGGAAAAGCTATTTTAATGTTCACATTTTTCCTGAGTGATACTAAGGAGCACAATAAGGCGTAACTGCATGTGCCAGTCAGTCTGTAACTCTGCCGTTCATATCTCTATAGTTTCTGCTATATATACAAGTTCTAAAGCTTAGAGCAGGTGTGTGCTGTTTACTTTGAGAATCGCAGGAAACCCATGCAGTATGTAAACTCTTTGTGCCATCTCTATAGTCAAGGCCTAATATCCTGGTTACACTGAGAATGACAGCAAATATATATTTAAATTACACCAGTTCAAAATGTAGGAGGTTGCGCTTTTATGTCTGTAACTATGGAAATGACCTTGAATGATAAGAACTGGCAGTGCTTTCAGAGAGATTTTTTCAGATGCATCTTTCTGAGGGTAAAGCCCTCTCAGCAGTCAGTGCTGTGTGTATGGACGGTGCCGAGGTTTGCAGAGACTGAATAGATGAAGGACACTGATGGACAGGGGTGTAGAAGGAGAACCAGTTTCACTGCTAGCGAATGTCAAATTGTTATTATGGCTTGTGTCTCACACTAGTGATGAGAGATTGAGACTTCTGTGCAGACATGCTGTCATTCGCTCGTTTGAGCCAATTAAACTACCTTGCTTTCCAAAGCAAAACATCATGATTGGTTGTAATTGGTGAGCCCACGATAGCTCTGCCTATTTGGATTTGCATGAAGCCTCATGCTCCCATGTTTGCCAAATACCATCCATATGCTTTCTTTCTTTTTTTATTCTCTCCCATTCCATTTCAGTTCCAGTTCCTGCTTTATTAACCTGTGTTGTCAAAGCTTATATGGATGGCATGGATAAAACAGTAGTAATATAATCACAACTTCTCATTTCAGTCCACTTCAGTTTAATTGGCTTTATTGCATGATAAGTATACAGCTAGACTGGCGGTGCACACTGTGTGAAATTAAAAAAAACAACTGAGTAATCAATCAAGAAAAGATTAAAAATCGTAAATTGTAATAATAAATTACCCCTCTGTCTCTCACACCCTCCCCTTCTCCCTCCCCCTTCTCTCTCTCTCCTTCAGCACATGTGTAAGCCTCAGCAAATTCTGCTCCAAACTCAAACACCTGGATTTGACCTCCTGTGTGTCCATAACAAACCACTCGCTGAAGGCCCTGAGGTAGGCTTCCCTCCTGGTTTGACTGAAGACATTTCATCGAAATCTGTGTCTCAGTGTGGTACCATCACAAAATCCGAATGCTTTCTTTACTGTTTGATGTGGGTTGCTCAGTAGTTTTCTTTTGCTTTTAACAAAAAGCTATAAGTGGTTCTGTGTGTTATTCATGTTCATTTCAGCCTTGTAAAACAGTTGTAATGTGAGCAGGCATTGAACTTCACATTGATGGAGAGCAATTAGTTGTTCAACCAAATTAGGTGTAAGTGGGACAGCTGCTCTGAATTCAGCATGTTCTTTTTAAGCAAAAAATGTCGAATTAACAGGATTGCTTTTTCTGTATGCACATCTCCAACAGCTCAGTGCTTTCACACATAATTTACCGCAGCTTTCATGTAGAGATGTCAGAAGTAATGAGTATTCAGCTTACAGCTTGAACAGATCTAATTTATTACTATCGCAACTGTAAACAAATAAAAAATTTAAAAACACTCACGCGTACCTGGTTTGTCCCAAAGACAATGGTTTGTAAAATGCTGCTTTTAGTGGAAGCACATTTGGATGGTGCAGATCTCAGACTTACCACCAGGGGGCGAATTAAAGCTCCAGCAGGAACAGGGAATGTGGTTGTGCTAGTCACATAGTATTACTCAGCACCTTTTCATCTTCAAAAGCACATGCAGTTCTATTGCATGAGCTTTGTCCAGTTTCGCTCCCTTCATGCCAACAACTTATTATAATGATAATTATATAATATTATTATTATGATCACATAAGAATCAGAATAAAATCCTGTGTAAATGTGAGTATTTTCACACTTAACCTCTATTTCACTATACAGTTAGTCATGGGATGACCCTATATATAAATGTCAGCAGACTTTCACATGTCTACTGTAAATCTTTGTCGACTGCTTGGCAAGGTCACATGTTAGATCAAAGAAAAGAATACAAGCAGAAGGCCTCATTTAAAGGCTACGAACTCAACCACAAAACTGTGCTTGTCCTTTTGTTGTCACATCTATATAATATGTAGGGTCTCATGCACACAGAACCTATATACATTTGTGAATCACTCTTTACACTCTTAGTATGTCAGACTTGAGCACAGGAGCAACTGCTTTAGTTGTAAGTGTGTAGCTCTTATGTGAGTACAGCTTTGGACTTGTACATGTAGCTTCAGATCATGCAGTGTTCTTGAACAGGAGTGTGTTCAGATCCTTGTCAGAGAGAAAGTCCTCGCTCCAGCCACATGCAGCATGTGAAAAAAACACTACAGCAGTGACACTTAGTTGTTGTGCCAAAAGAGGTGTGTATGTTTGTGGGTGTGGGTGCAATTTTTAAAATTCAGACCATCAGCCCTTGGTGACCTCTAGTGGTGAAATGACATTACTGCATTTCTGGGATATGAACAGACAGGCATGCAGATGGGCAGGGCATATGTGCTAGCAGGCATCTCCAGACAAATGCAGTACTGTTGGTTGTAGGGACATGGTTTGGAAATTGTAATTTGGTGGGGGGGGGGAACAAAGTTATAATAAATGCTATCTCCCACCTGCAGCGAGGGATGCAGAAGCCTGGAAAACTTGAATATTTCGTGGTGTGACCAGATCACTCGGGACGGGATCGAGGCGCTGGTGCGAGGTTGCGGGGGCCTCAAAGCCCTGTTCCTGAGGGGCTGTACCCAGGTGAGCTTTCCCTGCCATACTACCCCCTCACCCACATGACTGGTGCTGCAGCATTCTGCTCTGCAAAACACCCAAAACTGCATCCACCGTTTATGGTGTAAGATCACAACTGTGTGATTAGAATGTTCTTAACTCAACATTCTAATGCTGATGTAACGGTCACTACTGGTAATTGTGAACAATGACTTTGAAAAAAAAAAAACCTTCCAAAAAACTGCTCCAAAGGATTAATAATGCTGGGAAGGTAAAGCTTTATGCTATCGTAAGTGACAGGGAACATGTGGTAGCTGTCACTCGCTTATATGAACCGATCACAGTTATTTGGACAGTAAAGTAATTTGAAGCTCCATTATGATTTTTATGAAGCCTCATGGACCCATAACTGCCAACACCACTCACTCTGCTGCTACAAATTATGTTAGTTGTCTGATCTCTCTCAGTTCATCTCACAGAAATGTATTTTTTCTGCAAGAAAGAGAAACTGAAGTAAATGACTTTATAAACCCTAGCTCTGCCAAGTCTATCTCTTCTCTTTGATCTTACTTCCCAAAACACACTTTAGTCTCTTATCCCTTATTTTGATGGTGTTTTTTTTTTTTGCTTTGGGTATTCTGAGAAAAGTTCGTTCAAGGTATTGCAGAGGAATGGCTCAGAATCAAATTGTTTAGATTAATGCTGCCCCCATCAGTTCAACTGTTGGTACTGCAGATTAAGAGTATTACCCTCCCATCTCGACAATTGTGAAATATTAGATGAAGACAGGAGTGTCTTAGAATATAGTGAGACAAATTGGCACTTGAAACGTGTTTGATTTCATCTGCATTGTAAATGCTGTTTTTTATTTTGACATTTTGTTGCAACTGAAAAGAAAAAGGGTTTAGAAAAAAATGTATATAGGATACAGTTGTCTGCTATTGGTAACCAACTCATCCTTTTTGCCCAATTTTTTGTTGTGTGTGTCTGTGTGTGTGTGTGTGTGTGTGACTGTCTGTCTGTCTGTCTGTCTGTCTGTGTGGTGGTCTTCCAGCTGGACGATGATGCACTGAAACACCTGCAGAGGTACTGCCCTGAACTGACGACAATCAACATGCAGTCATGCACAGTAAGTCAGTAGGAGCCATGAAGGGGGGGTTGTGTGTGTGTGTATGGGGATGGGTAGCGAATTGGAGATGTATTTAAAAATGAGGAGTGTGGGGGAGAGAAGGATGTAAAAGCCATTAAATGGTGGTCAGAGCAGTGAAGTAACATCAGGTCGCTGTGTTCATGCAGCAGGTGACGGATGACGGCCTGGTCAGCCTGTGTCGCGGCTGCCACAAGCTACAGATTCTCTGTATCTCAGGCTGCAGTAACATCACCGACGCCTCCCTCACCGCCCTGGGACTCAACTGCCCCCGGCTAAAGTGAGTCTGACCCTGTCCCACCCCTCTGCCCCAGACCCCCTGCCCCACCCCTCTGACCCAGCCCCCTGCCCCACCCCTCTGCCCCAGACCCCTGCCCCACCCCTCTGCCCCAGACCCCTGCCCCAGACCCCCTGCCCCACCACTCTGCCCCAGACCCCCTGCCCCACCCCTCTGACCCAGCCCCCTGCCCCACCCCTCTGACCAAGCCCCCTGCCCCACCCCTATGACCCAGACCACCTGCCTCAAACCCTCTGCCTCAGACGCCCGGCCCCAGACCCCCTGCCCTACCCCTCTGCCTCAAACCCTCTGCCTCAGACCCCCCCTGCCCCACACCACCTGCCTCAAACCCTCTGCCTCAAACCCCCTGCCCCAGACCCCCTGCCCTGGCCCTTGTCCCCAGCCCTCTGCCTCAGACCCCCTGCCCTACCCTCAGCCACCCCCTGCCCTTAGCCTCATCCTCGTCCTCCACTCCTGCTGTTCGCTGGGTGCAGCTGCTGTGGGGTAGGTGACTGGTAAAAGTTTCTGTTTGTTTTGCAGAATCCTGGAGGCAGCGAGGTGTTCCCATGTTACAGATGCAGGATTCACAGTTCTGGCAAGAGTCAGTACATGCTTCTGATATTATCAACAGAGAAGTGCTGCTAATTGCCCTATGGGAATTGTAGTTTGTTGCTTTGTTGCTTTTTTTGGGTGACTAAAATCTGACACACTTATGTGTGGGTGCTTTACTGAGGCAAGTCCTGCTAAGCAGCAGTGGGAGACTGGGGCTGCCATCATGAACGCCCTAAAATGGTGGCCCTTCATATGTTATCAGCGAATCGCCCATTTGAACAAATCATACAGTCTTCGTGTTGTCTCGCTGTGGAGAACGAGGCTGTTTGATTGGCTTGCACAAGTCAGTGATTGACAGGGCATGGTAGCCCCGCCCATTATGGGTGTCTTGCAGGAAGGTGCAATGGCAGTGCCTCACACTGTATTCAGACTGGACCTCCTCTAGGGATCCATGAGCACCTCTCCATTCTGGGGTTCTGAGTGGACTGTGCTGTGTTACCCTGTGCTGCTGTGCACGTTCTAATGCGTCACTGTCAGCTCAGAGACACGCACATTCACAGGGCTGTGTTTAGTTGCTCTGTGGCATATTTGCTGAGTCAGCAGCTCTCTCCCACTGAATAGACTGCCCTGGGATTTATATTCTCCTCTTAATTGAATTCAGATCATCTTAGAGTGTTTGCTGTGCAGTATAGTGGTTTATGGCTGTGGTGTTTTTACCTATTTGGAACCGCAATCTATAGGCTGTGTTTTTTTCTGTGTGTGTGTGCATGTGTTTTTCTGCTACTAAAATAAAAATGGCCCTTAGCTAACACCTCCACATCCCATAGCATATATGTGTATTTTAATATATTTTCATTCTTTTTGTATAATTAATTTTAAGCCTCTGTTTTCTTTCAGAATTGTCATGAGCTTGAAAAAATGGATTTAGAAGAATGTATTTTGGTAAGTTTTCTGATTAGAAATGTAGATTGCATTGTAATCATTTTTTGTAAGCAAAAACATATTACATGGATAACATTTATACCCTTTTTATAATTATTTTTTAGTTCAGGTAGCAGAGTGTCTTAATGTCTTCTATGAATTTTAAGCTAGAGGAGGCTATCACACCAATTGCATTTAGTCTTTCTTTCCCTCTCCTCCATTTTCTTCTTTCTCTCTCTGTCCTTTCTTTCTTGTCTCCCTTTCCTGTCCTTTCTTCTCCTGCGCTCTTTCTCTTGAAGGTGACTGATAACACGCTGGTTCAGCTCTCTATTCACTGTCCCCGGCTCCAGGCTCTGGTGAGTTTACATTTCTCACCACTAGATGGCGATGTTTGAGATTGTGGAGTGTGATATGAAATCTTGGATCTTGTAGTAGTTAGTGAACAGTTGTCACCCAGCAACATTGTACCCTTTTTGACTGGGTGGGTCCAAAATATCAGAGTCAGGCCTTAAAGCTGCTTTAAAGTAGAGTTTGTCTCTCCTCTCCAGTGTGAGGCAACATTATCTGTATTTTCTGTGATCATTAGTTCTGTTGTCTGAGATTCTTTTGAAAAATTGAGACATTTGTGTTTTTGGAGTAAGTGTGCGTGTATGTGTGTGACATGGCAACGGACTCATCACAATGCCCACAGAGCCTGTCGCACTGCGAGCTGATCACGGACGATGGGATCCGTCACCTTAGCAACAGCACCTGTGGGCACGAGCGCCTGCAGGTGGTGGAGCTGGATAACTGCCCACTCATCACCGACGTCACGCTGGAGCACCTGAAGAGCTGCCATAACCTGGAGCGCATCGAGCTGTACGACTGCCAGCAGGTCACCCGTGCCGGCATTAAGAGGATCCGGGTCAGTCACACTACAATTCCCACAATGCACCATGCCATTGACATCTGTGCCACTGTATAATGGAAGATGAGTCTGGGTTAATGGCATCCTGAGTGTGTATGTGAGAGAGCTGCCTGCCTCTGTCTTACCGTTGTCTTGTGTGTTTTCCCTCATTCAGGCACACCTCCCGGAGATCAAAGTCCATGCCTACTTTGCCCCAGTTACGCCCCCTCCCTCAGTGCATGGTGGAGGCCAGCGGCTCTGCCGGTGTTGCATCATCCTTTGACAGCGGAGGGCATGGGGTGGGTGGGGTGGGGTGGGTGGGCAGCTCTGTGTACAAGTGCTGGTAGTGTGAATCAACGTTACCAATGCTGAAGATAATCTCTACAGTTATCTGCCTGGACAAGGGAGGGGGCAGGTGGATGCAGGCAGGGGTAACAGGGCTGAGGGGGGGAAGGAGAGGAGAGGGGGATGGACTTCGTAAATAGCCACACCCCCATCCCTGCACTTTGTGACCAGGACATTTTGGGGGGGCTGGGGCAGTTGGATGTGGATGTAGTGGGAAGAGGGGTGGGGGGGCTGTAGGGGTGTGTTGGGGTGGTGTTGCAGACTTTGGGGCAAAGCAGTGGAAACTACATGGAAGAAATATCCGGACGCAAAAATGGCAAAAGGAGCCAAGGACAATGCACCTCTCTGTGGAAAGACCAGCCGACGCTGCCATCTTGACAAGTCGCCCTCTCCTCAGACCGAGCTAGCTTCGTGTTCTCGTGCTTCTCCGTGCAGCGTCACAAAGGACAATGTTTCCTGTCATCAATGGGGGGGGGGGGCGGGGGGGTGTTGTGTCCGTGCAAACGGGGGGAATGTAGGGAATGTTTTTTTGTTTTTTTTGCGACAGCGTTCGATGTGGCCATTTCAGGATCCCTCTTCGCCATCGAGCAGAAAGCGACAAACTTTACGTGTAAAACTTAAAAAAAAAAAAAAAAAAAAACCTAAAACAAAAAAACGAAAGAAAAAAGAAAAAAATACCCAAACATGGAGGAAATCTGAGATTGATTTTTTTTTTGTGCATCCAACAACTATCAGTTTGAGATTTTGTTTTTGTTTGTACAAGAATCTTATGCCAGAGCAAAGACAAGTTATTCTTGGAGTCTTCGGGGTAAAGTTATATTTTAGTCTTTTTTTGTCAGTGATAATTGTTATTGTCCAAGCTTTGCTTCTCCAGGGGTAAGATGTACCTTTTTTAAATAAATAAAATAACTTGTTACGAAAATGGACCCTTAGGAATAAACTGGACTTCCCTAGTTGGGAGGATGGACAGAATCTGATAGACTTTCAAGAAACAAAATCAGTTTGCCTGCAACATGAGACTAATTCAACAACAAAAAATAAAAGTATGCTCTAGAAATCTCCTCAAATTAGTAGCACACAGTTTCTTTTTTGAAAACAGATTTGATCATTTTCTTGAGCACAGTGCAGGTTTATGTATTGTTGTGAGAAGGTATACATGCGTGTATGTGTATGTATGTGTATGTGTGTGTGTGTGTATGTATTATGCACATTTGAATGATGTAACTGGGTTACGTGCTGATTTACCTGCTGGAATAGAGTATGAAGTACGTGGGGACCCTGCTGTGTTTTGTAAGGCAGACTGCTGTGGGTGAAGTTCTCTTAGTAGCACGCTCAGAACAGGCTCCACCCCCAGAGGTGACTGGCTGTGACCACTGTATGTATTCACATGGAGGTGCATACTCGCATACAGATACACACAATCACTTAAACACACAGACACCCATTCATAAGCACACTCATTCCCAGATACACATAACAACATTCGTGTTTACAGTTCACACAGACTCACTCACTCACTTGCAAATGTCACTCCAATTACTTTGGTGGGAACGTGCACCCATCTAAAGTGCATAGCGTACAGAAGATTCTTATAAGAACCATCAAAAAAGCAGGCCACATTTCAACATGCCCAAATCCCAACAATGGCTGTTCAGGACGTACCTCTCATTCACGAGCAGACCATCTTGCCAACTCACCAACCCCCATGCCACATTCTGAATGATGTAATTCAACTGTCGTTAAAAAAAGTGGTGGAAGCGTGTTTCTGCAATTGAATTAACCATAATATATATTTTTTACAAGGGTTTATTGATTCATTATATTAACTTTTCCTCACTTAAGATTAAATGTATGAATCCATGTATGTGAGCATTTTAATGGGTGTAAACACTTAGAGGAGAGCTTACATTAATCTCCATGAGTATACAGTATTATTTACAGGGTCAAGTTCATAGGGATAGCCAATTCCCCTACCTATCTAATGCTAATTACACTTTTGTTGATTCATTTTTTGAAGAGGAAGATGAGTATAGTTTTTTTAAAACAGTATACAACTGGTGACGACTGATTCCCAGTCTCTTGGATGTAATCTTTCATTTAAAAATGAAGTAAGTGAAAGATGTTTTTGTGGTTGTACTGGCTCTGATTCGGTTGTTTTCCTCCTGTTTGATCTTGTTCTGGTCTGCCTTTGAGCTGTTATTCTGTACTTTAGAGAAGTCTCCTGTAGGCTGCTGATGACAAAACTGATCTCATGAATACTCTTTATCTCAGGTCTGTTGCCTTCCTGAAGTACGTTGAAAAGCTGGTATTGTTTTTCAGGCCAAAGAAGAGGCCAGCTTGTCACCAATGTAAATTTGATCTTTTAATCAGAAGTTTCCAAAGTGTGTCACATAATCAGTTCCTTGAGTTATCAATCTGAGCAGAGCATGATGGGACATGTCAGAGATGTTTGGGCATCTACCAAGAATTTCTCCAGGTGGTTCCCTTAAAGAACATAAGCCCGTTTTATCTTGAGCAGAAATTAAATGATAAACTTCCGGAAGTATCGCAGCTATTTCACTGGCAGCTCAGTGCTCCATGGAAGATATGGAATTCTTAAATGTATGTTAACATCTTGATACAAATCTAAAGCTGAAATTGTAGTGTTGGTTTGTACACAACAGCCTCACCAAACACTTTCATACCTAATTTTGACTGAAATATGGCAGTTTCACCACTTTCTGAAGGAAGGCAACTGGCTATTACTCCATACAGAAAAGTAAATTAATTTGTTTATAAAAAAGGAAATGCATTTTAACTGTGTCCTAAAATGCCATATATGGGGTGACGGTGACATATTAAGTTAAGTCACTGGCTCATATAAGACACGTAACCCCAAGTCCAGAATTAAATTATTTGTCACCAAACAGAATCGACTGTGACTGGCACTCCAACGTGCTGACAAATAATTGACTCAAGTATTAACCAATGAGGGAGAGTTTCCATTGACAGGGAATCCCTCACCTCCTCATGCAGTAGGGCCCTGTTACTCAAATCATGGTTGAATGCCAATATCTGCTAGATTTCCCACCCTACCTGGAAGTCAGGTGTGAAGACAGTCTGACCAGTCGGTATTGTCCAGTTTCGCTCAGTTCATTACCTGGAAGAAAAGAAAACCAGGGCTGCACTTGGATTTCAGGGTATTTCACTGATTGAAATACCTGGGCTGTGTGCGAATCAGCACACTGGCCTAGTATTGAGTATACAAGTTGTATATTCAGTAGTAGGCAAGGTTGCCGATTTGGACACGGTCCTGCAGTCTGCTTGAACCAGCTGCACAGGGTGTGCAGTCCTCCAGTCATATGGTTGTACAACTCGGATAATTGGCTGCAGCCTGAAAAGAAGCAGCTGGCTGCATATGCTCCGATAGCGGTGAGTGACATTCCCCCCCATCTCTAGTGAATGGGGGATGAACATACAACTGTATAAGAAATAAAAAGGAAAATGCTTTCTCAATGCCAAACTCCAGGGCCCGGATGGTTTTTCCTCTGATTGGCCAACATGACAATTATTCAGTTCTGTGGTGATGAAGACGCATTTCATTCAAAACAGGAAATGTGAGCTTTTTTACTGCTTGCATTTCCTCATGAGCCTTCAGAACGTATGGGTGACTGCTGATATAAGTAGAATTCTACTACCAAATCCTTTTGTACCCAACTGCAATTTCAGATTCACTGGACTGGTTGTCTCTTTTACCTGTTAACAGAGAGAGAATTTCAAATCCAACAAAATGAAACATAATCCAGTCGAGTCCTATAATATTTCCAATTTATGGCATATTAGATATTTCTTAGAGTTTCCAATCAAGCATTATTTACTGAATAGAGTAAGCAACAATGATATGAAGCTATAAATGAGACAAAGACAATAACTAGTTTGTCTCCACCACAAGAGCTGTAAGGATTTAAACTTGTATTTAAATGGTTATTCTCCAGTGGACACTACAGGCACTCCAACGGCAGTCAAGCAACAAATTGTTTAAATGCATGTCTTTGAGCCAGTGGTCCTCACTCCTGGTTCTGGCGAGCCGCAGGCTCTGCTGGTTTTCACCATCATTGATCAGCAGGCGGAGGACTAAAGTACAATGCGAGAAAACAAGCGGAGAGAAACTGATGGCCCTATGCATGAGGATTCTGTATTCCATTAAATTGGCCAAGAACTTCTTGGGGTGTTTCACAAAGCAGCATTACTCTGTTAGCTGGATAACTGCGCCGAGTAAAACCTGTATTTTTTACAGTCTCTGGTAAAACCCGGAACAGGTCGTTTTACTTCAGTTCATGTTCCAGATTTGAGAGGGTTCCGAGCTTTACTCAGTGCAGATATCCAGCTAACGCAATAATTCTGCTTTGTGAAACAGGTCCCCGATCAGAGAACCAACCAATGAAATATTGTAGCCTTGATAGTGAACATTTCGTACACATTTTAAAACCCATGGCTATCGGTTTTCTTTTTTAAAAATTTATTATACAAAATATACATGAGCTGTACATGGTAGCTAGTCAGCTATGTCTAAACATTAAACTTAATAAGGTACTACTGCCGAATAAAAGCTTCATTACAAGCTTAACGTTAACAAGAAGACAGGTGCCTTACGAGCTAGTCGCCTAAGTCGCGCCATTTTTTAAAAGCGAATGGTTGAAAGGTCCCTTCTGGAATCGAATATGCCGTGCCTGATGATTATTTTTGTGTCTATCAAGCTATTTCAACTGATGGCATAACGTGTAAATTCATTCAAAGTGATAAAATTGCACAAGGTTTAAAACCCAATTTATAAAGTATTTATAAATTATTTTTTAAATCAGGCAATGTTTAGGATTACTGTGCGGTGCCGTAAGACCCATATAGCTTCCCTGTAGTAAGCTGGCTACCGAGCAGCTGCTGACACTTTTTGTTGGGAGGCGGGTAACCGTTTGAATTCTTGAGTGACGGGCGAATATTTTGGTATTAGTGGTTATAGAACGCGGGGAGCCCAGTAGAAGGCGGGTTCTGGAGGTTTGATACAACTTTTTTGTTTTTGTAAAGTCACGATAAAACATTGTAACTGATAGAAATACAAATGTCAGCGATCGCCAGGGGTGGCGACTTAGCAAGGTAGCTAACCCGTTAGCAGCAGAACAAGCCAGCCAGTTGGCGAACGTTTGCAGAGCGTTGCGGTGCGATGAGAAGTGAACCAGGGTCGATGTTACCTCATCGCGGGTGGTAGATCTTCGTCAAACTAGAGTTTTCCCCCACAAACACGTATCTTTGGAACTTTCTGGCTGGCTGATCCCCGTACAAAATAGACCACGGATAGCCATTTAAAGAGAACAGGGGAAGTTGTCCGGACAGCGAGCTCAGGTCCCAAGTTCTAAAACAACTTTGCAAAAGTTTATGAACCGTGGTAAATCGGCCAAATAGGGGATTTCATGCCGGTCCATGTGCTTATTTGGATAGTTAGCGTGTCTGAAAGAGTTAGCTAGCAACCCAGCTAGCTTTCAAACTTTGCAGCGCTAGCTAAGACCGATACCGCTATTAGCAACCTTGCTGTATCAGACCTGCAGAACATTGGGAACAGCAGCAATGGAAGAAAATGATAACATGGAGTATTTTTACCAGCAAGTTTTGCAGAAGGACGTGGCTCGGCGACTACAGGTTGGCCAAGATCTCATTGACTTCCTCAACGATCCGCAAAGATCGCCCGATGTGGAGCAGGACAAATCCCGTCTAGATAAAACTATGGACGAGCTAACGGGATGGGTGAATTCAAGCAATTACAAGGCAAGTGCTCCTTGGATATCTGGTATTGCTTGCTAAGTTAGCTATCATGCTTGCTTGATGTTTCTTCTTGGTCAATGTTTTGTCATCGATATTGGATCATTAATGAAGTGTGATCTGCCCAGCTTGTTATATTTTATAGTTCTATTGACCCATATGTATTTGACTGTAGTGATGTTAGATGTACTTGCACCTCGCAGATTTTTATTTGGAGGTGTTCCTGTGGTCAAAATGTCCTAAGCAGTATGCTAACGCAGCTAGGTCGCTACGTGCAAGTTAGCAACATGGCATTATGCCGGTCATTGTGGGGGGACTGGCGAAAGTGAGTTTACTGCAGTAATCTTAAAAAACAAACGTTAGATACACTGTTAGCCCTTAACCTGTTCACGGTGACGTGTTTTTATTTTTTATTAAGCCTCCAACATCTAGCAGAGAAATCAACAGACAGATACTTCTTTCTAAGCAGTATTTCAGTCTTCATAAGCTAGTCTTAATGAACAAAGCTAACGTTTGCTATCGATAACTACACCGCGCCAGCAAAACAGTCCTTGAGTCAAACATTGACCGTGGATTTGTGTATTAATTACATGCATACTTTAAGGAAAATGTATAGTATTTTTGTTTAAATATGTTTGTAATACGAAGTGTTGGTAAACGTCCTTTGTCATCAGTATGTATTTTGGCTATTTATCCTTATAAGAAACGGTACTTCACGGTTGCCAGAGCGTAATTATCGACCTGAGGATGGGGGATGGGACCCGTTATTGTTTCAAATCGGTCTCTATTTCACATTTTTTCTTTTCTCTATATCAGAACAGAGTGTGAATATTATCTAACATAGTTGGCTAACAAAACAGTTTATGTAAGCTGCATATCTGTGTTTAGAACATGTTCATATTGAGGTGCATGCTGCTCAATAACTTTTTGTAAGTAAATTCTTGAGTGGGTTTGAAGTGCATTGATTTAGAGTAATGCTATTTGGTTGGCAAGCAAAGTACGTTTTTGTTGAAATGATTTATTCAACTGGGCATGTACAAACGAAACTGGGGGGAGGGACCTTTTAGCTACCCTAAACTAAACTGCATACAGACTGTTGGAATAATATATTTTACAGTGTTTTAGTCATTGAACATACCTATGTTCCTTACGTTAATGATTAAATGAAGAGTACGGAGAATGTATACAAAGAAGGTGGAATAACACTGTGATGAAGGCAGTGTGCTGAAACCAGAGAATCTTTGATTAAAAAAGGTTGGGAGTGGATGATTGATGGATGTGGTTACTGAAGTTGTGTGGGGAACGGGGATGATCACTTCTATTTACGGTATAATAAAGCCACTTTAAATAAATAAATAAATAAATAAATAAACAAACAAACAAACAAACAAAATATGAAAACCAGGAGAAACAACTGGCTGTGTGGTGGGTGAGCTGGTTTTTGGCAAATGGCGAAAAGCACAGGGTGGGTTTGACCGAGCTGTGCCGCGGGTGAAGGGGATGATTGTGGTCGGAAAGGTGAATACCAGAGGCACGGTTTGCCTTGTGATGCGGGAACGGCTGAGACGATGATGTCACCTGCAGGATGCGCAGGCTGTCTCGGAGGACTGCTCCTGCTGCGTAAGGCTGTGTGAGATCAGGGGGAGGGGCAGTGTGCCTGGGGACGCCCACCCTTTCTCAGCTGGGTCGCCGTGACTCCCAGGCCTGGCGTGATGCAATGGTGTAATTCCTGTGTTCGGCAGGGCAGCTGAGTCTCATCACAAAAAATTGAGAGACGTGTGTGTCTCTGTCTGTGTGCGTGTGTGTGTATGAGAGAGAGAGCATTGCTGTGTGTCAGAAGGCTTGTCATTTGAACCACCATTGTATTAACAGTTAATCATACTCATGATTGATTTCTTATTCCCAAAAACTACAACCCACTGATCTATTAAAATGAAAATATTGAACACATACTTAATACTGAGCTTTGACTTGCAGTTATTGAACACCTCCAAGTGCTTTCATTCAAACATTTCCCCCTGTCTTTCTTATTTGAATGAGTTCATGTTTTTGAGGGTAGCGCTCAGTCGATGCTCTGCTCCTGAGTCACTCTGTCCGGCAGGGGAGGGGGTGGGGGCAGCGACAGGGAGGGGGGATGGGGATGGGGGTGGGGTAGCAGGGCACATTTCTGCCTTGATGGCAGTTTGCAGAAGGCAGACTGCCTGTGCTGTTCACTCCTCTGGCTGTGGATGAAATAAAGGGCCAGGGATGACTGAAAGCTTGTTGGTGTGGAAGAGCGGAGAGAGCGCTTCCGCTCACAGTAAAGCCATGGCTCCAGAACCTGCTGCCCGGCCGGCCCCCTTTGTAGAGAGATTAGCCTACATCACCACCAACTGCGGCGGTATCACCATTACATTTTTATTTCATTCCCAATGTCCCTCCTTATCGGTCCACAGACTATTTTTGTTGCACTGTGGCCTCGTGTGTGCGGTGTCTTACAGCTGAGAGCAGAGGATCGAAGCATGCACATCACTTAACCTGGGTTAGCATGGTGGTTGCTATTTATTTGGCTGGATCTCATTGTCAGTCCCCGTCTTGAAAGCATTTTGGCCGGGCCCGTCCACCATGTTTGCACTCGCCCAGCTTCAGCTATATCTACCTGGCCTATAGCTATGTGTAATGGGTGTGGTGTGGTAAATAATGTAGGCTAACTCACAAATTTTAGGTGGTTTGATGAAAATAACTAGTAAAGACTCTCACAAGAACAGGATGGACCCACTCACCTGTGCAACTGTGCACCATTGGCGCTGTGGCAACCTAAGTACTGTGCCAATCAAATACCCAGAAACCCAGGAAAAGAATGTGCTTTCATCAGTACCAATCAGAAACAAAGGAGATTGTCTGCCTCGTGATGTAGGCCTGATAGTTTGATAAATGCCCAGACCATTGGCTGCATTGGTTATGCTATGTAGAGGCTGTAGTCTGTGGAATACTGATGAAAATTAGGCTAGCTGTTGGCATCCTGGCCTATCCCTGAGGTCTCATTTTGATACCAGTTAGAAGATAGCATTTGGCTTTTATTTTGCTGAGAGCCAGCCAGAACAGAAATGAGTGGGCAGGTCTACCTTGTTTAGTGCCTGTTGCTTGAGTTCTGAATTGCTGCTTGATTGATATTAATTCAGCTGTATGTTTTAGACATGCTTCATGGAGCCACGTTTGCAAACGAAACCATTTTAATCCCCCAGTGGAGACTTGGACCACTGCTGGAATGAAATGGCAGCTACAACAACGCTCTGTCGTTGCTTTATTTAGAAAGTCAGCTTTGTAAAGGCTGTGCACCGAATCACCTCTGACGCAAACCTGCTCACGAGCCAGTGACTAGTTTCCATATTACCCGCCACACAGTGTATTTCAGAGGAGCTGGTACCGACTGAAGGAGAGGCTCAGTTCAAAAGAACTTAGAATTTCGAACTTAAAACATGAGGATGTTTTGATGTTTCAGTTGCTTTGAATCAGGGTTAAGTTGTTATTCTGTTAGTTTTTTTTTGATTGAATTTATTTTCATGCTGCCCAATTTCAAATGAGCCACCAGTTGTAAACAAATGCCATGCTGTCTTGCGGAATGCATATTGGACATAAATCTGACAGAAGGAACGCATGCGTTGGAAGTATGATTTCTGATTCCGGTCCAGGGACCAACCTGTCACATCAGAAACAAGATGTGTGAACTAGCATGTCTTTCCGGTACGCCACTGACTGAAAACATTGATTTGTCATTGCTCCCCACTCCCAGTGAGGAGCTTAGAGCTGAATTGTAGGTGTGTACTGTGTACACACAGCAAACGGGTTTCTCGCTTGGGAAGCACACGGTCATCACGAGACTGTTCCTTCCCTAGAACATCAGGTTCTGTGCGATCCTGGCTCACTGAATGAACAGGTTGTATACAGTGTACAGTGCACATGCTTAATTTATTCTTCTGTTCGAGTTATTGATATGTGAGTGTTGAGGAGTTCTCTGAACAGCACTGAGCGCACGGGCCATGCTCAGCTGTGTCTCACTGAGGCTGTGCTGGCTCTGCGCTCGGGCACAGGCACTGTTGGGTCCGCCTGTGGTGCTGGGCAATCCTCCTAACCTTGGTCGCTTTGTTAAAAATATTCAAACAGGTCTGGGATGCTTCCTCTGGGACACTTGCTGTGTATCTTCCAGTGAGGTCTCATTGGGCCTAATCTGTCCCCAGAATTCAAGTCATTTTGTGAAATGCCCACCCCACAATACTGTGACACTGCATTTGGGATTTTATTTTATATGGACCTGGAGAGGAGGCAGGGTGACCCTCAGACTCCGCCCTGCCCTTGTGCTGCAGGCGGCAGATGCTTCCCCCTCAGGCCGCAGTCATGAATTATTCATGAGGAAAATCTCTCCTCTGCCATTGTCGCACCAGGTCTGACTGCAGGGTGGAGCTGGAGCTTGCGTTTTTGAAATTGAAGCGCGTGTTTGTTTGTTTTTTTGTTTGCACATGCCTTCATTGAGTGCGGGACAAAAGACCATGTGAAGAGGCAAAAGAAGTCTGGTTGGGTTTAGGGTTTGATGGGAGCTTGGCGATGTACGTAGTGAGGAGCCTGTAGAATGAGAGCTCCAGCTGTAGGCTCCACTTTCTCACTACGGCCTTCTCCTCCTTTTTGAACAGTGGAGGACCAAATGCCTGGATCAGGGATACTGTCTTCTCGGCCCCCATTTTATTTTCCTTGGCTTTTGCAGGTTGGATTATAGGGGCTGAAGTGGAAATGGCTCTTTGCCCTGGTATCGTGTGCATACAGTGCTGCAGATGCATGCGCTACTGCAGTGGCCATAAATATTGTATCCGTCTCACACCGAGTCGCTTTGAATGTTTCAGTAGAAAGAAGGTGGCTTCACATTTTTAACTAACAGTTCCTCCCTGCGCCGTCTGGGTCCTTTCCTGTTCTTACTTCTGCTCAACTCCAGGTTTTATTTATCTGATCATCTTCCAGTTTCAATCATAATTAAAACTATAGCTTCAGTTCCATTACACTTCACTTCCAGAGGCACCAGCAACGTAAAATGAAGGCTCGTGCAATTCAGAATTACTTTACCATCTTATCTCTCAGAGGTATTTAGAGAATCTAAGCAAAATATACATTAACCATGCTTCCATATGCTTTTGCAGAGTTATGATTTATGTTTATGTTTTGGAGCAAATTTTCTGTGAGGTCATGATGGTGATTTGTGTCAATCATTCTCTTCTCTCTGTGGAAATGTCCTTCTTACCCTTATCTTGCACAGAGAGGGGCTGAAGTTGCTTGTCTAACTATTGTGTCACAAAGAACATCTTGGGTTCCTCAGTAACACGTGCAGTGCATGGCCTTGGGTTTGTGTGATTACCATGGTGGTTATCCACACTCCCAGCACATATGGCCTGCAGCCCCCTCCCTGTGTCATTGCCCCGGGCAGCCTGCAGCCCCCTCCCACCCCCTCTGGACCCCCGCCTACAGGTGACCCGTAACTGGACCGGGTCCAGGTCCCGGTAGAAAGGTCCATATGGTGCTCTGGTCTGCAGGTCCTGAGGAGTGTGCGATTAGTGTGGCTGCAGCCAGTGGGGATATCTGCATACAGAGGCATTGTAAGATGCTCTGGGAACTGGGATGTGTGTGAGTGAGTATCTGTTTTTTACCCAGCATTGTATGAGCAGCCCTGTTTGAAGTTTTAATGTTTCTAAGTTTCTGATGATCCAATTTGATGCTCCGTGTTGTCCCTGAGTTTCTGGACACTAGGGATTATGTAAACAGAAAAGAAAGAATCTGAAAGAAGAAAGATGTGTGCAGCAGTAGTAATGTGTGTGTAGTGACTTGTGCAGCAGTAGTAATGCTGTAGTAATGTGTGTTTACTGACCTGTGCAGCTGTAGTAATGTGTGTGCAGTGACCTGTGCAGCGGTAGTAATGTGTGTGCAGTGACCTGTGCAGTGGTAGTAATGTGTGTGTGTAGTGACCTGTGCAGCAGTAGTAATGTGTGAGCAGTGATCTGGGCAGCAGTAGTAGTGCTGTAGTAACATGTGTGCAGTGATCTGTGCAGCAGTAGTAGTGCTGTAATAACATGTGTGCAGTGATCTGTGCAGCAGTAGTAATGCTGTAGTAACGTGTGAGCAGTGGTCTTGGCAGTAGTAGTAATGCTGTAGTAATGTGTGAGCAGTGATCTGTGCAGCAGTAGTAATGCTGTAGTAATGTGTGAGCAGTGATCTGTGCAGCAGTAGTAATGCTGTAGTAATGTGTGAGCAGTGATCTGTGCAGCAGTAGTAATGCTGCAGGTGAGAAGAGAGAGACCGTGTGGGAAAGAGAGGGATGGAGAGAGGTGTTTGGTGAAACTCATGAGAAATGAAAGTGAGAAATGGGAAGAATGGCTGGAGTGGAGAGATGAGAGAGAGGGAAAGAGACGGGGGTGGGGTGATCTGCGTGGTCCACTGTAATCTCCTGTGTGGAAGACTGCTGAGGACTGCTGGCGGCCACAAGAGCATGATGAAGACCCAACCTGTCAGATCTGCACCTGCCACGCCTCCTCTACGCCTCCCTGAGCACGGATCCACTTTTCATGGCTAGGAGAAGCTGTCGAGTTGCAGTCCTCCTGCCATTTTGGTATTGTGGTACCCAGGTTGACCATCTCTGCTTTAAACTTGTTTCTTTTGTTATTGTTTATTTTTTGAGGGTGGGGGGCTCGCTCCGGGATCAGCATGCTTTTCCATCGCACATTCTTGCTTTGCTGACTCGTGTCAGTCCAGTCCGCTGATGTTCAGTCCAGACCCTGGCATATTTAGCTCCCTATTTATAATACACCCCTTTGCCTCGATGCATTACTGTCATCTCTCCATACAACTCCGTAAATCAGGAGAAGACTGCCTTTCGTATTCTGCTTGTGCTGCTATTGTTAGGTTTGAGTTTTTGTTTGGTGGTCATGGGTGAAGTACACCCATCTCTCCTCTTCTCGTTTCTCTTGCCCTTGAGGAGGGACCACTGTAGGGAACGTGCACACTGTCCCAGGCCCTGCTTCCCCTGGCTTTTCTAAAATTGGTAATGCGTGTGGGAACCCTCCTCCTCATTGGCGACCTGATATTTTTACGGTATGTCTTCGGAATGCTGAGCTTTGTCCGACATTGCCAAAAACAACTGGCGAGAGAGGAGCCGGCCAGATTCTGTCCTTTTTTAGGGTTCCTCTGCTGCTCGGGAATTCTTGTAAAAGTGCCGAGCGCTGGAAACATGGTTCAGCACATCTGCAGGGAGGGGAAATTCAGACGGTGTTACACACCTGTCAGGGTGGTTATTGTTCTGTGCTCAGTCCCCAGGGGAAGGCAGGGTGAAGTTTTGGCAAAAGCTCATTTAAGCTGGAGGTATACATAGCTGAAGAACGCATTTTTCACAACCTTTGGAACTTTGACCAGCAGAGAAGAATGAAAAATGAAACTAAATACGGCGGTTGGTTTATTGAACGTGCAATTCATTGAACCAGTGAGTTTGCGAGCACTTTACCTTGAAAGTCCTCGCTCTGGAACCGTTTCTGACGTCACGCTGACTCACAGACACGGACGCTCACGTGCACACTCAGACACTTTTGTGGCTTCTGAGGACATGGAGGGCCAGCGGTGATTTAACAGTATTTGAAAGCGCATGGGAGCTGTTTGGAGGGCGGGCCCAAGGCTGGCTCGGGCACACGCGTCCCGGTTGCGTAATGGATGCCCCTCCCAGACGCTGGCGGTTTGCTGAACGCTGTGGCCCCTGCAGGGCTCCAGCGGGGTCGGCGTGCGCTCAGGGCCTGGAGGATGTGTTGTGCCATGCTTCCTGCAAACACCGCAGCGCGGGCTGATGGCTCGTGGCTGGGCGTGGCAGCGTGGGGGAGAGACAGGCCAAAGACTCTATTACCTAATCACGTCTGGCCTCGTCAACTGTGAGGGTGTTAGTGGATGTTATTGGAAAAAATGACCTAAACAGTGACTTAAGATGATAAATCCTGGCACCGGTCTGTTTTGTATCATTGGGCTTCAGCCCCTGACTAACATCTAGGATTTGTTTTTGGAATGCTTGTTTTGTCCTTGGTTGGGCTGATCATGGAGGGTCGCAGTGTCTGCAGGTATTTGTGGATTCCTTTCAGTCATTCCATGGAGGGAAACCCACCTGGCTAATGCAGAGGTATTCCGCTCCTTGTCCTGTACACTCCAGTATAGCCTGCGCTATAAGTCGATGCTCCTCTTCTACGCAGTCTTTTATGTTTCGTTGCGTTAGAGGAAGCAGCTCTCTGAGACACAGTGCGGTCCTTCAACATGTGGATTGCATTGTGATAACGGCTACTCCATAATGAACGGGCATCGGGTCTGGAAAGTTGGTGGAACTTTGTTAGCTTTTAATTAAAGCTCAGGACTGTGATGGCTGCTTACTCTGTGAGCCCAGAATTAGGCTCTGTAATTAGGAGGAAGAATGAGCGAAGAAGACTGTATCAATTATGTTGTATTCCGATGGCAGTCTTATAAACGCAGCTCAGCAGCGGCACCACAGGTGTGCTACGTAATTCGAGAGGAACTGCCAGTTCGAGCCTCTTTAGAATCCGTTGAAAATCTGTATAAAGGGCTCTTAATAATCTCCCGCAGGGTGCAGGACAACAGCTGACACCCTTTTCACAGTGCTCTGATGGCATTAGCAGCTGGGAAGCTAACTTTTAGCTCATTGCCAATGATTACCACAGTAGCAGAATTATAACCCTAGAGGGGGTCTAGTACTGGTTTTCTGTTTTTCTGCTGGAGAACCAGTGTTTTGCTATCTGGAGACCCACTTTGCGGTTTGTGGGTTCTTTGCACAAACCGTGCTGCGCAGGCCGGTGTCCCGTTTCGCTCATGGGAGTGGCCGCAGAGATACCGCACCCCTGGGGTTATGCTGCACCAGCAGGAGAGGACTGCGCCAGCCAAGGTCACTGCTGGACCTCAGCTGCGTCGCTGCCAACAGCGGGTTTAGAATCCTGGCTGCGCTGTCCCACAGAGTCTCCGCCCACATCTCCGCATTGAGAGTCCTTTTAACTCCAGTCCTCCAATCCTGTAGACGCTTCCTGGAACCCAGCCCCTTTGCGTCCGCCTGACTCCGCCTACCTTATTCTGAGATGTGCAGAGTTGTGGGAGAACCTGCAGGGGCAGGGCGGGGCTGTTGAAACACTATCCCCTGCCTGTAGCCAGGCCTGCCTGCATTAACCCTGTCCTCTCCAGTGGCAGAGGAGCTCTGGGCTTCTTCAGAAAGGCCTGGCCAGGGAAAGTGCCTGTCCAGCTGTAAGTGAGGCCCTCACTGATACGGCTCTGGGGCGGAGCTGTCTGAGAACCTGGCCTGTAACCATGGTTTCTGTCCTCCACCTACAGAAGAAATTAGGTTGGTTTCTAAAAACATAGACAGACGGACAGAGACAGACAGGGACAGACAGGGTCAGACACATCTAGCTTTGCTCCTTGCTTGAAAGCCTGGTAGTGGAAGCCCTGGAGCCCGCATTCCCCCTGAACTCCGCTTCTCTTTGTTCTTATCAGCTCATTGTCTAATGGGCTTACTGCTGTGCTGGTAGCTGACACATTTTAACATTCTACTCCTCCGCATTTCAGTGCTGTGCTGAGGCAGTGATTTTTGAGTGAAATTGAATGTTCTCAGAGAGCCGTTCCCATGTCTCAGGCTTTCCTGGAAGGTGGACACGGGAGAGCGCGAGCGGTGTGTCGGGGGCCAGACAGAATGGCTGATTTATTTTTGCTCTATTACCGTCCAGACTCGACAGTGCTCTCCTGTCTGCACGAGCGAGCCCCTGTTCTTCCCTCGGTGAAATTTAAACCCTCCTCACGCCCACGCCCCACAGATCTGCGCCCTTAATCCAGGGCGGTATTGACAACCCTCTAAGTGCCCCAGAAATCTTTTGGACTCATCTGTACCCTTGATGTATTTTGCTTTAAGTGCTGCATTTTAAGTTTCAAGTTGCATAGTGCACATTCAGAACAACGCCTACTCATCACAGTATGACCTTTAACCTGGAAATAATGTGCATGTGTGATTGTGAGGTGATGGCGGTTTGATCATTAAATTTGGTCGAAATGCAGTAAATGAAACTAACTTTTTGTTGAACCAGCGACTGTGATTTTTGGGGGCATATAGATGGTAAGGATGGTGATTTTGAATTGTTTCACGGATGGAGTGATCGCATAATACGCTTGATTCCAAATCGATTGCTTGCGCAGGGAATAATCTATTTTTAGGAGGCATCTTGGCCGGGTAGCACTACCGGATAGAAAATGCATACGTGCGTAACAAAGCACATGAATACCCAAGTTTCTCCATCGCAATAAAGTCTTAATGCTTAGCCTATTGCGTCAATAAACACAAACGATCAACGTGTCATGATACAAAGAATGTAATTCTCAAATATTGCACCCCCGCAATACCAATATACAGTGGCTTTGCTGAATAGTCAAATCTGATTGGCTGGGACGTATGCATTCTTTTTACATATACGCTGGGCTATGAAGTGGCTGCAAAAGTCACCATTCTAAATTAATGCAAAGCGGTCTGATTCAATAAATAAACTGGAAATTTGTAAGCGCTAATAAGCCAACAGTTACAATATCATACTTTCCACGGCTTGTCTGCTTGAAGAGAGTTGATATAGGCTACTAGCTATAGCTTGACTGTTTATAGGTTAGCCTCTGTTTTGAATATAATTCAATAGTCTGCTAGCTAGCTATTCATCAACACACTTGCTGTAAGACCATTGCTAGAGGGACTAAAATGACACATTCTTTACTAAGTGGTATGGGATATTTCCTGGAATACGCTACTTAAGGAACATTTCCATTGCAGTGGAAGTGGAATTGCAGAGGAAGCTTGAAACGCGTGTTTTGATTATAATTGTGCTTTTTGTCTGTTGGCTGTTGAATAAGCAGGATAATGGCTGGGGGGCTGGGCTTTATGCAGTTTAAATAGCCAATGCGGAAGTAGTACATTTTTTTAATGTCAACTGATTTTAAAAAAACATCCATTATAGAGAGGCATTTCAGTCAGTATTAGTGATGTTCTCTGTGTCCAATTGAAAATGAATTGTGTGTTTTTTTCTCTTAGCATTTGACCTGTCTCAAATCCCTCCACTCCTTGTCCTACAGGTGGCGCTGCTGGGAATAGACATTGTTGGAGCTTTTGTGGATCGCTTGGCAGAGCGCTTCAGAGGCTATATAGGAACAGGTAGGCCATGTCCATTTTGCCATCGTCTTGGAGTCTCCAGGCTGTTGTTCCTAAAGGGGCATTCCACCCAAATATAAAATAAAGCTATATTTCCACTTACCTGGTGTGCTATCTGTCCATCCAGACAGTTCTGATGAGATTCGGTGAGTTCTCGTTAATGTCAAAGTCTTGTTTTTCTTCTTTTTTGATTATTCAAAAAAATACCAGCTATTGCTGACCTTCTCATTGTTTGATTTGTGTGTTGCTGAACCAGCACCTTCTGATAATAGATAAATATATATAGTTGTTGTTGTTTTTTATTGTCAAAAAATCGACTCATGGAGTAGAGATTGCAGATCCCTCATGATGATTGCCAATCCCTAGATGTATCATTGATCTGGACAACCCTAGTGGAAATGTAGCTTTAGTTGTTATTTTTTCTTGGGTGAACTGCCCTTTTAAGTTCACTGCAGTCAGCCAGATGCAAAATGGCATCATTGACCGACTGTGTTCTGTAGGGAAAATGCTGGAGTTAAATAATGTAGGACACATGTTTGTTTACTGAGAATTTCTCATTTTCATATTAGTTTGCATTAGGCTATATGGGCCTGTGTGTCATTGGATAGAGGTTGAGGTCAGTTCAGGTAGATGTAACGTCTGTGTGTTTTAACGACAGTGTGGTATAGTGGATAAGGAGGTGGTCTTGTAACCTAAAGGTTGCAGGTTCAATTCCGGGGTAGGACACTGCCATCGTACCCTTGAGCAAAGTACTTAACCTGCATTGCTTCAGTGTATATCCAAGTGTATAATTGGTAGCAATGTAAATGCTATGTAACAAGTTGTGCAATCGCTCTGAATAACAGTATCTGCGAAATGCCTGTAATGTAATGTAATGAGTCTGCATTTAAAGGTTTTCTGTCCAGTTGAATGGGTGTTTTGGTGGAGTGGGTGGGCTGGCCTGAATTGTGCTCTTCCTGTCCCGCCTCCTTGGCAGTTGGGCACGCCTCTTTGTAGCACTCCTGAATGGGTAGGGGTGCCCTTACCTGGGCATCCTGAATGTCCTTCATTATAGCCCCGCCCCTCTGCAGTCTGCAGGCATTGTCCTGGGACTGAACCCAGATAAAGTACTCTGCTCTGAATCCCTCTGTTAGATTCCTTTTCCTTTCCTATATTTAGAGCCTTAATCGCCCTGCGCTCGACCCTGGGTCTCCCTGGCACGTTTTGGGGGTGAGCCTGCGTGATGCGTTTGGGAGAAGAGTGGCGGCGGTGGCTGTGACTCTGCAGCCGAGGGGTTAAATAAATGAACGGCGTCGGGGCGCCCGCGCGGCGACTCGGCCCCAGCTGTCGCTCACAGGGTCGCGTCGGAGCGGCGCGGGGAGAAGCGCGGCGCTGACGGCTAGGAGCTCTGTTATTTATGGAGCTTTGCAGAGGGCCGGTGTGTAAGGGCGGAGGGCAGAGGGCTCTTGTGTAATGCATTGTGCCAGAAGGGGTGTGCGTGTGTCGCTGGTCGTCACGGTCCCCGTTGACAGGACGATGGCCTGTGCTGCGTCTGCCTGTCCTCTCCTCCTACAGACTGGTGGCATGCAGCTGGAATGTTCCAGGGGGTGTGTGTGTTTGTGTGCGTGTGCGCTTTTGTGCACGTGTGTCTGTATGTGTGCGTGTGAGAGCGTGCATATTTGTGCACATGTGTTTGTGTACATGTGTGTCTGTATGTGTGCGTGTGCGTGTGAGAGCGTGCATGTTTGTGCACGTGCACGTGTGTGTGTGTTTGTGTATGCGTGCGCTCTGTTAAAGTATCTGCAGTAAAAGCACCAGCAGATCAGATCGGTGACGTCATCACTCTGCTGCCGGAGGTCATGGTGCAGGCGGTGAGATGAGTGTCCCCCCACGCTGCCTGTGTTTCAGTGAGTGGGTGAATGAAGGGTTTGCTGAAGGCAGGAACGGGCTGTGCTGAGCAGGCCGGGCCGTGTGGCCGTGTGCGCAGTCCGCCTCGCTGTCTGGGCTGTGTTTTACGCTGACGGCGCAGACGTGGTTCGCGGGAGAGCTCGTCTGGCACGTGCTGTCTGGTTCAGATCCTGCGGCCGGGCGGCGGAGTGCGTGTTTTAAAAGGAGAAAGAGACGGTCAGGGGGCCGTTTCCTGCACCTGGGAGATCAGCCATCTGCAGTGTGGGGACAAACGGCACGGGAGCTGCTCTAATGAGGAAGAGGAAGGGGAAGGGGAAGGCTGGCAGCATGGGCCACCTGTTGTCAGGCTGCCTCTGACAGTCGCCCCCGCGCCTCTCTCCTGAACGGTCGCACCTGTGTGTCTGATCTGGGGCGAGCGGACATTTGCACCCCTGACTCCGCTCCCTGGGGTGGAGGCGGTGTCTCCCGCAGTTAGGCTGCCGGGACCCGAGCCTGAAACGTGCTTCTGTGATAGCCGCACCTGTGGTTCTGGCGTGCTTAGCTGCGTGTTCAGCTCCTGTGTTCTGCTGGAGGGGACACTCACCACTCAGTCAGCCCTGTAGCCTGTGGGCTGGTCTCAGTCAGCCCTGTAGCCTGTGGGCTGGTCTCAGTCAGCCCTGTAGCCTGTGGGCTGGTCTCAGTCAGCCCTGTAGGTTGTGGGCTGGTCTCAGTCAGCCCTGTAGGTTGTGGGCTGGTCTCAGTCAGCCCTGTAGCCTGTGGGCTGGTCTCAGTCAGCCCTGTATGTTGTGGGCTGGTCTCAGTCAGCCCTGTATGTTGTGGGCTGGTCTCAGTCAGCCCTGTAGCCTGTGGGCTGGTCTCAGTCAGCCCTGTAGCCTGTGGGCTGGTCTCAGTCAGCCCTGTAGCCTGTGGGCTGGTCTCAGTCAGCCCTGTAGCCTGTGGGCTGGTCTCAGTCAGCTCTGTAGCCTGTGGGCTGGTCTCAGTCAGCCCTGTAGGTTGTGGGCTGGTCTCAGTCAGCCCTGTATGTTGTGGGCTGGTCTCAGTCAGCCCTGTAGCCTGTGGGCTGGTCTCAGTCAGCCCTGTAGCCTGTGGGCTGGTCTCAGTCAGCCCTGTAGCCTGTGGGCTGGTCTCAGTCAGCCCTGTAGCCTGTGGGCTGGTCTCAGTCAGCCCTGTAGGTTGTGGGCTGGTCTCAGTCAGCCCTGTAGGTTGTGGGCTGGTCTCAGTCAGCCCTGTAGCCTGTGGGCTGGTCTCAGTCAGCCCTGTATGTTGTGGGCTGGTCTCAGTCAGCCCTGTATGTTGTGGGCTGGTCTCAGTCAGCCCTGTAGCCTGTGGGCTGGTCTCAGTCAGCCCTGTAGCCTGTGGGCTGGTCTCAGTCAGCCCTGTATGTTGTGGGCTGGTCTCAGTCAGCCCTGTATGTTGTGGGCTGGTCTCAGTCAGCCCTGTATGTTGTGGGCTGGTCTCAGTCAGCCCTGTAGGTTGTGGGCTGGTCTCAGTCAGCCCTGTATGTTGTGGGCTGGTCTCAGTCAGCCCTGTAGATTGTGGGCTGGTCTCAGTCAGCCCTGTATGTTGTGGGCTGGTCTCAGTCAGCCCTGTAGCCTGTGGGCTGGTCTCAGTCAGCCCTGTAGGTTGTGGGCTGGTCTCAGTCAGCCCTGTATGTTGTGGGCTGGTCTCAGTCAGCCCTGTAGCCTGTGGGCTGGTCTCAGTCAGCCCTGTAGGTTGTGGGCTGGTCTCAGTCAGCCCTGTAGCCTGTGGGCTGGTCTCAGTCAGCCCTGTAGCCTGTGGGCTGGTCTCAGTCAGCCCTGTAGGTTGTGGGCTGGTCTCAGTCAGCCCTGTATGTTGTGGGCTGGTCTCAGTCAGCCCTGTATGTTGTGAGCTGGTCTCAGTCAGCCCTGTAGGTTGTGGGCTGGTCTCAGTCAGCCCTGTATGTTGTGGGCTGGTCTCAGTCAGCCCTGTAGGTTGTGGGCTGGTCTCAGTCAGCCCTGTATGTTGTGGGCTGGTAATCTCAGCAGCTGCAGAGGCTGACTCACTCTGTTTTGAGGAGGATGCAGTTGGACTCAGCCCCTGTGCTGGGGAATCCCCTGCTTTCCATTCACACAGAGAGGAACGCTCTCCCTGCCCAAAATAATGACATTATGTCTGCTACAGCCGTAGCCTCACAACGATGGAATTTTTCCAGCTATGACCTTCATTGGCTAACTCCTTTTGTCAAAGCTGGCGTGTTTGAAGGCTGTTCTGTAGGGGTTTCCACAGAAACGGCCTGTTGTGGAAGTAGCAGTCTCTGGCAGTAGGGTCCTCTTTGTGAGCGCAAGCAGCCATCTCACAACACCGCCGTAGCGCCACAATGGAACCGCACACCAAGTGGTGTTCGGTCTTTCTGCTGCACTGCCCGATAAGGGCGGCCAGTTCGAGTCCCCAGCTGTGCTGTGTCTCCATATCAGAGACAGGAGCAGCCGCTTCCATGAGAAACAGCCTTGGAGCGCATACGCTGTGGCATATTAGAGCTGTAAGTCACCGTGGATACGACCCATCTGTCCAGAGAGAGTGTAATAGTGATGTGTGTTTCCGGGGAGACTCACCCTTGGTATGGTACTGTTTGAATGACTCGTTTAATGGCTTGTTTAATGTGCTCGTTGCCTGCTGCCCGTGGCTACATGGACGCGGTGTGCTGTTTGACAGATGAACCTGATTATAGTGTGACTGAGGCGCTTGGTGCCGCTGCACTCTGGTGCCATTCTCTCTGAAAGCCAGGCTCTGCAGGAAGAAGAGCGCATGATGGCCACTAGGTGGAGCTTTCTGTCCAGGCGTCTCTGAAATGGAGCTGAAATGGAGCATTGAGCTGTACCCAGGCGGTGCAGACGCTTACCTCTTGGCCATTCCAAAACCCCCCACCACCCTACGGGTCCAGCTGTCTGCAGTCCATGCCCAGTGGTGTCAATGCAGAATTGAGTATTGATGTCATCAGGGTGCTGTCTCTGTTTGATAACAGGCTGCAGTTGTATTCATTTTGGCATATATTCTCCATAGCTGCCATTTCCCCTCTGTCCACTGCTGAGTAAATGGCGTTCAGAAGGTAACAAATGCACTTGTTACTATCGACTCAGTGGATAAAATATGTTGACAATAACGCTCTCCCTCTCTCTGTGTCCCCTCCTTTTTCATCTCTTTCCTGTCTCGCCCCCCTCCCGGTCAACCTGCTCTCTCTGTCTGGCCTCTACCCTTCCTCCACCTTCTGTCTTCCTCTTCCTCAGTGGTCCCTGCTCTGATTGACAGACTGGGTGACTCTAAGGAGCAGGTGCGGGAGCAGTCTCAGGCCCTCATTCTCAGGCTGATGGAACAGACGGCCCCCGTCATGGTGAGTGTTTTAGGCCCGCCCCTACAGTGGGTGTGGCCAGATTTGTTTCTGGAGATGAGTCTCCTTGGTTCCAAAATGACCTTCCAGAGCTGATGTATACCGTGGTTAACTAATGCTGTTCAAAACCCCGCTGACTCTGCACCCCTCCTGGAACAGAGGCGCCCCCTTCTGGTCCAGGCCATATCGGCATGCCACATATAGTTCAGACTGTCTGATTTTTACTGAGACAATCACGGCTGGACGCAGCACTGTTCATGCTGCTCATGCAGTTGAAGGAATTTTCACGTTGTCTTTGAATAATTCAGTTGAAAATCAGACCTCGAAACATCGGAAACCACAAAATGACTCCAGTAGAGCTGCTCCAGAGGACACAGAGTAGAACAGAATAACTTCATTTCTCCCTGGAGGGACATGTTCTGAGGAAGCACTGCGGGCTCATCTGTATTCAGACAGGCTTTTGGAAGCCGAGCCCGTGAGTTTTCTGGGCTGTGATGATCCGGTCGTCCTGTCATTGGCTCTCCTCTGATCAGTGTGGAGCGCAGACTCCGCCCCCAGCCCTTGCTGCTGCTCCAGTCAGTAATGACCAGGAGAAAACTGCTGACGGCCAGTCTGTCTGAAGCTGTACTTGAACCTGAGCCACGACTGACTACCGTAGTCACACAGTGGAGGGAGGACGCATACTGAAGGACTGCAGCTCCCCCTACAGGGGACAGCTGGAAAGGATTTTCCTCATAGAGTCTGAACAGATTAGTTGCGTATTAGAAAATAGCCACAGCAGGTTTGTGCTTAGTGTTCAGTAATCTCCTCACGCACGTACACACACACAAACAATCACACACACACCCTGGGCTGTTTGTTCACATAATCATCAATATGTTATGTAAAGCACTTATCCCAGTAATCCAGAAGCATACAGCAGGGAGCATTGGGAGTTCAGTTCTGCACGGAGCTTTAACAGCACAGAAGAGGAGGGCAGATGACAGTCATGTGATCTCGCTGTCATTCGGAACACAAGTCCAGCCCTCTGGGTTGCATCAGCTGTCTGAGGTCGGGGATCTCTGGGGACACTCCTCTCTATCCTCAGAGTGTGCATCAGTCCAGGTTCCCCCCAGGGCACGCTGGGCTGCCATAGGTTAGCAGTTTGATCAGTCCGGGGATGTGGCTGAGTTTGGAGCTAGATGTCCTGTAGTCCTGTGTGGCCTGTAGTGTGCAGGAGCTTCAGGATTGCTGGCCGCTGCTTTAGCTGCTCTACCTTTTGCACCAGTGCGGTAATGTGGGTGGAATAGCTTTGGCTTGAGAGACAGACTTAGCATTTCCAGATTGGGATGAAAAATGGGGAAAAAACATAAGAATGAACCAAACGTCCATCCTCCAGGATTGAATAGAGTGGCTTCAGTTTATTGCAGCCATTTGTTTTCTGGCTAGCCAGCTGATAAGTGGAGTGTCATTCATCATGATGTTGAATGTGAATTACAGACAGCATTATACTTCTGCAGTTGAACCCTTTTCATCGCTCTTGAGATTTTCCTTTTATGGAAGGCACTGCAGATGATGTTGAGCATCATCTGAGAGCCGTTTTTCCGAGCTCTCCTGTCGCACAGGGAAAACATGCGGCGTTAATCAGCGTCAGCACCCTCCCAACACCTGGAGGACAGCCCGATAAGAGAGCGCTCTTCCCCTGTTTGAAGTCAGGCCCGCACTTAAATTAACAGGGATGTTTATTTTCTTTCCCAGCGTGCCTCTGGGCAGCCTGACCTCCTGCTGCGTTTAGTGTTAAAGCTGCAGTGTTATCTGGGCTGAGCACAGGGCCTCGAGAGCCAAGACAAACAGACCCCGAGATCCCCCCCCGTTAGCTGTGGCCCTCTGTTCATGTCTGAATAAGCAAGCGAACACGGCTTTATTTTCATTAAAAACAGCAGAATCTGTATGTCCAGCACTACTCTGCATTAAAACTCATAAAACAACGCTTAGATTCCCTGTCTCCTGGATTACACACGCTACTACCCCCACATTGGGTCCTCACATCCATGAAGTAAGAGAGTGAGTGCGTGAGTGCGTGTGAGTGAGCCTATGGAGTCGGTGTAGAAACGCATGTGTGAGTGTACATAAAGACGTCCCTGCTGTTCCTGGAGTCTCAGTGAACTCGTGTTGATATGGTAATGGTGTTTTATCACTGCAGTTGCGTGCCACAGACCGATTCCCACAGACTAACTGATCCCCACAGACTAACCGATTCCCACAGACTAACCGATTCCCACAGACTAACTGATCCCCACAGACTAACCGATTCCCACAGACTAACCGATTCCCACAGACTAACTGATCCCCACAGACTAACCGATTCCCACAGACTAACTGATCCCCACAGACTAACCGATTCCCACAGACTAACCGATTCCCACAGACTAACCGATTCCCACAGACTAACCGATTCCCACAGACTAACCGATTCCCACAGACTAACCGATTCCCACAGACTAACCGATCCCCACAGACTAACCGATTCCCACAGACTAACCGATTCCCACAGACTATCCGATTCCCACAGACTAACTGATCCCCACAGACTAACCGATTCCCACAGACTAACCGATTCCCACAGACTAACTGATCCCCACAGACTAACCGATTCCCACAGACTAACCGATTCCCACAGACTAACCGATTCCCACAGACTAACCGATTCCCACAGACTAACCGATTCCCACAGTCTAACCGATTCCCACAGTCTAACCGATTCCCACAGACTAACCGATTCCCACAGACTAACCGATTCCCACAGACTAACCGATTCCCACAGACTAACCGAGTCCCACAGACTAACCGAGCCCCGCTCTTCCCACAGTACGTTTGGGAACGGCTGCTCCCCGGATTCAAACACAAGAACTTCCGGAGCAGGGAGGGGCTCTGCCTGTGCCTTGTCGCTACGCTAAACTTGTGAGTACCCCGTGTCCCGGTGTGTCCGTGCGGGGGGCTGAATCGCACCTGCCGTTTACATCAAATTTGACGTGTTTTCTACATCTTGCATATTCATTAACCCAGCTAGTGGCAGTGTAGCGTAATGGCTATAGAGCTGGGCTCACAACTCCAGAGTAGTGAGTGTAGGTTCAGCTCCCTACTAGGCCACTGCCACTGTACCCTTCAGTAAGGTGCTTTGCCTGAATTACCTCAGTAAATATCCAGCTGTTTAAATGGGTTGTATAAAAAGAGTTTAAGCTGTCTAAGTTGCTCTGGGTGACAACACCTGCTAAATGGCTAAAAAAGCTAATTCAATTGTAATGTTTACTGGAGCAGCAAATATGGGTCTTATACACACAGCCATCTGGTTACAAAGCCAGGTCTGCAGCCACTGTTGCTGACTGACTTGGCCAGGGTTGTCCAGTCTTGTCCGAAAAGGACCAATGTGGGCCTTAGTTTCTGTCTTATCTCAGCTCTAAGTTACCTGATTCAACTAATTAACTAATTGTGGTCTTCAATCAAGATCTTGATAAATAGAATCAGGTGTCTTTGTGCTGGGCTAGAATAAAAAAACCTGCACCCACACCAGCCCTTTTCAGGTTTGGACACCCAGGTGGTGTGTTTGTGAGGAATTTGCTGCAAGCCTAAGCTTGGTTTAATGGTGTTTGTTAAGATCAGACCCTGTCTGTGGGTGAGGAAGGGGGAAACTAATGAGCTGGTTCTTAAGGAATGTCAAAATCGCTTAAGAGCATTGGAACCTGCATGGGACCCCAGCCAAGCAGTGCGGACCGAAGGCACTCACAAACTAGCAAATCAGATACAACTGAGGCTCATTGTGCAAAAATTGTGAAAACACAGCCATGTCCTAAAAGACAACTGGGAGCGCCAGCATTCCCAAACCATGCCCAGATATTCAAATCGACCTCCTCTCTAGCCCCTCCTCCCTGCTGATGTGCCAGTTTAACTGCCCGTTTGTGAACTCTAGATTCAGTGCTGTGTGGAAAATTAGGCTCATTTTATTATCCTGGAAATAGTAGTCTCACAGTTCTTCTGCTGTTCCTTCCCAGAATGCATTGCATCATGCGGTTACCGCTCTTGCCCTGTCCTCTTTTTCAGGTACGGCGCTCATCCTCTGACCCTCAGCAAGATTGTCCCATACCTCTGCACACTGACAGGAGACTCCAATGGACAGGTGAGCGGTCGAGAGGAATCACCAAGTAGTGTGTGCGTGTGCATGCGTGTGTGTGTGTGTGTGTGTGTGCGTGTTCGTTTTATAAAAATATAAAATTTTGCTCATTATGTGATCTCTGCCCTGTTTTGTGCGCTGCTGTTGTACGGCATGGAGAACACTGGATTTGTGGGCCGCTCTGTAATGTAGCCCACAGGAGAAATGGGTCCTGGCCCTGGGGACAGTCGGGGAGCGACAGTGGCGGTGACAGCAGCGGTGTCAGGCTTCAGAGCGGCTCAGTGGTCCGCCCGCTCTCTCCTGTGGTTTTGGGCTTCAGAGCGGCTCAGTGGTCCGCCCGCTCTCTCCTGTGGTTTTGGGCTTCAGAGCGGCTCAGTGGTCCGCCCGCTCTCTCCTGTGGTTTTGGGCTTCAGAGCGGCTCAGTGGTCCTTCCCGCTCTCTCCTGTGGTTTTGGGCTTCAGAGCGGCTCAGTGGTCCGTCCCGCTCTCTCCTGTGGTTTTGGGCTTCAGAGCAGCTCAGGGGTCCGTCCCCCTCTCTCCTGTGGTTTTGGGCTTCAGAGCGGCTCAGGGGTCTCTCCTGCGGTGTCACTTTCAAATTGAGAACGTGTCCCCGTGTCCCGCAGGTTCGAGAAACCGCGACGTCCACGCTGGTGGAGGTGTACCGCTTCGTGGGGGAGAAAGTGAGAGTCAGCCTGAACAAGCAGGGCCTGCCGGCCGCACGGTGAGTCCCAACCCCCCCGGCCTGACTGCACTCTCCCCGGGCCTTCTCATCAGGGGGCGGGAGGGGGCCGAATCCCGCTTTTCAACACGTTCTTGGGTTTGTGACTCTTGACTCCTGGGTCTGTTTTGGGCAGCTTGTTTCAGAGGCGGAGTTACCATAAGATCAAAGCCTGTGGAGCCGTGTGCTATTGTTGCGCCGCCACGTCTGTTTGACATGCCTGATGTGTGATGTAACTGCTGCACCAGACCTTCAAAGGGGCGGCCCTGGTGATCTCATATTCTGTGAATGACGCGTCGCTTGGAAAAACCAATCAAATATTTGCGGGTGATTATTATTCTGGGTGTGTGTATGCCAGTATGCGTCTGAGCGAGATGCTGGTATTCCAGTATAAACAATATGAACTGTAAATGTTTGCCATGATACCAATACAAACCTGCTTTATAACCTTGAAACGAATGGGAAAGTGTCATTGAAAGAGACGGTGACCTGCGAATATCCCTTATATGGCCCAGTGTGTTATACAGTCCTACACTCTGAGAAGTTCAGAACACAGCCCTTTTGTTAAAAGGAGGAATCCTGCACACTGAAGATGAATTTTCTTCTTTCTGTTGAAGTGTTATGGGCTGTGATTGGTGGAGAGGAGTGTACCGGATAAGCTGGTGCCTCTGTCCTGTGCGGCCGAACTGTTGGGACCTTCAGCTGCAGTAGAGAACTGTGGCCTGTACAGGACTGTTAAGTGGTGGTGGAGGGTTGGAAAACCTGTATCTAACGGGACTTAATGGAAAAAGAAGAGGTTTGAGCCCCTGAAAGCCAGGTTACTCCAGAGAGCCGATGTGATTCAGAGCATTTTTCTGTGTGAAAACATGAACATTTCTGGATTGGCGTGTGATTAACTGATTTGGTCTGGATCTCGTGCTGGATAAGGCAGGCAGACCAGATAATGGCAGCAGCTCTTTAGAGGGTGGGGTGCCTATCTTTAGACACCAGCCGTGTTGCCAGTGTCCCCCAGTGCCGTAGGGTGCAGCTGGCGGTTTGGACGGGGATCGTTCAGGGGGCGAAGGGGCGATGCTCTTCAGCACAGGGTGCAGGCATCTGGTCCCGGGACAGGCCAATGCAACGCAGAGGGACAGAGAGGGGCTTTCTTCTCCAGAACAGCGCCGAATTCTCCGCCGTCCCTGTCGGGGGGGGGGGGGGGGGGGGTGAGTCAGCGCGCGCTCGAACAGAGCGTGTTATAGAGCGGCAGGCGGCAGAACATCATGAAAGCGAGGGGACGCACGCCGACATTGTCCTCTGGGGCTGCTCTGGGGCTGCTCTGGGGCTGCTCTGGGGCTGCTCTGGGGCTGCTCTGGGGCTCCTCTGGGGCTGCTCTGGGGCTGCTCTGGGGCTGCTCTGGGACAGACGGGGTCTGTTGGCCGGCTCGGGGTGTTTATGTGAAGCCTGCGACGGCCGACGCCGCTGGCCCCGCGACAGCTCTCCAACCGCTGCCCCGCCCTCTCTGTGCCAGCTGTTTTTCTGCTCTGAAGGCTGAGCAGTGCGCCATGCTGTGCCGCTGGAATGCTGGGCTGGAGCCAGCGCCATCCTGAGGCCCCGATGAGACTGTGTGCTGGGGCCAGCGTGGTTGTTATGGCGATGAGGAGATTGACAGGGCTCTGAGGGGGTTTGAACTCTGATGACTGAACTCCTGAATACCTGTGGATTTGGGGCTTATGAGGAGGGCTGTGCTGTGGTGTGTTTGCTAGCGTCTGCACTCTGTGTATCCGCTGTATCCGGTGCTGGCGTGCAGATGGCCGCACTGGGGGTTTCTGCAGTATCCTGTAAGATTCGGAGATCTCTATTGAACCCTGAATGTTCTGTCACGGGCTCATAACCGTGAAGTTCTGCCTCGGTTCTGAAACGATGCCGCGGTCGGGCTGCTGGGGGGCTGCTGGGGGGCTGTTGGGGGGCTGTTGGGGGGCTGCTGGGGGGCTGCTGGGGGGCTGTTGTAATGCGTGGCTGGGGCCCACGGTCTGCTGTGGACCGTGTCAGTGCTGACTGGCCGGCAGCTGCGCAGGCTAGCCCCGCAGGCTAACGCAAAATTAGCTTCAGCATGGCCAGGAAAGGGAGGCTTTCAGTCAGCCTGGGTCACAGCCTCTCAGCGCTCGCTAGCGACCCCTGCTGCACGGCGGGTGTCTTCCTCCGACTCCAGGCTGTGCGAGCCTTGCTTGCAAACTCCAGCGTTTTGTGTGGCTCTGTCAATATCAGATACCGTCATATTCAGTGGTTCTGTATTCAGTTTGTTTCCAAGGGCAGCGCACCTGGATTTTAATGATTGTTTGAGGTGTGGTGTTACTGCATGCCCTATAGGCTAGATAGCGTCAGATGGAACACAAAGGAACTATAACTTCATACTACTTGCTTCACATTAGCCAGTGGCTTGTGCTCGGTCCACGTGGAATTTCACTGTACAAATATTTCAGCTGTTCAAATATGAGGATATTTATTTTAGCATGGTGAGTGTCTCTGGCTGAGCCTCGTCCATGTTTTGTGAAGTATGGTCGCCTGGCTGTTCGGCGGCAGAGTTTCAGACAGATGAAATGGAAGAAGGGGAATGAGAGCCAGGGTAAGCGGGGCTGTGGGGGTGGTGGTGGGGGTGGCCGGGGGGGGGGGGGGGGGGGGGGACTGCACGCTGGGGGGGCTGCACGCGGGAGGTTAACGGTGAGGCCCTGCCTGGGTTCTCTCGTGTCACCCGGGACCAGATGACCTCATTCTACCTGGGCTTCCGTTAAGGGCTGCAAGAATGAAGGCCCCGTTGTGCAGTTGTGCAGAAATGCCGAGCCAGTGTTCTCAACTGCATTTTCCATCTGTAAGTTGAAAAAAGGAACCATTAGCATGAGCATAACTGCAAGCTTACCTGATCAGATGAAATGCTCACGTTTTCAGTTTCACCCAGAGAAGAACCGCAGTGTGATTTCATTTCCCTGCCAGGACCTTCAGTTCATTTCCTTCGTAAAAGGTGTGATGATTGAGGCTCGTTGATATTTCTCTGCAGTGACATCAACCCTGGATCTGCTCTAGCGTGATGTGTGTCGGGTGTGATTGTGAGGGGTGAAGGAAATGACAAGGCCTTGTTGTTGTTATGAGAGAGAGAGAGAGAGAGAGAGCGAGAGAGACTCCAAGGCAGAAATGACAAGGCCTTGTTGTTATGAGAGAGAGAGAGAGAGAGAGAGAGAGAGAGAGAGACTCCAAGGCAGAGGGGTGATGGATGAACAGGAAGAGACGCTCAGCGTGTTTAGGTTCTCCGTCTGGCGGCTGGAGTCAGCTGCCCGCTTCTCTCCTGATCCCAGTCGACACGGCGACGAGTGCCACAGTGGGAGGGGGAGGCGGGGCGGGCCGAACCAGCTGACAGGCCTGAAGCCCCGCCCCCCCCACAGCGAGATTTAAGACGTGCTGCTGCTCCTGGGCGTGTGTGTGTGTATCAGTCAGGAGGTTATGTAAAGAGTAACAGGAGCTCTACTCGACACGTTGTCACGGCAGCGCTGTGGGAGCAGACGAACTGTGGGCGCTCTCGCCATTAACCCTTTCCCTCCTCCGCGGGGGTGCGCGCTCTGTCTGCTGGGGGGGGGGCGGGGGTGGGCAGGAAACCCGCTCTGCGGGCACGTGGGGCGCCGAGGCGAGGGATTCTAAATCAGTCTCAGCGCGGGGGGGAGGAGGCTCGGACGGCGGCGCTCTTCCGGTGCTCTGCCTCTTGCAGATGAGCCCCGGGCTCTGTGAGCGTGCTGAGTGTCAGAGCGCAGGGTCTGGAGCGTCACGCCTGTGAGGTACGTACCGCGGGCCCGGTGTCTGCTCCGTGTTCCAGTTTTACCGCTTTCCCTGCGCCGCTGGCTCCTGCGATAGCGGCGGGACCAGCGGGTTAGCCGGAGGCACGTCTTCGCTGTGCCGTGCAGGCGCCTCGGCGCGGGGGTGACGGTGGCGCTGGCCCGCGAGCTGGGGGAGGGCGACGGGCCGGTTTCGGGTTTCTGTGACGTCTCTCGGCGCGCGCGGCGAGCCTCACGTGAACGCCCGCGGTGGAACTCTCACCCTCGGCTTGTAAACGGACGCAGGGCTGCAGTCTGAAGAGGTTTCAGATGTTTATTGTCTTTGGCTGTCTGAGTTCTGTCATCCATTACTCAGATCTAACGCTGTCCTTTCCTCCCCCCTCTCTGTACCCCCCACCTGTAGGTTGCAAGCGATACTCTGCAGGTTTGATGAAGTGCTGAACTCTGGAAACATGGCTCTGAGCCTCAGCAATGGTGAGTCTCTTTGTTCGTTTGATCATTTATTAATTAAGCTGGGATTTTTCCATCTTCTTTGCCAGGCTAAATCGTTCCAGATGTGCCGACAGCCCCGGATGGCCTTTGCTCGTCCATTTTGTACAGTAAAAAAGGATGTTTTACTGGAGCGCTTCAGTTTAAGTACCTTGCTCAGGAGCAGCACGCCTGGGACTTAAACCTGCTCTCATAAGGTCACTGGTTGAGTCGCATAACCGCTTGTTCACACTTAGGCCCTGACCTCGTAGGCCAGAGACACTGGGTTGGCGGTAAATGGAACGGTTGTGGAAAATGTGCTGGTGTCTCTGAGGGCGATCGCCTGGACACTGGTCCTGAGGGGGATCGCCTGGACACTGGTCCTGAGGGCGATCGCCTGGACGCTGGTCGTGAGGGTGATCGCCTGGACGCTGGTCCTGAGGGCGATCGCCTGGACGCTGGTCCTGAGGGCGATCGCCTGGACGCTGGTCGTGAGGGTGATCGCCTGGACGCTGGTCCTGAGGGCGATCGCCTGGACGCTGGTCCTGAGGGTGATCGCCTGGACGCTGGTCCAGAGAGGGATCGCCTGGACGCTGGTCCTGAGGGTGATCGCCTGGACGCTGGTCCTGAGGGTGATCGCCTGGACGCTGGTCCTGAGGGTGATCGCCTGGACGCTGGTCCTGAGGGTGATCGCCTGGACGCTGGTCCTGAGGGTGAGCGCCTGGACGCTGGTCCTGAGGGCGATCGCCTGGACGCTGGTCCTGAGGGGGATCGCCTGGACACTGGTCCTGAGGGCGATCGCCTGGACGCTGGTCCTGAGGGCGATCGCCTGGACACTGGTCCTGAGGGGGATCGCCTGGACACTGGTCCTGAGGGGGATCGCCTGGACGCTGGTCCTGAGGGCGATCGCCTGGACGCTGGTCCTGAGGGGGTTCGCCTGGACGCTTGTCCTGAGGGTGAGCGCCTGGACGCTGGTCCTGAGGGTGATCGCCTGGATGCCCATCCCTGCGGTGACACTTCCATGTAGGGCTGGCACGTGGGGAACGCTCTCCTGTGATTGGGCGATGTGGAGCTTTGTGAAGACCTGTGGGTTTTTTTGTGGCCTGTAACCTCGGAGGAAAGCAGAGAGAGGAAGTGTGACATGTTGGTTAACCATCACTATTTATGCAGTTTTTACACTCTTAACCTCTCTTACAGGGAGTTCATACTCTTAACTGTGAGATTCTAGCATGTTTACTCTCTTTAACTCTGAGATTCCAGTGTGTTTACACTCTTTAACTGTGAGATTCTAGCGTGTTTACACTCTTTAACTGTGAGATTCTAGCATGTTTACACTCTTTAACTGTGAGATTCCAGTGTGTTTGCACTCTTTAACTGTGAGATTCCAGTGTGTTTACACTCTTTAACTGTGAGATTCCAGTGTGTTTGCACTCTTTAACTGTGAGATTCTAGCATGTTTACACTCTTTAACTGTGAGATTCCAGTGTGTTTACACTCTTTTAACTGTGAGATTCTAGCATGTTTACACTCTTTAACTGTGAGATTCCAGTGTGTTTGCACTCTTTAACTGTGAGATTCCAGTGTGTTTGCACTCTTTAACTGTGAGATTCCTGTGTGTTTACACTCTTTAACTGTGAGATTCCAGTGTGTTTGCACTCTTTAACTGTGAGATTCCAGTGTGTTTACACTCTTTAACTGTGAGATTCTAGCATGTTTACACTCTTTTAACTGTGAGATTCTAGCATGTTTACACTCTTTAACTGTGAGATTCCAGTGTGTTTGCACTCTTTAACTGTGAGATTCCAGTGTGTTTGCACTCTTTAACTGTGAGATTCCTGTGTGTTTACACTCTTTAACTGTGAGATTCCAGTGTGTTTGCACTCTTTAACTGTGAGATTCCAGTGTGTTTGCACTCTTTAACTGTGAGATTCCTGTGTGTTTACACTCTTTAACTGTGAGATTCCAGTGTGTTTGCACTCTTTAACTGTGAGATTCCAGTGTGTTTACACTCTTTAACTGTGAGATTCCAGTGTGTTTGCACTTTTTAACTGTGAGATTCTAGCATGTTTACACTCTTTTAACTGTGAGATTCTAGCATGTTTACACTCTTTAACTGTGAGATTCCAGTGTGTTTGCACTCTTAATCTTGAGATTCCAATGTGTTTACACTCTTAACTGTGAGATTAAGCCTAAATTGCCTCATGCTGGTTATTTAGGTTTATTGTGTTGTGTTCCTCTCTTGGAGATGTTGGAGGTGAATTGGGTGCTGTGCAGCTCCTGCAGTGAAGGGGGCATTTTTGGGCAGATAGCTTCAGGTAATGGCCTGAGCCATCTCATTCCAGGATTGGCTTTGGTGTTTGATGGAGGCGGAGTTTGGCTCAGTCGCCTCCTGTAAGAGGTGTGGGCGGAGCTGAGGAGCCTCGAAGGAGAAGGTTATTTGGATTAGCAAGGCTTTTTTGTAAGCCTTTCCTGCTTCTGGGCAACCATCTTAAAGCTGAAAGCAGTTTCTACACTACCGCCACTGATAAGGAGATGTAGGCTATTCTTAACCACCCCTGGTGAAGATGCATACGCTGTTGCCATTTAACCGCCCCTGACAACAGGGCATATGCCGTTAATACGTTACCCCCCAATGAGAGGACATTGGCTGTTGCTATGCAACCACTGCTGATGATAGGGTGTAGGCCATAGCCATGTAACCAGCCTGTGGTTAGGATATGTAACCACCCCGGTCAACAGTTGCTATGTAACCGAGGTTATAGCTGTTGTCTTTGCTGGTCATCCTGAGGACCTGGTTAGAAGCACACACGGTTATGGTGCTCCATTACGTTTGACATGGAGTGAACATGTTGTAAACTTCACTGTGTAATGTTTCACTATGTATTTTTATTTGTGATGAATGCTCGTTTTAAATTGTCAGTCATGTAGTCTTTTGGAAAAAATGCACCTGTAGATCTATGGTTTTGATGGGCCAGCTGGAGCAGTTTAAAAAGAGCAGGTTTCTCTACAGGGAGGGTGAATTCTGATAGGACGGCAGAGGCTCTATATTGATACCCATTTTAAACAGGAAGGAAGATGCTTCTATACAGGTTTAAACTGGCGTCTGTCCAACTGAAAGTTGTATCTTCACACAGTTTAAATATCTTTGTACAGTTCTGGCATGCTGAGACAGCGAGGCTAATTCATGTTACCTGCCTCCAGAGCTTTGTAGCAGAGCAGATTTGAACCCACAGCCCTCATTGGCAGACTGGAGTATTGTGATGATTTCTCTCGAGGGAGAAGGCACTGGTGGTGCTTCCTAGGTTCGTGGGAACCAGTGGGAGGTTGAGAGGGACGTGGTCTTCAGACGTTGACAGGGAGCAGCTTCCAGAAAGTCTGCTTGTGCTGCTGCTTGGACCGTGTCTCGGCCTGGTGCTGGAAATACCCCGACCACGGGGCGGATCAGTCCTCGCCAGGTTATTTGTTTTGGGGGGGAAAGAGGATTCTCCTGGCTGCCGGTTTGTTGTGGGGTAGCGGGAAAAGGTAGAGGTTGCATGTCCGGGAACCGTGAAGAAGCAGAGCTGTTGTGGTCAGATTTGTTTTGCAGCAATGGCCACATTGTTTCTGTGTGTTCCTCATTGGAATCTCTGACCATTCCTCTGCGCTTACCGCTCAGCCTTTGTGTAACTGCATTTCTGGAACATTCTCCTTGTGCGGCTGTCTCATGCTTTCTGGGCTGTCGGGCTGATTCACCCCTGAACTAAAGGCCTGTCTTCCACAGCTCAGGCACCTCAGGAAGGGGGGGGGGGGCGTGCGTGTGGGGGTGTCTGTCTCAGAGAACATGAAATACAGCTCCCTGTGGACAGCTGTTCCCCCTCCCAGTCCAGTGAAAGGGAGTGTTTTTACTCCCTCACACAGACTCATTGTCTGCTCCCTGTCTGTCTGTCTGTCTGTGTGCTCAATGACTGCTGGGATACTGGAGCACCAAGCCAAACGGGCAATGAAGCCTCTTCTCAAAAAAAAACAACCTCCTGTATGAGCGTACGAGATATGAATTTACATGTTGCATGTACATCAACTTTAGTAGTGTGTATGTTGTAAGTCAAGCATATTTAATTGAAATTAAATCGGTGTGAGAGAGAGAGAGCATTGCATTCCCATGGCAATTACTGTTCATTTTTTTACTGTTAATTAAGTTTAATTATTGGTTACTGCAAAGTCTTTGGTTTGACAGTAGCATTGATTCCCCATTCTGCAGTTAAACTGTCGTAATTGATCAGAGGGAGGTTAGAGGAGCAGGGCATGAGACCGAGGAGGAGTGGGAGGAGCTGAGGGAGAGAGAGGAGGGGCAGCCTGTGGAGGAGGAGAAAGCGGGGGAGGAGGGGGGGGTTAAGATAGAAAGGGAAGTGGTGTCGTGTACTCTCTTTGCGGGGCTTTTATTTTGAAGAGCTGGAGCAGCTGTTCCTGATTACTGTGATTGAGAGAGAGGGATATAGAGAGGGACAGAGAGAGTGAGAGAGGGATAGAGAGAGGCACCGAGTGAGAGTGGGATAGAGAGAAAGTAAGGGGCGTAGAAAGAGAGGGACTCGGCCGTAGCTCTGGCAGGGTGAGGGAGAGCTGCACTGGTCCCAGCACAGCGCCGGTGGCAGTGTTGGGGGAATACGGGAGGAAAGGAGGAGCTCACGCGATCGCTCGCTCGGCACGCCAGCAGTGCTCTCCGTCGCCATGGCAGCGGGGGACGAGGGTGAGTGCGTTTCTCTGATCCCACAGGCTGAGCAGCGTATGGGCTAACACAGGAAAGCAGCTTGTGTCTTCTGCTCTGAGAGCTCTCCTGTCCCAAAGCTGGACAGGGGTCAGCTGATGATTTGGGGGTGGGGGGTTGGGGGGGTTGGGGGGGTTATGAGGTTTGTTGGTGTGTTGGGGCATCCAACACGCCAGTGCTTTTTATGCTGGAGGAAATGAGTGAGGTTCTGTTTTTAGTGTTTCATTTCTATTGAAGAGTGTGTGGAAGGGAGAGTGTGCGCACACACACACACACGTTTGTGCACACTTACACATCCACACACTGGGATGAGGGCCTGCTGATATTGGTTTGGAGTGTCATGGAGTGCACTGGAATTGGCCAGTCCTCCTTCACTCATGTGGGAGCACACACACACACACACACACACACACACGCGCAGGTTTCTCCTCCTCCTCCTGGCGCCGGTGCAGACGTCCTCCTCCATTCGATGTTTCCTTTCACTTCTCTTAGCTGTGGGGTCCTGCGCTGAACAGAGTCAGGCTTGTTTAACCAGGAACCCCCTCCCCCCCCTGACCACCTCACAGTGTCCCCCGCGGACCAGTAATCACACAGAGAAGACCGGTGGCGTCTCAGGAGCGCTGCGGGGACTTCCAGTGATGTCACGTGCCAGCTCAGCTCTGTGGGGCTCAGTGCCGTGTGTGTAAGATTTGGTTTCTGCTGTGCCCCTCCTGGCCTTGCTCAAAGGGACTTTAACTGTCCAGGTTGTTTTAGGTGAAGGGCAATAAATGCCTCGTGTTCCAGAAGTTTCTTTTGTGTGGTTTGGCTCAGGAAAGATGTGGAACAGATTGACTGTCTTCAGATTGTTTAGTTTAATCCCTTTTTCTGCTTTCTGAGAACTGGAGAGGGAGAGGGAGAAGAAAAGTCAGGAGAGAGAGATAAAGAGCAACAGGCTGTGAGAATGATGTGGAACGAAGCGGGTGAAAGAGAGACTGAGCTACAGGGGGGTTGTGGGAGAGAAAGGGGAGATTATTTGGAATGAGCTCACTGGAAAATTTTGTACTTTTTTCCCCTGCACAGTAAAGAGACACACTAAAGCTCCCTGTAGTACAGAGCACACATGGGGGGGGGGTTCTCTGTTTTAGGCGGGTGTGGGGGTATTACATACACACACACACACACACACACACACTCTCTCTCACACTCTCAGCTGTGTCATTGCCCATTTTCTGACTCAGACTGAAGACTTCATCCAGGGTCCCACCCCCAGCACTCTTATGTATTTAACTTTAGCATTGTTATAACACGGTTAATGGGTGTATATGGATGTTAGCTGCATGAACGTGTGATGTGTATTACGGCTCTAGGTTGGCCTGAGGTGTATTCATATGTGATGTGTATGTAGTGCACTGGTGCAGTAGTGCTGTTGTAGTGCTGTTGGCCAGGTCTGGCCCTGTGCACACATAACTCAGCTGGATGCACTTACGTTCTGTTACACTGTAAATCACCATGGGCACGAGCGTGTGCCAAGTGGATGTAATGCACAGCCCCGCTGCTCCCGCTCTCAGCGGAGCGCTACAGTGTGTTTGGTCTGCCAGAGGGGTGTCGGCCTCTCGTTGAGGGCACCACTCGGGGGCGATGAGGGGTCTCCTGAATGAGCTCCAGGGTCTTACGTGGACCGGCCCGTTCAGCTGAAGGGTTCTGCAGTGGAGTTTTTACTGTCTGCCGGGTTTGGACTGTGCTGTGTTTGCGAACAGATTGATTAGGATAGGCCTGCTTTGGTTCTGATATGATTGGCTACTTCCTGTTACCACCATAAGGTCTCATCATGCACCAGCACACCTGCATCTTCGCCCAAAGGCCAGGATCATTCTAGATGATAAGCACAGCAATGGAATCTGTTTTTATGTTTTTGTGAAGCACCTGCAATTTTCCATTCTAAATATAAGGGCTGCAGATCGTTGTAAAAGGTTAATGTTTATTTTCCTGAAGGGGTCCCCCACTACTGCACCGGTGTTTCTGCAGAGCTCCGGACGCCCCGCCCCCACCCCGCCCTGCTCAGTTGGGCCCTTTCAGGTTTATTTTTGGCAGGTGGGGCGGTACAGTAAGCGGTGAGCCTGGGCATGCTCGGAGCCTAGCGCTCCACTCATGCAGTATCCGTTACCCTGGAACAAAAACCATTATTGTGATGGCGGAGGTAATAATCATAATAACAACAGCAGTAATTATTATAGGTGGTAATGAAAAGTAAGATTAGATCCCTTGAAATGCAATATGCACTGACCTGGTGGTTTTAATGTTAAGTGAGTGTTATTAATCGTAGAACTGAAGCGTAAGGGAGGTGTAATACAGGCACTGGGACAGCAGAGTGGCAGACTCATTTCTGTGGTGTGAATAGAGTGATCTCTGTAGAACAGAGCGGGGCTTCAGAGCGCAGAGGGGCCGATTCTGCAGCTGGAGACGGATAAGGAAGTTTGTGCAGCTGTGTGAATGTGCATCAGTCTCTGCCCTCGTAGCTCTGCTTCCCCCCCCCCCCACACACACACACACACACACACACACACGCAGACGCCTGCCACGCAGACACTGTCTGACCGGTCCCTGCAGCCCTCTGGGCCAAGCCGTGTGCGTGTGCGTGTGCGTGCGCGAGACAGCAGCGTGTTAGCCGTAGCACCAGGACCGGGATGGAGGCCTCAGCGAGACCCGTGTCACCGGCAGGGCTTCAGTTGCAGTGCTGAATGGGTGAGAGTAGCACTGAGGGAGCTCTGCATTTGAAGCCTGTGTCTTCCCACAATGCATTTGTAAATACCAGTTGCCGCTTTCCCACTCTACATCATACGCTGAGCACTACAAGAGAGCCAGCGACTCAGGCAGACTGGCACCACATTTTTGTGGACGACTGGCTCCCCTGCCGTCCGATGTCTTCCCCTCCCTTGTCAAATCAACACAACAAAAAACAAGCAGAACATAAATGCCTTCTGTGTAGGAGTAGTTTTCCATGTCTCTCAAGGGTACCCAATGACATATGCCAGATTTAGAAGTTAGGTTGTGGGAGTTCTGTACTGTTAAATTAGGGCAGTAGAGGGTACCACTCGGGTGTGTTTGAGAGGGAGATCCTGCAGTGTTAGAGTTGGTGAGCAGAGGGACGTATGGTGGGGTGAAGTTTGAGATTGTGTGCTGTGGGAATAGGGTTTGAAGGAGAGAGATGGAGAGATTTTTGTGGTGTGTATTTGAAAAATCAGTTTTTCTGAACATTCACCTCTCTGGGTTAATTACGGGATTTGGATCAGCCTGAATTGAAAGTTGTTGACAGGACTTTAAATCCAGGCCCTTTTTTTCTTCCCTGTGGAATTTTCCAGAGTGTTCCAGCTCTCTGGGATTGCTTTGAATAATTTCCTGTGCAGAGTTTGCAGTTTTGATTTTGATTATGTTCTGGTTCCCACCCAGAAGTGTGAGTACAGTCAGGTTGTGTGAGTGTGTGTGTGTGTGTGTGTGTGTGTGTGTGTGTGTGTGTGTGTCTGTGTCTGTGCCTGCGCCTGCGCCTGCGCCTGTGCCTGTGCCTGTGCCTGTGCCTGTGTGTCAGTGTCTGTACGTGTGTGCCTGTGCGTGTGAGTCTGTGCACTTGCGTCTGTGTCTGTCTGGCTCAGGGCAGGGATTTGCTGGTCATATGTGCAGACTGGCTGTTCTTCCTCCTTGGCAGTTGCTCTGAGTTGCTCTGTAATGAGGGATTAGGCCACGCTGGCTGTTATCCTCCAGTAACCAGATTAGAGCTGAAAGAGCACAGCAGACCCTGCTGATTGAACCTGAACCACCGGCATCACATAAACATACATACATACATACATACATACATACGTATACGCACACACATACTGTACAGTGTGCTCTTGTACTGTAACAGTGAACACGTGTTTTTGACACTACATACTGCAGGAGAGCTTGCGCAGGTCACACTCAGAGACTCTGCATCTCCCACTAAACACAGCTGCTCACCTGCAGGGCCTACTGAGTAGCTATGGACAGCGAATGTAGCGGTAACCCAGGGAGCCCAGGCTGGGTTAGACCCACACTAACCCAGGGGCATGGAGTCTGCTGATTGGCTGTCCACTGACTTTGGGCTCTTGGGTGATGTGTTTGTAATGGCTGGCCTCCCCAGCTTTGTGTTCTCAGCCCTGACCCAGGCAGACTGATTAACGCTGGCTGCGCTCTGTGTTGACTGCTGTCTGTGTGCAGTTCTGTGCTGTTTTTTGTGCTCAGGATACTGGTGTGAGGTAACAGGACCCCCTACCATGGCCAAATGAGTGTGGCAGGTTCCTTATGGGAGGTCCCCTATAATGGAGGGACGTGCAGAAAGTGGTTGTTACATTACATTTATTTAGCAGACACTTTTATCCAAAGTGACATACAAAAGTGCATATCGTGGTCAGTGGAACAACTACGTAATTGTTTCTCTAGAGAGGCAGTGTTTCCTTTTGAAGAGCAGATTTTTTTAAATGTTATTTCAAAAATTCTAATTCAGTGTTCCAGAACTCCATTGCTTTTAAAATACCAGTAGCATCAGCATTAGAATGTTCAGTGAAGAACATTCCAATCACATATTTGTGGTCTTACACCTTGAAAGGCTGAAAGGAGCATGAGGGCCGTACCCCTGCAGAACTGGGCTGGCAACAGCAGTACGGTGAGTCAGCTGGAGCCAGACTGAGAGCTTAGCCGCCCCTGCACGTGTGTTTGTGTTTAAAAGGACGTGCTGTACCACACAAACACTCACACATGCTCACAAATGCACACTCACACTGCCATATGCTCACAAATGCGCCCATACTCACACATTCTGATGTACTTCCACATTCTCTCAAATGCACACACTCGCACATTCTCACACACTCCCACTTGCTCACAAATGGGACATTGATGGTATAAATGGTAGAGTACTTGATAAAACCAGGCTTGGTTTGTTTGTTGTTTTGATATTCAGACACAAATGGATGTGTGATCAAGTCAGAGGTCGGACTTCCACGGTTGGGTTTCTGGAACAATTCAGCGGCCATAGAGTGACTGTTCAGCATGGAATGCTCAGCGATGTCAGCTGTTTCTAGTTGAGGCTGTAGAAAAAGCAGTCGTATGGTGGATGATTTTTGGTTTTCATATTTTACCCAGTGTGCGGTTTGGCATGTACTGTCCTAATGTGATTGATCCACAGTCTGAGGACTGATCCAGATTGCAGATGGAATTTTGCCTCATCATTAAAAAGGCTAAGCACAGGCTTTTTAATATAAAAAAAAGGAAAATAAATAAGCGGTTATAGATAAAACAGACGGCAGACCGTTCCCCTGCCTCCCCTCCCCTCTGTGCGCCGGCTCTCTCCGGCCTGTCAGATCTGAGAGACGCATCAGGCTGCGTAAATCACGCGTGAGTCCAGACGTCTGCGTCAGGGCCCCTCTCCTCCCGGTCTCCACGGCGATCTGTCTGATGCGTTTACGGTGTGGTGGGGAGGTCGCGTGCGGCCATGCAGTACCCTCCCCAGGCTGCTTTCTGGCCTCCTCCTGAACACCCGACTCGACGGCTGTCCAATGAAATTTACTCTTTTTCCTCTCGCTCTAGTTGGGAACGTGCAAATGTGGAACATACTGGACTTGGTGAATGAGGTGTGCTTGTCTGTACACTTTTGTGTGAGGGGCCGTGTTTCCCAGCCCTCTGTGTGGGTGTTAGTGTTGGTGTGTTGGGGCGGCGTGGTGAGTATATCTCTATAGCTACTGCTGTGTGCTGCTTTTATAGCTGCATTCAAATGCAGAATTCTTGCTAGTTGTCAAGCGAGCAGAAACTAAGCAGCATTTCTGTCCCTGTTTAATTCTGTGGCGACGGCATTATTACTGGTTTGAGTACGATTGTTATCGAGCGTGTAAATCTGAGTGTGAGTCACCAGCGTGCCGTGTGCATAACGGAGCCTTTGTCAGCTCTCTCCAGAGCGGAGGACCGGCTCGGGTTCCAGGTCTTGTGTTCTCATCAGGAGAAAGTTCCGGAGAGTGGCTTCCAAGGCCGTAACTGCCGTCGTGCAGGGTGGTGACACAGCCCACAGGGTTTACGGCAGGTCCCAGAAGAGTGGAGCTGTACCTCAGGCTCACATTACACAGCCTGAGTGTGGGGTTGGCTCTCCTGGTTCTTTGTGTTGAAGAGAAAATCCAGTGCTGCCACCATGTGGACACTTGTAGTATTGCTTTGGAGAAGGACTATATTGTCCTGCTACGCAGTGTAGTTTGAGAATATTGGGCTTTTTGTCTGTGGTATGAATGTCAGTGTTACACTGAGTCTGGTATTTAAATTATTTACAAGAAATGAAAATGATAAACCATTAGCATTCTTGACATTAATATTTTGTTTATGGGTATTTGAATTGACCAAGTTCAGGTACAGGGGTTGTGTTGTGCAGTGACGGGTTACCTCTTGAGCACACATTTGATTCCTCTTCAGCAGAGCAGTGAAAGGCTGCCATGAGCTCAGCTAACCATCCCCAGGCACACCTTTGTGCACGCATACACACACGCACAAACACACGCACAAACACACACACACATACAGCACGCACACACACACACAGCACGCGCACACACACACACACACACACACACACAGCACGCACACACACACAAACACACACACACACAGCACGCACACACACACACACACACACACACACACACACAGCACGCACACACACACACACAGCTTGTACAAGCACATGCACGCACACACAGGCTTACGCACATAGTCATTCTTAAACGCACGCGTGCTCACACACACACACACACCATCACATAACCCTGTATGCATGCACAAACACACAGGTCCAGAAATCCTGCACACCATTTCTCTTGTAGTCCCAGCTGGACTATTAGTCTGGGTCAGCAGTTCAGGTTTGTGCTCCTTGGGGTGTATGAAGGGTCTTGTGTTACACGTTACACTCTGAGTCCCTCCCCTCCTCTCAGTCCCCCCTGTCTCTCAGCGCCAGGGAGTTTCCATGACAACGCTTCTCTGGGCCTGGAATCTCATCTCCTGTGTGTGTGTGTGTGTGTGTGTGTGTGCATGCCTGTGTGTGGTTAAGATTGGATATCAGTGGATACTCATATTATGAAATGTCAGGTCTATTGCCAGCGGGTGAAGACCATATTGTGAATCGTGTTCAGTTGTGTTCAGATCAAGCACAGCACTGTTATCCTGAGTGTTCACCTGCAGGCACCGTAGCTCTCAACGTCTTCCTAGCGATTGCACCGAGCGTAACAGTGTAAATGAAGATGAGAATCTTGGCTAATGATCTTTGAATTTGGCTAATGATTACTGGTCTTAACAGGCTGTGTTCTGTTGTTTTTCCTGTGGGATATTGAGCTTGTTAGCGTCACCTGCTCCATTTGAACTGTTGATATTTCTTCAGAAATTAGAAAATCAGTCAAATTTTCCAGCAGTCAAAAAAGAAAAAATAACATAAACCCTGTCGGGAAGTGCATTAACCACTCTTATTTACAAATAAAAATAAAAACTTCAAATTTGGCAAATGATGTTCTCACTGTTTACTCTCAGATGCTAGTTCATTATTCAGCGTTAAGTTGTGATCACTGCGATTCAGCACATCCACTCTTCCGTTTAGCACAGTGGTAGGAAGTCATTTCTGATCGTTGCAGTAATTGTGCGTAAAATAAAGGTCACGGGAGGTTATTCATTATCGGCTGGTTGGGACAGCTGTGCTCGTCAGTGCCCCCTGCCCTGCCCTGCCTTCCCCTCCCCAAGGGACGTCGCCGCGTGTCGTCATGGCAACAGCCGCAGCGGTCTTTCTGCAGTGCTACCTGCCACGCCTCCCACAAGTCTAGCACCGTCAGCTGCTCCCCGCAGGTCCTCTGACCCCCCCCCCCCCATCCAGCCCCCCCCGTCCCAACGGGCCCTGACCAGACAGGAACGCCACGCGCTCATTGACTGACTCATTTGGTTGGGATGCTCATCGGTCTGTAGCCATGGCAACCGCTACGGAAAACAGACTCCTAGTAAGGAGAGCAGCCCTCATTCTGCACAGCCTGAGAGAGGCGCAGCACCCTGAGCGAGGCTCTGCTGGGCTTACACACCTTACAGACCAAGGCGCAAATCCTCCGTCACCAAGCAGCCCTGTCTGAAGCCACGCTCGCACTTCACTGCCTCTCTCTTCTCACACGCGTCCTTTTCATTTCCTCAGGCAACCCTGTGGGAATTGGGCACTGCTTCCAGTGCCCTTGTTAAACCCGCTCTCTCTCTCTCACACACACACACACACACACACACACACACACAAGTGCACCTGTCCCCAGCACTGCCCGCTGATGGGCAGCCTTTGTCTGGTGTGCGGGTGGAGTTGGCTGTGGGGGTGTGGTTGGGCGAGGTACAGCTCCGCGTGCTAAACTGTTAAAATCTTATCTGGGTTTCCTCTGTCTGGGGCAAGGAGCCGAGGGCCCGCCTCCTGAAGGGCGGGATTAGGAATACTGCGCTCCGCTACTGCACTGGCTGCAAGACTATGATGTCACTCTCTCACCGATTGGCTGCTTGGCCCCAGGGGGAGGAGGGGGAAGAGAGGAGGGTGGAGGGGAGGGGGTTTAAGAAAAATGCCGGCACAAGCCTGGGTGGAGTTTTCGGCGAGCGGAGCCCACAGGAGCGCGTCTGTCCTCCTTCGCCTGCGTCCCGCAATGTAACCCCCCCCCCCCCCGCCCAGCCCCCGATTCCGGGACGGGACAGCGGAGCGCGGAGCGCCGGGGAGCCCTCGCACCCCCCTCCTGCCGTTTTCAGGTCTGCCGAAAGCATGAGGCGTCTCATCTGCAAGAAGATCTGCGACTGTGAGTGGAGCTGGGCGGGGCGGGACGGGGCGGGACGGGGGGGCGGGGGCGCCACGGGCGCCGCGATGTCCCGTCTGCTTTTTGCGTGGGGAGGAAGGGCTCTTCGGGCTGGGGAGACCGCGGTTATGTGAGGGGTGGTGGCTGCCGCAGTGAACGCTTTTGGTGCATTTCTTAACGTGACAGCCTGGTTGTCACGGAGACTGAAGCATTTCTGCAGTGACAGGTTGACTGTTCCTGCTCTAGTGTATCTGATTGAGGGTTGGGGCAGATGGCTGTTTCGGCAGTGTGTGTGTGCATGTGCGTGTGTGTATACCTGTGTGTGTGCGCGTCTGTTTGTACTTGTGTGTGTGTACACGCTTGTGCTTGTGCGTGTGTGTGTGTGTGTGTGTGTGTGTGTGTGTGCACGTGTACCTGTGTGTGTGGGTGTGTGTGCACGTGTACCTGTGTGTGTGGGTGTGCGTACTGCAGCATTACAGAGCTGATGTGTTTGCTGTGAGGCAGCAGGCAGCACTGGGGGCTGTATCAGGGTTTAATGCTGCATTGCTGGTTTCCTTATGGCCAGCAGGCCCCACCACATGCTGCTGTCCAGGAAAGATAATCTCTATTGACCTCTCTGGAGGCTCCCACCCTGACATCAGCACATCGTCTCTGTCCTGACACTGTCTCTTCTCCTCTCTCTCATTTCTGCTCCTCCCTCCTCCCTCATCTCTCTCCTCCTCTCCGTTCTTTCCTCTTCTCCAGACAAAAGTTTTGACGATGACGATTCTGTGGACGGGAGCCGGTCCTCCTCTGCCCAGCCGGCCTTCAAGGTCCCGGCCGCCAAGAAGCCCACGAACCAGAGTGCCACCCGCAGGCCGAGCGCCGCCGGCGCCGTTAAGCCCGGAGGTAAGGCGCTGATGTTTCCACGGCGATGGCGTGCAGAGCCAGAGTAAGGGATGTGCACTCATTCAGGGGCACAACGTTTGACTTCTGCATGGTTTTCTAGGGCTAACATCTGAATACTCACCCCCCCACCCATCCAGAGTGCGGGCAGAACTGCTGCTCCTTCTGCGTACAGCCAATCACCTTTTACTGGCAGCAAGGCCAGCTTTTACCGACGGCCTGACAGAACAGTAAATAATACAAAAGATACGCAGTGTCAGCAGGCCATTTATAAGCCCGGAAACGAGTGTCCCTGTCACTGTGAACCCTGACAGACGGGAGTAATGAATGTGCTCAAACCCCGGTGTGTCATGTCCCGATTCCCTCCGTCGGGAGCTGGAGGAAACGAGCGTTTTCACCGGCGCTCCCTCCGGTCCGTGTGGAGCTGCTAATGAATTACGGCCTGCCGTCTACCAGCGCCCGGCGGGTTCTCCACCCCGCGCGGGGCGTCCAGAGCGCAGAGCCGCCCCTTCTCCTCGCTGCTCGGCCCTTCGCTATTCTTGGCTTTCCGGGGAAAAAAAAGGGGGGCGACCGATGCGAGGCTCGGGCTGAGCCAGCAGAGGGCTGCGGTTTCTGCTGCGGTTATGAGTCTGTGTGCCTCCCGGCTTCAGCGGAGCTGCCCCACTGCATGCTGGGATCACCCTTCCCTGCAGAGGTGATTGCTGGTTGGGGTGGTGAAGGTGAATAAATAAGCACAGCTGATGTAGCCCTCTCTTAGCTTCGTGTTTCTGATTGGACATGGCTGGGATTAGCCAGCCAGTCACCTGTGTCAGTCTTAATGACAGCCTGTCAGCTGTGGCTGTGCTGGCTGCACAGGGGCCTGAGGACCGGCCCTGTTACCCCGTCCCTCAGGCCCAGAGCTGCCTCAGCTCTCGGCCTGTTACCCCGTCCCTCAGGCCCAGAGCTGCCTCAGCTCTCATTAGCAGTCCTCTCTCTTTCTGAAGGGCAGTTCATTTCTCCGCGGCCGAGCGGCGTTTCATTAAAGACTGGCCTCTGAGCGTCCGCTGCTCGCGCAGGCAATCAGGGCTTTCTCTCCTTTAAGTGGAGACTCCACTGTCTTCCCCCTCCCCCTCTTCCACTTTCCATTAGCTCATGTGCTGCATTTCCCTGGAATATCCGATTGGATTTTTGGGGGCGAATGGGGGGGGGGGGGGTAGTTTCTCAATTTTGTATCAAAACGGCCAATTTCCATTCTGTCTCTTCACAGTACACCAGCCCTTTTTCATTTCCCACCTGTCACTTTTAGCTGAAACGCGTATGGATTTTGGACTGCCCAAACAGACCAATGGAGCGAGAGTGGGGCACATTTTGTGCAGGGTCATAGGTCACGTGTCCCCTCCCACCGAGCGGAGGATCCTTTCGGAGGGGCGTTTTTAAATGTGTGATGGAGGGAAAACTGTGCTCATCAGTCACTCTATCCTGTCATGCTATGGAGGTGCTCATCTGCCAGCGTGAACCAGCAAAGGGCGCATCATTTGTGCCATTGGTTACTATGGTAACATGTTAGAGGAAAAAAAGGCCTGAAAGTTGAGCGCTTTGGGTTGATTGTGGTTCTGTATCTCCTCATGGTCCCTCTGTCTGGTCATCTGTGCTTTCCAGATGGTCCTATTGCAGCTGACAGTGTCACTGAGGAAAACATTCCAAAATAAGAGTCCCAGCTCTCTGCCCTTTTTAGAGAGTGAGATCTCACCAAACCCACTCACTGCATTTGTGGAGCTGCCGTGTACTGTCACTGATTTGTTACTGAAGCATATTAAGACTATGCTGTGCTAAAGCACATGGTGCTGCCTGTATTTGGGTTCATGAAATCCTGCTCCTTGTCTTATGCCAGTACACCACACCACCACCATCAAGTCTACAGCATAAGAGACAGGCGTATGATAACTGACCTGAGGTGTTCTGGACTTGTAGTTGAAGGGTTGTGCTTGTGAATTCACGTAACTGCAGAGTGCTCTCCCTCCCCCTTCTCTCTCCACAGGGCCCTCTAAGGACGGGGCAGGGGGCATCGACGAGGAGGACTTCATCAAGGCCTTCACGGACGTCCCCGACGTGCAGGTTAGCGTGGCTGTGTGATGAGTGCAGCTATGTTCCCGCACAAAGTGTGGAAACTTGGGAAAGTAGCAGCGCCTTTGCTCAATTTCACTCCAGCAGATGTTCGGGTGCATTTAAACGGATGAAGTGTAAAATAAATTGAGCTGTGTATATCATTCCATGTAAGGCCGTTCTGTCAGGAAAAGAAACAATTGAAAGTAACGTGTCACTGATAAAGTGTGAAAGCGTCGCGTCTCGAAGGAGCCCTCCTTTACCGTGCCCTCCTGCGTTCCCCCCTGGCGTGCGCAGCGTATCAGCTCTCAGAAGGAGATAAAGGCCAGATTACACACAATGTAGGCCAGGCTGTCTCCACGAGCTGCTGCTGCTGCTATCGCACCTTGTGTGTCACCTCGGGGGGTTCCTGTGTGATGGCGATGCCCTGCTCACTCACTCACACTCCTCAGCCGAGGAAGGATTCCTCCTCAGTTCTGTGTGTCACGGTGAAGGGGACCTTCCCCTGCTCTGGGGAATGAATTGTGTTCGTTCCCCAGGCCCTGTCACTAAATACAAACAGAGGAAGTGACAGCTGGGGAATCCGTAGAGCAGTGGTTCCCGACCTCGGTCCTGGGGTTACCTGTGTTTGCTATTTTTCATTCCATCCACATTCCCATAATTTTAACAAGCTGTTATTTTTTAGTAATTAGGTGCCTTTTGTGTTTATAGGGATATTTGTAGGATTGCAATTGTGGTTGGAAGATTTGTACAGAGATTGTGAAATGCATTGAGTACGTGCATCTTTCAAAGCAATCAATATATTATAGAACATGTCTCATGTATACAATATACCAGTTTACAGTGTATCTCTATTTTAACTGCCAAAAACCCCAAGAGATTGCAACTGTTTGTGGGTTGTCCCTCCTCTGTAATCATTTAACTGTGAAGGGCTTCCAAGCTAAGATTGCATTCCTCTTTAGCGCCTGCCTGATTTAATCTGTCATAGGCCTAAATGCACACAGAGCACCTCCATGTGCCTTTGCCAAATAGTCAGAGTGAAGCCACAGTTTTGGTTTATTCTAGCATAGCAGGGACAACCAGGACAAAGGCAGTTGCAATCCCATCATGCACCCTGCTGCTGCAGAGAGGCTGAAGCTATGCAGGTGTGGGCTCGATTAGTGCTAGGATGGAAGACCTGGGAAAACCAAGGGCTTGATTTGCTAAGACCTTTAGCTTGTGCAAAAATCTTTTAGCACAAGCAAAACCAGTAAAATGACTAATGATTGGTCATGGCGTTTGTTTTGCACCAATCACTGGTTGTGTTATTAGTCTTGTGAGCCTGCCCCCATCACTGCGGTGTGCTTTGAGCTCATGAGAGGAAAAGGGCCAAATAAATACAATCCATCATCTGTGTCACTATCATTATATAACAAGGGCATTCAGTGCTGGAGCACTTTGGTTAATCCAAGTTATATGCCTGCTCATTTATCTATTATTGACCACGTACTGTTTAAATATCCAGTTCAGCCACAAGCCATTTCCTCAAGTCACTAAAAACAAAATAATTATAATAAATGTGAGGCAACTGTACAGAGTGAGGCCAAAAATGAAAATGTAGTCATTAAAGAATTGATATAGTATAATGTGAGATGCATGTGGTATATTAGGGCTTCTCAACTTACAGCACAGGAGCCAATAGTGGTCCAGCATAGACATACTTTTGGCTCCTAGATCATCCAGAAGACAGAAAAGTTCTCTTCAGTTCAAGAAGTGATTGAAAAACCCTGTGGTATATACTATGATGCATTGTTTTAATGTGTAAATTGTAACTGTGAATTTGCTGTCTTACTGGGAAGGGGAACATGATCCTGACGTGCTTCTATCTGTAGATCTACTCCGCACGAGACCTGGAGGACAACCTGAACAAGATCCGAGAGATCCTGTCTGACGACAAGCACGACTGGGACCAGAGGGCCATTGCAGTGAGCGTCTTGCACCTCCACTCCCTCCTCCGGAGCGAATTTCCTGGATACGGTTACCAGGCATCGACAAAACTCCCAGGAGCTAAAATTGGAGCATTTTAACATTTGGGATGTTCTGTACAAGTTGCAGGTCCTGGCCTCGGCCTCGAGGACACTGTGAACACACCGGCGGGGTGTTAAACACTCAGTGTGGGGCTCAAAATGGGCTGGCTGTGGGTAACCATGGCAACAACCTCTGCCTATGGTCTTGTCCTTGCAGAACCACGGGTGTGACCGTTTGCGCCTTCACACCGAGAGAAATCGGTTTTGTTCTGAGATGCCGTCTCTGGCTCATGGGCTGCAGTCACACAGTTCACAGCCAGGCCTCTGAGCCTGCTCAGATCAGACAGCGGAATGGCGGCCTTTTCCCCGCTCCACACGCGTTCTGTAGGGTCTTCGGTCTGCATTGTGTGCGCTTTTTAGCACCGGAGTCCTCTGCGATGCCCGCGGTCTCTGATTGGTCCTTCTTTGCGCTCTCTCTGCCTCGCTTGCAGCTGAAGAAGGTGCGGTCGCTGCTGGTTGCCGGGGCGACGGACTACGACTGCTTCTACCAGCACCTGCGCCTGCTGGACGGCGCCTTCAAGCTGTCGGCCAAGGACCTGCGGTCCCAGGTGGTGCGGGAAGCCTGCATCACTGTGGCGTGAGTACTTCCGGGTCAGGGAGCAGCGATGACAGGATGTTCACCACAGTGTCAGGTCAATGCTTTGGTAACACGGCACACTTTCATGGTAACTGACTCAATGGGAAGACTCCTGTGTTCTGCCATATATGAACATGGAAAAGGCTTTGGGAAATGATCTCACCTGTTGCAGTAGTGAAGTTCGTCATCCAAACACATATAAGGTGCCGGGCATCTGATATAATCAGACTGTGGGGAACAGGCTGAGGTGCAGGACTCAGGCTTAATGCTGTGTTGATGGAAAAGGGCATCCCTGTATGTCAGTGATCTTGATAGCAGGATCACTGTGTTTTTAGAAGCTGTATTTTATCATCAGCTTTAAAAAACCACTTTGGTCCACGGTCCAGACTTTCATTGTGTGTAACTGTGTGATTTAAAATCATGCCCTCATGCTTCAGTGTATGACTTTCACTGTTTGTGCTTGTATTTTATAAATCGCCATCTCTCCACAGTTCAGTTCAGTGTATGACTTTCACTGTGTGTGTGTGTGTGTGTGTATGTGCATGTGTGTTTTATAAACAGGCATCTCTCCACGGTTCTGGGCAACAAGTTTGACCACGGGGCTGAGGCCATAGTTCCCATCCTCTTCAACCTCATCCCCAACTGCGCCAAGGTGATGGCCACGTCGGGCGTGTCCGCCATACGCTTCATCATTCGGGTGAGTTCACCTCCTCCTCAGCGCACGCTGAACAGCACACGCTTTTGGTTTGAATCCCGTTGGAGCACTGCTGTTCCCTGAGCAAGCTACCAAACCTGAGCTGCATGGCTATGCAGAAATGCTAATGTTGAAAATACTGTGTAGACTAAAGTAGTAGTAGTCCTACTAAAGTAGTTCTTTTGTTGTTGTTGTTGTTGTTGTTGAAGGACATTTGGTCATGAAATATTTGATGCATATGGTTCTGTCTCCTACCTCCAGCACACCCACGTTCCCAGGCTCATCCCCTTGATAACCAGTAACTGCACATCCAAATCTGTTTCTGTGAGGAGGTGAGCACGACTCGCCTTTTTCCGCTTGTGTTTCGTCTCCTTTGGCCACGCAGTAGATTTGCCTGGCCTGGGTCACCTCGTATGTTATGTCAGGGATTGACAAGACCTCCTCGGCAGACAGTCAGTAGTGGAGATAAGGAACAGTAACTTGAGTTTTATTGTTGGCTGACTGGATTGCCTCTGGGATAAACACAAATTTTCTTCTGGTAAAACGGAGAACTTTCACCTGAGACAAATCTGATAACTTTTGGCTTTTCACCAATAATAAAGCCCTTGTAGGTCCTGATTTCAATGTCTTTGCGTGTGGAATCTTTATATGATGCGCTAGATCAGTGCAGGTTATGCATGGGAGGCACAGTGAGATGTGGTTGTACTCGTACTCAAACCCTGGACAGACCTGCTCAGGAGTTGGATGGTAACAAGTCTGAACCTTTGACCCACAGGCGCTGTTATGACTTCCTGGACCTGCTGCTGCAAGAGTGGCAGACCCATTCGCTGGAGAGGTGAGACGAGGGACCGCCCCCTGTCAGAGCAGGAAGGGGAGGGGCCGCCTCTCCTGTTAGAGTGGTCTGCTCCTTCGTGCTCATCTTCATAGCCCAGCTCTGCGCCCTCCTATCTCAGCGATCAAGTGACTGGCTGCATTTCTGTCTCCGCAGACACACGGCCGTCATGGTGGAGAGCATAAAGAAGGGAATCAGGGATGCAGACGCCGAGGCCAGGGTGGAGGCCCGGAAGTAAGCCCCGCCTCCCAATAAAAGCCACGCCCCCTGCACCGTCCCCACGCTCCTACATGCCGCTGACGCTGTGCCTCCCTCTCTCTCTCTCTCCCGCAGGGCGTACTGGGGCCTGCGGAACCACTTTCCCGCCGAGGCGGACAGCCTGTACAACTCCCTGGAGTCCTCGTACCAGCGCAACCTGCAGTCCTGCCTGCGCAGCTCCGGCAGCGCCGCCTCGCTCCCCCAGTCCGACCGCTCGTCCTCCAGCTCCCAGGAGAGCCTCAAGTAATGAGCACGAGTGCGCCTATTGAACTGATGCCGATGCCTGTTATTGTAATACTGGTGATGATACTGTTTACTGTCTGAAATTGTGATGGTGGTGATGGGGAAAGATAAAGGGCTGCTGGGTGACTCATCCTGTTAAGGCTCTGCTCTACTGTATGGATGGGCCCAACTGTCCAGGTGCAAATCTCCACCTTGCCGACACTGACCAGGCATCACCCAAATTTAGGGAGGGTTCAGACTGGCCAGATTTGTCTCTCGTTGCTCTCTGGTGGCCAATGCTGGTCACACGGGTGCCCAGGGTTCTGCTTGCCATAGCTGTGCATGAAGCGTCTTCTCCAGACCAATATCTGTGCAAATGTGACTCATGGGCTGCTGTGTGAAAAGAAGCAGCTGGTCACATCTCCTACTTTGGAGGATAGGATGTGCTTATCTACACTCTCCCGCATCGGATTTCGTTATTTGTGATTTTGCTGTGAAGTTGGAACAGTTCTTCCTAACAACATGGTGCTTTTGATTCCGCAATCATAGGCAGACATGAAAGCAATGAGCCCCTTCTCTCTCTTTATTTCTCCAAAAGCTGTAAAGTTTTTGGCATTAATGAGCGAGGCTGAGGAGGCGAGCAGACTCTTTTTACCGCCCGACTGCGACTCGACTGCAGAAAGGCCCCCGCGGACATCACGCACGGATCGCTGTGTGCGGCCGCGACGCATTTATTTCAGTCCCCCCTTTGCGTTTCTGCAGAAAGGAAGGAGAGCAGAGCTCTGGTCTCGAGGCGGGCCCGGGGACCGTCTCGGGCTCCAAAGCCTCTGCCACTGGCGCCCGGCCGTAGTCTGGCCAAGCTTAAGCTCTCCAGAGAGACCAGTCACATGTCCTTCATTTCACAGGCCCAGGTTTTCTTAGCAGGAGCTCCCCGCTATATGAGGTTCCTCTGCTTTTCTGGCCTCGTCTTCCATTTTGTAAAAAAAACTAACCAGACTGCAGGCTCTGAGAGCTGGAATTTCCAACAGCCTTTAATCTTAAAAAGTGTGTTTGCCTGCCCTTTGGGTAAGATGTTTTGTTGTCGGTTTTTCTTGAAAGCGGAGTGAGAGCTGGCGAGGGAGAGAGTGAGAGAGAAAGAGAGAATCCTGTCCTGACATTTGTTGTCTTTGTTCCGCAGTCGCCCTCTGTCATCCAAGTGGTCTGCGGCTCCAGGGAGAGGTAATATTTTAGGTGCACCTGGATCTGTTCACCCTAATGCTAATACGTCTTGCTGTCCTCACGTGTAGAGCACAAGGCAAATGAGAGCATTGAACACGTGCAGCCGTTTGAATGGACAGCACCTGTGAACGATGACTCTGTTGACTCCGCCCCTTCTCTCCCTCCAGTTCCCGTCGGCGCCAGGACGACCGGCTCGCCTGGGTCCCTGCAGCGCTCCCGCAGCGACGTTGACGTCAACGCCGCCGCCGGGGCCAAGGCCCGACACGGCGGGCAGGCGGGGGGCGCCAGCCGCCTGAACGCCTCGGGGCTGCCCCCGGGGTCCTACGCCTCCCTGGGTAAGGCCTTCCAGAGGTCAGGAGGGTCAGGGCCGATGTACGAGAGGGCACCTTTCCAGGACAGCTAGAGACAGCCAGACTTTAACCAGCCACCTGTTGCCACCTCCTCTAAATAGCAAGACTGGAAAATGGTTTTGTTGTTATTGTTAAGCAGTTAGGGTACAGCTGCTTATAGGAATTCCCATAAAGTTCGCTGAAAAGCAAACCCCCGAGCAGTGCCTTTGCTTTATTGTGTCAGTTTTTCTCCATAAGAAGCTGTAGTCTTTGCCCGCACTGAGCCAGGTTCAGGGCAAGGGTCAGTTGTTGTGAGTGGTTGAGTGACATTTACCTTTCTTTTAAAACATTCATCAAGGGCAGTCCTTTGGTTAAGACTCGGTTATTGGCACATTGCGTAAAATGCAGGAAATCTATGCAATGAATGCATTTAAAAGAAGCTTCCTTTTCCAGTCACCCACACACCATCTGGTTTTCTGTTCAGCAGTCTGCTTCCTTCTGCTCTGACTCCTGCACACTGCTACCCCACAGCACATGGCCTGTCTGCTCTTTGCTGCTGTGTGTGTGTGTGTGTGTGTGTGCGTGTGCGCGCTTCTGTGCAACTGTGCATGCTCTTCTGTGAGCGTTCCCTTGTGTTTCCCCAGTCTTTTATATCTGCATGTGTGAATGTGAGTGTGTGTGTGTGTGTCTGTGTGAGAGAGAGAGAGGTTTATGTGCCTCATTATTAAACGGTATGAGGATGTAATGGTGTGTGTGTGTGCGCGCGTGTATGAACGCACTGCTTGGCTTTCTCTTCCTGCATTAACACAGACGCTCTACCCTTCTCTTTCTCCTTGCCAGACAACGCGTCTGATAAAATGGATGGTAAGATCATCTTACCCTGTCTGCTTCCAGCTTCCCCCCTTCACCCCTCCTATTCTTCTGTTTTTTTGTTTGAGACCCTCTACATTTGACCTCACCTCACTTGACATCACCAGTTTATTGCATTATCCCTTCTTGATACAGTGTCATGATAGGATAAGTGTATACCTGTCATTTATCATTTTACTAAACTGTATCAAGCCTAATCGGCAAATGACTTGATAAAGACACTAACGTGTTTGTATTGCACATAGGTTGCACACTATACGTCAGTATTTTAAAACATAGTCATATTTTTAAATATTCAGATATTTTAATGCATTTATTTATATTAATGTATTCAGTCATTGCTCTGCCTAAACTGCACGTGTCAGCTGAATTAAGAACATCTTAGTGTTTGTATTTCATGACAGACCACTTTCTAATTAATAATGGGCTTGGATATCACTCCCAAACTTCTTTTCTGGGATGACGTAAGACTTGAAAGCCATTGGTGTGGCATCTAGTCTTGGCTTTTGAGCTTTTTCTTCGTAGACCACAGTGGGCTCTTTGTGGTAGTCTTATTTGCTGTACGCAGCAGTTTAATCAGACTAGAACCAAGGCAACTCTGGTACTGTACTGTAACCACTGACATTTTATGGCCCAGAGGATTATGGGTGGTGTCAAATTTGCCCCAGTACTTGATTTTACATTGATACACATTTCTCAGGTTCTGCACTGCCTATAAAGCATAGGCAAAGCTCTGTATGTGATCAGTCTTGGCATCTGCCATATACTATTTGATGATATGTTGGGCTACATTTCAAGAAGAAGCTGGCCACAGATGTATTTGTATTTCCGCATAAAGTACACGTTGACTCTGACACAAGAATTTAAGGTTTGGTGTTTACTAGGATTATTGCTACAGAGAGAATATGCAAAGAAACCATAACGTTTTTAAGGCAGGGTTACATCTCAACCCATAAAAACTGGCAGACTCCTAGCCTGTTTTTAACAAGCATAAAAGTGTGGAGCTTGTCCCTACGAAAACGAATGGTTTCAATTGATCTACATGTTCCGCCCTAAATTATACGGAGAAAGCGTATCAGATATGAATAAATGAACATTAGTCTAGTGGACATTGCTTTGTCAAAGTGACGTCTTAAAAATTTAATGAATTGGGCAAGGACGCTGAATTTAATTAATTGTGAGGTACAATCGATTAAATAAACCACGCTGGCAGGGATCATCTTGTATAGAAAATATTCGTCGACTTGCATGACTAGGAGCCAGTAAATGTTTTTGGCGCCAGACAGGCTGAGTATTAAGAACCGTGCTAACGGACTGTGATTGTCCTCAACATCACATGTTTACAACTAGTCAACGATGTGTTCTGTTGGACTGTGTTTACCTATGTCGCCCGTGTATTTCATTCCATCTTTTGATCTAATGGTCACCATTTCCTTTGTTCGTTCCCATATAGACTAATATAATACTATAATCTGATCGCATTTTACAAAGCGGACGCCTCCTTCAGCCGAATATTATGCTGTGATGGGATAGCTGCCATGTCATGTGGAATAGCAGGCCTATAGTTGAAGCCAGGCCTTATTACAAGAATTTCATTTTTCAAATATGCCTAGTAGACCTATTGACGTTGCCGAAAGCCGTTGGAAACTATCTAATGTATGTATGTAATGTAATGTATTGGACTTTACCGTGTTTTCACTAACGAGCGATATTCTGTTAGACGTTCGTCAACCAGCTTTCCCATTACAATCAGGCAATCACACATTTTCATTTTACGTGAATGGAAGACATAAGATTGGGCCATGCGCCGCGCCGTTCTAGATTAAGTGCACATGTTGCTCAAGTAAAGCCATTCATCTAACGTAGATTACGTTTTTTGTATTCTCTCGGACAAATTTCCGTTAGTCTTTCGGAAGCGTGCATTCTGTCTGTCAGTCTGCGACGTTTTTTGTCAGTATGTCTGTTTTTCTATCACCCAGTAACCTACGAAACTATTTTCTATTTCAGAAATCAAACGTCAAAAACACTGAAAGCAAAAAATCTTCTTTATTCTTTTCCATTCGATCTCGCTTACTTTCGTCTAAATATAATAGTTTCAACTCCACGTTTCGATGGTAATTGTCGCCCCCTGCTGCTGATTTTTGAAATTGACGCGCCACATTCTTTGTCCGTGCAGGTCGACTGCGCTCCAAACAGACCCTCTCCACAGTGTCAGGGACCCCAGCCAGCTGTCAGGTGGATTCCAGGAGTCGCAGTCGAACCAAAATGGTCTCCCAGTCCCAGCGTAAGTACTGCACCCCATGACGTTCTTCTCCTGTGAATTTACTTGGTACCATTACCTGTAAATTTCTGTGGAGTTTGGTGTTGTAAATCGGCACACCAAAGCCTAATGGTACAACTGCTTCTGTTATTTTTCTATTCTTCTCCTTTTTCATTTTTGTGCCCTTGCTGTAGGTTCTGAAGATTCAGATTGCACGCCAGGTATTTTATCACACATGCAGACGTGTGCGTGCATGCGTCTGTGGTTTTAAGTTTTTTCTGTGCAGTTTTCTGGATTCTTGCTGTGGTGTTCATTTAATGGGAAGTTTGTGTCTGGTTCTTTGCATGTTCTTTTTTTAAGTGTTCACTTGTGGTGTAAACAGTTGCAGGAGTCCATATCTATCTGTGGGTCTGAATGTGCAGTTTCACATCCTCCAGTGATGTCCAGTGTTAAGGACTGTGTGCAGTGCAGCCAGCGCAGTAGCAATAGTGATGTCACACTGGGCATTAGGCTGAACTTGGCACACAGGCTTCATCTGGCACCACCCATACAGTCACCTTGTCCACGTGCGAGATAAACCCTTTTCCGAATTAAGAAGTCTTCTGCTTCACGATGATGGCATTGACGATGAAGTCATTTTGCTGTACTGTGTGTGTGAGTGTCTGTGTGTGTTATTACTTGCAGCGAAAAAGCACTGCAACATATTTATTTATTCTCTCTGTAATCCTGCTATGATACATGTTACCTTAAGCAGCTTTGCCTATTCTACATGGCAGCGCTGTCCCAGAATGCACTGCTCAATCTCTCTTCTTGACCCACCTCCCCTAACCCAATAATTAAATGAAATCCGCACTTTAGTGCTTTAATTTATTTTTTAATTTGCGCTGTCAGTCTGACCCGTGCTCAGTTTCTATCTAAAGAGAGCTGTTTAGGGCGTGTAGTCAGGATGCATGCTATCAGTCATACAGATTAATGTGCTCTCCCTGACTCCGCCTTCGCACCCCGCCCCAATGACCCCGATCTTAACTCTGCCTTCCCCGCTGACTCAGGATCTCAGTCTGCTGCCCCTGGCGGTGGTAAGAGCCTCCTAATCCTCCCTGTGTTTCCATGGCATCGTCCCTGTGGCCCTTTGTTTAGTTTCCCACGTTCCCCGTCTCCACACGCCCTCGCCGTCATGGTCGCCATGGTCACCGCTGGCTCCACCCTGTGTTTGCTCTTTCCATCGCTCTGCGTATGCTTTTTATCAGCTGACATTCCTGCTCTTATTCTGTCGCAATGTTCTGCCCTGTTATCTCATAAAGCAGTCGAGTGCTGGTTTGCTTTCTTTTCTTTATTTGCGGAAAGTGACGGTGAGGGGGTGGGGGGTGGGGGCTTGCTATAGGTGTTCAGTCAGGGTTTTGTCTTATATCTTTTTGATTTTCATTTATTTATTTGCACTCATCATATAAAAATTACAAAATAACAAATACACTTACTTAAAATAGTACAAAGAGAGCTATTTTAAAAAGTGAGATGCTAAAATGAGAAACAATTTGTAGAGTATTGAGTGCAAGGATTACCCATTAAGCCAGCAATAGCTGGCTCATTTTCAGTGGGGTCCGAGACTGGACTATTAAAATAACTAAATATACAATAAATATACAAATCTTAATCTCTACATTTAAAAATATCTACAGTATAAAGACACGCACGCGTGCACGCGCGCACACACACAGAGCATGAACAACAACAGTCAACAAGGATCAGTGGGCAAGGAGAAAGCGCTTTACGCGATATTTAAATACATTCAGAGAACTGGCCGTTTTGATTGAGTCAGGAAGAGCATTCCAATCTCGGATTCCAGTAAAATAAAACGTGGTTGATGCCATGCCTTTAATCTTGGGAACAACATAATTGAATAGACTATGCCTCGTGAAGTAACTATGAACGGAAGATAATCTAACAAAATTATTGGAGAGATAAGGAGCATCTGTGCCTTGAGTGATTTTGAAAACATGATTTTGACTCAAGAATTTGACACTATCTTTAAGGCCTTTAGAAAATTTTGACTTGTGCTATTAATAAAATAACCTTCTCTGGAAGTGAAGAACTACAAAAAGAGTGTATTAAAATTTTTTTTTAAAAGGTGAAATGTCAGCTCGGTCATGCCAGTCTGATGTTGGTGTTCTTTACTTCCCTGTTATTCCGGCTTTTTAGAACATAGCTTTGGAAATCAGCTGAATTCTGCAGTAAATGGTGGGAAAGAATGTCCTGAAATGCAAGAAGGCTGTGCCGCAGAGCAGTGTTGGATTAAAGCCTGTTACTTCATCATTGTGAAGTCATTCGGCTTGAGGCAAATATAAGAAATTTAAGGGGGGGGGGGTTCTCACCCCCCCTTATTCAAACGGAGGACGGGTTTGCTCTCTGAAGCAGAAAATTGAGGCTGGCATTGAGGCACGCTCACACGGTCCGCGTCTTGTTCTGTCGTAGCATTAGCTCCATGTCGCTGAGTCACAAAGCCCTCAGGATTAAATGCACATTTTAACGTCCCTGCTGTAGCCCCCGGGCTCTGGAGTCTGGACTGCTTGGAACATGGCCACCAAAGCTGTCCTGATTGGATGAGTTTTTACTGTGTTGTGATTTCAGTCGGTGGGTTACTGAGGGACTGCCATACTGCAGATCAGCTGTCTGATGTCACAGTGTCTTTGTGTGTCATTCTTTGTGTTAACATTTGGTATTGTGGGCATTTGCTTTGTCCTCATTGGCTGGTACATTGATTGTTCTCAAAAGTGGCTCAAAAAGCTCTGCAGAGACCAGTATATTCATTTCTTTTCCTTTTGTTCCTCAAGGAGTTTTTAAAGCACATTCTATTTTAAACCATCACGTAGTATTTCATAACATAAATGTGTTTATAGTTTTTATTTGTGGAAAACCCATCTTGTAGAGAAGCATTGAAATTATGCTGTAGAAAAACAACGCTATGTGGGTAAATAAACACAGAGGTAATCCAGAATACAACCTCCTTTGCAAATGATGAATGATGTTGATTGCAGTGCCAAGCCTAACCTCACTGTTTAGTTTGTTTGTTACTTTATCGTGTGTTTGCTTGGCGTACGCCCTTACGCGGGGTGTATAACGAGGCTTACACTTTAATTCCAATGCGTTTGTACAGCTGGCTGCGTGTTGAAGCGGTGCAGGTGAGGTGCCGTGCTCGCCGTGTGCTTCCGTAACCAGAACACCGCGCTGCTGCGTTTTGGGCGGGACTGCTCTGCTCCCGCCGTGGCGTAGAGAGGCGGCTCTGCTCTCCCCCCCCCGTACGGCCGCCCGCGTCGCCTCCGCCGCTCCCCCAGCCCCGCCCCGGCCGCCCGTCTCACCCCTCTCCTGTCGGTTCTCCACAGCGGGCAGCAGGTCCGGGTCCCCGGGCCGGGTTCTGGCCAGCACGGCCCTCAGTACCGTCAGCACGGGGGCCCAGCGGGTGCTGGCCACCTCCGGCTCCCAGAGGCGCAGCCGCATCCCGCGCAGTCAGGGCTGCAGCCGCGACTCCAGCCCCACCCGGCTCTCCGTAGGTAAGGACCGCGCCTCGCCCCAGCTGCTTCTGCTCCACCCCCTGGCGTCTTTACCTGAAGCCACGCCCGCCCGAGGCTCGAACCCTGTCCCAATGCCAGCGCTTCGCTACAACCTGCGTCCCTGATTAACTACCAGCTCCATGCTCCGCCCTCCGCATGGATCAGCCAATGGGATCCGTTTAAATTTGCTTTCTCATTTTAAAGCAATAAATGTTTTTTTATTTTTTATTTTCCTTTATGCTTCATGTTTATTCATTTTGGCTTCTTTGCAGAGCTGTTGTATTGCTTGGCTAGTCATTCCTTCACTAATGTTAGGCATGTAAACCTGAGTGAATAACAGCCCAGAGATGCTGTCAGGTCCTGCCGAAAGATGAGCACTGGTTGACCAGAGAACGTCTCCAACGTGTGCTGTATGGCCCATGTTCCTATGCCTCTTTGGTTATTAGATGAGAGGTTATTACCTTTACTCTGCCCTTTCTTGATGACCGCCACGCTAAGGCTCAGATAAGAGTATTGATCTTGACCCGGCCCTTAGCGTAGCATGGTGGGCCTCTGGCACACCTCCTGTGTGTCCTGCTGGACCTTTTCTATTTGCCATTTAGTGCCCTGCTGCGCGACACTGCTTAGTCTTCTCAGAGACGGCTGCATGATATCCTCTCCTGTACTGGCTGACATGGCTTCTCCCCCAGGTTTCATCCATTACACCATTGCACTTGTTTAGCTGTGCCATAATGGATATTAAAATGACATGTATATCAGTTTGGAACAGTCTTTGGTTGGCCATCAATGTATGGACTACCCTGATAGTTGGCCAACCAAAGACTTGGCCAAGAAGGTGCTCTTCTCAAATATGTGTTGCTGCATTTATGTATTATTTTTTTTGCTGGGTTTCCTGGATCTAGAACAGGCAGCTTTCATTTTTTCTTTAGATTTTTTATTTTTTAGTCTGGTAAAAGTCGAAGGAGCAGGTTTCTAATCCATCCTTGTGCTTTATTCTTTTAAAATGAAGCTCCTTCAAACCAAAGTCAGATGTACAGTGAGCGGAGTAGTCGAGGTAAGCCAGCTTTGGTACTCTTGGACTTTCAGATCTGTGGGCCATTCTGTCTGAATTGAGAGATCCAGCACAGCCATGGATCACACACAGTGCTCCCGCTGCTGCTCTCCTGCATCGCGGGCTGGCTGACCCTGCAGAGCACCTGTGCAGAGGCCTGTTTCTGCTTGTCCTTGTAGTTCTGTGTGAGATTAGCCTGGCCTGCTCTGTGAACACGGCAGTAAACACGCACACACACGCACGCACACACATGCGCACACACACGCACGCACACACGCACGCACACACAAGCGCACACACGCACACACACACGCGCGCACGCATGCGCACACGCACGCACGCACGCACACACATGCACACACACACACACACACATGCGCGCGCACACACACACACACACACACACGCACAAACACACACACAATGTTTTGTGCAGTTTTTCAAAAATCAGCAATGGACGGTGTTCTTCTGAGCCCCAGAAACCATTAATGAAATGTCAGTGGTAAAACATTCACTAAGGCGTAACTAGCTTGCTAATGAGCTGGTGACTCTGACTGCTCTTATTAGCCAAGTTATTTGTATTCCTATGTGCTACTGGCAGTCCAATCACTATGAGCTTTTGGGTCCACGCAGTCACCTTTCTCCTCAACTGAGATATGTTGTTAGTTTTTATAATGTAGTTTAATGCCCATTAGAGTAGTTTTGTTTTTGTTCCTAAAACTTAGTTTAATGCTTAATTTAGGGTAGTTGACAAGTTGTCAATCAAGTCTCCGAGTTTCTGTCCTTCTTGCAGCCATAGTTTCTCCCTCTAGGGAATTCCTGCAGTTCTATGCCTGATATTTGCATTGTAAGTACATACAGATAGGAGCTTCTGCTAGATGGCAGTACAGTAACTGGGGGGATGCCTAACAAAATGAATCCAGACATTTGTCAGTTACTGCCACATATGAGTGTTTATTGTTTTTTTTCATCTGTCTTATCTATGATACTTTAGCTCTGGTAGATCGTGGCAATTATACCTAACCTGTCGTTTTAAAAACTTTTCCTGGTGTCATTGTAAGCAGCTGGAGATGATTTGCTACAGAAAATTTTTAATTAAGCTCATTCTCAGAACTTTTGATCAAGATGGTGCTCTGAATTTGCTCATTTGGTGGGATGTGTGAATATAAAGGAATGCTTTAACTATAAATGGCGGCAGCCAAAATATGAATGTGTGCTGTCCTCATTGTAAAATGAATGTGACCCGATTGGGCAGTAATTTACCCCGTGTGTAGTTGCACTGGCCTCAAGATTTTGAAGTGACACTTGATGCTGTCCAGGTCTTTGTAATATGAGGTCTAGGCAAATCGGTTCAAGAAGTGGGAAAGCACTCAACTTCAATGAATGATCAGGCTCCTGTTGGGTAATAACCAATGCCCTACTTTACTTACTGACCCTTCCCTCTCAACATCTGACCTTCCCTTTCCCACAGTCCTACCTCTGGTCTTCTCTTTTCATAAAACTCCGTAAAATAAGTATTGATGACTTGTACGGTATGATAAATTAAGAGACGGTACTTTCTCTTATCAGCGGTGTTCCTGAGCTTCAGCTCAAAACTGTCATGTGTTTTCTTCACCCCAACGGATCTGCTCTTCCCTGTAAAATGAGTGCTCCTTTAATTCCTCCCAAGGGGTTCCACCTGGCTCTGTATTTGTAACCATAACACATTTTCTTAACAATGTGTGGAAAAAAATGAACAAAAGTGTATATTCATGGTAGGGAACACGAAGCACTGTTGGGGTTGAAATTCATTCCTTTTCCCCTTTTCCCTATCCAATGACTGTTCTCTTATTCTGTTTCTCCATTCTGCCACCCTTCGGCTGCTCTTGGCCGGCTGCGCCTGTCCCTGATTCCCGCTAGCGCGCGGTAGCCGAATCCCTCGGCCTAGCATGAGTCAGGGCTGCAGCCGGGAGGCCAGCCGCGAGAGCAGCAGGGACGCCAGTCCTGTCCGCTCTTTCCAGCCCCTGGGTAAGTCAGTCAAGCCCACCTTGCCCAATCATCTACCTGCTGTGCATGGCCCCGCCCCCTGATACCCCAGTCCCAACCCTTCTGGCACCAGATCACTGGTAAAGTCTGCATTCGTCCATGTGTCAGTCTTCATGGGGGGGGGAGGGGGAGGGGGGTGGCGCGGTGCATGTGACCCATCCGCTATCCTTCTTTCTCTCTGCTCCTTCCTTCATCCTCCTCTTGGCCTCCTTCCATCTATTCTTCTTTTTGTCCTTATCCAGCGGGTTTTCCACGGTCCGTCGGATTTCTGCGTTCTCCGTAATGCTTCAGAAATCGGACGTAGAAGCGAGCTGATTGGCTTCAGCCGTGTATGTGCTGCTGTGGCGGGGAGCACTGTGGCCCTGGCCTTTATTTGATAACCCTGGTGTGGATCTTGCAGGGGTGGACGGGGACACCTCAAACATTGCATGTATAAAACATTGCAGGAACGTGACGAGAACGCTGTCTGTAGTTTGGGGATCGCGATGAGACTGCATGATCTTTGTCTATCGCTTTGGGTTTTGAGTTCCGTTGGCTGATGATTGTCGCTTTGCTTCATCATAGAATACTTAACACTTTAGTTTAATTTATTGACACTGACCACAGGTCCTGTTTGTTTCATGACTGGTAGTTTCTATTTTGGACAATAAATTCAGATTTATTATTTTTGCCATGTGTGATTTTTGCCCAGCCATATGTCTGCATGCTGCACATGAGCAGTGTGTGGACTCTGTTTCAGCGTGCGACATATTGGGCCTTTTAATATAAGAAGAAAGCGAGTTGATTTCTTCTGTAATCAATCCTCCTGCACTTCCTTTGCCTGTGTCAGCAGCGAGTTTGACATTTACTGGAGGTAGTTTATGTCACTTTGGACTTGAGAATAAACTCTGCTCAGCAGAACCTGCGACAGAACTGATCTTCCTGTCTGTCTTCTGGGCAGAACCGATGTTCCTGTTTCTATTCAGGGCAGAACCGGTTTTCCTGTCTGTTTCCAGGGCAGAACCGGTCTTCCTGTCTGTCTTCAGGGCAGAACCGGTCTTCCTGTCCATCTTTACGGCAGTGCAATTATTATGGTCTGTCTTCAGGGTAGCATATTGAATAAAGCTTGAGCTGGTTGGAGGTTTGTTAATGATTTATTTATGTATTTATTACCACAGCTGATAAGCTGGAAGGAAAAGCGGCTTGGGCAGTGTGTATATCCGTAGCTCTCTGCATGTTTCTGGTCCTGTCCCCCAGGCCATAATACCCCCGCCCCAGGCTGTCACCCCCCTCCCGCTCACCCCCCCCCTCCCCCCCCCCCCCCCCCCCCCCCCCCCCCCCCGTGCGTTTGGCCCTGCGGCCGGTGCTAACAGCTCGGGGCTCTGTGTGGTTCTGCGTTCCAGCACCCCGACACTTCTCCAGGTCCACCGGGGCCCTCCACACCCAGGATGTGTTTGGGGCTGCAGGTGAAGGCCGAGGTTTTACACATCTTCACAGAGTCGATGATATTTTAAACTTTTTCTCTGCGCCTCTTGTTGTTTTGACCTTATGAGGCTTTATCAGTTCACGTAGACATCATTTGGGTGTTTATTTTTGTCGTTTATTTATTGGCCATCCTCTGGACTGTTCAGTGCTGTAGAAAGCTGCAGGTGTGTCAGTAAGAAAGCACAGCTGGGCTTTGAGACTGAAGACAAGCCTCATGGAGAATGCCTGTCTGTAGCGGTGCTTTCTGCAGCCTGAATAGTCATTGCACATTCTGTGTGTATTTCTGCAACACGTTTTTAAAATGTATGTTACTTTCACACATCTTGGTGAGCACAATTTGGGTTTCATTTTATTTGCATTATGGTATTCCATCACTCCTTCATGTCCTGCACCTGTTTGCGTTTTTCTTTATTTTTCTGATTTTGTCATCGTAAATGTTCCCAAAATATTTTTTGTGTGTTTTATTGGGATGACGTATAATGACATTGAGTCTGTATGTCAGAAATAATCCAAATCCATAAGATTTAAGAATATTTTCTGCACGGCCCTCGGAGTGCGTTTCTCTCCGTTTCTGATGTATAGTGCTCTGTGTATTATGTGTGTGTCTGATGTACAGTGCTCTGTGTGTGTCTGATGTATGCTGCTCTGTGTGTGTCTGATGTACAGTGCTCTGTGTGTGTCTGATGTACAGTGCTCTGTGTGTGTCTGATGTACAGTGCTCTGTGTGTGTCTGATGTATACTGCTCTGTGTGTGTCTGATGTATGCTGCTCTGTGTGTGTCTTATGTACAGTGCTCTGTGTGTGTCTGATGTATGCTGCTCTGTGTGTGTCTGATGTACAGTGCTCTGTGTGTGTCTGATGTATGCTGCTCTGTGTGTGTCTGATATATGCTGCTCTGTGTGTGTCTGATGTATGCTGCTCTGTGTGTATCTGATGTTTGGCACTCTTTGTGTTTCTGATGTATGCTGCTCTGTGTGTGTCTGATGTACAGTGCTCTGTGTGTGTCTGATGTACAGTGCTCTGTGTCTGTCTGATGTATGCTGCTCTGTGTGTATCTGATGTATGCTGCTCTGTGTGTGTCTGATGTATACTGCTCTGTGTTCCCAGGTTCTGGTTTGGGAGTGGGTCAGTCAGTCAGCGCCATGCGGATCCTGAACCCAAGCTCTGATGTAGAGGAAGCTCTGGCTGATGCTCTGGTACTGAACAAACATTCTGCCTTAACATATACACCCAGCACACACTCCTGATGCCTCCCTCTCACTAATATCACACCCTACATGCACACACTCCTGTTGCCTCCCTCACACTAATACTGTATCACACCCTACATGCACACACTCCTGTTGCCTCCCTCACACTAATACTGTATCACACCCTACATACACACACACTCCTGATGTTTCCCTCACACTAATACTGTATCACACCCTACACACACACACACTCCTGTTGCCTCCCTCACACTAATACTGTATCACACCCTACATACACACACACTCCTGATGTTTCCCTCACACTAATACTGTATCACACCCTACATACACACACACTCCTGATGTTTCCCTCACACTAATACTGTATCACACCCTACACACACACACACACTCCTGTTGCCTCCCTCACACTAATACTGTATCACACCCTACATACACACACTCCTGTTGCCTCCCTCACACTAATACTGTATCACACCCTACACACACACACTCCTCTCACACCAAACCACCAGTTACGCAGTGTGATGAAGGCTTTCCAGCAGTATAAAAATGGAAACCCCTTGGCCAGCCATTTCTAATAATAATAATGATAAACTTTATTCATTGTTACTTATGTCAGGCTGCAATGAAAGCCATATTTACACATTTGAAAATAACTTGTAGTAATGATAAAATACAAGTTACATGACAAAATATGCAAAGAGAAACTCACTGGTCCAGGCCTTGAAGAATCCACAGGTGTTTGACGCATCTCTGATCTTGACAATAGTGACTTGTTAAACACATTGGTGACACTTTGTCACGTGTCTCTTGCTTCTGTAAAGCAGAGCAGTATAGATGTGTGTTCGCTTTCACTCATCTCTCTCTCGGCCTGATAACTGTTCACTAATGATCGCTTTTGTCTCTTAATGCTCTCAGCTGTTGGGAGACATGAGGAGTAAGGTAGATTTCCCTTTCTTTTCCCCTCCATTTTTCCCTTGTTTTTTCCGTTCTTGTCCTTCAATGTGTGGACTGCGTTGCTGTCCCTGCTGACTGGGGGAGCCCAGCATTACAGGGACTGTAAGCTCCATGTACATTTAGCACAGCTTGTGCAGGTACATTTGCAGGTTAAATGGGACCCTTGCTTTTTCAGCTCAAACTTTAGACAGTCTGATTTCTCTCCGGGGTGTTCTGTTGACAGAAGTCGCTGGGGAGTGGAGGGGGGTTGTAGATAGAAATGTGAAATTCTTAAATGTGGGATCATATTATGTTTTAATATGACGAACACACAAACTGCTCGTTGCTTTCTGATATCGCGGCCAATGGAATAATACGAGGTGGGGACTCGCTGACTCTCTGCCCCGCCCCCTCCTCTCCCGCGTGCAGAAGAAGCCGGCCAGGCGGAGGTACGACGCGTACGGGATGTACTCGGACGACGACGCCAACAGCGACGCGTCCAGCGCCTGCTCGGAGCGCTCCTTGAGCTCGCGCAACGGCGGCGTCCCCACCTACATGCGGCAGACGGAGGACGTGGCCGAGGTGCTCAACCGCTGCGCCAGCGCCAACTGGTCCGAGAGGAAGGAGGGCCTCATGGGCCTGCAGAGCCTCCTCAAGAACCAGAGGACCCTCAGGTAGCCAATCAGGGCTCACATACACGCTCCCATAACCAATCAGGGTGTACTTTCTGCCTGGCAGTCAATCAAGTGTAAAATAACGGCCACGCTAGCCCTCTGTATGGATTCAAATGAATACTGTGTATGATAAATTTGTCATGCTTTCTTTACTCCTTAAAGACCAGGCATGTTCTCTCTTTATTGAGCTAATCTGTACAAACTTCCGAAATGTAGTCCAGCAGCCCTACCCGCTTTTTTTTCACTCCTGTTTATCCCCCTCCCCCCATACTAGCCGCGTGGAGCTGAAGAGACTCTGTGAGATCTTCACCAGGATGTTCGCTGACCCACACAGCAAGGTGAGCCCCCCGTACGAGGTGCACCTACCCCCACCCCCCACCCCACTCACCCTCCCATCCCTCGCATACCGGATTCTGCCGAAAATAAAGGAGCCCAGAGTGCCGCATGGCCGGAGCAGCACTGCTATGCGCTTTGCGGTCACCTTCGGGGGGGTGCAGCTCACGCGCATTGCTACCCCCCGAGCGTTCTAACCGCATGCTACTCGTGCATGCGCAGGAATGGCGCGCTTATTCGGCAAGGAATCCGCTCGATCAAACACCCCCCCCCCCCAAAACTCCTCCTCCCTTCCTCTCCAGTGGCGACCCCGCTGCGACCATGCGCCACAGAATGACAGATAACACACTGATGCAGACTGTAGCAGAATCTACTAACCAGATTGAGTGCTCGTTGCAGTAATTGGAAAAGCGGTGACCACGGTAACCTTGAAAATGCCTGATCTCCTTACTCCTATTATTATTATTATCATGATCATTTTTTTCTCGGCCTACTCCACCTGGATGTGTGGAAAGGGCAATGTCCAGCCTCCGATGAATGGTAACAAATTTGACTTTCAGCGAGATGTGCGAGGCGATCTCTCAAGCAGGTGCTATGGCTCGGCAGAATCCGGTATAAGCTCAGCCTCCTTTAAGGTACCATTCCACATACTCCCTGTACCTCTTTCGCTCCCCTTCCCTCTGTCTCAGTGCCTCTTTCACTCCCCTTCTCTCTGTATCAGTGCCTCTCTCACTCTCCCCTTCCCTCTGTCTCAGTGCCTCTCTCACTCTCCTTCCCTCTGTCTCAGTGCCTCTCTCTCCCCTTCCCTCTGTCTCAGTGCCTCTCTCTCCCCTTCCCTCTGTCTCAGTGCCTCTTTCACTCCCCTTCCCTCTCTCAGTGCCTCTTTCACTCTCCTTCCCTCTCTCAGTGCCTCTTTCACTCTCCCCTTCCCTCTGTCTCAGTGCCTCTCTCACTCTCCTTCCCTCTGTCTCAGTGCCTCTCTCACTCCCCTTCCCTCTGTCTCAGTGCCTCTCTCACTCCCCTTCCCTCTGTTTCAGTGCCTCTCTCACTCCCCTTCCCTCTGTTTCAGTGCCTCTCTCACTCTCCTTCCCTCTCTCAGTGCCTCTCTCACTCCCCTTCCCTCTGTTTCAGTGCCTCTCTCACTCCCCTTCCCTCTGTCTCAGTGCCTCTCTCGCTCCCCTTCCCTCTGTCTCAGTGCCTCTCTCGCTCTCCTTCCCTCTGTCTCAGTGCCTCTCTCACTCTCCTTCCCTCTGTCTCAGTGCCTCTCTCACTCTCCTTCCCTCTGTCAGTGCCTCTCTCACTCCCCTTCCCTCTCTCAGTGCCTCTCTCACTCCCCTTCCCTCTGTTTCAGTGCCTCTCTCACTCTCCTTCCCTCTGTCTCAGTGCCTCTCTCGCTCCCCTTCCCTCTGTCTCAGTGCCTCTCTCACTCTCCTTCCCTCTGTCTCAGTGCCTCTCTCACTCTCCTTCCCTCTGTCAGTGCCTCTCTCACTCCCCTTCCCTCTGTCTCAGTGCCCCTCTCACTCTCCCTCCTTCTGTCTCAGTGCCTCTCTCACTCTCCTTCCCTCTGTCAGTGCCTCTCTCACTCCCCTTCCCTCTCAGTGCCTCTCTCACTCTCCCCTTCCCTCTGTTTCAGTGCCTCTCTCACTCCCCTTCCCTCTGTCTCAGTGCCTCTCTCACTCTCCCCTTCCCTCTGTTTCAGTGCCTCTCTCACTCTCCTTCCCTCTGTATCAGTGCCTCTCTCACTCTCCCTCCTTCTGTCTCATTGCCTCTCTCACTCCCCTTCCCTCTATCTCAGAGCCTCTCTCCCCCCTTCCCTCTGTCTCAGTGCCTCTCTCACTCTCCCCTTCCCTCTGTCTCAGTGCCTTTCTCTCCCCTTCCCTCTATCTCAGAGCCTCTCTCTCCCCTTCCCTCTGTCTCAGTGCCTCTCTCACTCTCCCCTTCCCTCTCTCAGTGCCTCTCTCACTCTCCCCTTCCCTATGTCTCAGTGCCTCTCTCACTCTCCCCTTCCCTCTGTCTCAGTGCCTCTCTCACTCTCCTTCCCTCTGTCTCAGTGCCTCTCTCTCCCCTTCCCTCTGTCTCAGTGCCTCACTCTCCCCTTCCCTCTGTCTCAGTGCCTCTCTCACTCTCCCCTTCCCTATGTCTCAGTGCCTCTCTCACTCTCCCCTTCCCTCTGTCTCAGTGCCTCTCTCACTCTCCTTCCCTCTGTCTCAGTGCCTCACTCTCCCCTTCCCTCTGTCTCAGTGCCTCTCTCACTCCCCTTCCCTCTGTCTCAGTGCCTCTCTCACTCTCCTTCCCTCTGTCTCAGTGCCTCTCTCACTCTCCTTCCCTCTGTTTCAGTGCCTCTCTCACTCCCCTTCCCTCTGTTTCAGTACCCATCTCTGGGACCAGTAGTGAGCTCCATAGCCGTAGTTTCTGTAGAAGTTTTCTCCGTCCTGTTATTCATGTACATGACTGCCATATCAGCCAATATCAGAGCGTTGCTACCAGGAATCTGCTAAGGAAAGAAATTTTGGTGTGTGTTTAGTTGTATGCCATTCTAAAAACTCTCTCACTCAAAATTCCTTATTATATGGTGAATGAAAATTGGTTTCATTTTGCAATGTTTGAAAAGTACAAATTGTTTTGAACTTCCACTGGAACACCATTGGAGGTATTAAAATCAACAAGGCTTGTGTGAAGATTTGTGAATACACTCTTGCAGGAGCTGTGCAGTACTGTGCACTTAACTGAGTAACGCATTCAGCATTTCTCTGATTATACCATTTACCTTTTATTTTCCTGAAATTATGTGATACGAAAATGTCAACTGAAGCCTCCAAGTGTTTTATGTACATTATCAATGACCCTTATTGGTACTGTCAAATATACATTTTGTTCAGAGTAATATGTTTAATGCTCAATAACTTGAACAGGTTTCTGTCTGCAGTTTTTGTGGTAATGTCTCACAAGCAGTAACAGACTTGTGTTTTGAATTTGAAGGTAACTGAATTGTGATTCATTCGTGTATTTATCTCTCTTTTTTGCATTCCTCCTCCCTGTTGTGGAACTCACGGTAGAGAGTAAGTTTGTTCAGTATTTGTTGGAAAGCTGTCCCTTTGCATGACTTTCAGACTATCCATGTCATTTTGTGGCTACTGAGCTCATCTTTTGCTTCTCCAAAAAATAAAATAAGAAAAGACAAACTGATTTTACACTATGTACTGACACACTGACGTTTTAGTGCTTTAGGGGCTATAAAATGCTTAAATTACAAACAATTATGCATATTCCTTTCTTGAAAAGTGCTTTGCTTTGTCTGAGTTCCTCTGTTAAAATCTTAAAATTTCCATTTCACTTGATTTGGATGTACTTCACTCATTTCTGCTTTTAGTTTGCATGGGCTATTCTCTTGCTGCCAAACATCATTCATTTATATCCGCTTTGATAGGTGTTTGTGCTGTCGTGTGTCATAAGTGTGTCACCCTGTAGTGCTAAGCTCCAGCGTCTCTCTGCAGACTAATGCTTGCTTTCCTGTCTTCTGGAGGGAGTGAAGCCAGTGGAAGCCTGAGCTCGCTGTGCTGCACTGGTCTCCTCCCTCCGTCGTGTGTGTAGTCCTGTGGGGGGGGGGGGAGGGTGCGGAGACCGTTTGTCTCTGGGGGGGCCATGTGACATTACCCTGTCCCACCCACGCTCTCCCTGCAGGTGTTCAGCATGTTCCTGGAGACCCTGGTGGACTTCATCCATGTGCATAAGGAGGACCTGCAGGACTGGCTCTTCGTCCTGCTCACGCAGCTGCTGAAGAAGATGGGCGCTGACCTGCTGGGCTCGGTCCAGTCCAAGGTCCAGAAAGCGCTGGACGTCACCAGGTGGGCGCGAGGGTTGGGTGCAGTGGGGCTGTACTCTTATTTGTCCCCCTGAACCAGTTTTCTTTTCCTTTTTTAAAATGTAAAATTGCTTCAGCAATGAAAGAAATGTGGTCCTAACATTAGATGGTGCAATTTGGAAAGATATACTTGTCCACTATTGTAGGAAATACTGTAAGTAGAAACAGGGTATTGTGTGATTATCTTTTAGTGTAGGTTAAAAGCTGACCAAAAAAAATTATATCCTGATATCAACTTTTAGTTTTGTGTGGACTCACAGAAATGCAGCAGTTTTTAGAAAATAACACCTCTCCTCCTTTGCAGGGAGTCCTTCCCCAAGGACTTGCAGTTTGCCATTCTGATGAGGTTTACGGTCGACCAGACCCAGACACCCAACCTGAAGGTACGGGTGCCATGCTGAGAGACCGCCCCCCCTCCTTTCCTCACCCTGTGCTTACGGGCCTTTGCGTTCAGCTGCGCCGGCCTCGTTTGACGGGGAAAGTGCGTTCACTGCAGGAACAAGGGCAGACGGTTGCTGTTGCATTCTGGTCATTGTAGTTATTCACCTCTAGGTGAAGGCGGCCATCTTGAAGTACATAGAGACGCTGACCATGCAGATGGAGCCCACGGACTTTGTCAATTCCAGCGAGACTCTTTTGGCCATCTCTCGCATCATCACCTGGACCACAGAGTCCAAGAGTTCTGATGTCAGGAAGGTACTCATGTTGGGTTATACTAACTGTTTTAGTCATTGTCTTAGTCTAAATGGCCAAAATGCCTTGAATTTAGTCTCACTGTAGCCATACAATCTTATTTATTAGTTTTAGTGAACAAATTTGCCACTGAAGCCTTTGTTGTAGCAGTCTAAAATCTTTTGTGTTTAGACTTATTTTAGTCATTTAAATGTACGTTCATCAAAGATTATGAGTAAACTGACTGAATGTTTTCTGATTGGCTGGCGCTGATTGCTGTTGCCGTGTGGTTTGCAGGCGGCACAGTCGGTCCTGATCTCCCTCTTCCAGCTGAACACCCCAGAGTTCACCATGCTGCTGGGCTCCTTGCCTAAAGCCTTCCAGGACCAGGCTACCAAACTCCTGCAGAACCACCTGCGCAACACCGGCAACACTGCGCAGGTGCCTCCTATTTCGCATTTACTCCCTTACTAATGGCAGTGTTTAATTTCAGCTTGTGCGTTGCCCCTATATTCTGTTATTTACGGCAACGCTTAGCAAATGTATGTCTCGTCCCTGTTTATATCCCTACATTCACTTATTTGGTAAAACGAGTTATGTGTTTATAAGCAAGGGCAATTACCAAAACCAGTCCCTAGCTGAGCTTTTAAATCCCAGTTAGGGGGGAAAATGTTTTCTCTCTTGCCCCGTTATACGGCAATGCCCTGCTTCAGTCTGCTTTATTGGAATAATGTGAGGCTGTTTGCCAAACCAGGAGAGTGAAGCATCAGCGTGCACATTGAGTGAGAGCGCTTCTTCACAGCGGGCATTTTGACCGTGGGCTCTGTCTCTCCGCAGGCCTCAGTGGGCAGCCCCCTCACCGCCCGACACACCCCCCGCTCCCTGGCCGGCTGGTCCAGCCCCCTCACCTCACCCACCAACCTCTCTCAGAACACACCCTCACCAAGGTAAGGAGACCCAGCTCCCCAAACACACACGCACACACACACACCCCCCGCTCCCCGGCCGGCTGGTCCAGCCCCCTCACCTCACCCACCAACCTCTCTCAGAACACACCCTCACCAAGGTAAGGAGACCCTGCTCCCCAAACACATACACGCACGCACACACACACCCCCCGCTCCCCGGCCGGCTGGTCCAGCCCCCTCACCTCACCCACCAACCTCTCACAGAACACACCCTCACCAAGGTAAGGAGACCCAGCTCCCCAAACACACACGCACACGCACACACACGCACACACACACCCCCCGCTCCCCGGCCGGCTGGTCCAGCCCCCTCTCCTCACCCACCAACCTCTCTCAGAACACACCCTCACCAAGGTAAGGAGACCCTGCTCCAAAAACACACACACACACGCATGCACACGCACGCATAGGCATCCATGCGCACACACACACAAACACGCACCCATTCACGCACACATATAGGCACGTACACACACACAGACACACGCATGCACTCACACACACATAGGCACAGACAAACACACACACAAACACTCACATATGCATGCACGCACGCACATGTGCACACTCAATAGACACACACACTCTCTTTCACATGCACACACACCCACGCACACAGTTTTACTTTACGATACAGAGTGCAGTAGTACTCTTTCCTGTTTTATAAATACAGTACTGCATGCTGGTATGAGTTTAAAGGAGCAGCTGTTTAGCAGCCTGTTGCTGACAGCATGACCTTCAAATCCCCATGTTGTCCTTACTGCTCGTGAAGGGGTTTTATTATGAACCAGGGTCAGTTATGCCAAACCGCAGTCCCCATCCCCTCCCTCCCCGCAGCGCATTCGACTACGACACGGAAAACATGAACTCGGACGACATCTACAGCTCCCTGCGGGGAGTGACCGAGGCCATCCAGAACTTCAGCGTGCGCAGCCAGGAGGACATGAACGACCCTCCCCGGCGGGACGGCAAGAGAGACGGGGAAGGGGACGCCGTGAGTGTCCCGGGGCAGTTCGGGGGGAGCCTGGGGGGGAGTAACAATTGTTAATAACGATGGTGACACATTTTTATTTTAGTTTTTTATACTTTTTCTTTTTGTGACAGACAGTATGCTGTTATTTCTCCTGGTTCTTCTTCTGAGTCGTAATAAATGGTAATAATGCCCTATGGGACTTTCTTACAATGCCATTGGAACCACTACGCCGTCTGAACTGGCTTATGAGTGTGCAAAGATGGCTGCTTATTTTCGGTAGGACAGGTGTTCCCTGGTATTTATAGAGCTCCTGACAGTCCCTCCTGTTCGCACGGCCACGCTGGCTTTATAGAGGGCAGACGGTTGAGATTCCCACCCTGGCTTAGACCCCAGGCTGTCCCACGCGTGACCCCGCCCCCAACCCCTCCCAGGTTCATGTGGGAAATGCTCCAGGTGTCAGCGATGACGTGCTGTTTGTGAAACCCATCCTGCTGCTCACCTTTTCAGAGGGGCTATTTTGGCTCTGCGTGCTTTTCTCTGTAATCTGAGCTGGTTATTTTACCCCAATGCTAGTGATCCTAGAAATGCCCCCCAGGCTTCCACAGAAACAGGGGCAAATTCAGTCCTCTGTGGTACGTTTTATTCTGAGTGGCAGTGTCGGGTTTTTGTCACGGTTTACCATCAGATGCAACCGTGGAGCTCCTGTATCTAACAGGCTGATAGGAGTACAGACTAAAAACTCTCTCCCTCTGCCTTCATTCCCGTTGGCTGGCTATTTGTCTTTTAACGCCTGGGACTTGAAACTGCAACCTTCAGGATTCAAAACCAACCTGTCACTCACACTGTTTCCAGCTCCACTCCACTGTCCTGATCAGTACCGTGTGTTATTGCCACGGACAGGTTTTCCATAAAAGGGATAATTTGGGCTGCCCTGCCCTGCAAAGGCTCATGGTCCCACAGGGGTTGGCATTTCAGCCCAGGGTCGGTGATTAGGGTCTGGAAACCGGATAGCCCCCTCTCCCCCCCTCCTCCTTATTTTGTCCCTCACAAGACATGCTCAGGACATTCCAGGGGGTGGGGGAAACATGCCCGATGTAAACAAAGGCCTTCTCACTGCCTCGATACCACTTGAGGGGTGAAAAACATTCCCTTCTTCCTCTCCTTCCCTTTTGCCTTTCATTCCAACTAGTTATGGTCAGTTGGTGATGCCAGAATTAATCAAATTCTAATTTCACCCTCCTAATAATGGCAAATTACACATATGGCACAATGTCTTATTTATTTTTTGTTGTCTGTAAGTGTCGGTTGTGATACTGAGGGTGCTTTTCTCTGGCGTTTTGATTGGTTTGGCTCAGAGGTTTTCATCGGCCGTTTCCGGGCCAGTGTCTGTGTTGTTGGTCCCAGGTTTTGTACTCATGTCCTCTCTGGGCCTCTCCCCTAGGGCGGCTTTGGGGGCGGTGGTGTGGACACCCTGGACTCTGGCCGCACCGCGTTGGACAATAAGACCTCTCTCCTCAACACCTTGCCTCTGAAACACTCCAGCCCACGCGGAACGCGCGACTACAACCCCATCAATTACTCCGACGACTCGTCCATTCTCAAGGACAGCAGCACGGGCTCATTGGCACTGTGTACGTACGTGTGTGAGCGTGCATGTGTGTGTGAGTGTGCGTGTGAGCATACGTGTGTGTGAGCGTGCGTGCGTGTGTGTGAGTGTGCGTGTGAGCGTGCGTGTGTAAGCATGTGTGAGCGCGCGTGTGTGAGCGAGCGTGCGTGTGTGTGTGTGTGTGCGTGTGAGCATACGTGTGTGTGAGTGTGCGTGTGAGCGTGCGTGTGTAAGCATGTGTGAGCATGCGTGTGTGAGTGTGCGTGTGAGCATACATGTGTGTGAGCGTGCGTGTTTAAGCATGTGTGAGCGTGTGTGTGTGAGCGTGTGTGAGCGTGCGTGTGTAAGCATGTGTGAGCGCGTGTGTGTGAGCGTGCATGGGAAATTAGCCCGCTGCAAACTCGTCATAGTTTTTTATATGTTCAGATCAGTCATACATTCTTTCAAGTTCATGTCAGACAGCCAAGCAGTCAAACTCATGAGAGATCAGTTGAGGCTCTGATGTGTTCTTGCCTGCTCATGCTGTCAGTAAAATCCTTGTTTAGAGGAAATAAAGTCCGACTTCTGGACCAGGGGTTTGTTTTTGAGCTCTAACCAAAGACAGGTTGACCATTGTGAACCATTATCAAACACAACTTTGAAGAACAATGCAACTATATTTCAGTTACACTTCATTCCTGTGTTATACAGATCACTTAACTGCTGTTTTTTTTTGCGCTGTTGTCCATTTAATTTCCTGTTATGCCTGGCTGTAAAACAGTTTATAATGCGTTTAACTTTACTGGCCCACTTGTCCCTTCCCTGGCTCTAACAGACAGCAGCTTGGACCAGTCAGAGATGGTGGCTGAGATCCTGAAAGATCTGTCCAATCACGAGGAGCGCGTGGAGGAGAGGAAGGCGGCGCTGAGCGAGTTGATGAAGCTGATTCGGGATAAGCAGCTGCTGGTCTGGGACGAGCACTTCAAAACCATCCTGCTGCTCCTGCTGGAGACCCTGGGGGATCGGGAGGTAGGGGGCCAGCCGAAAGACCGCACAGATCTATACCCGTGCTGATCTATACATGCACAGATCTATACCCGTGCTGATCTATACATGCACAGATCTATACCCATGCTGATCTATACATGCACAGATCTATACCCATGCTGATCTATACATGCACAGATCTGTACACGTGCTGATCTATACATGCACAGATCTATACCTGTGCTGATCTATACATGCACAGATCTATACCCGTGCTGATCTATACATGCACAGATCTATACCCATGCTGATCTATACATGCACAGATCTATACCCGTGCTGATCTATACATGCACAGATCTATACCCGTGCTGATCTATACATGCACAGATCTGTACACGTGAATGCACACGCATGCACGCACGCACTCACACCCATCTGTGGACTGAACAAACCTCAATGAGACACGCATGCCAGAGGCCCCAGCCTTTCTGTGACCTGCATCAAAAAATAGTGGCGTGATCTTCACCTTTAATGAATCTGTGTTGAAGCATTATTCATGAATGATGGTAACACAGGAAGTTGATAAATGCTGAAAGTTAACGATGGCGGTGTAATGTTATCATGAGTGTTTATGATACATTTTATGATGTCATTGGGCGTTGATGCTGAGGTATGATCCGTATTACTGTGAGTGCTAATGGTAAATGATAGTGGTGCGGTATATACGGTTTCACTGTGAGTGATTTCACTCTGCTCTCTCCTCCAGCATGTGATCAGGGCGCTGGCGTTGAGAGTGCTGAAAGAGATCCTGAACTGTCAGCCCTCGCGCTTCAAGAACTACGCAGAGCTCACCATCATGAAGGTCCTGGAGGCCCACAAAGACGCTCACAAGGAGGTCAGTGCACCCGACCCCGTTAAGCGAACGCGGTTTGAACGCACCGTGTGCGCCGGAGCCCAGGGCTGCGCTGGAGCACAGGGCTGCGCTGGAGCACAGGGCTGCGCTGGAGCCCAGGGCTACGCTGGAGCACAGGGCTGAGGAACGCTGGTCTGCAGCCGGTTCTTTCTCGCCCTGCCGTGCCTTTCCTGGTCTCAGCTCTCAGTGACGCTTTGTTTTACAGCACGAGGCTACTTTGGTGCAGGTGACTGATTTACAGGTTTAGTGGTCAATAGAACTACACACTTTGCTTTGAGCGCTCAGACTTTGACCGGGGAGAGCAATAGGGGAAGCACTGGATAAATGAGATTGGGGGGGGGGTAGATTGTGGACATTTCCCTGTTTTTCATCTTCCCTGTGCTCTGGAATTATTCTTTCTCTCCCTCAGTGTCTCTGACTCTCTCTGTCCCTCCCTGTCTCTGACTGTCTCTCTCTCCCTCAGTGTCTGACTCTCTCGCTCCCTCTGTCTGACTCTCTCTCTCTCTCGCTCTCTCTTTCTGACTGTCTCTCCCTCAGTGAGTCTGACTGTCTCTCCCTCAGTGAGTCTGACTGACTCTCTCTCCCTCAGTGTCTCTGACTCTCTCTCCCTCAGTGTCTCTGACTCTCTCTCCCTCAGTGAGTCTGACCCTGCTCTGTCCCCACACAGGTGGTGCGTGCGGCAGAGGAGACTGCAGCCATGCTGGCGACCTCCATCAGCCCAGAGCAGTGCATCAAGGTCCTGTGTCCCATCATCCAGTCGGCCGACTACCCCATGAACCTGGCCGCCATCAAAATGCAGACCAAAGTAATCGAGCGCATCCCCAGAGAGCATATGAACCAGCTGCTCCCCGAGATCGTCCCCGGGCTCATCCAGGTGGGGCGCATATGCGTCACCGGTCTGTGCGTGTCTGCGTTACTGAGTATAACCGGGTTACTGTGTACGACTGAATTAATGAGTGACTTGGTTACTGTGTATGACGCGTGAGTTAAAGTGTATGATTGAGTTACTGTGCGGGACCGTGTGTAATGGGTGTGTGTGTGTGACTGGGTGTGCGCGCAGTAGGACGTTGCGGTGTTGCAGTGTGTCATGGCGTGCCTCGTCCTCCAGGGCTACGATAACACAGAGAGCAGCGTGCGCAAGGCCTGCGTGTTCTGCCTCGTCGCCATTTACACCGTCATCGGGGAGGAGCTGAAGCCACACCTCGGCCTGCTGTCCGGCAGCAAGGTGAGTCGCGCTGGGACCCCGCCCATCTGCCCCACCCCTCGCCCCACCCCTGCCCTCTGTCCATTTAGCCACTCCCCCCTCTGCCCGCCCTTGACCCCTCCTCCCTCCTCCCTCTCCCCCTCCCTTTGTAAACACCCCCATTTCCCCCTTCTTTTTGGATGGGCGTATTTAAAGACACCTCAAAGCAGCCCCAGACCTGTGCATCTCTCACATTGTAATCATCCTAAGGACAGCCTGAATACTCGTTCTCCATGCGTGAGCAGTGGTTTGCACTCCTTTCTCTCTCTCCTCCTCTCTCGCAGCTCAAGCTGTTAAATCTGTACATCAAGCGGGCTCAGTCGGGCCCTGGCGGGGGCGATCCCACAGCAGACCTCTAGAGCCGGGGCTTAAGAGCGCGGGCGGACATCGCCTCCTGCTGGCCGGTCAGAGCATGACTGAGACTCTCACGGGAAGCGCAGTCGGGCTGTGGCCCTCACAGTGCAGGACACCCTCTCCTGGTCTCCACCCTGCATGCTGCCTGCTACACTTGGCTCTGGAACTTTCCGTGTGCAGCTCAGCAGTGTCATCCTTCATTCAGACGCGTTGCTTCTACATCACAGACGGGGTTCCAGTTCCAGCCCGTCTCCCACCTCCTGCAGCACAATCCTACCAGTATTCCTCATCTCAGTTACGGCTTTATATCTTTTTTTCCTGTTTCTGTAAAGCTTATGAGGAAGTCAATCAACTGCTTTAAACAGGAGTGGAGAAAGGTGCTTCTGTTCAGTGATCTATTTTGTTTTTGTCTCTTAAGCATTGTTTGTTTTTACTTCAGTTCCAGTATATACAAATAAAAGTGCAGATTTTTTGTTCCTGATGATGGTTCAGATGGGCTGAGATAGTGGGAAGGTTTCTGTAATGGTGACCTCAAAAGTGCTAGACCCAGGATCATGCATCAAATATTAATCCATTTACAACGCTAATGGAACATGTCTGCTGCCATGGCAACGGTGCTCCTTCAAACATGAAGCCTTAGCCAGACAGGAAGGAAGCATTTTCACTCCATTATCTCCTCTTCTGTGGTTGCATAGCCATATGCGAGAACACGTTAAATATTTCACGGGGCTGAAACAGTTCCTTAATTTTAGGTTTCACGAGGGAAAGAGATCGTTTAGAATGCTGTTTGCTCTCAGCTCGCCATGGTTTTTACTTGGTGACTTGAGTGAATTTCTGCAGTCAGCACCAACACCTGAGTTACTGCAGCAACAGGCAGGCCTGTCCGGCACTGCAGCCACCTTACAGGGAGCCGATCGCTGGGGCAGGCGTCAGGTGGTACGATCTGTTCGCTTTCCGCGGTGCAGTCTGAGGTGAAAGGTGGTTATAGTTGCTGGGGTGTCATGACCTTCAAGGATGTGCTAATGTAGCACAAGTGCGGTACGTTTAGTAAAGTCTCCCTTTTGGCCTGCACGGCTTTTTGTTTCTGTTAACAATCCCCTAACATGAACAGAAATTTTCCTTCTCAACTGATTCTCCACCTATAGCAGGGTTTCATGCAGTCTTCCTGTCAAATCTTGTGTGATGCATTTGGGGAAATCTCTGTAACCGTGGCTCCCCTAAAAATCATATACAGAACTGATGAGATGAGCGATATCCTGTTCGGGGATGTTACAGAATGTGCTGGGTGTCCAAGAGGGGGTCTCAGGTCACACATTGTACCCCTGAAACTTCCCCTTGCATTTGTACACACACACACGCACACACACTCACACACTCAATCTCTCATCTGTTCTCTCCTGTGTTCTCACTGTCTGATCTCTGTCTCTGATTTGATCTTCTTTCAACACCTTCTGAACACCATTTGCTTTCCCGAGAGTTCAGCCAGAAACTGAAAAGATTCATTAATGAGCGGCCTGTTGGCTGGAGGCTGAATTTATCCTATTTTCTCTTGTCGCAAAAGTAGTTATTTTTCTTCAATGGAAAATTTGTAGAAATGTATTTACAGACTTGAATGGCAAAATGGCATCAACGTCACCCTTTTTCCTCTTTAACAGTTGTTTTTTCTTTTTTGTTTTGTTGCTTGTGAGTGTATCATTTTAGTTTTCACTTCTGGTTCCTTTGTGTATTTATATACCCGTGCATAGTTGTGCATATACCGGAAATAAAATTGTACAGAACCTTGAAAAAGTGTCGTTGTTGTCTCCTGCCCCACAGTTGTTTTAAAATAAGATTGTCATGGACCCGTCCAAAAATGAAGAATACCAAGTGGGTTTCTTATCTTTTCCCTATAATGATCCAGATTAAATTAGAATCGTTTTAGAATTTTTTTATTGACCTACGCAAAAAAAAAATCACACGTAAACTGACATACTATATGAAATAGTTTCGAAGAAAGTTTAACTGGAGATTATTTTTTTTAAAATTTTTGTTTTTTTTTAGTAGTTCATAGACTCCACAACAAGTGCTGTGGAACTGCCCTGAAATCACTTGCTGAATCGGGGACACTGTTTCATGTTTGAGGTGGTTCGTTGACGGTAAAAACATTTGCCTCCAAAGTCCAAGTCTCGACTCTCCAAACTACAACATACACGTGATTCCGTGATTCAGGACCCTGGATAGCTTTGCGCAGAATGACAGGTTGCTGATCGTAAACAGATTGTTTTACTCTGGTCATGGTTGTATGTGTAATATCCCACTGTGGTGAACGGGTATATTTGTAAAACTATTTTAATGAAAGTACTCCGCTGTGCAGTGAAGGACCTTACTTCGCTCTCTTGCATGGGTCCAGTTGCGCAGAAGCCAATGGAAAGCCAACAAAAGTGGTCGGTGAGAAAAAGTGTTATACGCAAAGACGCCGACAAGGTGCGTCGCAGCCTCGTGCTGTCCCAGATATTCCTCGAAATTCTGGGCTAATTATTTACTTATCGACGGCAGTTACCTGCGGAGGGTAGCCTACTGTCATTTCGAGATAAATCCCTTATAATCAAAGACTCGGGCGTTGCATGCCTTTTTGATCGGTGACCACTTGTACTCACCGTGTGTGTCAGTGAAATGCTGTTCTGGCAGTCTTACACGGAGCACTTCCAACCTCAGCAGCAACACACCGACTGCAACTACATGCGGTAAGAAAGAAAATCCATTGTAACGTTAAAGGTCCTAAAGCCTGAGAGTGATTTCATATATTACTTACCTTTTAATTAATGAAATAATTCTTATATTACTCACCTTTTATTTAATTACATTTAATAGCCTACTAATATGTTTAGCCTATAAATGTAGACTAATTGCTGTGTTTGCCCTGATATCCGCAGAGCCATGTTCCATGTCATGTTCTTTTTTCTACAAAGTAATTCGCTTTGCGCAGCAGTATCACTTCTTACTTATTGATTTAATGTCAAGCGTTATTGGACTTTCGTGGAATACGTTGCTACCCAATTTGTCAACTCTTGCACAAATAGTTCGCGACATGCTCGCAAGCAAGAATGCAATGCTACTTGGTTAGTCTATTTTTGTAAAGCAGAATGCAAATTTGTTTAACACTGGACTTTGTCTTGGTTAACTTGGATAGACTCATTCCGCTACGGACTATAACCCTTTAAAGCTCCGTTTACGTTAAGAGAAGACACAGAAAAATTTGATAATGCTGCTTCCTCTGTGAATCTAACTTTGACGAGTGTTTTGCTGCACCTGATCTTCTATCGATTTGTTTTGAAATTCTACTCATAGTCAAGACGAGCGAAATAACACGAAAATGGTAGCTCTGGGCAGTGTGACGCAATCTAGATGAAAAATGTTTGCAAAAATGTCATATCTGACAAGAGGCATTTGTTTTTTGTTCAAAAAAGCGGGTAAACTGACGCGCACAGCTTCATGTATAGGTGAAACGTTAAAAAACTACACTCGACAGTGTCGACATACATGCAAGTAAAATCATACGGCTGCCTACTGATCCTTCCTCTTGTATGTTTACTATCCAAAAAGTTGACTTTCTTTATATGTGAACATGTGTATCTGACCGTGTCGGTGGTTGGGGTGGGGTGATGTTATGCTTGTTAACATGGCTTAATGTTAAGAGAGATTTATATTGGTTGCAGTTCATTCCTTAATATTTTTGCAAATTATTAATTGCTCTGTGTTACTATATGTAAATAGGTTATAGATAAAATGTATTGCTGTGGGCTACAGCCCTCACTCCCTTCAGTGGGTAACAATGCCACCCCATGTTCACACTTGGGTCCTCTGTTCTAGAGGGCAGAGGGAGATCCAGAGGGCCAGTGTTGTTGGTGCAAGGGTCTACTCTGTTTCTACACAATGTTGATTGACTGTATTGACTGACATAACTGAATACAGTTATGCATTGCACCTCTAATTGGTAAAGTCAATAGCAGTCTACCTGTTGCTCAGTGTTAACACCTAGCTCGAAACCCCAGTTACGGTGTCCTGTTCTAAAACAACATCTCAGACTGTATTTTCATCCCATTAAGTTGTGAACGGGAACAAATATGTCAAATTGGAACAGACCAAAGTGCAGAATCCAAACCAAAAGCAGCTTGACTTTTAGAAGCAGGTCATTTAATTCCATGTCTCGCATTTCAGTGTGTCTGTACTGTACCTGCACATATGATGGTAGCATAAATTTATATGACTGGTTGGATTCCTTTCTATTTCTTATTTTCCAGTACCCATGAGATGGACTTTGAATTTCTCAGAGTGGCACATGCCATGAATAAAGGTCACGAGTAAATAAATATCAAAAGTGATTTGAATTGCCCTCACAGGGAAATGTCTTTTTACTACACAAAGTTGGTGGACTTTTACCTGAAATAATAATGCATAACCAACATCTTATCTTTGCAATCTCTTTATTTACTTGAAGTTTTGCAGCACCCAAATCACGTTGTGAGTTATTTGATTCCAAATTGACTACAAAGTCTATTATTGATTAGAAAACGACAAGCTCCTGTGTGGAAAATCAAACAAAATATGTGGATCTAAGCCCTAACACATGAGGTAAGATGACAGATATCCTCTACCTTAATGCTTATACAAGTAATGGCTAAAATTAATGTAAATAATTTGACTCAATGTAATATTTTCTTATTTAAGATATTATTACAAATAATATTGTCTAGGAAGCTGTACATCATGTATGTATAATATTATATGCTGGAATACAGAAATATTGTTGTTTTAATTAAATATCAGTGTCTATAATTAAAATTCCAGAATCTGGAGCACTTTACCCTCTCAGTTAAAATATTTTTCCTTAGCCAAATGCACTTAAATTGACAGTATTATTATTTTTGTAATCTACATAAGGCTTGATCTGGGAAGTAAAGTTATGAAACAATCTGGCATGGGACGTGTTCAGATTCTGGAGATGGGGCAAGATGCCAGCCCAATGTACCATGGCAAGGTTCCCCCTACCCCCATACCCCCGACATGGCTGGGCCAGAACAGGTTCATGCCAGGACGTTCCTGTCAATAATAAGCTCTGTCCTGACCATGGTTTTTTTGTCCCCTCTTACCTATCCTGTCCCCCACATCAATACCCTCATTCAGACATGGCAGTCATCTCCTCTCCTAGAATACTTGGCAATGTCGCTTTCTTCGACTGATATACCACAAAATTCCTTGACCTTGATGGATGATAGAGAATGCCTAATTGTTGAATTTAGGATAATGGTGAGAAGTGGAATGCAATCCACATTGGGCCCTGCTGTTTCACCATTAATAAAATGACTATATTTTAGCCTGAATTGCTTCAGGGTAGTGTTCAGTTGCATTTGTTTTTTATTTATTTATTTATTTATTTACCTGAGAAGAACCATGGGTAACTTACAAGTCAGAATTAGCAATCAAAGAAAATTACATTAGCAGTCCCTGGGTAGGCAAGCAAAAAGTTCCATGCAATTGAATACACATCAAAATGAATATCAATACATCACATCAATGAAATGCAGCACAGTGCAGACACACTTATTACATCTCAGTAGAGCACAGTGCAGTACAGAACAGTATACATGGATAATATGTTTCATGTAGTCATGGTTAGGCCCTGTGGATTGGACTATGTCATAAATAAGATGAGTATGGATTTGAAAAATCCATAAGTTAAACTATACAACACAGTTTGAATGTAAATTGACCATTGTAGTGAGGTTTTTCATGCACTAAAATTTCTTCAAGATTTTGGTAAAACCTGGTACATGACCACACACTGATGATTTGGTATTGAAGTATTTAATACTACATTTTCTAGTGCAGTTTCTGCCACCTTATCAATTCACAGTACTCTTTATTTCTGTAAATGCCTGAGGGGTATCAGGTGCACACAAAGACATTTTGATGAATCATGTAAACTGGAAGGAAATATTATTCAATCCCAGCAAATGAATGTCCAAGTAATTTTGGATATAGGTCTCCTGCTGGGTCAAAAATCAGAGAAAGTCTTGCCAACAACAAATCTCTGGGCTCACAGAAATCTGTTTTTTGTTATAAATTGCTAACCTAAATGTTTGCTTTTTTCTCTCATGCATACAAACATACAGAATATATTCTAGCAATTGTCTTTCACGGTTATATCTATTTCTTATCTATGTTTATTCTTGGTAAATTTGTCTTGGGTGTTACCTATATCTACAATACTAGACATTGGACTTTGTCATACTTTAAGTTTGTTGTTAGTTCAGGAATTAATAAGAAAAATTGGTATTAAGATAGAGACGGTGATTGAAAATTCAGAAATTTCCATGTTTGTAGATGGTTTCGGGTAATATACATAAAAAATAACCTAACCTAACCTTCAAGTCTCAAGACATGCCGTGGAGGTCAGCTTATATCTCTATCCGAAGCTAGAAAGGAAGTGAACTCTGGCTGGAAAGAAATTATCAATAATGCATCATATATATTGAAATAAACGATAATTTTATCAAGTAATATTTTTGGGTTAGGCCGGAGACTACAGTATGTGTTCCTCCCTCTCAGACCTCAGAAAGCGCTACTTTGTGGCTGGCTTGTCGCGGGAAACTTGCACTCTAATTGGATGTTTTGCACATTGGCACCTCCCTCTGCAGTCGGGGTCGAAAGGTTTTGTGTCAGTACTACAGGAGGCCATGTTTATGTCGCATTGGAAGCAGTGGAAATTGCATTGCAGGGGAATATTCTTAGTCTCTCTTTCCGTATTATTTCAAGCCAGTTCCTGGCTTTGGAACATTTTTACTGAACGCGCGATGAGAAAAGGAGAGAAATTTAGGAAGAAACGCAGAGCACAGGGCACGTAGCCTTGTGGTTAGAACAGAATGAAAGCAAACGGATTTGGCTAGCAAGCAAGAAATACTTGGCTGCGAGCGTCGCGTGCCGCGTGTGTGCTGTCTTCCCACTCAACAGGAAGTCTCCAGGTTGTGGACAGAAGTCGTTACGGTGGATTGGACTGCAGGGTTACCTTGGGTGACATTTAACTTTGCATGGTTCCAATATGTTTTGCACGATAGGCTCAAAATGTGATATGTCAGCTGGCTTTACCATTGTGATTCTGATAACTTGGTAGATAACAAAAGTAAAAGCGTAATATTGGAAGACTTCAGAATGCTCATCCATCAGTCGCTCTTTGTGTCACTAGCTAGCTAAAAGTTTGTTTGGTGACAAAATCACTTGCAAGTGGTAACTATTCATTGTCAACATACTTTTGCAATAACTTAAATTGTATTAGTTGGTAGTTAAGCTTCACTTGTTTACCGAACGTTACAGTCGCTGCTACTTGCACTGATTTGGTCTGAATTATTTTGTGCAAGAACGACAGCTTTGCAAGCCTCAGTTGATCATAAGTTAACCAATAATTCTAAAGCAAACTTAAATTTCCTTTGGACTAATAAACTGTGTTATCAGCTAAATTAACATCGTATGGACCCCTTTTGTGGAAAAATATTTATTTTCCGGATTTGTTCTGTTTTAGCCAGCCAATAGTTACTATATCGAAATCACCAACTGAAAGGAAAGCTGGCGACCTTACGCTTAGACCAGGAGGAGAAAGGAGAGTTGGGAGCGATGGCATGGGTGTTGAAGATGGATGATGCTTCGATCGAATCTGGACTTATACACGACTTCGATGCCAGCCTATCTGGAATTGGGCAGGAACTTGGAGCTGGCGCTTACAGTATGAGGTGAACCATAACGTTATCTGCCGTTAGCTTGTCTGCTGTTTCTTTGTATTTGATTTGCTGTACAGGTTAGTGTCTGGCTAGCGAGTTACCTTTCGCCAAACCGGCTTGTTGCAAGTTCATGTTCAATCGATCCGTTGTACCTTACTTGCCAATTTATAAGGGCGACCAGCTACTTTGCAGCTAACCGCTAGCCAGCAGTAAAAGTTGGTGGCCTCGAAAGAGGAACACGGTGTTCTAAACAGCCCCTTATCAAGAGAAGACATGTTGGATCTTTGTTAGGAAAGCACATTGCTCTCTTGTTAGCTGGATGTCATACATTCTACGCTGATAAGAAATTTTTTTTAATTTGCCTGCTTGCACCTAAACTTTATCGGGTTTGTGAACGTTTTCGCCCCTCTTCAAACTTGGTGCTTGCTTTTATCCTTCTGACAGGGTTTTTTTGGGTTAAGGCCTTTTAGAGTCACGTGTTCACTTCGGCTCCGGCATCGCAACAAAAAAGGTCATCAACGTGCGAAGTTACTTACGCGTATAAAGAAGTATTTATACGTCATTGGTTACAACTATCAAAATAGAGGCCTGCCGTTTAAATATTGATATAAAAAGGCGGCGAAGTTACAATTCACAATAATGACTATCTTAGCTCATTCAAACAAACAACAAGCGCGTTATTCTCAAGCAGTGCTACCCGATGTGTCCTAAATTATTTAATGTAACATGGCCCTGTGTTTTTTCTGAGGAAAAATGTGGTCGTTCAAAGTTAAATGTGTCGCATGAAAGTGTGAAATGACAACAATTTATAGTGGAGATAATCTTAAATTCAGCTGTGCTATGCTTAAATAAGTAAAAAAATCGTTGAACAGTTGTTTGCATGCACTCTTGGCATGTATGTAAAACACACAATGAATAATAATAATAATAATTACCTTTTTCAGAAAATTGCTTTCACAAATAATATTTTGCATTGAGTAACTTTGGATTTTTGTATGTTTTTCTGTTGAATTTCTTGTACTGTGTTATGAGTAACTGGTAATGATAATGCATATACCTTTATGAATCAAGATTATTATATCTAAAGAGAGATATGCATACATGTAAATGCAAGCACACATATTGTGGCTTAAAGAACTGGGCGTGGATTCAGTCACTTTTTCTTGACCATGAATTGCAAATAAATGAAAGTGTTTGTCTTATTTTTGAATTGATTACTACAAGTGTTTTAAGGGCTTATTGTATACACAATAGCCCTACTGATTTTTTGTATGTCGGTAGCTGGTCTATAGGCCTAGCTAACATTAATTTAGAAATGTTAGCTGTTAGCTTTAATGCAAAAGTGGCATTTTTTGGGGCTGATATACCACAGTGGTAATTATCGAATGCAATAGCGGTCTTAGCCACAATGTGGTGTATTTCCTTGCTTTTCCTCTTTTGCTCTTTAATTTGGGTTGTTTGCTACTGCATCAGGTATAATTAAAGAGAAAAAGATTAAAAGAAAGGCAATATGCCACATGATAGAGACAACTGAATTTTACCGTGCTTAAATCTTTAACCACCAATCAGGACAGCTCTCTGAAAGGAGGCTTCCCTTCCTGCCTGCCAATCCTGTTGTGTGTTCATAGAGCTGCCCAGAGCAGACAGGACAGGGCTGCACAGATAAGAGCTGAGCAGAATAATACTTCAGAGTTCAGGGTTTTTTTTTTCTAAAACTAGTTTTTTTTTCTTCTTTTTCTGGTTTTCCTAACTTACGTATTACTCCTTTAAAGCACAAAGAAATGTGAGTGAAAGCATAGATTTTCAAATTACAGAGAAAAAAATAAATTTTGAAATTTTTTCCCTAGAAAGAGAAAGAGAGTTAGACAGAGAAAACTTGGAACATGTCTAACCTGTCATGAAGTTACCTGCTCAGTGTGAAAGAAAATTATTCAAAGCAGATATTTTACATGTTCAAAGTGACTTTGTCTTTATACTTTTACTCCTTTTCACACTCTTGGTTCAGATCTAATTCAATATAAAAAGAATCCTTATATGGGTAAATTTAAAATGGCTGTTGAGCATTAATCCGTTTTCTTTTGATAGATGGGCTGAAGTGAGTGGTGCTATTTTTTCACTGCTATAGGTGATCCAGTTGAATTTCTCCTGAAAGTAATTTAAAGAATTGTAATCCGTTCCTGAACAGAATAATGCACCTTGCCATTGTCCAAAAAAATGTTTTTGCATAGAGTGGAAAAGCAAATGTCAGAACTTGCTTTCTATCCTCTCTTGGACAGAAGCAGCCTTTGCTGCTGGCTGTTTAGAAGGGGGTGACAGTAAAAGACAACTGTGGTTGACTCTTTCTGAGAAGTGATTAATCTCATGGGGCACTCCTGCAGATCTGTGCCATTGGATTAGAGTACTCTCATCCCCACAGAGCTGTTCCAGACAAGAGATAGAACGCTTACTTGGGTGTGATGACATCCAAGCCCTGAAATTAATAATGTTGTGTCTGCATTCTGGAGGGATTTGATGTGACTTTGTCTTCCCGGTTGGGAAACTGGTTGGCAGCGGGTTGGCTTTTTCATTTGGCAGTGCGTCTGTCACTGCCTTCAGGACAGAAATGTACATGGTGTTGGTGACGTGCATGTGGCATCTCCTGTTTTTGCGATTTTGTGCGGGGGGGGGGGGGGGGGGGGGGGGGGGGGGGGGGGGGGGGGGGGGGGGGGGGGGGGGGGGGGGGGGGGGGGGGGGGGGGGGGGGGGGGGGGGGGGGGGGCATATGTTTTTACTGTTATTATGTGACCCAACATGGATCAAATAGTATGGTGCTTCTGACCTGGTCTTCTTTTTGGAAAGACCTCTGTGAACTGGGGAGAATGCTCTTTTTGGGTCCTTGGATGATCGGAGAGTCATGGACCAGGCTGTTGGGCCTGTTCCTCAGAAGTTCTCCATTTTTAACATACATATTCCTTACCTATCTATAAAGACACAAAGACTGTGTGAAGGAAGTATGAGGAAAATTGGAACCTGGGCCTGTAAAACACCTAAATCCTGGCTGAATTTTGATGGAGAGACCCAGGAGTGATTCCATGACATTGTCTCCATCTGTAAACCCTCAAAGCCTGATCAGTGGCTGCTGCAGAGTGGTTCACTTGAGCCCTGCCCCCCCCTCCCCCCAAACTGTGACTGATGGGAAATGCACTTCATCACAGCAATGACGTCATTAGCACTCTATGCTTATTGGTCCCTCCGTGCACAGCAATTGCACGCACATTAGCAGGAGGAATCTTTTTAGCATCTCCAGTTTGGGTTGCCTGGAAATTCTATCCCCAGTAGAAGCACTGACCGATCTGGGGCTGTGTGTGTGTGTTTGTGTGTGTGTGTGAGAGAGGGCAGGGGGTAATGTTGGAGTGGAAAAAACAACTTCAGCAGTTTGGGCTGGTTCAGATGGTCAGCTGTGTGCTGGAAGTGCGGTTGTGGTTTTGTCGTACCTCACGTTGAAATGTGAGACTGTGTGTCATATTTGTTTCGCTGAATGGTTTCAGATGTTTAGATGAAGTGTGATATCAGGCAGAGGGAGCCTGAGTAAACAAAAAACGCATTTTAAAAATTATTTCATTTATTTAATGAAAAAAGTTTTCAAACACCCATATTATCCATGAGAAAAAGTAATTGCCCCCTTAAACTTAACTGGTTACATCACCTTTATCTGTAGTTACCAGACTCTTTCTATAATTTCATATCAGTCTTTCTTGTTGCTGTGAAGGAATTTTAGCCAACTCTTCTTTGCAGAACTGCTTTAATTCCGACAAATTGGTAGATTTTCGAGCATGAACTGCTCGTTTCAGGTCCTGCCACAGCATCTCTACTGGGTTCAATTCAGGACTTCCACTAGGCCACTCTTGCTGTATTACCAAATTGCGCTTCAGCTCCAGCTCACAGACAGATGTCTGGACATTCTCCTTAAGAATTTTCTGGTACATAGCACAATTCATGATTCCTTCTGCAATGGTGAGTCGTGTCGCATGACAGACAATATTGTCCAGTGTATCTGGACATACATGTATCTGGACATACATATGCAATAATTCAGGAAGGGGGCAAATACTTTTTCTTGGCACTGTATTCTCCTAGCTGCCAAAAAACGAGAGCTCCAGGTTTCTCTGTGGGTCAGTCAGTGAGGGGGTATAGAGGCAGGTCCCCATTATGCAGTGTTAGATTCAGTTTCTGCTACTGTACCAGGTTACCAGTTGTCATCAGTGAGAGTTGTTCCGCTCCTCCGATTGCTGCACGGTCTCCTGTTGTACCCCTGTAGCGGGCTGCTTGACTTGTAGTGTTGCTCGTAAGCGCTAATGCAGGTAGTTGACACAAGGGCATGATGCAGCAGACTCTTTGAGATCAGAGGAGAAGTAGGGAAGTGAGGGCACATCTGTGGATATTTGTGAGAGATACCAAGATCTTTGCCCTCCTTGATTCTCTGGCAGCTTTGTACTGGTGCTGGGCTGCCGGTGAAGTCCAAAGCAGTGGGGTGTTATGTTACTTTACCATGCCAGCCCCTGCTGCCATTTTTGTCTCTTCATTTCAGCATGTCCAGTTCCCACTTTCATTTGAAATGTCGGACTGTAACTGCCGCAGCGTTCAGCCGTGGACCTGTGTCGTTTCGGGAGGGGTGCAGACAGCCGCGGAACACGTGGTGTCGCCAGCTGCTTCTTCTCTGCGCTCCTCTCCCACAGAAGTGAGACGACTCCTCTGACTGTCGTCACATGGGCGTTTCTGGGTGTGGGGGCGGGAGGAAGGATAAACGTCTTTCAGTCGGACGTTGTGCAGATTCCAGATCCCTTACGGACGGCTTGAACGTAGGTTGCGAACAGACGGAAGGAGAGGCTTGCGCACGTCTGCACAGCGTCTCGGTGCATTGTGCATTTTAATTTGGAGCATGTGAAACCTCAGCAGTCTGCACTAGAATGTAGCGTCTCCTGTCTCGAAGTAGAACCGGGGCCTGTTACATGCCGAAAATACATTATCGCATCTAGCGTAGGTGGCTCTTTTAGTTTTTATTTTAACACACAAATGTCTGCTGCTTGCTAACGTACGCTGACTTATCCCTGTGGCTGTCCTTATGGACACTGCACAGAGTAGGGTGTTCCACAGCCACACGTAGCCTGTTTTCATTGCGTTTGTATTGCTATGGGGATGTATGATAAACGTCTCACGGTTGTGTATTTGTGCTCTACTGAGGTTAAATGATAGCAATTGCAGGCAGGGAGGGTGGGGCTCCTCTCCCTGAATATGGGATTTACTATAATTCCTCTCAGCATTCTGGTGCGTTGCCACCCACGTCCAAGTTAAACACACCACACGCCTTTTCTTCCACAGGCTTAAGCCTGCCACAGTGAACGGCTGCCTTCCGCCCGGAATGCAACCGAAAGCTGTCATTAACCCCTCCCCCTTTCCGCCGACATTCAGCAGAGTTGTGCCGATGGTCCCTAACTCTCCTTAAATCCGGTTTATTTTCATTTCCATACTTTCAATTGCTTTTAACTTGCGGGGCAAATACGTGGATGTGGAAAGCAGTCAGGCGACTGGATGAGCGCTGGTGGGGCCGGTCATGCCTGAACTGTCGGGGTTCTTCTACCCTGCTGTGAAAGCAGCTAATTTGCTGCGTGTACATTAAACCACATCTGGAGGTATAAACGTTGAACTGGAGTAGTGGCCTGTAAACTCATGGCCATAATGGGAGTAAATGCAGTCCTCTGTCCCAATGAGCAAGTGTTTTGCTGGTCCATAAAACCACAGCTGTTGTGTGGAGATTCTGTGAGCTGATCCTGAGGATGTTCGGCCGCAAGCCAGGGTTGATTTCCTAAACTTATCCAAGAGCACTTTTTGCCACAGGACTTCCTTCAGAGCTGGTGAGCTTGTGAGCTGGTGAGCTTGGCTAATAGGATGCATCATCCACAGTGTCTGTTAAACAAACCTCCCCATGGAGACCTCCAGTCAGACAGCTGTCATCAGTGATCCCCCAAACACCTCCCCATGCACGTTGAGGTCTGACGTAGGCAACAAGGCTAGACAGACCCCTGGTGTTCATACCAGAGGTTCAGGTTTCTTGGACTCAGTGTCCTGTGTGCTGTGTCTAGTCAGGCCTGGGTAATAATCTGATAGCTGCCCACCAGCTGCCACAGAGTGCGGCACCCTCAGGCCCGTCAAGAGTGGCAGCACCCAGGGGGCCTAGCTGGCATGTCGGCTGTCTGCCTGGTGTCTGTGTCTGCATAGCAAACACCTTTCTTTCCTTCAGTTCCGCCGCACAAACCAGACGAGCCCACGCTGTTCGATTTACTCATGTGTTCAGCTTTGATCTCACAGCTGTAGAGGCCAAGCGGGTGAAAACACCTGTTCTGACTATAGCCTGCCTTCTCCCAGCATACCTCACCGGCTCTCAGTATACTGCGTGTGTGCGTGTGCGTGTGTGTGTGTGTGTGTGTCTCTGTCTGTCTGTCTCTGTCTGTCTGTCTGTCTGGGAGGCATAGAGAGAGATGGCTGTCTTTGTAAAGTGCTCAAAGTCCGGCTCAAAGTGCAGGACAAGCACACATCCGCAGTGCTAACGTGAAACAGCTGCTCTTGTTTTGTTGTTCTTTTTTTTTTTTCCTTCCCGCCGGTCAAGATTGCAGTGAAGGAAGTGACAGAGCGACCCTGGCATGTTGCAAAGTCCTGCCCCTGGGGGAGGGGGGGGGGGGGTGGCTTGGCTGCGTGCTCAGTCCACACCCCCAGAGCTCTGCCAGGGGTGAAACGAGGACGAGCTGGCATCAGAACTGGGGGGGGGTGGAATGAAACTCCATGTTGCTTAGCAACACTGTCTGTTTGTAAGCTCGTGTCCTCCAGCTGCCACTGCTGTGTGATCCTTACCTCCGGCCCAGGAGTGTCTCATACCAGCCTTGGGTTTGCTGTCTTTCCTGGCTTCTTTTTTTTGTGTGATGACACTGTGGCTCCCCTTAAGATTCCCATTTGGTTGAAATCTTAAGGGGAGCCATTGAAAAGTGCTGCTGATCGATAATTTGTGTTGCCTTGGTAACATGTTGGGTGTCGAATTTGTGTTGCCTTGGTAACATGTTGGGTGTCGGTCAGGTTGCAATAGTACTATACTGGCTCTCATTACCCCCCCCCCCCATTTTGACTTTTCTCTCCCTCCCAGTGATGTCCTGGCACTGCCCATATTCAAACAGGAAGACTCCAGCCTCCCCCCGGATTCTGAGACCAAAAACCCTCCATTCCAGTACGTGCTGTGTGCCTCCACATCTCCGGCTGTGAAACTGCATGATGAGACCCTCACCTACCTTAACCAAGGTAAGTACCACAGCACCCTCACGTACCTTAACTTTGTGTGTGTGTCCACTTGTTGCCTCTGGCCTCTGTCTTGATTTTTTGGTGCAGTAACCCTTAAATACAGTGGATTCACAGTGAGGAGTTTATAAGGTCACCCCCCCCCCCACCCCCCCCCCCCCCCCCCCCCCCCCCCCCCCACACTGTGCCCTTTCTACTGAGAGTACTCTCCGAGAGAGTATTTGTTAGCTCCAGTTTCTGTTTTTATGAATGCATTCAACTGCAACCCAGGTGTAGAGAATGCCTTTGTGTGCAGTATACAGGATTGCGACAGTGATGTGGCAGGTGACTGAGTCTCCTCCTGCCATTTTGTAAAGAGTGAGATTAATACGTCTGTATCCGTTTACATGGTTTTGTTGAGTCTCTTGTGCCCAGGTGTGATTGGTGGGTTTAAGTGCTGGGACTTCCTTTGTGTGCGGGTCAGTGAGGCTGTGCTTTTTTGTCTGGGCTGTGTGTTCTGTGTGGGAAAATGGCTGCTCCTCACGTGTGTGTTTCTGTTCCCTCTCCCCACTAGGGCAGTCCTACGAAATCCGTATGCTGGATAACCGGAAGATGGGGGAGCTGCCAGAACTCACCAATCAGAATGTGAAGGTGCGTAGCAGAACCCCGCTGTTCTACGGGGGGGGGGGGGGATTCCCTTGTAGTTCATGAGTCCCTTTCAGCGTTCAGCCTGCCTGAGAGGGCTGATGCACACATGATCATACACGGTAAAGCGGATTTTCTCATGGGTTTGCCCTGTTCCCATCCCATAGGGTGACTCACTTTGCATAACACTGCTCTGTCTTTATGAGTGGGAATGGGAATCGGCAAAGTGGCCCAGCTTGCGCTTGTGGTGTACGTTGTGGAGGGGTGGGGTGGTTATTGAAGTTTCCAATTCGAGCAAGTGCTTAGTGTGCAGCTGTTTGATTGGTCGAAGAGTCTGACATCTCGCCTTTTACTGCCCTGACAAACAGAAGCCTCCTATGACACTTACACACACACACAAACACCACCATGGTGCATGTATATCCTGTATCTGACAATATACAGTATATATATTTGACGTATTTTTAACGTATATTTGTTACATACTTGTTGTTTGGGCACACCACACTGCCACCCCTTTAATGAAGAACAAAGACTAGAATAAAATTCTTTAATGCCTGCCCAAGGTTTTTCCTGGCTTTGTGTGACAGCGACTGTGGTTGGTCCGGCTTTACTGCTTTACCGCCGTCCCCCTATAATTAGCCACGTTTAGAATGTGAAGGTCTGGAGTTATTAGGAACTTTTTTGCATGTATTTTATAAGGCGTATTAAATTTTGTATACACTGAGGACCATGCAAATATCAGCAGCCGACATATCCCAGAGCATGTAAACAGCTTATTTGGAACCTGACCCTAACCAGGATCCGAAGCCTTGCCTGAAACACTGTGCATATGAACACAGGCGGCGTGACGCTAACCTGGCTGTTCTCCTGTCCCTGCAGAGCATCGTGCGCGTGGTGTTCCACGACCGCCGGCTGCAGTACATGGAGCACCAGCAGCTGGAGGGGTGGAGGTGGAATCGCCCCGGCGACAGGCTGCTGGACATTGGTGAGCGTCACTCACACCTAGCCCCGCCCGCATCCCAGCCCCCATTTTCAGTCTCTTCAGTGCAGATGCAGTTTGACCCAGTACACCGTCGTAACAAACCTCCGCTTCAGCATTTGCTGTGTTTCTGCTTTCGTTGGCTTAGTCCCCGCTCTGTAACACTGTTTCACCTGCACTCAGGATCTCTCCGGAGCCCAATTTCCTGACCCCACATGCCCACTAACACAGCACACGGCTTCAGTTATTTATAGAGATACACAGTATAGAAGGGGGGGCCACTTTCTGTCACTATGAAAGGCTTACGGCCCCGTCCTTACCCCACATCCACCCCCAACATCGCCTTCCGGAAATTTCAAAAGAACGGCTTCAGGGAAACGTTCTTCAGGAAACCGAAAAACCTAGAATTGTTCATTGTTGACTAATCACTGCTTATTGCTCAAGGTGGAAACTGACAAGTTGCTGCAGGAGTAGAGACTGATTTCATTACCCAGTTACAACATTGACACCAACGCACATGGTTACATGTGAAAACTCTGATCACCTAATCATACATTGCAGCCTGCCAGTCAACCCCAAAAAAGTGCAGATAATTTGGGGAGCTGCATCTTGTCCTTGCATCCTCCAAACCAGTGAGGTGAAGGGAATTATAATGTGCCGGGTGAAGCCACCACCTCTGCCTTCTTTTAACCCTTTAAGGCAGGGGTGGGCAATGAGGGCCGTATCTGTTTCTGGTTTTCATGCCAACTTCTGGCATTAATTACTTAATTACCCCTAACATTTACGCCATCTGGCATTTCACCTGAAAAGTGCATGAAGGACAGCCAAAGACTGCTCTTGTGTCTGTATATGAGATGTTTTACTGTGATCTAATTTACGAGTGAACCAGTGTTGGTGTGTACAGCCAATTAGCTCATCATGAGTAATTGGTGGAAACAAAAACCTGCAAACACACCGGCCCTCCAGGACTGGAATTGCCCACCCCTGCTTTAAGGTGTAGGGTCACAAATATGTGATTAGAATGTTCATAAGTGAACATTCTAATGCTGATGTAATGATCACTACTGGTAACTGAATGCAATAGAGTTCTAGAACACTAACTTAGCATTGAGAAAAAAAACATCTCAAAAAACCTACTGTTCAAAGGTTGAAAATACAGTAAGGATATGAGGAGGAGGTTCGTGCAGCTGAAAAATGAAACTAATGACAAGCACACGGGCGTCTTTCCCAACACATGGAGCATGATGTTAACATGTCACAGGATCATGGGATTGGGTCACACCATCTATTTTGGGTTGAGCACATGCAAGCCTTTTAAGGAAATGTTCTCTGGGGTGCATTAATGCATATATCTGTAATCAAAAGAATAGACAGCTACAGTAAATGGGTATCAGACATGAACAGTTAAAACATGGTGGCTGTCAATTTCCTTTAAGAGCACCATACTTGAAATCTTGAACTGAATGTGAACATGGAACAATTCAGTCAGTCTAAAACTGCACCACTGCACTGACGTGGACTTCAGTCACGGTGTTGCAGCTGTGAACCATGGGAGCAGTATTAACTCTTCATACTACCAAGGCTGCCGTTTTAAAATATGCATGTCATTTACGTGTGTCACACGTCACCCTTCCAGATATTCCCTTGTCCGCGGGCATCATCGACCCGAGGACCAACCCCTCCCAGCTCAACGCTGCGGAATTCCTGTGGGATCTCTCCAAGCGAGCGTCCGTCTTTGTGCAGGTAGGCCACCTTTTAAAATTTTACGGCCGCTGTGACCCTGTCCCCGTGCTGCATAAGCCTTAGCCTACCCGCACTAGATCAACAAATTCACTTTATTCTGGGGAATTTCTCAGTTTTGTCGAGCGCTAAGATTTGGCGCCACCTGCTGGTGCCCAGATTTCATTACCGAACAGCTCTTCACTGTTCATTCATAACGCTGCTTGTGAAAACTTCCTCTCCAAACTCGTGGTCCAGATGATGTCACGGCCATGGGTTGTGCGTATGTGCCTACCGGAGGAATCTTGGGATATGTGCTTTTGAGTGGGAGGATTAAAACAGAAGCTGGGTAGAAAGTGCTGGGAGTGGGGATCGATCCAGCTCCAGCGGCGTGAAAGGGCTGTGTTGCCGGGACGCGCTGAGTGACCCGCGCGTCTGTCGCAGGTGCACTGCATCAGCACCGAGTTCACGCCACGCAAGCACGGCGGGGAGAAGGGCGTGCCCTTCCGCATCCAGATCGACACCTTCGGACAGAACGAGAGCGGCGAATACACTGATCACCTGCACTCCGCCAGCTGCCAGATCAAAGTGTTTAAGGTGAGGAAACGCCGTTAGGAGGGTCACCTATCCGCCACCTTCATCTGAGACCTGCATTTATGCTATATAAACCTGCATATACAGCTGTGTGCTTACTGATGTTGTTCAGGTTAAGTAATATGTGTAGAGGGTTAAAAACTCTATAAACTGGTATATTCAGCGGTGTGATCCCTGATATGGTTCAGGATATGTAAAGGGTTAAAAAGCACTGACCCCTCTGGGAGTCAAGCCTGTCACCTTTTAGGAATGGCTTGTGTGTTTTAGTAGGGAAATGGGAGCTTGTTGTGTAATCACACCTTGTGGCGGCAGGTTGATTATTTATCTGAATGGAAGTACAGGCCAGCTGGGTTTTATCTGCCTGTCAATGTGTTCCTGCCCCCTAACTGACCTCCTCATTGTCCTGAACGAGCAGCCAAAAGGGGCCGACAGGAAGCAAAAGACCGATCGGGAGAAGATGGAGAAGCGGACGGCACAGGAGAAGGAGAAGTACCAGGCCTCGTACGAAACCACTATCCTGTCTGAGGTACGGCGCCCCCTGGGGGAAAGGGGAGGGCAATGCAAGGGCTGGCCACACAACCCAACATCGCTGCACTCATTTGTCCCACCTCCCTCTCCTTCACAACCTCCCATGTGTCGTTTTGGAAGTGCTGTATGACACCAGGACATTTGTAGATGTTTTGTCAGTTTATGTTTTCTTACCACATTACCATATCTTACCACAGGTTGAAGCATAATTGGTTTTGTGGAGTGTAGGCAGCTCAGTATCCAAGCACTAGCATGATAACTGGCCATGTGACAACAGCACTTATGTTTTGAGATGAAGCAGCATTCAGATACATATGAAAAGCCTGCTATACCTCTGCTGTCTTTACAGGCACTTATCCCAATGTCTGCTGATGTTTTTAATAACACTGATCCCTCTCTTTCTTGTGTCTTTAAAAAAAAATGGATCCCTTCCACTCCGGTGTCTATACCAGCACTGATCCTAGTCTCTCTGGTGTGTGTAAAAGCACTGATCCCAGCACTTATCCCGGTCTCTCTGGTGTGTGTAAAAGCACTGATCCCAGCACTTATCCCGGTCTCTCTGGTGTGTGTAAAAGCACTGATCCCAGCACTTATCCCGGTCTCTCTGGTGTGCGTAAAAGCACTGATCCCGGTCTCTGGTGTGTGTAAAAGCACTGATCCCAGCACTGATCCCAGTCTCTCTGGTGTGTGTAAAAGCACTGATCCCAGTCTCTTTGGTGTGTGTAAAAGCACTGATCCCGGTCTCTGGTGTGTGTAAAAGCACTGATCCCAGTCTCTCTGGTGTGTGTAAAAGCACTGATCCCAGTCTCTCTGGTGTGTGTTTAGATGAGGCTTGACCCCATAGTAGAAGAAGCAGTTGAACATGAGCAGAAAAAGTCCAGCAAGCGGACTTTGCCCACAGACTGCGGCGATTCTCTGGCCAAGAGAGGCAGTGTAAGAGCCCCCCTTTACCTCGCCACCACCAGGCTCGTGGGCATGCTGCACAGCTGTCTGTTACATTCAGGGAACCCCAGAGCTGTGGCCCAGCTCACCCCCCTCCCGAACGGCACACTGTGAACTCCCCCAACCTCAATTTATATTGCGGGCAAAATCTAATCTAATGCGCTTAATGAAGGCTGGGAAAAAAGTGAATATTTTTTGTGTTTTTTTCATTTTCAGATGGGTGGGGGGAAGGGTTTACACACGACTAGTTGTTTTTGCTTTGTGCTGAGCTGAAATTTCAAAGTCACACCGTCCCCTGCATGTGCTTGCAATTCTGTCTGGCTCTCGCATTGGACACGTGTGCACAGGGACAGATGCCATTACTGTTCCTGTTTAAAGACCAGGCTCGTCCGTTACCCGTCCATTTTAAACGCGAGGCTCGGGGGAGGTGCCGAGAGGCGTTACCCCACGGAGGCACCCTAGCCAATCAGACTGAAGGGATTGAGACACAGGAAGCTGATTGGTACAGCGCTGCTCACAGCATCACTATTCAGAGAAAAGGGAGAAACGCTTTTATGAAGTGATGCTGTGTCTCAATGCTGTGAAGGGTGTGGGTGTGGGAGTCGGTGTGGCTATTGGAGTGGGTATGGGATTCGGTTTGGCTGTTGGAGTTGGAGTGGGTATGGGATTCGGTTGGGCTGTTGGAGTTGGAGTGGGTATGGGATTCTGTTTGGCTGTTGGAGTAGGAGTGGGTGTGTATGGGGTGTGGGATTTGGTTTGGCTGTTGCTGTGGGTGTGGGTGTGGGTGTGGCCCTTGTGCTTCCAGCTGTGTGTGCCTACCTGTCCCTCTATCTGTGCATTAACTGGGTGCTCTGGTCAAAGTCTAATGTGTATTAATTATTATAAATGGTGATGACATACTGTACCTCTAAAGCACAAGAGTCACGCAACTGGTGATGTTGTTTGAAGTTAAGCAGCTCTGAGCTGTTGCTTGGAAGTCTGATTGAAGAAGTGGGATTTATTCAAAAGTTCTGGAGTTTGGCCATCGTGTCTTTTTGAAAGGACGATTCTCAAATGAAGTTGACCTGAATGGTGCATAGAGAGGGGTGGGGGCTGTGAGTGACTGTACGCTGTGGTACGAGCTGAATGGTGACGTCACCAAAGCCCAGTCACCTCACTGTGGGTGAACTCCCAGCCTGATCTGAGCCTGCTTTTGCACACTGCTTTGAGCTTCCCCAGGCCTGTGGGCCTGCAGTTGGCTGCACAGTGGCTCTGAGTTGTGTCAGTGGTGTGTTCTGTGTCATGCTGGTGGTCAGTGTTGTCTTGGAGGATTGTGTTGTGTAGGTGATCAGTGTTGTCGGTGGTCTGTGGTGAGTCAGTGGTCTGGGAGTCTGTGGTTCTGGGCAGTCTGACCTTTGGTCCTCTTCTTCCCCCTGTTCCAGTGTTCGCCCTGGCCTGAAACCGCCTATGTGAACAGCAGCCCAGCAGCTACACCAGCATTTACCAACACCTACGTTGTCCCAGTCCCCGACAGGTAAGCTGTGTGTGTGTGTGTGTGTGCGTGCGTCTACGTGTACATATGTGCGCCCCACAGTGTGTTTGAAGAGTGATTTTATTTTCTCAACAAATTATTCAATTCTGTGAATTCAATATTCTACACAGAGAAGGATGTGTAATTCGCAAGTAGATGATTACTGCATTTTAAAGCTCTTGCAGGTAAAATAAGCGCTGATTTATCAGTGGAAAGAAGGTCAGCTTATTGCCTGTGCGTACATTGGGAAAGTGGGGCTTGGCACAGTAAATCCTGGCTCTGTAAGTTTATATCTGCTGTTTGCTTGGTCACTCATTAACGCTTGTCGTGTCGTGAGATTTGTGTGTCAGGGTGCCCTGTAGCGTAGTGTGCTGGGGTTAAATGTTAAACACAGGAAGAGTGGGCTGGGTGAGACGTCAGGAGGAGGTGCAGGGCAGGGTGTGTGTGAATCATTGAGCTTCTCTCTCTCTCTCTCATTGGCAGCGATTCCTCCTCCCCCAGCCAGCAGGGAGACGTGACTGGCCAGGTCGCTGTGGAGGTTAGCCCCTCTCCCTCTCTCTCACTCTCAGTCCGCCGCATCATTCACGCTTGGCCTGTTATGCAGAGTCAGTCGCATCGCTAAACGCTGATACTCATCTTCACATTCCATCGGGCTGCGAAGTGCGTAACCCCAGCGAGACGAAGGAATGTGTCCTGCTTGGTATTCAAACATGTGACCTTCTGGTCCTAATCTCCCACACTGCTGCCCTGGATTGCTAGATCTAACATGCTGGTTGTTTGGGTAGGGCGTCGTTTGCGTGCGTTTCGCTGATGTAACGGTTGATTGTTGTCGCTATGGCAGCACCTGGCCCCGTCGGCCTCCTTGCAGGAAGTCCAGCAGTGGCTGCACAGGAACAGGTTCTCCTCCTACAGCAGGCTGTTCGCACATTTCTCAGGTACCCATTACCCATACGCCTCATCTCTGACCATCTGCCCTCATTCTCCTCTTCAGTCTCTTCTTTTTGTTTTCCACATGTATCTTTATTAATACAAAACATACGTCCATCTGAAAGTACATGTCACCCAGTTTTACATCGTTAGAAAAACAAGAAAACACGACATACAAGCCAACCCCAAACCCCCCCAACATGAAAAAGATGCTCACAAAAACAAAAAAACACATACATAAGGGAGGAACCCAAAAAATATCAGAGTGTGTTGTACATAGGGCTGCATGACCAATCATACACCAAATCGAGGAAGACAATCACCTTTTATCATTGCCCTATAATCGTCCAGTCTCAGTTGCATATAGAAATAGTTCTGTTTACTCTGTAAAATGAATAACTAAATAAATGTAGCTGATCTTCCAAAGAAGGAATAGAATTAGCAAAAGAGAGAATAGGATCCCAAGTTTTGTTAAAATTATCAGAGCAGCCCCTAATACTGTACTTAATTTTCTGTAAGCATAGGAAGGACATTAAGTCTTTCAACCAAGAATTAGGAGATGGAGGCTTTTGATCCTTCCAATGAAGTAAAATATGTCTGCGGGCTACAAGAGAAGCAAAAACTATAATATTGCTCTCCTTGGTAGTGAAACAGGTAAATTCTTCAGGGACACCAAAAATAGAGGTTAAAGGGCTAGGAACCACAGGTTTATTGAGGGCTTTTGAGAGTATCATAGAAAGAGGACCAAAATGAACCCAGCCTTGGACAGGAAAAAAACACGTGTGTGATTGGCAGGTGATCAAGAGCATCTGTCACACGCATCACTTGTGTTAAACAGTTTGTTAAGTTTAACTTTGGACAGGAGTGTCCTGTGTAGGACCTTAAACTGACTCAGTGTCAGACTGGCGCAAGATGAAGTAGAGTTGACCCTGTCAAGGGCCCCCTGCCACCATTTGGCTGAAAAGGCAGTACCAGGCTCCTTTTCTCAGGTATTCCTAATTGTCAGAGGAGATGATAATAATATTATGATTAACTTCACTACAACTGAAATGATTCCACCGACTACAGGGAAAGATAGAATTGTATCAATGAGAGAATCAGGTGGTTGATGGGGAAAGTTGGGGAAGTTACAGCGAGCAAAGTCTCGGATTTGAAAATATCTAAATAAATGAGATTGTGGAAGGTCAAATTTAGTCTTAAGATTGTCAAGGGAGGCAAAAACCTTGTTGACAAAAAGTTTGAAATAAACCAAACCTTTCTCCTTCCACAAAGAGAAGACTGAGTCAAGTGCAGAGGGCAGAAATAGATGGTTGTCACTCTTCTTTTTGTTTTTACATAATATCTGCAATCTGTAGCCCATGTTTCAACCCTGTTTTTTTTGCAGACTAAATGCATTTTTGCATTTTAAGATTAGAGGTGCCAAATGTGTCAAAAGTCTGACAAGACTTTTATAAAATGCCCAGTCTTTATAAAATGCTCTTTTTGTGATTTTGAAAATGGTGAAGTTGTGAGACCATCTGGGACAAACAAACAGGCCTTCCTAGCTTTGACCCAAAAACTGTTTCAATCCGGCTGTCCCTGTAACCACAGACATGCACATTCAGTGCCGCACGTGTAGATTTCAGCTCACGCGAGAGAGAAATGGTTTTGTGGGTTGTTGAGTGGGTGGAGTGGATTCAGACTCAGTCTGTCCCTTATTCTGTGACAGGTTCTGATCTACTGAAACTGACCCGTGAGGACCTGGTTCAGATCTGTGGACCGGCTGACGGGATACGACTGTTCAATGCACTTAAGTCCAGGTAGAGTGCTGCGGTTCGACATTAAATACAGGGTGTGTTGTCAGTACACTGCATTTTTTGTCATTCTCTGTGGCTGTTAATTAAAACTATTTGCCTGGTCTGGCTTTGTGTTTTGTGTGAATATGACGTATTATTCCAGGATTGAATGTATCATCTTCATCCGACCCCCCCATTTAGGTCTGTGAGACCTCGTCTGACTGTTTATGTGTGCCAAGAGGCACCCCAAGCAAAGGGCACCACCCTGCTGGAGGCTCACTGCAGCGGTGAGAATGGGGACTTCAACAGCAGTACCATATTTGGTGAGGAGCCCTGTCAGAGATTGTACAGCAGCTGCTGTAAGTCGTGTGATTCTGCTGTAGAAATCGGTCTGTGCAGACAATGATGCACATGGAAAAAACATCCCATTATAGGCCATCCGCTTGAGATGCATATCTGTTTTTTGTTTCCATTTGTGTTTCTGTAGTGTATCATGCCCTGTACCTGGAGGAGATGACTGCTTCTGAACTCACCCGGAAGATCGCCTCAGTTTTCAGCCTCCCCCTGTCCCAGATCAGCCAGGTGTATCGACAGGGCCCCACTGGCATTCACATCGTCCTCAGTGACCAGGTGACTGTCCCCTCCCTCACCCTGTGGTTCTGTCCCCCAGAGCCCTGTCCCATTGGCCAACTTAGTGAATTTAATGAAAGTAAATTACTTTGCTCTGGGGACAATATTCCCCTCCCTGTGTGACAATTGAATGTCTATGTACCTATATACTTGGCAATAAAAAATATAGTGTACCAGCACATTTTGTCCATTTTAAACATTGATACTGAACATTTTCCTTTACAGATGGTTTACAACCTCCAGGATGAGAGCTGTTTTGTAGTGAGTACAGTAAAAGGTATGTTTGTCCTACTGCAACCTGCAGTACACAGATAAAGACACTGTGTAAAATGTCTTTAAGACTGTTATAAGCCCCTCTGTACCATGGATCACCATCTTGAGACCCTCTTGCCCATTCTGGTTTCTTCACTAGTAGTGAAATGGTAGGCACTCTGTAAAGCTGTGGTCTTACTTCTGGGATCCAAATAGAATTTCCTGGATGAACTCTTGAGTGGAAAAATAATTGTGTCTCTTGAAGTGGTTTGCCTCAAACTGAGCAATGTGGTGTGCATGGATTAATGAATCCTCTCTCTTTTTCCTTGCCCCGTTGCAGCCGACACAGGAGATGGATACCACGTGATCTTAAAGTGACATCAAGAGTGAAAGAGCTTGTCTCAGAAGCTTGTCACTGCTGAAGAAAAGACTGCTGTCTCTCCCAAAGTGTACCGCTCTATATGAGGAGGAAGGAAGCAGTGAGCCAAGCCAAGTTAATGTTAGAATCTGACTTCAGTGGACACATTGTTTCATATTGAAAACACTATTGGAGAAGACTGTAGGGGTATGATGTTGGCTTGTTTATTTGGGGTGGGGGGTGGGGGGGTTACGGTGTGGGATTGATAGGCAGAAGTGTGTGTGTGCATGTATGCATGAGCAAAGGAACAAAGTCTGTGATTGGATGGCTGCCTTGACCAATCAGAGCTCAGCATCCTGGCCATTTCTTTTGGCCACAGTGGCTTCGCAACATGGCTGCAGATGGCATCATATCTGTTATGCAAAGCTGACTTTTATGGCCAGTATTGGAGGCATGCTGTAATACTGTGGCTTAGCTAACTGGCAGGTGGAGATAAATTTGGCAAAGCTGTGCTGTGACACATGCTGTCAGGAGCATGGGAGCAAAGGGGCAAACCCTTAGCTGTGTACATTACATCCTGTGTGTTTAGGCTCCCACCTTAGGAAAAATGTCTAGACAACCAAGCTTCATTTTAAAGGCTCTGAAGAATAGCTTGCACTAGACTCAAATGGACATGCAGTCGCGCACCACAAGCTTGCACATGGATATCGATTCCAGTGGGGTAAGTGAGTGACAGAAAGTTGTCATAAGACATGTTGTAACTGTGTCCCCAGCTCGTGGGGAGGGTGAGGTAGAGTCCTACAGTGGGCGGCCCATTTCTGTGACCTTGGAGCTCTTTCTAATGGATGGAATGAGCAGCCCAGGATGGGACATCACCATTCCCATTACTTTTGAAAGAGGGATATTTGTTGGTACTCAGACACGCCATATGGACCAGGCTGTGTCTGAATTATTGTAGACATAACCTGTCATGGATTGACTTTTTTCATTTTTGTTTTTTTTCTATTCTTTTGGAGAAGACTGTGCCATATGCAATGCTATTTGCTACCAACCGGTATACAGCACACCCATATCAACAGATTTGCTTGCCTGGTATGCCCTTCACCAAGTTATAGGTTGGCTGGGCATACCCCATACCTATAGAACATTGCGAGTTTGGTACTTTTCAAAGTTTCCTAGGGAGATGCCTGCACACTGTAGGTAGGCAATGGGTGGATTCATCATTCATTCTGCTTGCAGGTCAAGTAAGTCATCCATGTCACTAGGAGTGCTGTGGGTTATTTACTAGCACTCTGTACTCAATACATCTTGTAGATCTTTCCCTTCACCTTGTGCCATAAATCATTAAGTGTATCAAGCACTGGTAAGTTTAGCATATTGAGGTTTGTGTAGTAGAGCAATTGGACCAAACAAGTTTAGAATGATTTTATTTTTGAGCGTTAGCAGTGCATACTGTTCGTCTTTTGATGCCAATGTGTGTGGGCCATTTAGCTTCAGTTTAAGTGATCATACATCTAGCATACAGGGTTTTAAGTCCTCTTTCACCCGCTGATTCACAGACCACATTCAGGGGCATGTATACGTGGCCTGCTTTTTAAATTTTTTTATTTTATTTTTTTAACCAGATTCTGTCATTCTGTTTCTGTCATCAATTATCTTTCCTTTCATTTTTTCTTGTTAGTCTGCATGTTCATTTTACTGCTTCCCCTTCCTGTTTTTAATGTTACTTTGTGTATGTCTTGGGTCCTTTAAAGGATGAAGCAGTGCAATTGTGGCCCTCATTTTATTTATTTTTGCTCAAGCAGTCTGTTGCTCGACAAGTTTAGCCTTTGCAAAGACTGATTTTATATTTGAGCATTTTTGGTGTGAACCTTGGTTTTACAATTTTTTCATAAAGCACTGGGTCATTAACTCTGTTTTCCAGTTAATTACTAATTATATGCTGAAAGTATACACTCAAATCAAATTTAAAATAGGTCATAACATGTCATTCAGACAGTACTCTTCACTGTCTTAATTGCCTGGGGGACGCACGGCATGGGTATGTCCACCGTTAAGTTGAGCTCTTGAGTTTGACTGAGCTTTCTCCAGATGCTCCTGACAGATGCAGTATAATGGCAAATGAATTAATTTGTGCTTTACAATTACAGCCTCTGCTGCTTGGAGGGTGGTCTTGCTTTTTAACATTGCTGCTCAGTGAAGTTGGCAGTCATTGCTTCTTGTGTGCAGCTTGGATGCTGGAATGACGTACACACTTCAAATAAACCCAAATCATTTTCAAAACTGTGTGTCCTGCGTATTCACTGATGGGTTGCTTGTGGTTGTATAATATAGAAATGTATTTACTGCCCTTGAAATCACATTTTTTCATTCATTTTAATGTCATTAATGATTAACATTTTTTACCAACAAACGTTGTTTTCCTGTGGGTGTTTCTGACTGAATATTGTGGCTAATTTGGCTGAATACTGGGTAGCAGATGGCTTCCCCTGACTAGACCTGCTGCATAAGCACAAATTCTGAGAAAAACAAAACGAGCATGAATTGTGTAACTGAGAAAGAGTGAGCCTGGTGTAGAAATGAAAACACCAGTGGGTGCGAGTTTCGAACGTGCTTTTAGAACTGCAGTGGAATTCTGTGTAAATGACAAGTGCTACGCAATTCGTTACGAAAGCACAGGAAGTATAATTTAGAGTTAAACAAGAATGTGGCTTGTATAAAAAGTGCAATTCTACATAGATCGTCGATTGTCCACTTGCAGTTCTGACCACTATTCAATTTTATTTGTATAGCGCTTTTTGCAGAGAAATGTCACACACGCTTTACGTAATAGCAAGGCAAGAAACAGCCACAACTCATAAACAACACAGTCAGCGTCAACGGTTACAAACCGCTGAGAGGTTTTTATCCAAGTAAGACTCCGCGCATTCGACTCTGATTGGATCGAAGAGATTGTAGTGCGATTGGTGATACGAGTAGGAAACGTTGATGCACTGCTGCTCTTGGTGCATTCGCTTCCTCCACTCCCTCCCCGCCTGCTTAGCTCCGTATTTCGGGCGACGTCATTTGACGTTCCTTACCCAGGAAGTGAACTGCCGTTGTTGTTCGTTTGCTTATCCCTTCCTTCGCCTATCTTTGTTTTTTTGCGGGTCGAAATGGCGACGTTTATTTCTGTCCCGTTAAAGAAGTCGTCGGAAGTAGATATGGCCAAATCCCTGTCAAAATTCGTCAAAGACACCTACCCAGCCGGTGAAGAGCAGACGGAATATGTCCGCGCCGCTGAAGAGTTGAACAAGCTGCGCAAAAGTGCTCTGGGGAGGCCGCTGGACAAGCACGAGAGCTCGCTCGAGATCCTGCTGAGGTGAGTCCCCTTCTGACGTAAACGCCTGCGGTTCACAGGGAGCCAGCTGCCTACCTGCTCTGTGTCTGCGTCGCGCCCTAGAATTCTCTACTCGAAACTGAACTTGTGTTATGAAGCTAGCTAGCTTGCCTACCAGCTAATTATTTGCCAACAAGCTGGCTAGCTAACAACGGCAGCTAGCTATGCTAAGCATAGTAAACATTGTTGTGCCTGTTCAGACAACAAAGTGACCAACCTCCGTTGTAGTTCCCCTCTTGTCGAAATTGTAGAGATAACGTTAGACTAACTAACATTGTAATTAACTCGCTTTCTTGGCTGGTTAGTTACCTGGATAGAGCATTGCTTAATATGTTCACAGTCACTTCTATCAATATTATCGGAGCAGTAGGTGAGGACTTTAGGTTTATAAACGTAGCTAACGTTAGTTAGCAACACAATCGTGGCCTTGCTATATATCTCATAGTTATTCGGGTAAATTTATTGGCTAGAGAACACTATTAAGAACAATTTTTGCCATCATCCTCCGAAACAAATCATTAGGCTTTAGATCCCTCGAGTTTGAAGACTTCGTTGCTTTGTTTGCTCGCCAGTTGCTAACTTTGCCATCTAGCTAGACTAGTAACATGGAAGATTAGCACAGTTGAACTGGGCAAGTTCACTGACTAAAGTAACCGAAGAGGTGCGCTTCATTACCTAGGTAGGTAGCTAGTCAGCTTAGGTAATGTAAGTGTCGTCTCCTCTTTACACTTAGTTTGACAAGATAACTTTGCTTCCGCATGATAACGTGCGCTGAAACGGGTCAAATTGGTTTAATTTAGCTAGCTAGCTAAGTTAGGTAGTTCTAACTTCTACATCACAACCCTTATTTATTTGTTGGTAGCGTTGTTTAACGTTAGGCGTTTCAGCATAAAATTATACTTAAAAGTTTACAATGGGCAAATCACTTGATCCAGAAGCATCCCTGGTCTGCCTGCTTATTCTTAACCTATGACACAGCATTTTTCTGTTCGACTTGTACACTGACATAATGATGCACGATTTTAGCACGGGTCTATGATCAATTAGTCATGCTTAATAAATTACTTATTACGGTAAATTATTTTGCATATTTCTTACTAGTTGAAATTTGCGGGGAGCAATTTAGAGTAGCTTTCCCACATGGATTCGAACCCGTTTATCCATTTCATCGTATAGCTTTTAAGTTACGGAATCCATTCATGTCCGCCTCCTACGTGCTGGTCTGGAATGATATTTCTGAGTTGGATGGGTGCGAAACTACTTCCCATGAAAATCCCATTCTTTAAAGAAGATACTTATATATATATATATATATATATATGAAAGAAATTGTGTTGAATAGACAGTTCTCCACCCAACACACTGAATAATCCTCCCTTCTCTCTTTTATTTCGTATGTAATCTGTGTATATCCTTCTGTGTGTGGTTATGTGCGCCTGTAACTGGACAGATAATCTACGTATTATGAAAATAGTAAAGTTGGGAGGAAGTGGTGCTAGTAACTGGATTTGCACTAGGGAGTTCAGGTTACAGGGAAATTACATTGACCTTTGTCTCATAATAATAATTATCATCATCTGTAGTATGTGTGTATTTTACAACTAATAAAATGATAGCATAGGGTCATGAAGTTGAAATCAAAATCAAATTGCCCGCAGCCTTTTTTACTCCAGTTCTGCATGCATTTGATCTGTGTGGTCTCGTAGTGTATGATGCAACCTCAATTTTCTTTTTCTTGTGTACAAAACAATAGTTTGTTTGATTGAGGTCATGTAAGGCGATCCTGGAGCAGCTGTACTTGGTGTAAGATGAGAAGACAATGAAACGGTGGACGGTCATGATACACAATGAAAATGTGCCACACAGACCCCATTGAGTTGCATCATTTAGGTGATCTCCATGACCTATAACAGTTCCGGCCTAACACATTTGCATTTGAGAAAACAAGTTCCTCTATTCCAGATACTGTCCTGCGCATGGGGAACTGTACCACAATGTTTTGCTGTTAGTCTTCCTTCGGGAGTTCTATGCTTGTGAATTTTGAAGTGGGTGGCTGATGGTTTGTTTCTGAAGTCATTAACTGTTAGTGGAAAATTACTGTGGGGGGTTACTCTTTGTGCTCTATATATGTTATATGTTTTCTGCTGCCTGTGACAGACAGGCAGGAGCTTTTGGGCATGCCTGGTTGGCTCCTTCCTGTGGAAGGAGCCAACCAGGCTCATCCAAAATCTCTTACATTGTATATATGTGTACTGTCAGTCGATGTACTTAAGTATGTGAGTAAGAAGTATGATGACTTTTCGGACACACCATATGATGGCTTTTCATCATATAAACCCGCCACTTTCAGCACTTTGTGCTTTGATGAGGGCAGCTACTTGATGTGCCTTTGATAGATAGAAACTTTATTGATCCCGTAGGGAAGTTCCCTTAGGGAAACTTATAGTTCCCTTTGTGTAAGGAAAACAAAAAGATTTAAAATGTAAATATAACCATTGGTTTTAAATACTTTCTGCTGAGCATAGTGAAAGGTAACACTAACATTTAAATTGTTCAACTCTTTGGCCACTTTTGGCTTGAACCACCCTCTGCCATTATTAGTTCATGTCTGATTGCTTGGGTTGTGAACTATTGCATTGCACTGTGGGATACTCAGATCAGCGTAGTGTTCACAGTTACTACTATATTGCAACTGGATGTAGTATGAGATCTGGGTTATTTTTTTGTATGCTATTTGATGCATACTATAGTTTTTGACAAAGTAAAACATTCACATGCTATTTTGGCGTACTGAGTAGTATACAATTTCAGACGCAGCATGTGCGTTTGTGCTTGAACCTGTTTGCTTCGTGAATGGAGCCCCTCTTCTGTGAGCTGGTCACTGGCAGCTCGGAGGACGTGTGGATCTGAATGGCTCTCCCGACGTGCATAGACTGTGGAGAGATCCCAACTAGTTAACTACAGAGCTACAAAATGCTTCCACGGTGGCCTATAAACGGATCTCCTTTAACCAAGCAAATGGTTAATTTGTGAATGCTCTTCAGTCACTTAGCTTGGCTGTTGTTTAAAGGATGGCCTCTTATTCATGATAACCCCTGTCTTTAAAGCGATCGTTTGTCGCTTGACTCTGTGCAAATTTGAGTGAGCTTTTTTTCCTGCCCTTTGAGAAATTAACTTGGGCAAATGTTACTTTTTCCCCAGGTGCATTGTGGGTGTGACAGTCAGTCACTGAGGAAAAAGGTTGTCCAACCATGAAAAAACCTTGTTTGTTTAAATTTGTTTCACGAATGTAAGACTGAAGCAGTTAGCCTAGGTTTTTACTGGTCTCTGTCCTTCTATTATTTTTATAATATTGTAGAATATTGTATAATTATGGTGCCCTGGATTCAAATAACATATGATTTAGCGCAAGTAGTTTTTCATCGCAAATCACAAGGCAGGCTACAGTACATACAGTGCAGTGTACATACAGTACAGTATGCTAAAGTATGTGAGTTCTGTACACGGTCTCTTTAGTCAGGCCTGGTTTCCTGAACAGTGCCTTCTGCTGCTGCGCTGTGTGTTTGCTCTGGTTGACCGTTGCCTCTCACCTTCGAAGCCGCACCCACTGCAATGATATAGCCTATTTTACTGTAGATTTTAGCCTGCAGTGCTTTCCTTTGAACGGATTATATTTCCGGCATACTGGCAGCTGGAAATGGTGAATAATGGGTTATGGTGTTGTTCTCTCTGTTGTCTTTGAACTGTTCTCCATTCATAAAGCTTGGCGTTTTCCTAAGCAGTGTTCAAGTGCTTAGAATAACTGTGTGTGGGTAAAACTTTGTTGTTGTCTGGATCTTGACTCTCTACTGTACATGAGATTATTTAAATTCTCACAGCTCACATCTGGCATTGTCCTGCCCTTAGTCACTGCCATGTGACTTCGAGTGGGAACTACCCTGTCATCTGGGCTTCCACTAAATGATGCGTCACATTCTCACTATTTTAGGAAGTAATTGCTTGCCAGAACTAGTCTAGATGTCAACAAACTGTCTGCTACTTTTATTTTCACCTGTGTCTCACCCAATGGAAATACAAAAAAGTTTGATAGAAAACAAGTTTGTCCACAATAGTGTTCCTTCCTGTACTGAATTGATAATCAGAAGATCAAAGGAAAATACACCATAGTGGAACAAGACTGCATCCAGGACTTAAATGGGGGCCAGTGTTTTACTCTGCATTGTAATTTTGTAAGGTCTTATTATTGTAGAAATATGAATTTTGATTTAATATCTCAAATCATTAAAAGGTATGAAGGAGAATTGCGGAAGTTACACTACCAGCCAAAGGTTTTAGTACACCCACAGTTTTGATCTGAGATTTTAAAAAAATGTTCATCTGTTTATTTAGCCAAATATGGCTTTTTTAGTAACTCCAAAGTTTAGATCACTATCTTGTGAAGTAAAATATTCTTTAACTTCTGTTTATTCACTTCTTAGCATGTGCCATTTGCAGTTCAAAAACATAAGTGAAACTGCTTAGTTCACTAAAACAGTAGTAAAGTGTTCTAAAGCTTTTGACCAGTAGTGTATTTCATGTAAAGTCTAGATTATATTAGCCTATATATTTGAAATAATATAAATGATTTGTATTATGGTTCTAGGTTGACGTAGGCTACACGTAGGCTAACACTTTCAGGCCAGCCAGTGTTATTAACCAGATCTGATACTGTTGCTCGTCTAATTCTGAACTTAACTTCTGTTTCACTGTAATGGCTCTGCATTTGATTGTCTGTTAAATACATATGATGTTACCTGAAGTAAAGTGCTGGTAGTGGAAATGTACGGATGGTGATTTTCAGATCGAGGACTGATCGGATAATATACTGGATTCCAAAACATAGCATGGGGAAGCATCGATTTTTAGAACGCATCTCCCGGGCGGCAACACTCCTTGTATAGATAATCAATGCACGCATAATAATTCACATCAGTTAAGCCTACCCATTTTTTAAAATCGTAATAAAGTCTTAATGCTTTGCCTATTGTGTCAATAAACAGCCAGTGTGAGATAATGATACAACGAATAATATTCTCAAGTCACGAATGCGTGTCCAACCAATATACAGCGGCTTGGCTGAATACTCAGTTTTGACTGGCTGGGACATGTGCATTATTATTCCGTGTAAGTCCGATTATGAAGTAGCGCTTGAAAAAGTTCAATTACTGTTGACTAAATTAATGCGCTATATGCGCATCGTTCTGCGCTTTAAGTCAAGTGGAAATTGTAAGACCAAGCAAGCCAGCGGTTGTAATGTAATAGCCTACTTGCGCGTGAGCTTTATGTACATGAATGACTGTATAGAGAGTACTGGTGTAGTTATAGCTTGACGTTTATAGTTTTGGCCTCTATTTTGATTATAATTCAGTAGTTGGCTAGCTAATTATCTGTTCAAACATGCTGTGAGAACATAATGACTTAAAACGGAACTGAATTTCAATACGTATTACGTAACCCGGTTGCAGTGAATGACGCGTTCGTAAGTGGTATAGGATATTTGCTGGAATACACAAGCAGGCTAACGATTTCATTGCAATGGAATCTACTATTTTTAAACACTTGTTTTCATTACAATTGTCAGAGGTAGAAAATTCGCATTCGGAAATTTCCTCAGGGCAAGGCATTCAAACTGCGTAATGCTCAGCCCCTCAGTCATTCTCTCGCATATATCCCGGTTTACCAAATAAACCATAATTGCAGTCAAAACATGCATTTCAAAATATATATGTATATGCTTTATTCTGTTGACATTTTAGTTTAAGAAATATCATCAAAATATATTATTTAATGATGAATGGAGCCAAGTTCCAACACAGTTGTACATGCATAGCCTTCAAGAAAACAATAATGTTTGAGTAGGCACGTGTCCAACGAGAAATAGATCAATCTATTATTCTGGTACCTTTCCCTAGTATGATGGTTCATACACAGTGCCTTCATACACAGTTGTCTTCTCATCTGTTCCAGATATTATGACCAACTCTGTGCTGTGGAACACAAATTCCCTTTCTCTGAAAACCAGGTAAATTTTTTGTATATATAGGCTATATACTGTGGAGTTCAGTTCACATACCAGTCTTGCTTAATTGCTTATATGTACTGACATAGCATGCTGTCATTTAGTGTTAAAATGCATCATTGTAAATGTGTGTAATAAGCTTTATATATTTTATAGTCAGAAATTTGAATTTTCTAGCGCAATATCATGCTTATTTCACTCATATGCAAATCTGTAATTTTTTTTGCAATTATTTGAGTAATTTTAGGCTGTAATAAAAATACATCTGAATAATTCACCATATAGAAATCCTACTGTTCCTTGCTTTAGCCATCTGAATGTGCTTATTCCGTATTTGCTCTTGATTGTCACCATTTTTTGTTTTTCAGGTGTGTTTAACTTTCACATGGAAAGATGCTTTTGATAAAGGATCATTGTTTGGTGGATCCGTCAAGCTTGGTAAGTATTGCTTTAGTCTCCGTGTGTGTGTGTGTGTGTGTGTGTGTGTGTGTGTGTGTGTGTGTGTGCATGTGTGTGTGTTTGTGTGTTTGTGTTTGTTTGTTTGTTTGTTTGTTGGTCTTGTGCAGAGATCCTGTTTTAATATTCTGAATTGAGTTGGTTGCATAATCAAGTCCGGGATCCCAAACTATATTGTTGGTTTTGTTCAGCCTCAGTCAAACAAGTTCATGCCAAACCAGGTCTGTCTCCATGGTGATAAGAGAGACATGGATTTAGTGTGTTTTTAATGTACCTTCTTACAGCTCATTCTACCTTCCGCTGCACCACCCCCAAGAAATGACCTCTGAATGTGTGCTGTTCACTGCTGTGAAAGTTAAAATGAGAATAGTTTACGCAAAACCGCACAGAACTCACCTACTCACCTACTTACTCACTTCCTCAACCCTCGGTCAGCTCTGTGGGGGCCTGAATGTGAACAGTGCCTCCCAGCGCTGTTTTTAAAAGTTTAGGTGCTGGGATTGCAACCAGAGGACCTTGTGTTAAAGTACTGTGTGGGGTAGAACCGTTATATGCTCGAGCTAGGGTTTTAACCTGAAATGACTTCAGTTTTAATACCCAGCAGTAAGAATGGGTAATCAAAAAATGGTGAAATATAATTTGATAATTTGAATCAGATACCCTAATATAATTAGGGTATCTGATTAGCATAAAAATAACAATAATAATATTCAGTATAATCATCATCGTCATTGTCCTTAATGTCATAATCGTCATCATCATAATTCCTTCTTATAAAATTGCTGATTGTGAATATGTTTTATACTCTTTTAATCAGATTTTTAATCTTGATTGTGGTTATTAGATCTGGGCAGGATTATCTCTGAAGCTAAACTGAACTGAAGTACTATAGTTCCAACACATGTTTTTGTGTGACTGCATCAGTGTCGGAAAATGTGTCACTATGCCAGGTCACATTGGGCTGCAGCCACCCCTGTATTTACATCCTGTCTTTCGGCAAAAAATTCACTCTGCTCAAATCCTGATACCTTATTGACCAATATTGTATTTTTGTGTGATGTGAGTTCTGTGAGTGATGTTTGATGTGAGTGATGTGTGATTTTGTGTGATGTGGACACTGTGAATGATGTGTGATGTAAGCACTGAATGATGTTTGATGTGAGTGGTGCGTGATTTTGTGTGATATGGGTACTGTGAATGATGTTATGTGATGTGAGTACTGTGAGGGTTATGTTGTGATGATCTGAGTACTGTGAGTGATGTGTGATGTAAGCACTGAATGATGTGTGATGTGAGTGGTGTGTGATGTGGGTACTGTGCATGGTGTGTGATGTCTGATGTCAGTACTGTAAGTCATGTTGTGTGATGTGTAATGTCAGTACCTTGATCTGAGTACTGTGAGTGATGTTGTTTTGTGAGCACTGTGAATTATGTGTGATGTGAGTACTGTGAGTGATGTTGTTTGATGTGAGTGAAGTTTGATGCAGTTTGTTCTCTCCTGTCCTGTCAGCGCTGGCCAGCATCGGCTATGAGAAGACGTGTGTTCTGTTCAATGTGGGAGCCCTGGCCAGTCAGATCGCCTCTGAGCAGAACCTGGACAGCGATGAGGGGCTGAGGGCAGCTGCCAAGTTCTACCAGGTGAGTCCTTCACATGCGCCATGGGCCAGGGGTGTGTATAAAGGGCACCAGGGAAAGTGTTTTGTTGGAGACTGGGACATAGGGATTTAACCTTAGAAAGACACTGGCTGCAATTCATCCTTCATATGTCTCTCTCCTTTTCAAATGCATAGTCTTGTTTTCCTTCAGATCTTTTAAAGTAGTTGAAATGGTGTCTGACCTCGTCCTGCTCTTCCTCCTCCTCCTCCTCCCTCTGCAGCTGTCGAGCGGGGTGTTCGCCCACATTAAGGACACGGTCCTGTCCGCACTGAACCGGGAGCCCACCATGGACATCTCCCCTGACACCGTGGGCACGCTCAGCCAGATCATGCTGGCCCAGGCGCAGGAGGTCTTCTTCCTCAAAGCCACCTCAGGTACAGTACTGACCACCCCGGAACAGCACTGACAGTACTGACCTCCTCAAATAGCACTGACCGTCATGAATAACACACTCTACCCAGCACGGACTACCCCAATGTTAAAGACCAGTACTGACTACCCTGATATCAATGACCAGTACTGACTGCCTCATTATTACTGACTAGTACTGACTGCCTGGATTTCACTGATCACCTCTTCAGCACTGACTGCAGCGGGTAGCACTGTACAGAAGCAATTTTTTAAAAAACAATTCAAGAAATATTCCACAGGCCTGAGAGTCAGTGCTCAGGATGGGCTGAACATGGATAACTGTTTTGGTAAAGGTGTTGGCAAAGTCACATATTTTACTTTCATTTTTACTGTATTTTATGTTTCACTTCATCATGAAGCCTTTATTCTTTTCTTCCCCGTGTGGCTCATTATTTTAGTGTGTTTCTGAGAGCTTTGTTTTTGCCTAGAAATGGAGGCTTTGGGTTGGCATGTGTCCTGTGCCATATTTAAGTTGAGGGAAATGGGGAACGGGGATGGGGAGCCTCCAGACTAGAGGACTGAGCCACAGTCTGTGCGTCTGAACGTGCTACTGCAGCGTGCGTCTTCCATGGTTAAAGTTAGTTCATTTGCAGTGTTGCATTGTGGTGACACTAGAGGGACCCAAAACCATACTAATGTACGCCGTGCTCACATCTTTGAGCATAATCCTGCTTTGAGGGCATCTAGGTACATCCAATATGAATAGGAACTGGATGTTGCCAGTGTAGTGTAGTGATTGAACATGAAAAGCACTTGTGCTGATTTTGCCTCCTCTTATCTGGAAAGTATTGCATTTAAATATGAATGAGTGCTTCTGGAAAACCTGTATGATCTGAGGTTTTTGTGGACCAACTTTAATATTCTGATTCAGTAGAAGTTTGTAAGATGATGGTCTCTTGGCATTTTTAATTGAAGTACGATAACTGTGAATCTGGTTATTTTGCAGACAAGATGAAGGATGCTATCATTGCAAAGCTGGCCAACCAGGCTGCAGATTTCTATGGTGACGCCTTCAAACAATGCCAGTACAAAGAGAACCTGCCCAAGGTATGTCAGTGTGTATCTTTAATTATCCCCCATAGGAATGCTCACTTGTCTAACTCAGCTTTTTTGAAAAAATCTAATCTGTATCTTCAAGGAGAATAGATGGATTACTGAATAAAAGAACAAGGCATTGTTGGAAGTGCAAAATGTGAATTCAGCATAACTTCAGTCAGGCAATCCAGCATTACACAATTTCTAAAAAAAGAAAATTCCAGTATTACATTTTTTGGTTATTTTATGTCTGTTGGTTGTTTTTGTCCATGTTTACACATTGTGGTCTAAATGTGCAGGCTTCAGAGTAATGTCCATACACAGCTTTATCGCCCACAGTTCTCACTAGACTTGGTTCTTTTCTGTTCCCCTGAAGTCCAGGGTGGGCAATTCAATTTCTTTAGGGCCCTGTTACTCAAATCACAGTCCTTGAGGGCCAAGAACCACCCTCCCTTTACCTGGGAGTCAGGTGCAAGACAGTCTGGCCAATGAGTAGCATTAATTGTTCAGTTACCAGGGAGAAAAAAGAACCAAGGCTGGATTTTGATTTGAGGGCCAGATTTGAGTACCCATGCTTTAGGGCAGTGGTAACCAGCCCTGTTCCTGGAGATCTACTGTCCTGTAGGCTTTCACTCCAACCCTAACAAAGCCACACCTCATTCAACAGCTAGAGATCTCACTCAGCTGCTAATCAGTTGAGTCAGGTGTGCCAAATTAGAGTTGAAATGAAAACTTACAGGATTGTAGATCTGCAGGGACAGCGTTGGTAATCACTGGCTCAGTTAGAATAGTTGTACACACCAGTGCTGAAGAAAAATTGCGAAATTGAGCTAAAATGTCCAGTTATGTAAATGATTGACTCATGTTTTTGTGGTTTGGTTCTCCCTTTATTTCATTAATTTTATGGTGGTTCAGTTTTGGCTTCTACTGATTTGACATTAGTGTTAATGATTAATTCTTATTTCCTGTCTCTCTCTCCCTCCCTCCCATATCCTCATCCTGCCTTCCATGTGGTGTCTGTGTGTTTGTGGTTGGCCTCTCCCTCGGTCAGTATTTTTATTTCCATGAAGTGCTGCCGGTCCTGGCTGCCAAGCACTGCATCATGCAGGCCAACGCTGAGTTCCACCAGTCCATCCTGGCCAAGCAGCAGAAGAAGTTTGGAGAAGAGATCGCACGGCTGCAGGTGCGGCCTGGTCTCCTCCACCCAGTTTCTCATTTACTTGCTGTAGATGAACCATGAAGCATTTTGTGTTTGTCTATTGCTTTGTGTTCCTTTACTTTTCTACTTCTCTTGCAAAGGTATAATAGAAAAAGTCCGTCGTATCAATGTGCGTTGACCTAATAACAAATGACACGATCCCACAGATAAAAATTTGTAATTACACTTATTACCTTACATTGCATTTTTTAAGCATTCTAACTTTAACAGCTTCTATTTTTACAGCTAGATACTTATGTAACCTGAAGCAATACAGGTTAAGTGCTTTGCTTAAGGGTACAGTGGCAGTACTCCACATGGGAATTGAACCCACAAGCCTCTTTGTTACAAGCCCAGTTCCCTAACCATTATGATAAACTGCCACCATTAGTCCCCTCTTCTTAAATATATTGCAGTCCTGGCTTTAAATAGACAGTGCATCACATTTGTTCATTTGTCTGTCCACTTTATATTCAGATTAAGATCACAGCAAATTTTCACCGAACCCAGGGTGTGCTTTTAAGATAGGATCACAGTAATGGCTTCTGAGATAGTCCAGAGTGTGTGTTTTAGATGGTATCTCTGTATAGGCTTTTTTACAAGAGTCCAGGAGGGTGTTTTAAGATAAAATCACACTAAAGACTTTTAACATAACCCAGTGGGGGCTCAGAGTACATTTAAAATACCCTGAAATGGTGTTCTGCTGCTGATCCACTTCTGATAAGCCTGCTCATTCACTGTTTCCTAATTTCCGATTCCTTGCAGAATTAATAAATCCGCACAGATGCCACAAGCATCAACTGGATGATGTTGGAGCTCTTCTGCTTTTTATTTTGTCTAGGGTTTATAACAGGGTTGTACCACATCTGTCTGCTTAGTTGAACATGTTTACCGGATCTTATGTAAAATACATACACGCGACAGCTGCTGCGGTTAATCGTCAGATTGCCTACCATGTTCTCTGGTCGATTTTTATAGCATGCAACAGAGCTGGTGAAGACGGTCGCGTCTCGCTACGATGAGTACGTCAACGTGAAGGACCTGTCCGACAAGATCTCCCGTGCCCTGACCGCCGCTAAGAAAGACAACGACTTCATCTACCACGACCGCGTTCCCGAGGTGAAGGACCTGGACCACATCGGCAAGGCTGCCCTGGTCAAGGCCACCGCAGTTCAAGTTCCCATGAGCCAGAAGTTCACCGGTAAGAGCACTCAGGGTTTCTATTGGTCAGAGCTGGTGTCAGTCAGTGGTTTGCGTTCACTGAGCTGATGTAAATAAGAGATTCTATTGGCAAGCACTGTTGTAAGTCAGTATCCATTAGTAGAGCCACTTTAAACAATTCTGTGAATTCTAACGGCCAGATGTCCTAAGCTTCTCACGACTGGATTCAGGTGGATTCTGCCCCAGAAACATGCGTGTTCTGTACCAAATAGGCGCACGGTGCTGGGGGCTGTGTCATCTACCTGAGTCATCGCAAGGTGTGCTTCTCACCTTTATGCATATGCATTTTAGGGAGGATCACACCAATAACGGGTGGAGATAGAAGTGTGGCTGATTAAGTATTCTGTGGAATTTGTATTCTGTGGAAGTTCATGCAATTAACGAGGGTCGATTTTTTTTGGGTGGAATCTGTCCACCTCTTAAGAGCAAGCGCGAATCAAGGTGCTAGCAAGACGTAGACACAGGTATTGCCCTTGAGGACGCGATGAGAGAATCTTTGCAACAAGAATAACACTATTTCAGCTCCCTGAGCAAGTGCTCATTAAATGGTACAGATTAAGCAGCTGTGCAGTAATTAAGGCTGGGAGATTGACACTGAAAATATCAGCTGAATTCATGGAACAGTCCTGGGAAAGCTGTTAAAAAACACAGAAAACAGAACTAGCACTAAAAACCGGGGACTGCCAAAATCCGAGACAAAAATCATGGAATCTATGGCACCTATGACTTGTGTGACAAACACGCAGCCATAGAAATAATTACACTTCTGGGAAAGATAAAAGATGACCTAGAACCTCCCACACAGCATTCCCATTCCAACCCAGCATTAGTCAAGCTCTTTGCAACTTTCTTGCATCTGGATTAATTCAATCAACAATGCTGGCACAGCTGGAATATGACTCCGCTCTCGCGTTGCGCACAAAGTGGTAGGTCACCCAGAAGACAACTGTTTCCCCACAGCCAATGAAGATGCTTAATGCATTTTTCAGTCCCATTTTATGATTAGCTGTAGTTGTAGTAAATAAGATGTTAATATCCTGCAGACTGTGAATCCACCAACATACTTTCATCAGACTGCCATTTACACTGTGAGGTTCATGTATATACATCTGGCCCTAAGAGTATTAGAAAGTGTGTATATTCTTTATGTGATTTACTGAACAGTGCTTTACCTTCAGTTTGCTGATTTTATCCGTTTAGAGCTCAGAAGAAACTTTCATTCACACAATCAAAATTGGTTGTGTATGTTGGGTGCCAGTGTTAATGTACACGTGCATGTGTGTTTGTGCTCAGATCTGTTTGAGAAGATGGTTCCCCTGGCAGTGCAACAGGCCATGAGCATGTACAACCAGCGCAAGTCGGAGATCGTCAACTGCCTCATTGGAACGATGAGGGAGTCCACCAACCTCTGCAACGGGTGAGCAAGCACCACTGCAAGGGTCCGCTGGGCCGCGAGCGTCCTCCACGCTTGGAGCCTGCCTGTTCTCTTATCTTTATTCATTAATCTCGTAAATGAGACGCTGGTCGCATGGTTGCAATGTGAACTCCAGCCAACAAAATCTGATCACAATCTGGTTAAAACTTTTTGTTAAACATGCAATCTTTCATATCACTTCGATGTGTGAGGTGGAATAAGGTGACAAACAAAGTAAAGAAAGTGTCTTGTTTTGGTGAATTCGTTTTTTCTCTGGGAGTGTGCTGTAATGGGCATTAAGTTTGCTCAAGATTTTGTATGGATAACTAGTCAGAATTTCTTTTGTGAGCTTTGGAAGTTGTTTTCTCAAAGGTTTAATTCTGTGCCTTGTGAATTATTTGACTATGTAATCATTTGACAATGGTGGTAGATCAACCGTCGGTTTACTGCTTTCACTCTGTATTTTCATACAATATTAAGACTCTTAAGTTTCTGACTCTTTTCTCAAACCCCCCCTTCAGGGTCCTGGCCTCTCTGAACCTCCCTGCCGCTCTGGAAGACCTGTCGGGAGACTCCGTGCCCCAGTCCATCCTGGAAAAGTCCCGCGCCATCATCCAGCAGGGGGGGCTGCAGAGCATCGAGCAGCTGATCAAGGACCTTCCGGAGCTTATGCAGAGGAACCGGGACATCCTGGACGAGGTTGGCAACAGTCACGCCGTTAGGCCCACCCACAAATCAAGCTCAGCCTCAAAATGAATCACTGACCAGCATCGTCTGCCAGGCATTATGACATCATCAGTCGTACATTTAAGCTCTTTGCTCAAACCGTTAGCCTGTGTTCTCGGTGTATCGCAAACATGAAACCACATTTTCAGGGCTTCGTACAAGAGAAGTGGTTGCATTGTGCGTAGGATGTTCTTTAATAACCACTGTGACAGCTGAGTGAACTGTTCCTCTCTCTGTACTCACAGTCTCTGAAGATGCTGGACGAAGAAGAGTCAACGGACAACGAGCTCCGGGCCAAATTCAACCAGCGCTGGAGCAGAACGCCCTCTGGAGACCTGTACAAGTCCCTGAGAACAGGTAGAGAGGCCGGCCCAGCCCCGGCAGCCTCCCCCTGAGACTGCAGTCAGCCCATGTGTGGGCAGCTCTGAGCATGAAGTCCCTGGTGTGTCCTCTGCTCAAGGCTTTGTTTTCCATGGCTTTGCTCCAGCAGGCAATAATGTTGAACTCCTGTGATTCCATTTGACCTTGATTCCATTTGTGTAGCCTATAAATGTATGTGTGAGTGTTCATATCTGTACCTGCTTTGCCTCGTTCTCCAGGTAGTCTGTCTGTGCTCTGTGGTCATGGCCAGCTGGTCTGTGTTGAAATGTCAGACCTGCTTCATCACGTCTCATTGATGATTCTGTTGTCCTGACGTTGTGTTGCCATGGCATGACTGAGCTGCAAATTCACTTCCCCTGCCCTGTTACTCATTCTTTCTTTCTCTCTCCCTTCCTCTCCCACTTTCTCCCCCCCCCCCCCCACCCACCCAGAGGGAGGAAGTTACCGGAATTTTCTGGACAAGGCGGCGAGCGCAGACCAGGTTGTCAAGGAGCGCTACAGCACCCACTGCGAGATGATAGCACTGCTGTGCAAACCAGAGGCGGAGCTCACCGCTGCCATCCCCTCCGCCAACCCCGCCAAGACCCTGCAGGGCAGCGAGGTGAGGGGTCACCATGGAGATCCTCTCTGAACACATCTAAGTTTAACTGTGAAACGCTGTTGCCCACTTCCGCTGGCCATTTTATTACAGTCCTTTCCTCAAAGCGATGGCCTTGCTAGAGACTTTGGTACTAACAGCTATGCTAGAAAGTGCGGTTCAGTGTTGTGAAAGACATGTGGGTAGCTTGGCATTTGCTAATGTCTTTGATATTCATATGTCAGTTGAAGTTGCCTGTGGCCATTTCAGGCCCAAGCCTGGATATACATGTAAGTTGTGTCATAGTACAGGTGTGTACCGTAACCCAAGAAGCCTTGTAGCTGAGTGTTCCAGGTAGAGCTGAGAGGAGCGGTCGGGGTTGGTCATGTCGCCGTGCTCCTGTACCCAGGTGGTGAACGTCCTGCGCTCCCAGCTGGCCCAGCTGGAGGAGGTGAAGAAGGAGCGCGAGCAGCTGGAGAACGACATCAAGTCGGCCCAGTTCGACATGACCTCCAAGTTCCTGACCGCCCTGGCGCAGGACGGCGCCCTCAACGAGGAGGCCATCTCCGTCACCGAGCTGGACAACATCTACGGGGGCTACACCCAGAAGGTGCAGCAGGGCCTCAAGACCCAGGAGGAGATCCTGGGAAACGTCCAGGTTGGTCTCGTTGCCAGAACCACTACACATGTTTTTATTTGTTGTGATAATTCCATTATTACGTTTTGGTTAAATCCATTCTACCGCTACTTTACACCAGGCCAGCCAGGGGAGGATGGCCCCCGTCTCTATAGCCGGGTTCCTCCTGAGATTTCTTCCCATCAGGGAGTTTTTTCTCGCCACTGTTTAAGGGTTTTTCTCCCCCCTGGAGAGTTTTTTTACCTCATGTACCTGCTATTTGGGGGTTCAGGCTGGGTTTTGCTTTTTCTGCCACTCTGTAAACTGTCTTTCTGACGGTTTTCGGTAAAAAACACTATATAAATAAAATTTATTTGATGCTTTCCGAAAACCATTTGAATGTGGTTGCCGTGAGTACCTCACTATAAAGGGAGTGTCTAACCACACTGTAGCTCAGTTAACAAACTAATTAAAGCATTGTGATCATCTTACGGGGTGGATAAACAGAATGTCTCTGAGCACTGGAAATCAAATTGGTGACATAAATGTTTCATTGTTTTTGGAGAAACTGAAAATGTGCAAGGTTTGTTGCTGTGTACATATTTAAATGGCAGACAGCTACCATCCTTGTTTCAGATGGCTGTTTTGGCAACCTGAGTTGTTCTTGCTCCGGGCAAATCTAGGCTCAGTCTCAGAATCCAGTTGATTTTTAACTACTTATTGAAACTGTGCTGCATGTATGCAACTGCAATAATAATTCTGCTTCACCTACAACAGAGACAATGCATTTTATGTTTTATCAGCTACGATTGTGGGAATGATTATACGTGATTATATCCTCTGCTGGCCAGCCCATAGAAGTCCCGTTAAGGTGTCCTGAGGGCTGATAAATCTGGAGCGTTTCCTTATGTGCTGCTTTCAAAAGGAAACATCTGGAGACCAAACTTGTCATTAAATTTATCTGTATTTTCGAAAGCAGTTTCGATGTGTGTAAAACCCACTCATACAAATGGATGATTTTAATGCTCTTTGACAGACGTCCCACCAGGAGTTCTCCACCCTGAAGCAGTCCAACTCGGAGGCTAACGACAGAGAGGAGGTGATGAAGAAGCTGGCCTCCGCGCATGACAGCTATGTGGAGATCTCCAACAACCTGCGCGAGGGCACCAAGGTGTGTGTGTGTGTGTGTGTGTGTGTGTGCGTGCGTGCACCTGTGTGTGTGTGTGTGTGCGCGTGTGTGTGTGCGCGTGCGTCCTCCCTCCTCTTTCAGAGATGATTTCCGGATTCTTGCCCTCACACATAAGCCCCTTCATGGCCTTGCTGTCTCTCGTTTGTGTCATCATGTCTTATGACCTGACTTGTAACCTTACATGACCCTGACCTGCTAACTGGCCTGATGCGTGTAATCCGTTTTTGTGATACTTCAGTCCAGTAGCAGAATGCATTTTCTTTCAGATGGCATTGGACTGCTGCTTGCAGAAAGCCTTGAGGAGCTGTGTGAATGTATTATTTAGTACATTGTGTTATAAGGGTCAGCGGTATAAGGTGATGCTGCTGCATTGATGAAGTGGGCTGTGAGGGTCTGATCTCTCTAGCAGTGTTAGGTTTTGTTTCAGAACGCATTCACCTGCGCTGGGCTCACCTTTGCTGGCTGAGTGCATTTATCAATTAAGGGGGTTCCAGGGTGCGGGGCTCTTGAGACTGAAGGTAGATTTTTCTCTCTGAACGTAGCTGTCTTTTCCTCCACAGTTTTACAACGAATTCACTGAAATCCTGCTGAAATTCCAAAACAAGTGCAGCGACCTCGTGTTCGCACGCAAGACGGAGAGAGACGAGCTTCTCAAGTAAGTGGGCCTCTGGAAGGCACGCTCCGGAGTATTCTAGAAGGAGGCAGTGCAATTTCTTACGTGCTGCTTGCAAACTTTTGGTCGAGGGGCTCGTGTTCTGATTCCCTGTAAGGTCCTTCAGTGTGAAACCAGCCGGCCGGGCTGCAGAGAATTGCGGTCTAGTGCCGCGCGTGGTTGGACGGTGTGGTTTCATGAAAGCCGTGGTGTTTGGTGAGAGCTCGCTCTCGGAGCCCCAAGGCCGGCTGATTTGGTGTATCCGGTCGGTCGGTGTATTCTGTGGCGTGAGCTGAACCGGCGCCTGTCCTGACGAGCCTTTGCTTTGCCAGGGACCTCCAGCAGAGCATCGCTCGGGAGCCCAGCGCGCCCTCCTTCACCGCGCCCGCGTACCAGTCCAACCTCAACACTCCCACCCCCGCCGGGCCCGTGGGGCCCACTCCAACTCCCAGGACTGTGTTTGTAAGTACCGTCTCTGAACACCCAAGACCTTGTAAGTACCTGCTCTTAACAACGGGAGATATTGTTAGCGTCCACTCTGATGAACAGGAGCCTTTGCAAGTACCCTCTCTGAACAGTAGCAAAGTTTGTAAGTACCCTTTCTAAACAATAGCGTGGTTTGCAAGTACTATTGCTGAAACAATAGCAGAGTTTCTAAGTACCCTTTCCAAAAAATAGCAGTTTTTAAGTACCCTCTCCTAACAATAGCAGAGTTTGTAAGTACCCTTTCCAAACAATGGCTATCACAATAGTTTGTTGGAACCCTCTGCGAATAAGAGTTTGTAAGTGTAAATAAAGCAGGCGGCTGGCCACATTAACCTTGCTTATCGGCCATGCATGAGACCTCAACATGTACTGAAGGCATCTTCCTAACATGAGGTAATGTCTGTGCTTAGGCTGAGCAGTTAAACACAGAAACCACTAGGGGGCAGCAAGGCACACTATGTTTTGGCAATATTAATGTATCTTTTAGAGGAAACTTGCAGAGAAGAGCTTATATAGTGTTTTTTTTTCTTTTTTTCTGTGGCTTTTTTTGCTTGTATTTTTACGCCCTTGTCAGGTGGAAAAGCGCATTTGACATTTAGAAATTGGGTATGAGGGGCAAATGTGGGAAACCTGGTTAAAGTAAAGTAAAAAATGAATATGGCCTCTTGTCTAGAATCAGCAGCCACAGACCAAACCACAGCCCCCTGCGAGACCACCTCCTCCGAACTTCACTCCACAGGCAGCAAGCTCCGCCCCCACCAACCCGATGAGCTCTGCCCCCCCACAGACCGGCCCAACCGCACCCGGGGCCCCGCCCGCAGCCCCTTCTGCTGCCCCGCCTGGTGCCCCGCCTGGAGCCCCTTCCCAGGCACAGGGACCGCCTTACCCGTCGTACCAGGGTTACCCCGGGTAAGGCTCCCACAGATGACGTTTATGACTGTTATTCCTGCTGTGCTGCTGGTAGCAGTATCTCAGTGTACTTGTGGTGATAGTATGTGTTTATTTGCCACTGGTAGAGGTGGTAGTGGTGGTAATGATAGGGGTGGCAGTAGTACAGTGTAGGAGTAGTGTTATAATTGTGCTGTTCTTGCTTTCTGAGTCTATCTTTAGCTTTACAGGCAGAGGCCCGCTGCACTGCTGGGCTCCGTGGTTATGGGCTGTTTTATAGGAGCCGTTGACTGGGGGGGGACTGGGGGGGGGACTGGGGGGGTTATTCCTCCCTGTGTGTGACTTGCTGATGGAACTCAGCCATGGAGCAGTGAAAATGCCTGTGAGGGCAGGTGGGATGCGTTATTGCAGGGGTGGCGGGCGAGCGTAACGCTAGGGAAGTGGGCTTACGCTACGAGGCTGCGGGTTTGACTCCCCTGTGGGGCCCTGTTGCTGTACTCACTGCGAGATACTTAGCATGAATCACTTCAGTAAACATCCAGCTGTTTAAATGGTTTGTGTGTTTAAAAAAAGAAGCTCTGGGCAAGTCTGCTAATTGCCTAAAAATGCTAATATTGCCTCCCTTATTTGAAGTAGTAATAATAATAATAATAATAATAATTAGCATGATCTTTTGTATTGCTGAAGATCCTGAACTTCAACTGTCTCCCTGTTCTTATTTTAGTCCCCCCCCTTTTTTTCCCATTCATTGTTGTCCTACTAAGTGAGAGTAATGTAATGTAACTGTAGCTGTAACCCTGTGAGTGGTGATAGCTGCGTGTGCATGTGCGTGCGTGCGCGTGTGCATGTGCGTACGTGCGTGCGTGCGTGCGCGTGTGCATGTGCGTGCGTGTGTGTGTGGAGCACTTTTTCATGCTGAAACTGTGTGTGTCCATTCCTGCAGGTACTACCAGGTGCCCATGGGCTACAACCCGTACAGCTATGGGCAGTACAACATGCCTTACGTGCCCTACCAGACCCCAGCACAGCCCGGCTACCCCGGGGCTCCCCAGCCCCAGCAGCACCCCTACGGCTACCCCCAGCAACCGCCCCAGCAGCAGCCCTACTACCCCCAACAGTAGGGGGCGCCGCCCCGTGTGTGTTTACCACGCCTTCACACCATGTTTATGAAGCCTAACCTTTTCTGCACCTACTTTTCACCTGTACATGTGTCATTTCCCCTCTTTCATCCCTTGTTTTTTTTTTCTCGTCAAATTAACACTTCACTTTTCCCAGAACTGCAGATTGGGAAGTGCATCTGCTGGGGCAGTGTTGCAGGTTTTAGCGCGGGTCTTCACTGAGCTGCAGAGGCGGGCATATGGAACACGCCTCCCTGACGAAGGGGAACCGTGAAGCCTCATTCCAGTGAGCGTCACGCGGTCAGAAAGGGCAGAAGGTTGGCTCAAAACACCGCGCAGCCTGGCCGCCATTAGTCTTCCTAGCATTGTGGAGACCACCCGAAAAAGGGTGTGGCTTAGATTTGTTGCAATTTTTTATGGCTTCTGATTGGCTCTGGCATGGTGACCTTCTGTGGTTGGCCTAGATAAATTTTCATTATCTTTTTTTTTCATTTTTTTTTAGACATTACCGTTCAAAAAAATATCCCCAGTATGCTCACTACAGTAATCTTATTTTTGTAATGAATACTGACGCATAATGTAATTAAATGCTCTGTAGGATTTTTTTTGCATAGAAGAGTATTTTGGGAACTGATTTTTTTTTTTTTTTTGGGGCGGGGGGGGGGGGGGGTGGTTTTCAGGGAAAAAATGGTTTTGGCCATTACTGTACTCCTGCTGTCTTTTGCCTTGTTTAGCTTCATCGGGTGTTCATTAGACATGTACTCTTACAATCAAGGCTTTGTAAAACACTCAGCAAATTTAAAATGAATATATACATACAAGAACCTCCAGCTCTTAACAAAACCAGTGTGCTCCTTTTTTTTTGTGCGTGATTAAAATCGAATCTGTAAATCAGCTGTTTCTTGTTCCATCACTTCCTGCTCTTATATAATTGGATGGCCCTAATGACATTCTAATGATATACAATGCCACATGATCAGTTGGTTCGGTATGTCGCTGACTGCGTAGCACTCTTTAATTGTGTGAATGAGGAAGTAATGGTACTGCATAGGACTCATGCACACGCATGGTGATGTAGATAAGAACCAGGGCTTGGTTCCACAAGTAGCAGAATTGATTCCCCAGTACTGCCTGTTGATTTCATTTCTATTTCTGTTCCCCTCCACCTCACCAAGTAGAAAGAGTTGGTGATTTCAATAGCTTTATTTGTCTATATTAGCAATATTTCCAGTTGGAGTTTTACTGAGGAATGGTCCGGCGTTTTCTTCAAGGTGATTATAATGACAGTATGGTAGCGTCCCACCTGGGTGCGGAAAACCTGCTAACTTGGAGTGATGTCAAATATGTGGAGAATTTTTTTGGCAGGGGAAACTATGTACCCTTATTTTTGGTTCATTGCCATTGCTGTTCTGGTCACATCTTGATTCAAACTCCACAGGAAGAGTAATCAGCGCTCTTTTGCTCATATGCTGTAATGTGAAGGCAAAGTGTGTATATATATATATATATATATATATATATATGTGTATATATGTGTATATATATATATATATATATATATACTTGGCAAAAAAGAGTGGGCAATCTGCTACATCTGTGTAACATTAAAAATAGAGAATAACTACAACTAAAGTTTCTTGAGAAAGGCTGTCTATGTTGTAAAGAATAATTAAAGGATCTGCTTGAGAATGAGAAATAGTGTCTGAGTGATATAATGAATGGTACATTGTTCTGTGACGGGTGGTGTCTCCTGGACGTCCTCTGGATGTGTGCTAATGAGAAGAGAGCGGGAGCTGAAGTCCGGTACCCTTCAATGCCTCCGGAGGAACCCACACACGAGAAATCGGTATGTGTGGTATTTCAGACTTTGAGCACGGTTACTCATTTCTGCAGAGAGAAGAAAACTTTTATAAAGGAGGAAGTACATCGCTGGGTCAATGGCCAGTTTAGAGCCTCACAGGCGAAACCACGGACATCCCCTGAACTCCCAGTCTCCCTCATGGAGCTTTCTCAGCAGAACATAAGGGGGGGGGGGGGGGCTCACTTAGAGGGGTCATGCCGTGGTGTGTGTTACTGTTCAGAACGAACGCACCGCAGAAGCCTGCTGTAACCCTGCGCACATGTTAACACGGGTGAGAGAGGAGCGATTTGATTTCACCTCCCCATAGGACACAACCTGCAGGGGTAAACACCTTATTAAGACAATTTAGCTGCAGTTCAGGAAACACACACAGTGCCATTTACCGGGCTTCCTTCTCAAGACGGATGCTGCTAAACCTATTGGGTCAGTGTTCATCATTTTAACATTTTTAGCAGCAAACAAATTAAGGGTGATCTAACAGCACTATTCAACAATATAGACTAGAAATCACTGCATTCAACACACATTGGAATTTTTTCCCCCTTCAACCTTTTTGTTATTCTCTTGTTTGCACTTTTTGAAAGCTGAATTTCTCCAAAGACAAAAAAAAAAACAGGACATTAGAGAGTCAGAAAACAGAAAAGACACCTGTTCTCGGAAGAACAGCACACTGATGCAGTACTCCAAACGCCCTGCTGAGGGCAGGCTTGTATAATTGGCGAGAAATAATCCTGTTGGTGAACTGATTTACTGGCCAACAGGCATCTGCGTTATGAAGTTATTTTGTTCCGCCTTCAATCTCCCACCTTTAACCTCATAAGAAATGGTTTTGCTCAAGCATAATTACATTCAAATTAGTGGGTAGCGACATGTCTCCGTGAAGTAATATTTTTGATCTGTCGCTGATTAGAAAGAAGAAAGTTTCGCGAATGAAAGTCTTCCTCCACGCGTCAGTTGTTATTTCCGATTAAAATTTTTTTTTTTATTGACTGCTGTACATATCAGAGAAAACTGATTCTCGTATTCTCACAGTTGCTGTTGGAGTTTGCTATATTGTAGACCGTTAGATACTTCTGGTTTCTCAGTTCCGATGGGAGTGTTTATCCGTTTGAAAGAAATTCTGAGAGACATTATTCTTGATTTTCTCTTTTTTTAAAGCGATGTTTTCCAGAAGTGAATCTCACTTCCTGCTTCATTTGATCTGCGATGATGATGCAATCAATGATTTAGGATTAATTACCACTCTTCATCTGAGGCAGAACCTCTTCATGGTCAATTTAGGTGAAAATCATTTTTATTGGGTTTAAAAAAAATGTGTTCTGTCAATGGGGTCTTCTAACTGATGCCCACAGAATATTTTTGGTTTTTTTCCCTTCTTGTACTCGTTCTGGAAGGAGATCCTACTCACACTATCTCGTGGAAATGCTTCTCTGATGGTAAAATTTTAAAAAGTCAGTCAATCTGTCAGTTTGGATTTGATTACCAAAGCAAATGTCACAGAGCAATTCCGAGACAATTAGGATGAAACCATTTAATTTATTGTGTGTGTAACACGAAATGGGATGCAATGATGCATTGAACATAAAAGAAATCACTGAGTAACAGCCGCTGAAAGTAAGATGTGATGGATCTATGTTTAGTCTAAGACACCGTGATCCCCTATTGGAAAACCAGACGGCTGCATACACTCAGTGCTAGTGCAAGTATTATGCAAGACTAGAATGTCGTCTTGACAAATAAAAGAACATACTATAAAACTGGAAAAAATTGAAAAACCTAATGAGAGACCTTATCCATTTATTACCTTGTGTTTTAGCCAATTGTATAGTTAACTGGAGAAGAGACTTAACTGGAATAGATGCACACTGTTCACAGTTCACAGTTCACCAGAACTGAAGCCTAACAGATACATTGAGCAACGGATATATTTCTTTGTGTAGGCCATGAGTGAATTAGGGATCCCAGAGAAATCATGCAGTTATGCCTTATTGGAAGACCTGGCTGCAGTGATTATACAACACTATTTACAACACACACACACACACCAAGACAAACATGCACACACAAAACGCTTACATGAAAATAAAGTAGAACCTGAGATAGACCAGTGAATGGCACCAATGTGGAATCCGTAATAATATATGAAATTGCACTTTAGTGTCCAGCCCTTTATTATTACTGATTCAAAAAAAGACAAGCAATAAACTGAAAAGTCACACTTTCCATTGTCAAAAAGCTTGAAATTTAATTTCAATTAGTCAGAGGGTCGTGCCTTAGCATTACTGCTAAAGGAAACAATGTGGGCAAACAACCATCGTTTTGCCTTCATAAAGAAGGGTCAGAACAAAATTAAATGCATCAGAAGAGATAAAAGATAGCAAGTCACTGAAAATGCAGTTTATTGTTTGGAAAACCAACGCTGAAAACCAATATGAAATTATATTGCGATTATCACTGATGGCCATAGTGAACTATTGGTTAATTAAAACTAAGGTTACAGAAATGAGAATAGCCTATTTAAAAACGAGGCTGAAGCAATGTAGCGATTCTATTCAATGAAGGATTTTACAATGGCTGCATTCCGATATCATTTTAAAAGTTACAGGAATTTCATGGTTCTGACTGACCTCTGTTGCCAATGCGTTCATATGTCAGGTTCTGCTGTACTCCATTCTCTCCTGAAATGAGGAATGTGCTGGCATGATATCACTGTGGATTTTGGCTAGCCAGTTCTTCCTGAGACGTACCCGTGCAAAAAAAAAAAAAAAAAAAAAAACTAAACCAAGCAGTGAACTGCAGGACTTTATCTTTTGAGGCATGAAATCAGTGATTTTATATCTGCAGCCAAACAGAAGATTCTCCCACTCTGAGACTGGGCATGTGAATGGACTGGCGCGGTAAGACATGCAGCACCCAGCTGATCTCCATAATTAAACCAGGATAACCTCTCTAGGACAAACTGTGCTCTTTCATCTCTGCTTGCTTTCCCCCGTGTGGCTTTACAAATGAAGAATTTTTTTTTTTTAAATCTGCGATGTTGGGTGTTTTAGGAAATCCAGTTTTTGGGCAGATTTTTCGGCTGTTTGCACCTGTATATAACGATTTTGTTTCAAAACTGTTGGAAGAGAAGTCATATGGCTATTGTCTGGCTGTGTGGGTTGTGTCCCTTCTGTTTTTAAATGAACAGACCCGGCAAACTGCATGTTCCCCGTACTCGTCGATGGCTGTCCAGTTTCAAAAGGCTGCTGATCCCTGGATCTTAAAAGGCTCTTTTGTGTGCCCCACACCACAAGCTGGTTCAGTCGCTCTATGCCATGCCATTTCATAACAGCGAAGAGAAATTTTTCTGCTAATTAAACAAGCGTCTGGATACAAAAGACAAAGGCAGCGTTACTACCATCCATGACAAATAAACTCTGGCAGCTTTTCCATTTTGATTCCATAATGTAGACATTGAAGATAATATTTAAGGATAATCTGACTTTAGATTTTTAAGGAAGTGCATTTGAAAGAAGCAAAACCAAAAAAAGTAATGCAGTTGTTATTCACTGGGTACAAAACAGCTGAAGTAGCACAAGAATTAGCAGTAATCCCTCCAACTTCAGCAAATAATTTATTTAATAATTACAGTCGAGGTGTACATTTTCTATTGAGTTCTTTTTTGTAAAATCATAACATAGTTTATTCTCATACTACATTAGCTCAGACTTTGTTAGTGGCTTGCAATGAGAAATGGCCAACGTCCATCTTTTTCAGATCTGAAGGATATACTGTAGATACTCTTCACTTTAACGTTGTTAACTGGACCAAACTAAAACCTACAAAATGAGCACTATCATAATTTTGCAGCTTTAATAAAATTCCTATATTTGCTGAATGTTCTACATTTTAAAATAATATTGTATAAAATAATATAGATGCATCATATAGTATGCCAACATATTGATTGTGAATTGAGTTATTTGGGTAATTGTTAGCTTACATACAAAGACCGATGAAATCTTAACTGCACTAGGCTGGGCCTACAGTTACCATGGTTCAAACCTGGGTCCTCTGCCAGATGGTAGAAATTAAGTCTTTTAATGAGACTGAGAGCTATATAATCCCTGTAAACAAAGCTATCGGCCTCTGTGCGGCAGTTTGAATGGTCAAATTTACTATTCGTTTTAATGTTCTGTTTCTTCAGCTTTGGAATAAAAAATGTCTGTTTCCAGGTACAGTGGTAAATATTCATCAGCTAAAGGAGTGTTAAAGAAGTTCAAGAATGATGTGAAATAAGGGAAAAGCAGGAAAATGGACGATGATTTGAAAGTATTTTTAGACCATGCTATGTGTCCCTCACCAAGTTCTTATAGTGCTGCGCTGTACGTGTGAACACGTACTTTCACTATTTCCCTGACTGGGCCGCGTCGCCGCAGAAATGCGGTTGCAATTTACGGAGAGGTGGAAGAGAAAAACAGAGGGAGTCAATGAGTGATACGATAAAGGCTGCCTCCACCAGCCTGTGTGGTATTTTTACACTGTAATTGGCACAGGTTTCCGGGGAGAAACAGAGCTGATGGACAGGCTATGTGGTTCGAAAACTTTGGAGCCATTTCAGGCCCGAGGGTCCCTGCCCTGGCCGGATTCTTGCCAGGCTCTCAGACCCCTCTGCCAGAGCCTCGTGGCTGTCTGACCACGCAGCGGTTGAGCTTTGACGGACGGTAAATGGCCCGCTTGTAGAGCCTGCAGTAGAGATATGCCTGCTATCCCTGCTGACCCCACAATTAACTCAGGCTTTCTGTTGAGGATCTTCAACAAAGACCCAAACACATACAGCCGGGATAAGGAAATCATTACATAGAGAATGGCTCTGCATGCAGTCGAAGGTACTGTATCGGCAAACTAATGACTCCAGCTCCTCTGTACGCTTGAAATTTGGTGAACAACACCAGGCCTCTGGAATCTTCCTTGTGCCTGCATGCAGTATATTCAATGAGTGAAGCCTGCTTGATGCGCAATATGTTAAAAAAAGGCTTCCATCCTTCTGAAGACTTTTGAAAGACACGCGAGGAGGGACAGTGGGGCTCGAGCTCTCACAGAAGCAGAGCCAATGGTTACAGTTAATTGAAAAGGGAGCTGTTCATCTAAGCCAATTCTGCACCTCGTGTGCACACACTAGCTGTCACCTGTCTCACCTGTCCATGGGAAAGAACCTCAGTTTGGATCTTTGCCACAGCAGATGGGGGTGGCGGGGGGGTTGGGGGGGTGAGGGGGATGAATTTCAACACTCCGGTGGCGACGGCCAGTCACTGAATGTCACAGCACATGCTGGCGGAAAATGAGACCGCGAAAGCGCCAGCGCAGAAACTCAACAAACTGTCTGGAGCGCTTGACAATCACTCCACATTCAGGCACTGCAAGCCTGGCAGCTCCTCAGACAGCCAATCAGAACTCACGCCCACCTAACCCCCCCCCCCACCCCCCCCAGCCCCCTCCCCCTACACACACACACACCCACGTCTCCCCCTGCCAGATTTAGATCTTTCTCCGAGCCTGTTTCCATGGCGCCGGGATGTAAGCTGTCTGTTCCTCCAATGGAGTTAACACCTTCACCGTGTACCCTGCTAATGTTGTTCTCCGGTTCAGTGACCTCAGACTCCCCCTCCCCCATACCCCCACCTACACGTGTCGTGGCTTAATTAAAAAATGCATCGGCAAAGACGGAAATTGAAAAACTTTTCCATCAACTTAATATTATCTTCAACACAGGGAGACTGTGACACTGAGCCAACTTGCACTCAATTACGTCTGTACAGAACTGAAGAACTAGAGTCAACTAGAGTCTGTCCTTTCTGCAGACATTATACAAACTTTCAGTGAACCTTTTTAAAAAAGCAGACCTTTCAGCGAGATAAAACAAAATCATACAAGATGAAGATTGTGAAATTCCTTTATACAGGCAGAAACAATATTTCCACCAATCTCTTAAGTGACTCCATGTACAGAAACATAGAACATACAAGAGGCTTTAAAAAAAAAAAAAAAAACAGTGTCTCATCAGGTATGAAATTTCAGTGTTATGGAATATCTCTGTCTTTGCCTGGGGTACAAGCTGTGCCACTAACTCTGGGTGTTTTCCAGTTCATTTACACGCACGCCCCACACACGGGTAGCTGAGCAGATATGAAAGGGGTAGTCCAGCGGGTAGTCAGTTGGATATTTGGGTGTAAAAACATGAAAACCTGAAGGTGCCTGGCCACCAGCTACCTCCCCAAAGCCATCTCCGATGCAGGCAAATAGAAAAAAGAAATTTTCACACAAGGCTGTTGGCAGCTAAATCCCCCCCCCCCCCCCACATCTCAACGAAACTTGTGTTGCCATCTAGCTAGGAAGTGTCATTAACACACACTTTGAAGAGAACAAAGGATCAGTTTTTTATATTATGGAAAGGCAACCCACACACATTTTCTCATTTCACAAACTTATATGCATTGAGATGGTTTGTTTTTTGGTGTATGAAAGAGTACTGTTATGCCATTTAGCTCAGTCCAACTGTTTTATGTTTGCCACAAATGTTTCTTTGATATTAGCGCACAATCCAAAAAGGAGAAAACACTGAAAGAACAATTTATGATTAGTTGACAGTCAACAATAATTTTAACAATATCTTTTGAAATCAATCAGTGCTTTTATACACAATACAATGCCTGGTGTTAATTAGTCTGCCCAAGTTTATGTTAGTCCAACAGCGACCACATGTACACTTTAAGGGTTAATTTAATGCTTACATTGTACTGTGTATATGGTGCAAATTGTTCTCCTTCTCTTGTTATATCCATATTACACAAATCAACATTGCTGGTGAACGTAATTGAATGTTCAATTTAGAATAGTTCAAAGGTCTCTGTTACAAGGGAACACAATTAGCAGCAAAGGTCACAGTTGCATAGTGAAATACATAGTTATATATACCTTTAACATAGGTATATGTATGCAATCATTCATGTGACAATAACTGTTATATGGGTTTACACTGCATTAATACATTAGCTTATATTCCAAAAGTATTGTTAATGTCTTCATTCTCCTGATATGTGCCATATTTTACAGGCAGAGAGTAAACGGTATTTTGAGAAACAGATCATCAAAGTCTTGGTGGCTGAAGAAGAGAGGCGTACTTCAGCAGAGTGTTCACAAAATAATTAAGCCTGAAAAAAATCTCTCTCTTACATATTCCCATCATCTCAAGTATTATTTAATTTTAAGCACACATTTACTTTATTGATAAAGCCATCTGCTGGTAATTAGGCAAGCAGGAGATTATTTACCATGTTTAGCAGTAGATATATGTTCTGACAGTTGCTAGGGAACTGACTAATTTGCTGTGAAACATTGGAAAGCAGCAGAAGAAATCTGTGTACAGAAATAGACGGGAGGAAGAAAGAAAACACACAAACACACTCACTAACATTCATGCAGACACACTCGTCCATTTACATACAGCATGTGTACAACACAGACACACACACACAAATTGAAACACCTCATGCCGATATACGCAGACACGCACACGAGCTCGCATGCACACCCACACACACACCAGTGCTGGCTTTCTCGAAAGTTCAGTTACTCTTCTTTCCATAGTTCGTCCACAGAGTTCTCACCATCTGTTCCTCAGCCTTCATTTTGAAGTAATAAAGGCAAAAAAGAAGATATTTTTCAGGTTCCAATTGTTCTGTTCAAACTGCTTCAGCAGAAGAACAAACTCAAATGCAGCCTCATTACAATACATTTTGTCCTTTTTGACCTGAAGGCCAAATATTATTTTTGAAAAAATATATATTCAGGCTACTCAACACCAACAGGTCAGCAGCCACTGAAATGATTGACAATGATTTGCTCTAGAAATGATTTTCTTTGATTCTTTACACAGAATTATGAAACAAGCTCATTACAGATAGCTGAATTGTCCCAAATGTATTTATTCATATGTAAAAATGTGTAGTTGGCTGAAAATGTATTACGATCTAAATATATATCCTTTACCTACATTTTTTTCAAAAATTCCAGGAAACTGAAATCTGAGAATTTTTTGGTGGTGTTGTTTTAATACCTTTTTTTACATTGCCAAATGACCATCCTCCAAACTGTTGCTGCTAGTGACACTCCTGGTGGTCACAGAACAAACGCAGGATGGATTGATAAATAGGTCTATCATTAGCTAGCAATAATTAAATAGGCTTAGACATGGGGAATTAAAGCCTGTCTTTATTTGAATGTAATGTTCGAAGTTTAAGACTGCTGTCAATGTTACAATGGTATTATACATTGACTGATCTGCATGTTTAACTATATGATGGTAAAGCCAAGCTTATGTTGCTTTTTTTTGTGTTATCAAGTAGTCTAATGTTACTGCACTGGACAACCTGCTCTAAGCTAGCCATGAGGAATGGTTTACATGTGAGGTGTCTTACGCATATGAATATTAATGAGTGGACGATATACACCCATCCTGTCCTTATCTACTGAACAGGTCACAATAATCTAATAGTGTTTATTACAATTTAATGGTTATAATTGGTTCAAAAACTTGAAAGAAATATTAAGACAGACAATTGTCACTTCTAGGGAATTTAAATATAATTTGAATCCAGTTTCCCCAGACCTTTAAGAACTGTTAATACAACATACAATGCTGTGACCCACATATCAGAGTTTTAAAAACTATTTTGTCCCTAATTTTTGAAAATCCATTTTCTCAGTTAAAACCATATTTTATCTGAAATGGTCCTATCAGCTAAACATAAAATTATTATGTCTTTATGGAATTACTTCTTTTTTGCATTGTTTTCTGTATTACCAATCTTACTAAATCTTACTAAAATGAATGGCTAATCTTGGCATTATTCAAAATACTAAGTGTGAGATGCTAGTTGGGTTGTATGAAAGCGTGAGTGTGACCTAGGGAGCAAGATTGTTATTTCATTGTGGTGCAGGTTACAGTAGTGGTCTTATTTAAGATGGCTTTGGACATGATGGCTTTATAATAGTTGTTGCAGACAAGTCAAGGAATGGACAGTTTATTTAAATAATATTGTATAATCAATCCCCCTGTCAAATACTCAATCAAATATATTTTTTCAGCTCGGGATAGATATTGAATGACCTGCATTATGGTCAGAACTGTAAATTGTGCATGATATGTAAATTAACATGCTGTACTGTAACACTAAAGCAATGTAAAACATGGACTTCACATTCATTAAATAAGTAGGTGGCATGGAAGGAAATTCGTGTCTGGAGGTACAGTAAATTAATGAAAAGACCTGTATCAATAACATGAGACCTACTGCAATTTGTTTATCTTTCTGTCATGTACAATTAAATCATTCCTCTTGGATTAGAACTAACGCCATAGTAATCCGTTTTAACAGTGTATGTTTTTTATCTTAACAATTTAGTGTTGTAGTGATTTAGTCATGATGACGTCATTTTGTTCTGTTTAGATGATGAACTGAATGAAAGTTTTGCCATTTCATTTAAGGGTTTCCTTTCTATTCTCTAATACTCCAGTGCTGTCAGTAGGCTACTACACAGAGGTAGCCGACTTCATATGTTTTTAGAATTGAAAAGAAAAAATGTCCGCAAAACCCAAACACCAATACGACCATATTTCTTTACGCTTTTATGTTTTCATTTTTATATTATTACTTTATATAATGGAGCAAACTAATACTGGTGGATGGTTTTTTGTGGCCGTTTCGTTAATTGCCATGGATGTTGTTTCAAATCATTCAACGTCGGTGCTGAGACCCTTAGCCCATTCATTTCTTACTTAGATATGTGTTGGAAAAAAACTTGGCAACCTCAAGCTCAGCCTCCCATTTCTGTGATGCCCGCAGGGGTCGTGGCCTTATTAAACTAACAGACACGTGAAAGCACAAGAAATGCGTTCAGGTTTGTAATTTACGATGAGAAGATAGGTCAGAGTTTTAGACTTAATTGGCGTCTTAATTTGAAGCCGGAGGAAATCACTCCGCTATATGCACGCGACGACTGAAGGGTTGACAGCGCAGTTGCAGGGGGGCGCAATCCTTTCGCACATATGGCACACAGAGTACGCGTTGAAGTCTTACATAAACAAATCATCGAATCTTTAGACGTGTCATATCCAATTTGGACATTAGATGTGTATCAAAGGTCTCTATCCGCCATAAATTTAACCAGGCACACAACGCTGGAGGAACGCCAGAATTAATTGCATTCTAGATCAAGGAAAGACTCTGTAACAAAATCAGGCTTCATCAGCTGGTGACAAGTATTAATCGCTTCACACTTTAATTACTCAGTGCGGATATTCTCTACTCTCTATTGTCCAAGTTGGTTAGAATCACAGAGTTGTAATCGAATGCTTAAGTGCGTCGCATCTGTACGGTTGAGTGCTGTAACGGCGAAGTGCCTTTATCTCAATGAATGACAGCGATCAGCCGTTGTTCTCCACAGCAAAAACCTTTTTTTTAAATATAAAAATATGTTTCTTGACTAAGCCCTCAAGCGTCACGCATAATGTGTGTATTGGGTGGGAGAAGGTGGGGGGGGGGGGGGGGGGGCTGCTGTTTTGTCATGCTAAAGCTATGCGTTTTGTGATTTGACCAGAATTGCCTGAGGATGTTGATATGATAAGACAGGGAAAGGAATACATCTGGGAATGCCAAATTAGGGAAAAGAAAGAAGAAACAGAGGATAAAAATTTGTTTAGAAAAATATTTTTGAAAGCTAGTAAATGGGTGTGGAAATTGTACTTAGCTCTAACTATATTGCTACTGACATTTTTTATTGCTTGATTGAGGGCTTACAAAGGAGAACAAAGGGCTGCACCTCATTGCCTACTGCGAGAGCTCTGAAACCTAAACGAGCTTTTACTTAATAATTCATCTCAAAAAAAAAAAAAAAAAAAAAAAAACAGATCAAGGGTAAAGAAAAGCTTTATTTAAAAGTTAAAGTGGATACTTGAATGTTTTATATAGCTCCACTCAGTTGGAAGGCATAGATTACAGAGGCCCTCAAAGACCCCAACAGACCCCACTGTGGAATGCATGCTACTTTTTTAGTAAGGGGGGGGCCCTAGAAGTACTTATGTCCAGGGGCCTGGGACTCAATGTCCATCTGTGTGAAATGGTTCAAGGCAATTGGCTTCCTCAAACAATTTGAGTACATTATTTTAGTGTGCATTTTGCAGTATAGTGGCTCCCAAATCCCTGAGGCTTTCAGGACCATGGACAGCATCACCCTCACCTACAAAGATACAGATGAGGTTTACTGGTAATCCAAACGGGTGTTGCTCATTGTTGTGACCAGATCTTTGTATGAAGAGGGCTAAGTGCAGGCATTTTAAAGAATAATCATCATGTCTTTTCTTAAAGTTACAATCTCGAAGATTTCAGTTTCGTTCTCTATGGCGGTGCCAATGGCGAGAAGCGGTAATTGCAGGTGCGTTTTTGGACCTCACTTCCCATAGATCCAACCGGATCCAACCATTGTCGCCTGTGTGACGTCAGTCAGTTGGCACCTGGGCCACGCCAACTATAGCACTTATCATTTACTGAATAAAAATGGTTGTTATAAAAGTAATGTTATGTACATACTCATTCATTGTCTAACATTAGGCTAACTTAAACTGTCTTTACACTGCCGAGCCGGGTTAAAATGCCGTAGCAGATCTGGGGTAGAATTAGTGATGATCAATTTCCACACACGTTCTTTATCCACCTTTTGCCCGGTATGAACATCTTTACACTGCAGAGGAGAATTCGCGGGATTCGCTGTGGCTCGTGCAATTATGTATCTCGTGCACAATAAACAGTCTTTTTCGTGAATGACTGTTGTGTGATATTTTTGAAACAACTGCCTTACAAAATGTTACCCCTGGTCTTTCTGGTTTTGCTAGCTAAACTGTTCGAGAATAAAGCTGAGCTGGGTGTTAAATTAGCAATCAGAACAAGAAGAATAAAACAAAAACAAAGGAGATTTCATCAAAAAAGGGCATCAAGGTCGAAGGAACATATGAGGAAGCTTAATAAAATAATAACAATGCTAATCCATACTGCCGTAGCCTATTCCTTTATTTAGTTTTCTCCGGCTTGACATCCTTACACAGAAATCAAACCCGGCTCTGATCCACATATACCCCGGCTTTATTCCTATCATTATGATTACTGATGAACTTGATGTCAATGTAAATAACGGTAACGTTAAGGCCAGTTCAGATCAATGATTCGCAACGAGACAAAACAGTTTTAGAATGTTGCAGAGAAAACTGCAGCGGTGTGAACTGGTTAGTAGCAGAGCCGTTGCCTGCCCCTTTAGTTAGCTACATTGCAACGTTGCAACAAGGTAGAATTGCATTTGAGAGACCGTTGGCGAGGTTGGTACCGGTCGGTAGCGTTAGCTAGCGTTTTTTCTAATTGTTAGCTGACATTAGATTGTGTTAATTACATTAGCTAGCTAGCTAACGCAACGTTACCTGATATGAGAGATGGATACTGTGCGCAACGCTGTCTAAACTAATGTTGCCTTTCTTGACATGGTCCAGTAGCTAGCGTTAGCTGTGCAAATAGCTATGTAATTTAATAACGTTAAATTGTCATCAAATGTAATACCAAATCTACATCAACAAATAATATGACCTCTCATGTTACACAAGAACTTTTTAGGGTTTCATAACTTTCTCTGTTATTGTAGCAGACACAAATACAGTACGCCGCTCACACACAAGTGAGTTGAAGAGCGAGCCTGTTACGTTAGCTCCGACTACCCTCTCTGGCGGACCAACCACTGATGGGTGATGGAAAACGCGTCACTGACTATGCGCCGCTTGTGATTTTTTCCCGGGAATGTCGCCACAGACACCCAGTTCTTTAATCATAAATAATAATAATAATAATAATATAAATTAATATAATAATAGGCTCAATCACCATTGTGTTACCTAATTCGGCGATAGATAGTGACTTAACAGACATTTATTTTAATGAAAATCTTCGAGATTATTACTTTAAGTTTAAAAATCTGCCTAAAAGTGATTTGTTAGATCTGTCAGCATAAATCAGCAAGTATGACTCACAAAGACTTCTAATAACCTAACAATTAAGGTATCTAAGATATTGGCAGCGGACCTTGAAAGAGAATAGCATGCTTGCAATGTTAAAAACAAAAAACAAACAAACAAAAAATAATAATTTTAAAAAATAGCACAGGAGATTTAAGAGGTATAAATGTTACCTGATCAAGCAGACATTCTGTATGAAGAATGGTCTTACATTGCCTACACCAAGGAATAACACCATCTGTCCAAAATGACATGTAGTAATAACACTGTAACCCTGGAAACAGGAAAAATACAACAGTGGTGTGGTGATGATTAGGGCCTTTCACGGCAAACTATAATTCACAGACTGTGCAAGACATCTCATCACTGCAAAAAAAACTCATCCTGGACAAAAGAAAATTCCCAGGAAATTCAAAGAACACAAACTGAGAACATGGCGATTGTGGATTTCCTTGAGTTTCCTTATTGCTGCCAAACTTGAAAACATGTAGGCGTTTTTATATTTTGAAAAGTGCATTGTCTATCCTGAAAGCATATTCATGAATCTGGCCCCTTTGAAACTGCAAATCCTCTCTCACAGAAGGCTACATCACCCATGTATTTTCAGTGTGCCACATACTAGCAGCACTAATATTGAAAATAAATTTCAATATTTGCATTAAAAATGAAATTTGAGGTTTCAATATTATTCAGATATTTGGAATAGAATGTTAAAGCCACACTGCCTTATATTTGTCACTGCCACTGCTACTTGAGGGCAGCTGCCTCTTCTCAAAGCCCTGCTGCTGAATGTGGCCGAAGGCTGTACTCATGTACAGCAATTTCTTCATAAGCTGCACTTGCACTTTAAATGCGTCACTTCCCAGTCTACTTGAGAACATCCATTTGCTGAGCTGTAGCAGTGAACTTTGTCCCTGGGTGCAGTTAGGCTGTCATTTTCAGATTTTCCGGAGACATGGTAATTCAGGAAATACAATAAAGAACTTCTTTATTGGTTATATATATATATATATAACTGTGAGCTCCATAATGTTTGGGACAAAGGCATTTTTTTTTTTCTTGATCTGGCTGTGCACTCCACAATTTTTTATTTGCAACCAAACAATTCATGTAGTTAAAGTGCGGATTCTCAGATTTTATTAAAGGGTATGTTTATACATTTTCATTTCATTATGTTGAAATTACAGCCCTTTTTATACATAGTCCCCCCATTTCATGGCACCATAGTGTTTGGGACAAATGGCTTCACATGTGTTCAATTGCTTACTCAGCGCAGGTATATTGATTGCCTTTGGAATCAATTATTGTTGTTTGTCAACTTGAGGACCATAGTTGTTGCAATAGAAGTCAAGGAAGCCATTATGAGGCTTGAGAAATGATAAAAAACAGAGACATACACCGAACCTTAAGCTTATCAAAATCAACTGTTTGGAACATTATTAAGAAGAATGAAAGTATTGGTGAGCTCAGTAATCACTAAATGGACATCAAGGTGCCATATGGTATCAGGAAACACTAATGGCATAGGTAGTTTAATGTACAAAACAGATGTCATTAGGGAACCAAGAAGTAGGCCCTCACAGATAGGATGGACATACGTACCCAGTCAAGACCCCAGAGGGTATTTAAACCAGGCTAGAAGACCAGTGCATGGAAGGTTGATGCACTGCAAACCTGTGTTGTGTTTCAGTGACCTTCCTGCTGGCCAGTGTGATTACAATAAACTTTTACTTTCTTCAGTAAAGTGTTTGCTGTCTTGATGACAATGTCCTGACTTTGACTCCACAGAAAGGAGCTGGGTACTAGCATGGCAAAGCCATTCACCCGATCTGAATCCAAATATACATGTGTTTCATATGCTTAAGTGAACTAGCCCCTGAAACAAGCAGGAGCCGAAGATGGCTGCAGAACAGACCTGGCAGAGCATCACTAGAGAACTAGAGAAGATACTCTTGTGATGTCTATGAGTCACAGACTTCAACAAAGTACTAAACCTTTCAAGATATAATATCAGCAAGTTCCTGGTAAGAACTCATAATCAAACGCTTTCATGCTAGCAAAGATATACAGATTTTTAAATGGGTGTCCACTTCTGTTACCTGAGCGGAGCATTCACAGAGTGGAGATTTCACAGAAAACACGGCATGTGTGAAAAGGAAGTACACTCTAGGAGATTGTAGTTTGACTAAGCTGAACTTGTCATGTCATTCATTTTACAACTTGGAAAATGGTGATGTCTGTAAAAATACATAGGACACTATTGCATTTGCACTACACTATGGTGAAAGAAAAACTCTACTAGAAAGATGTTGAGACATTTCTCATGGGTTTACTAGCCGCATATCTGCCAAATCTACAATTATACCCCTAACCCATTTGCTTCATAATAATACTACATCCTGTTACAGTTTCTATATTTCCCTCCTGTACCTGATTGTTGACTACTACTATCAACTATGACCCAGCACTGTTTGTTGTCCAAACCTGTGTGTGTGTACAGTACTTATATCACTCTGAATGAGAGTGAAAAAAGTCCTTCCAAAAATAAAATAAACAAATAAATAATAATAAAAAAAACACGTTTTGTAGATTAATACTTACCCCACCAAACCGGCTTAGTGAAATGTGTTCACTATAAAAGTGTTAACCTCATCATATCTTGAGGTTAAATTATCATTTTATATAGCCACAGTCATTAATCTCAGTTCAGTGCATAAACAGAAAGGCTTAGTATGTTATTCTGGAAACATCAGTGGGATAAGTGCAGAAAGAGCACAGAAGCATGGTGGAACTATAAATACTGCAATCCATACTGAGGCGATGACAACTGTTTTATTAGTATGAGCTTCATCACCACCTCACTGATTGGTCGATAAATCATTTGAGGCAATTTGTTTCATTCTTACTCTCCCATCCTTGTTGTCAATCGTCTTGCTTTCCTTCGCCAACATAAACGGCAATAAATGAGGAAATGAGCCAAGAGATGCGGTTCCACATGACTTTACTGTTCGACTTCCTGTTCAATCAAAAAATGTATCGCTGCACATGTGCAGCACTCACTCAGTGTATATCGATACTCTGCATAATGACAACATAAAGTGCATTTTGCAATTACTGTGTAATGTACACAGCAATATCTGACAGTTTTAAAGGAAAATAAAGTGCATGTGTGGTTAATATATTATAATATCTGAAAGCAGAAATAATATCTACACCTCACAATGCAGTGTGAAGCTTCACAATATCTAAATATATTTTATTTAAAGATATTGTATTTTTTATTTGAATTTCAAAAAATGTTTCATGGTGTCCATGTGCAAAGTTTATGACCTCTGCAACTTACAGTCACAGTGAAATTTAGATAAATTTGAATGTCTGCTTCTCATTTGACTGGAAAATACCATACCAGTGATACCATGTCTGACCAAAACCGAGTGACCAGGTTGTAGTGAGCTATTAGAAAACACCTCAGCCCTCCTCCCAAATCTCACGCAGTTTCATTAAAACTGAAGAGGAAATAGTACAAATCTGATTGATAACAATAGGGTGACTAACACCATATGTTAGGGGAACCTAACAATAGTACCGACATGCCACATGTTTTTAAGGATTATTGGTGTGGAGCGATAATTGTGTAGCCTGATGTTAAGGTAGGGAGCCTTTAATGTTTTCAGTTTCTCTGGGGGAATGACTGCGGATGGATAAATCCAAACGTTGTTCCTGCCCACCCATTCTCTTCTCAGTGGACATGCTGCTCAGAAATCAAACAGAGTGAGAATTACAGATTAAAAAACCCCAGTGTCTAATTAACCGATTCCCACCCAGATCCTAAATTAAAAAATCACCCACACAGAAAACTCATTCTGCATGAGCTGCCCCACCGGGAGAGCCTCAGCGCGGCGGATAGCGCAAACGCGGGGCCCCTGCAGCACCTCGGGGCCCCGTTTCCGTCCTCCTCTCCCTTTTAAGATAAATTAGATTTTTAAGAGAACAACAGCGCACCTTTTAAAAGGATGGGTGCCATCTAATGCCAGTCTATACCCCTCAGAATGATGAGACCGTAGGCATGAGTGCTTCGACCTCTTCCACCGATGGGAGGAGCAAAAGTCATGTGATTGCCCCCAGGTGTCTGTACGTATGTCTGTCTGTCTGTCTACAAACAGCATACCCAAAAAAAAAAAAAAGTTGTGGATGTATTTCTGGGTTGTGGACAAAAACTTGAGGGAAATTGACTGTAGCTTAGGGAGAAAGGGGGAGATGATTTACAACCCACTGGCTGCTACTGCAACTGCTACGGCTGTAAAGAGGAAAGCAGACGACTGAGTGCCACTCCGGGTGAAATGAGGTGATGCGGGTCCTCATATGAGCTAATGGCTGTGAAATGTCAGAATCTGTCACAGAAGATACTGACAGAGCCTCCTAAATAGGAAATGCTTCACACAAGCACGGACTATGTGCCATTGTCCTTAACGCGGTTAAAATCTAGTTCGATTTTTACTCCGTTAAAAAATTATATATTCACTTGTTGCCAGAAGAAAACGAGCTCGCAGCACATTCCTAAAATGGTTAAAATATGAAAATATAACGACAGCAGGATAACCTTGACTGAAAACTGCATAGCGGGGTGACAAGCGTTGCTATGCCCCCGTGTCATTTGTACTGTGCATGAAAATATCCCCTGCATGCTGCAGTTGTTTAAAAAATCTGTATATATGATGCGCTCCCGGCCGAGTCCTGTACCCATTTGGGCTGCAGTTTGGAACGGTGTGCGCGCGTATCCACGCTAAAATATGCTAATGCCCCCGAACCGCGCTTGGCCTTGCGCGGGGAAGCTCTGTGCCGGCAGCGCAAATCGATTGTACTCTCGGCGCGGCTGTGGACATGTTTCGGAGCCCTTTCCCTCCTACGCAGAGTCAGACGCTCGGGTCTGGAGCGCCGGCCTCCCAAACGCTCCCTCGGCGTTACGCAACGCGGCTCCGCTGCGCCCCGCGCGCTTCGGGCCCACGTAGCGCCTATTTTCTGAGTACCGTTTCCAGGCTCTGCCTGAGAGCTAGCTAGCGCTCCTGTGACCCGGCTCCGGTGGTAGGACTGCACCCAGAGCGAATGTATCTTTCCCCCAAACTCCCTCATGCCATCTCCCTGATGACTGCATGGAACACCATTCCTCTTTCATAGATTTTTTGTCTTTTTTTAACCGCACGCCTGTGGTGCTATTTGTGTTCTAATATCAAATTGGTCTGGCCATCTATTTTGTTTTTAAAGGTGCTCATTAGTGTTATGAATGGCTGAGGAACAATGAAATGTATTGAATGAGGGGCATTGGGCATAACATCTGCTTGGTTTTCAGTTTGGACATACGTAGACATGTATAACTGTCCAGTTTAATTTTCATAAGTGAATATGCTCTAGTACTTTATATATATATATAAAAATTCAGATTTTGTCTGCAAAGCCATTCACGTCCTGATTTTAATTTATGTTGTTCAATGACTGAATCGCCCTAAAGCATGATTTTACCAGCGGCGATGTTGAAATGTGGTGTGTTCATGCACTGTGTGTATTGGACACACACAATCTAATCGATTACATCAGCATCCTCCATTAATACAGGAGGGCACATTCACACAGCCATGTCTCCCACAGTGCCTGCAGCCACAGTCAGATCTCTTCACCCTGCAGTCTAGCCGCTGAGCTGCGCAGGGCCTGCGCAGGACTGCACTGCCTGCACTGCTGGATGCTCTTACACGTTGGGGTGGGAAAACCCCGCTGATTGACACCGTTCCACTGGGGTCATGCTCCAGCCACAGTAAGCACTGTCGGGATTAGTTTTCAGATCTTGGGAGGCACAATCTATAGGGTGGCCAGCTCTTTACCCGAATACGCCCCCCACCTCCCCCGCCAGCAGCTGGAAGTTCAGTTCCCCCTTTTAAAAAAAGTGAGAGGTGAGAACGAATACACAAGGTGAGACTGTCTGCTCTCCTTCAATAATTAAAAAAAGATTCCGGTGAAGTATTATAGCTAAATGTACCATAATTACCTTTTTTTAATGAATCCATATAACTTTACTGACGCCAACAGCATATAATAGCAAAATAAAATGACAAAGAGAAAACGCACATAGTGACACTAGCTTAAAGGTTTGCTGAAAATCTTCTTTAAAAAAAAAAAAAAATTTTTTGAAGATACACACAGAAAAACCCTATTGAGTGAACATTCATACAGATTTGACACTGCTTCTTTTGGATCCTCAATATGAGGAATCCATTCATTTTGAAGGAGCTTATATTTTGTATTTAGCTGGGGTGCTTATTGTAAGTGCAGAGAAATCACAGCCATATTCTTTAAGCAAATTCAATTATGGTTACCATGGAAACTTATGAGGCCACAACCAAGACAAAAGCAAATCTCACTTTGCTTTTTGTCTGCTTTGCAAGTAGAGGCTCTGTCCAAAATGCAGATTCTATGATTGCCGCACTTATATTATGTTGGCAGCAAACGCGTTAAATACACAAACACACTAAATGGGCATTTTTTCTTTTAATCTTTCTGAAGAAATAATCAAGGAGTCTTTCAGGAATTATTTTGAATTTGAAGCAATGGGAGAAAATTGGTTTATTAAATAAAAAATACAAAATACCCATGGGAAAATCTTTATTTTGAGATCGTATGTCAAAAGCATAAGCTCAGGATAGGTATGTAATTCCTGTTAAATACTTCTGTTTGACTACACGAGTAGCAATTATTACAAATAATCTGTTTATTTAAGAAAGCAGGAGTATTGAGTGAAAACTGTAAGTGATGGGGCTTACATTAATGGCAGTTGGTTTCATCTGATTTCCACAAACATGGGCACTGATTTGTTGAAAGTGGAAAAACTGGACTATACATATGCTGTAGGTATTGCTGTACATAACTGCCTTGAACAGGTTTTCAACAAAACAGTCCACACCTGCCTGTTTTGTCTTGTACTTCAGTTTAATTTGATCATGAAATACCAGCAAGATATCTTAGTCACTGAAGTTGCTGCTGAATACGTCTCAATAATCACTCAGATCTGCTCTTGGAGCTGCACTATCCATGATTTTAGGTAACAAGGCCTGTTCTGCACATTTATACATGCTGCAATGCATGCTGGGATGGTGTTTGCATAATTACTGGATTAGCCACACCTGTGTCTCTTCTTTGCATGTGCATGCTGTCCATCATTTATCCAGGTGCTTCCTTTTTTCAGTCCCTACAGGCTCATAGCTTTAATTCCATGACACTGTCATTCAGGGGGACAGCATAGAGACCTGAGTGTAAATGCCATTGGACAAATAAATGATAAAATTAAATCTGTAGTGGATAATCATGAGAAAACAATTAGAAAAAAATCGCAAAATAGCACATAATTGGCCATAGGATCTAACATATGAGCATATTATCTGAATGATTGCATTTTTGTACTTAAAAAAAATAACACTTGAATACAACACTGCAGTTTTAATTAAATTGAACTGTTTCTGTAAACAGATAAAGCGATTAATAGGAAACTCATGAATTAATTATCTGAAGTTATGAAATGGATGTATTCAAATCATTTTCAGCTGACCCCTGAAAGGTGTTAGTGAATTGGATTTGAATTTCATTAACATTTCATTTTTAATAACAAAATGTTATGCAAAACAACAGACAAGTTTACTTTTAGCTGTAACTGCATAAAATCAGTCAATATTGTAATTATCTTGCTTGATTACTACTTACAGTGCCATGAAAAAGTATTTGCCCCCTTCCTGATTTATTCTATTATTGCATACTTGACACAATGAATGCTTTAAGATCTTTAAACAAAATGAAATATTAGACAAAGAGAAAATGTGTAAACACAAAACACATTTTTAAAATTATTTCATTTATTTTATGAAAAAAGTTATCAAGCACCAATGTCACCACATGAAATAGTAATTGCCCCCTTATTTACTCAATAATCGGATTAACCAAATTTAATTTATAATTAGATTCAGCTGACTGAAGACAGCTAGGCTTGATTGCAGCCAGCCCTGTTGAATCTAAACCTCACTCAAATTGAACAAATCAGAATCACCACAAAGTTTCTACAAGCACACTATGCCATGAACAAAGGAACTTCCTGAAGAGATAAGAATGTCAGTCTAAATATGTCAGTTTGGAAAGGGTTACAATGCCATTTCTAAGGCTCTGTGACTCCACCAAACTACAGTGAGAACCATTATCACCAAATGGAAAACACTAGGAACAGTGGTGAATCTTCCCAAGAGTGGCTGGCCTGCCAAAATTTCTCCAAGGGTGCAGAGACAACTCATTCAGGAAGTCACAAAATACCCCAGAAGAACATCCAAAGAACTGCAGGGCTCTCTGGCTTCAGCTAAGGTCAGTGTTCATGACTCCACAATAAGAAAGAGCCTGGGCCTAAATAAGATTCATGAGAGAGTAGTAATGGAGAAACCACTGCTAACCAAGAGAAACATCAACGCTTGTCTCACATTTTCAACAAAGCACTCGGACGATCCCCTGGCCTTTGGAATAATGTTCTCTGGACAAATCAGTCAAAAGTGGAACCTTTTGGACAACATGGAAACTTATTATTATTTTTGTTCTTGAAAATGTCCTTATGAAAAAATAATATGAGATTCATGATGCATGTGCAGACCTTTGTTTTTGTGCATATGTATGAGATGATGAATGCTGGTTGTTTGTAAATTTTATGCAAAATCCTGTTTATGTGATTTGCATAAGGAAACAGCCATGAACAAATACAAATAAGAAAAACATGATGTATGCCGAAGTGTTCTTGGAAACGTTCTTACACGCAGTTCACGATCAAATGTGATCGTACGCAGGTTTTGTGAATGAGGCTAAAACTGAAGCGTAATTGGGTTATGCAAGAAGACAATGATCCAAAACACAAAGTCCTTAACTGAATGGCTAAAAAAAAAACAAAAGTTATGGAGTAGCCTAGGCAAAGTTCTGATTGGGTTAGGGTTAGGGTTAGGGTTAAGGTTAGGGTTAGGGTTGCTGTGGCAGGACCTACCAATTTGTCTGAATTAAAGCAGTTCTGCAAAGCGGGCTGAAATTCCTCCACAGTGACATGACAGACTGATATCACATCAAAAGCATTTGGTTGCAATTACCTATTAAGGGGGCAATTACTTTTTCCACATTGGTCATATGGATGTTTTGATAGCTTATTTCATTGAATAAATGACATGATAATTAAGAAAACATTTTGTCTTAAGATCTGAAGCCATTCAGTGTGACAATTATGCAATAATAGAGGAAATCAGGAAGGGGTCAAATACCTTTTCACGACACTAATAAATTAATCACACACTCAATAGGTCAAAATATTGATATTTGATGCAGAACTGTTTACAATGGAATTGTTAGAGCACTGCAAGGCTACTAAAAGTGCATTAAAAAGCAAACATACCCACACATTACTGTTTTTTGTATGTGTGTATGTGATGTGGTGTGTGTGTGCATGTGTGTGTGCTTGTGTGTGTGTGTGTGTGCATGTGTCTGAGTGTCTGTGTGTGTGTGTATATGTGTGCGTGTGTGTGTGAGTATGTGTGTATATGTGAGTGTGTGTGCATGTGTCTGAGTATGTGTGTATATGTGAGTGTGTGTGTGAGTATGTGTGTGTGTGTGTGCATGTGTCTGAGTGTGTATGTATATGTGTGTGTGTGTGTGTGTGCATGTGTCTGAGTGTGTATGTATATGTATATGTGTGTGTGTGAGCGTGTGTGTGTGCGTGTGTGTGAAAGTGGATGGAGGACACAAAGGATGCGAAGGCTGTGCTTCCGTAACTTTCCGGTGCAATTTGCAGGTTTTTCGCCTCATTTAGACCTGCATGCCATTAGCGGGTTCCAGGTGTGAGCGTCCCGCGGCGGGCCTGACAGGAGCGCGCGCGCGGCCAGCCTCTGAGCCGTTAATTAGGACCCCTTTCCCAGCATTCCTTCATTATTGTGATTCATGCCCCTGAAGCCTCTGCCAGCGCTGCCCCCACCCCCCCTCCCCCCACAAACATCCCCGCTCGCACATTATTTTCCCGCCCAGAGTTTTTTTTTTTGACGGCAACGAGACGGCGACTTCTTCGGCGCCGGCTCTGATAGATGACGCGTATTGATTAAAAAATAAAAACCACAATGACTAAGCCTGGGAGTCTCTGACCTGAATACGGCTGAGGGCGTAATCGGGAGTCAGGAGGCGGCTGCCGGGCCTTTTGATGGGCGACCCTAAAGGTCAGCTTTCAGACAGCTCAAATAAAAAGCCCTCACCTGCCCCTGCTGAAGGCTCCGCTCTTCTCCTCCATCCACCTGCCTCCTCGCTAATGGCAGCCAAGCGATATTAGCATGAAAAATTCTTGGGCAGGCGCTCGTATCCAGAGAGACTTTCAAGGCTATCGCACCATGATGCATTAACCTCTTAGCGCATTGCCCCTAGTGGTGGGCACGCCCGCGTGCCTAGATTACTAAAGTCAAACATTCGGTGCTACTGCAACCAACGTGTGAGATGAAAACAGAAACGCGTTGTTTCAGTTTCATTAGTAGACGATACATGACAACTATGCCGAAAACGGAGTTTCGCAGCCCCACCATTGTCGCTCCGGTCGTTCATTTAACACGCACCCCCTCCCTGCAGTCTCATCTAAAAAACACCCCCCACCCTTGACATAATGGACAATATTGTCTATCCTGGCATTAATAAAAATATTCTTTCACCACTAAAAAATCGTATTCCGTCATAGCAGCAAGATAAACCCGACAATAGCACTAAGATATGCCTATACAGCAGTGAAAACGCTGCTCACTGAATAACGAAATAAACGAGAAAAAGTTTTTAAAAATGATACCATGTCATTCTACAGTCAATATCTGGGACTAAATATTGAATAAATATAAAACCTTACTGTTGGTTTTACGTGTAGAGATGTCCCTTTTGAGACTGCGTGGTCATATATTGTCTTGGACAATCCGTTTGGGAAATATAGGCGCATCTGTGACGCCTGGGTATCTTCCAAAATAGCTGTGCGTAACACCACACCTGTTGTTTACGGCGTCGTCGTCCTTTTTAGTACAGTCTGACTTGATTTACAATTCATTTATTCGGTAGGCGAGAGTATAAGCTTTCTAACGATGTATAACATGTCTAATTCTGCTTTTGGAATAGCGTTTTATAGGTCAGCGTAACAGAAAATATTCTTAGCATAGCATTCACTTACGCAATCACTCTGTTAGCAGACAAATACGATGCACCTAACGAAACGTGTTCAAGGATATTTCGTAATTTCTTGGAAAATACTATTGTTATTGAGGACTTCTGAACATAGCTAAACCATATGTTTGCTGATAGACCTAGCTGACATCGTTTTCTGGAGCAAAACAGAAGCGAATAGAACAATATCATTGATACCGTCTCTGTCTCTATCTACTGAACATAGAGGAGATTTCATCATTGCTATGTAAGTATTACCGTTCAAAATATTTCGGTTATATACGTTATTTTTGAAATTGAGTATCTTTAAATAGGTTAGTGGTGTTATATAATGTAAATATTTTACACTGTAATGTAAGCGTTAGACGGAAGTGTAATAGTTTTTGTGAAGCATGCAACAGTGATGACGTCATAGCTGGAACATTGCCAAAACGTGGTGGACGGGTGAAAATTGTTTTCATGTTCTCTCATCCCCATACAAGAAAACATACGGGAGTACAGAGTATAGAAATACACACGAGTTAATTATTACACATTTAGGTACTGTACCGCATTGTGTGACAATGTTTTTGCATTATTTTTTTAATCTGATAGCAATGTTTCATCTTAAACCCTCATAAGGGGCTCATTTATATGCTTTATAATGGACAAAAATCATTTTATTCAATTTTGGAGAGATTTTGGATATGTTTCTGGACACCTAGCTATTTTAGACCACTGTACTGACTGAAAGCTTGTAATTCCCATTTGAAAATTATGCAACAGTGATTTTCTTGAGTCAAAACAGTTGATTTGTAGTGAAATACATGGATATGTTATGATTTACAGCAATGCATAATTTAGACATTTTGGATAGATTTGGAGATGCTGGGTACACTGCTTAGTTTTTGCTTCATACATCTATAGTAGTTCTACATATCCACCCTTAGATTTTATGAACTTGTGGTCAAGACGTTTTTGACCTAGCACATGTATAGTTTAACCTCCTGCATATATTCAATCTCGCAGTATTTCATTGCAAACTTAAAAAGTGCAAATTTATTTTGGATTTTTTTGTCAAAACAATTGCATTTGTGGCACTTTATTTCTTCCAAAATTATGAATATAAACTAATCTGTGTTAGTATTGTAAATTGTACAAATGTCTTGCTTCATTTAAGCCATTTTTCAAGTCTCTGTGGTGTTCACGTCTGGAGTTATAAAGCTTTAAATAGGGTACCCCCTAAATGGGCAAGGATTGGCAAAATTTGGCTTGTTCCTTAAGAGGTTAAGTGCTTATTACTGGAGCCACAAGAGGAAGGAAATACGGGAAAAATCTCATAACAGAGTGAAAGAGCATCAAACTGAAAAACAGCGATTCAATTTCTGTTTCACAGTATTGCTTTAGCACACGCGCAGCACTGACAAACGGTCCGTCAGAGAAACATACATGTAGATAAGGGGAGATGCTCTTATCCAGAGTGACATACACAGCTTACATTCTTTAAATGCACTCAATTTAGATATTTACTGATGCAAGTCAGGTTAAGTACTTTGCTCAAAGATACAACAGTGTCCCACCCAGGAATCAAGTCTATGACCTCGGAGCTGCAGTACAAACCTAGTTCTCTAACCATTATGCTACACTGCTACCCATGTATGTCTCAATATAGCATCAACAAGCATATAACCGACCAGACCTACGGTGCAACTCACTTTTGCAGACACATTTTAGCTGGCACCACCTGCGCACGCGTCCCACAAAACGTTCCTCAAAGGTTGTCCGTGAGTGAGTGAGTGACCACAGTTTGCCATGCATAGCCCACGGGGGCAGTTCCTGCGCGGCGTGGGGAAAACAGTTAATACGATTCTGCTACTGCTATCACCACTACTACTACTACTAATACAAATACAAAAAAATCATAATAAATAATAATAATAATAATAATAATAATAATAATAATAATAATAATGGAACTGTATCATAATCATTATAAGAACATTCTTGCACCTACATACATACACACACACCTACACACACACGTACACACACACACACACGTCCATCTGCAAACGCATGCACAGTGCAGAATTCTGATGCTTTTAGCTCTTGTGAAACATCATTCCCCCCCCCATACTTTCAGCGGCTGAAAGGTTGGTGTGTCACTCTCTATGCATGTAAAGAAGAGCACTCATTTCTGAACTAGAAGCTTTTATTTACCAAATCACAAAAGATCACATTTTTCTCTTTCTCTTCTCTCTCTCCTCTCTCTCTCTCTCTCTCTCTCTCTCTCTCTCTCTCTCTCTCTCTCTGTCACACACTGTTGCCTGGATGATGAAAGGAAAGAAATTTGAATTCAACTTGAAAAAATCTGCTTTCTGATTTTTTATGGCAACACGGGTACTTCAGCATTACTGTTAATTGATGTATCTGTGGTTGTGCCACTTGAATATTGTAACCTGTAAACTGACCCTCATTTGGTTTGCACTGACTGAATTGTCATGATCTCAGGTAATGGTTAACTAACTATGTGTATCCAGTTAATGGTTTGTTGTGGGTTTGGCAAATTGTATCTTGTATTTAAAACACATTCTGAATTTGTATCTGTGAATTGTTCTGGTAAAGTAACAAGGTGTCAGTTGTTTCTATAACATGATAAAAGTTTTTTATATATTTATTTTTTTTATCAAAAATGTAGCACAGATATTATTGTGAATACTGAGGTATAGTTATGTTGCAAATTAAATACAATCTCTATACAATCATAGCCCAGGGAAATAATAGCCGATAAATGTTTACTGTGGTCATTATTGAAACATGGCAATTGCACAATAAAATGGTAAATGAGCTTCATGCTGAATACGCTCAGCTCCTTACAATGGACTAATGTATAACGGGCATATCCCCCTAAGACCTGACAAATAATATTTATCCCCTGTATGGGGCATGAGTCTTTACTCTTAATCTAAAAAACCAAGCATTCTACCATGTTGAAACCTACAGTGCAAGGGACATTGCAACTACACTGCAACTTGTTTTGTCATCCAAGACACTTGCATCGTGTCAAAAAATTAAAATACTCAAACTTTTCGTCCGCTGGGGATATTGCAGCAAAGAATGCGGGCGATCCTGCAGTGAATCCCTCTGGTTCATATTCTCTCTCTCACTAATTCATAACGCCACAACAGTTCTCAGTATATGCGATGATCAGGAGCCAACTGTGGACTGCCACGCTGGATGATGTAATGCAATGAGAAAAGTCGTCTGAAGAGACTGTGGCTACGCAGACCCGTGAATGCTGTGCAGCTGCGGGGCCAGGCTGCGGGCTGCGACACGTCTGACGACGGGGATGCGGGGAGCGCAGTTGCAGATTTTAATTTGAGGAGAAGGAGAAAGAGATTGAGGGCAAGGGTTTAAATAATAAGGGTTAAATAATAAGGCAAGCGAGATGTAGGGGGCGAGAAAATAGCTCGAACGTGGGTATGTTGCCATGGTTACCAGACAACACTTGGCTGAAGTCTACTTTTGTTCAAGATGTTAAGCATCAAAGTGTCTCTCCCACAAACCTGTTAGCTGTCAAAGGAGAACCAACCATTTTCTGTATTTCTGTTTTATCTCTAAGAGCAAAGCAAAGTCGCATTTAAGTCTTCTTGCTTCAAATAGAGTTAAAATAGATTATTTCTGATGGAGTCAACCCATTCAAAGTTGACAAGCACTTCTTTGCAAATTTTATTTATCTTATTTTTATTTATTTTTTTTATCTCAGTTTTTTTCCCCAGCTCGTATTAAGATGTACTTCAGCATTGCCAGGGCTCTTGTGCTGATATTACCTCCAGTGCTCTCTGAGCCTGGACCAGGGCCAGTGCCTCTTTGCTGACTTACAGATTTTTACACGACAGCACAGCAAGTATCTCTGTCTCTTTGGAATACCGTTTTTTATTTTTTTTAAAAATCATGACTCTTTAAAATTCAGACACAAGAAAGTTGTAAAATGTCCTGAAAATAAAAACTGGTCCTGGAGTATGGAAAATGACAGAATGGCAGGTAGATTTCAGTAGCGATGTAGCAGAGGAGAAACACATTTTTTGGGTCTTTTTTTTGTGTGCAATCAAGGGCACCTGTAAATACCAGTGCCGCTCACTGGATCCAGTCTGAGGTGGCAGTCTGGTTGGCTGGTTTCAGAAATGCCCGACGCCATGTCGCTGTCTGCCAGGGGTAATCAACAAACAGCCCTCAGCCGCCCGGCGTGAGCCCTGCACATTTCTGCCCATAAATCTCCGGATGATGCCGTAAATTAGCCGTGAATGATGCAGCGCTCTCTCTGGAGCGCCCTGGGGGAGCGCAGGGGCGGGCCCTCACGCAGGGGCGGGCCCTCAGCAACATGCGTTTCGAGTCACCTGGACGGGACGCGTGGCGGATTTCCCGCTGTGCACACCTGGCCGGTGATCACAGTCCTTGGACACAGGGAGTCAGTTGCAAATATGACTAATGTGTACAGTTAGACCTCCTGTCCTGTGATGATGCTACTGATGCAGCAGGCGGCGACCCAAAACGTGCGGTACATTGCACAGAGTGCACTGTAATACCATTGGATTAGATTATGTTATTGTACTTACATGAGGAAATAGTTAATGCAATTGAAAAAAGTACAATGCAGTAGTATAAGACAGGCTAGTGTGTGTCTGGCCCAACTGTACAATCGTTACAACAGCAGTAACAAACAGCTAGATATGCGATCAAAATAAACCCATCCATTTTACCTGCACGATGACAGTGGCAAATGGGTTAAAACTCTGCAGTCATTTCTTTTTGCAACGCAAGCAGCAGTGACTATGACCAGCGGGCAATTTCTCAAATCAGTGGTATAAGGGCTGCCGATCAATAATAATAAAAGCAATAATACGCACGCTGGATAGCTTGGAAGTGTACTGTGTTGATTATTTTTCAGTGGAACCTAGGTGGTTTTAAAATATTATATTTTGCTCCACTTTCAAAACAAAGAGAATGTAGAAATAAGCCTCATGACAACTTGCGCTTCTGTTGCCTTTGGAAACTGGCTTATGCTGGTTTGGAACAGGTTCACTAACTGGGAAATATTGATGCTGATAACTCATAATGAATGAGAGGTCCACACTGCAAGACCTTTTAGTTTTTTTGCTTATTATTCCTACAAAGCCCATGTAGTTGAAGTAGGTCTTTCAAACACTAGTTCACCGTATGGTGTGACACACCAAGATGAATACCAGGAAGTCTGGCTAAAGATCTGAGTCCCGCTAGCTAAGGGAGTAAGCACACTGGTGTTGTGGCTATGGGAAAGTCAAGTCATTTTCTGTAGTGGATGCCCTCTCCCATCAATAAGCTCCATTACACCTGACACACACACATGCACACGCACACGCACATGCACACACACACGCACACGCACACGCACACACACACACAGGCGCACACACACACACACACACGCACACAGACGCACACACACACGCACGCACGCACGCACGCACGCACGCACGCACGCACGCACGCACGCACGCACGCACACACGCACACACTTTTCCACTCAAACCTTTGTCACCAGTCAAAAATCTTCTTTTCTTTTCCTTCACTGCTTGCTCTGCTAAATGCAGTGTAACGCATGGCAATGTGACTCTTATTAACATTTTCACTGAAATGAATGCGGTACCATGCTTTTATCTTGGCACTGTGTTTCTTCATCAGTGATGCAATTCATGCTCTTCTGTGCTGCGTCCCATTCTTGTTCATACTGTGAAACACATTTAATATATTCTGCTCAGGAAACAAGATTCTGACAAATAAATAAATAAAATAAAAATATGTTTTGGAAGTTAAGATGTACGGTCTGTGTGTACTTTAACTCCGGTTTGTCAGGCATCGTTCCGGTGTTTGAGGCAGGCCACTGTGATGTCCTGTTCAACGCTTGTTGAAAGCGCACCTGGAGGAAGCGGAGTTTGGAATGTCAGGAGTCACGACCCCGATTGGGGTATTCATCCCTCTGCTCCAGACACATTTACCCATGGGACCAGATAGCCCATAACAACCCGCCCCCCCCCCTCCACCAAATCAACCCCTCATCACCCCCCTCCCCATCCACTGTTGGTAAAGGAAGAAAATGTTAAATAATTGATGTGGCTGCATCCGAGTCAAGAATATAAGGACAGTGAATCTGGGGTTTAACGATGTGGACGTGACAGGACTTTAATCCCCTCTGGGGAGAGGGACAGAAACAGCTAGCTTCTCCTCTGCAGCTCGGAGGCTCTCAATGTAAACAGCCCCCGAAAAGCAATAGCAAAGGAAAAGTAATAAAATAAACTCACAGATTACTGTGATTTTTTTTTTTTGGCTTTTGTTCTTGAATACCTCCGGGGGTCTGTTTGGCTAATGAGAGAACTTCATACATGATAAAGGGTGAGCTTCCACAAAACGAGGTGTTTACAAGACCTGCAGTCCCAGAGCGATATACCATACACTTGTGGGAGAAAAACACACACATTTGCCTTTGTAATTCCATCTGCGTGGTGCAGTGAAGTAGACACAGATCAATTTTTCAAAGCAGGAAGCTGCTCATGCCCTCTCAAATGTGAAGTGCAAATCACCAATTAACAAAAGTTAATTCCAGGCATATAAAAATATCCCACCAATCAAACACATAAGCACATTTTAATGCATGTAATAACTTTGTGCTAACCACCTCTTAAAGGTATTAGATGTTAAAGATACTTTTATTATAATTGTTTGTTATAGAGATAGACAGTATATATGCATGACTATTCTATGTATGAAAACCCCCATAGAGAAGGTACATTTGATTAGCATAAATGGTTACCTTCAGGTTTTGAGAATCTGCACGCAACAATCCCTCTTAATTATACACTTCTGAGCAAATTAAAGCCTTTCTTGTAGCAATTATGGAAGCAATTTGAGCAATTTTCCAACAAATTGTTATAACTATATGGACCAAATATATATCTCTGCTCTATGCTCATAAAAGTGTATTTAAAAAAAAAATAATTGCAAATGTTCAATTTCAAATGGAAGGATATAAATTAACTGTGAACGTATAATTTTTTTTCCCAAAGGGGAGGTAGGACAGCTGTCAGATCGACATTTTCCTGATTCTCTAATTACCAGCATAAGAGACACAGACAAAGGAATTGCAATCACTCAAATGTTGAAAATTGAGTTTTTTTAAAGACACCATATTCTTAAGCAGTTAGGCCTCTGCAGAGAAGCACCTTTGTCTCACAGAATAATGCCAATAGCACATTGAAAGTGGACTATTTTTTCTTTTCCAGTTATTATTTTAATAATATGTGTTTAGTAATATAGTTTAGGATGAAGGATACCCCGATAATTATCTTTCCTTTTCAGATACTAAATCTTCCCTGTGACTCCAAAAATATACCCTAGGATGTACATCTATACAGTCATGAATGGTAATATCATAATTTTGAAGATCACAAAAACGCTTTGATCTTTAGCCTGAAACTTCCTCCTGGACTAATTGGCAGACTTCTGCTGAATTTCTGCTGAGCCAGTCAGCTGGAAGGCCAGTACTGGATGCTGCTTTCTGTATTTCAGGTAAACAGCACATATTTCAGCCTTTTACAGTTTCATAATTCAGGTCTTAGCTTTTTTAGTTGTCAGTTCATCAGGTTCTGAATGAAGATCTTCTGTACTCATTGTCTTGTGTTGAATCACTGACATCTTTCCAGTCTATCATGCAGCGGTTTCTCTAGCTGGCTCAATCTATGGCTCACCTGGAATGCATGTGTCTTATGAAGTAGGTGTGACTTCTTAAGACCTTTATAAACCATGCACAACCTCTGTTGGTGTGAATGATGTTTATATAGCATTAATAAACTACTGTGGTATTACTCGCATGAGAGTACCCTACATGAGAAAACATTCTTCTAGGTTGACTACTGTAAAGCACATTTGCTTATAGCCGATTTATGAAGGGCTAGTGCCACACTAATGGAGATTTTATGAGTGCTTTCTGCAAGCAAAATGAATTCCCACTTACTATAGTATACTATAGTTGACCAGAACAAATATGGAAAAACAACAACAAGTAATTAAATAAATAAATAAATACTTTTTTTGTTCTGTTTTGAACAAATACTCACAGATGCTGTGTTCTCCACAGCTGGAAGACTGATTGGAGGTAACACACAGGCTGGCGGTGATGAGTCGGATTGGTCCGTTACCCCTGGGGGCTCCACCCCACACAGCTCTCTCTCATTGCTGCCCTGCAGATGTGGGCATTTGCACCTCAGTGAAGGGTACGCTAGCACTGCACCCACTGCTGTTAGCATTTAATGGACAGGAACGCAAAAACAGCAAGAAAGAAACAGTGGGCAATGAATGAGAAATGTATTATACAACGTGCTGTACAGTCACTCACACACAGACACACACTCACACACGCACAAGCACGCACACACACACATTGGAGAGCTTCAGGCAATCACTTCGTTTCTGGTGCTCAAACAGGTGTTTCAAAATCGTCTTTAGGGAAAAATGATATTATGTGACTAAAGCAAGTCATGCATAATGTGATCAATGTTAATTAATCATTTACGCCTGAGAATATTTTTTTTATTGCAGTCAATGTGGCAGGGTCAGTTTTGAACTACAATTGTTTCCATTTGCCTGAAATAAGGCCAATTATTATTTCATATTCTTATTCCCATTAGCTGTGTCAAACAAAATCGTGAATTGACTAAATGAAGTCACATAAATTTGTACAGTTGGAAATAGAACACATCCCATTCGCAAATACTGTTCCTAAGCCCAGCATTTCCTACCAAAAGAGCAAAATGTGTAAATTATCAGCTGATTATGAGAGGATCATTCATTCTTAAATTGACCATTTGGAACCTAATTCCTTTTCGTAATTGCACATAGCCATAGCGGAGACAAATATGTGCATTTATGTAGGTTGAATGCAATATAAACATGCTTTTCACCTCTCTGTGCCTGTCCATCAACACAGTGTAATACAAGAACATTCCCAACGTCCCTTGCGATTCTGAATGCGCGCTAAAAGATGGTTCCTGCAAATTTCATTTCCACAGCATTGATTCTACTTTAAACGGAACAATTCGGCTGGTTCAAAGCCAGAGTGACAGCTTGCAAGCTATCTTTATTGTGTATGTGTGTGTGCGTATGTAATATGTGTGTTTTTGTGTGTATGTATTTCTGTATGTGTTTATGTACTTACATACATGTGTATGTGTCTGTGTGTACTTGTGTGCACGTGTATTTGACAATATACATGTGCATGTTTGTTTCTATATGTGTATGTGCGTGCATGTGTATGTGTTCTTGCAATGCTGCTACAGTTAGCTAAATGATAGACACAAATTGTTAGGAGACATATTACTCATAACATATATTTATATTAATATTAACAAACATAAAGCCCTTCAATCCCTGGTCCACTCTTTAAAAGCACTGAGAGCTTAACAAGTTTCTGGGGGGGTTGACAATCGTGAAACCAAAAGGAGGGGGAATTATTTTTTTGAGTGCCCGAACACACGGCAGGAAATATAATGGCAAACAACCCCCTGCCATACTCTCATGTAATTCAAGTATTTTAAACACTTGTACAGATTTCAAGCCTTCACTACCACAACTGCCACAGGCCCTCTCTCTCTCACTTCGAGGAAGTAGCCCAAACAGGCTGGTGACCATCTGCTTCACTGTCCCTCTCATGGGGAGGGAGAGAGAGAGGGAGAGAGATGGAGGGATAGAGAGAGAGAGAGGGAGAGAGAGAGAAAGGAGGAGAGAGAGAGAGAGAGACAGAGAGGGAGAGAGAGAAAGGGGGGAGGGAGAGAGAGTGAGAGAGAGGGAGAGAGAGTGAGAGGGAGAGAGAGAAAGCGGGGAGGGAGAGAGAGAGAGAAAGAGAGAGTGAGAGGGAGAGAGGGAAAGCGGGGAGGGAGAGAGACAGAAAGAGAGAGAGAGTGAGAGGGAAAGAGAGAAAGGGGGGAGGGAGAGAGAGTGAGAGAGAGAGAGGGAGAGAGAGAGTGAGAGGGAGAGAGAGAACGGGGGGAGGGAGAGAGAGAGTGAGAGAGAGACACAGAGGCATTATTTCCCTGCTTACGGCTGGACCAGGCAAACGGAGCCGCCCCCGTTTCCTATTCCCACTGACAGCTCGTTAACGGAGAAATCTGAGGCGCGGTGACAATCCGTGTGGGAAGTGATATGTGTCCACACCCTCCCACGCCTCAGCACGGGGGCAATTAAAGGCCAGATGAAAATAGATGCAAAGAGCACTGTTTGAAGAGAGAGAGAGAAAAATATACATGCTTAGATCACTTTGGATGCGAATGCGCCCATGAAATGCATTTGTTACACCACTGCGCATCAGGCATCTTGTTTTAATATCCCCACTTCTTTCATTTATAAAAGGGGTCATTACAGCAACCTTCACAGACTCAAATGGGGGATGTTGTTTCGTATGTGACCCGTATGATGCCAAATGTGTGACTGATATTTTTAAACATGAACCAGCGTAGGATAGCTATTATTTTTCTGAGTTGCCATTGTTACAATGTGCAAGTTGATTGACAGTGCATGCTGGAAAATGAAGTGAACGCGAGACTAAAAACATTTTTACAGACATTTGTTAATATGTTGTAGCTACATATAAGACCTAGGTCGACCATCAAAGGTGTCTGTGCTTCAGCAAGACAGCAGCAAGAGAGACAGCAAGATAAAATCTCAGATTTTTCAGGACTTCGTTAGGGTGCGTGTGTCTAAGTATAATAATTCTAAAATCCCTTCAGCTATTGAGGTTGCAAAAGCATTACTCAACATCTTCTGGAACCTTCCAATTCTCTGCGCATTTCTCATTCTGGAGAGGCAGCCCTTAATTGTGATGGACATTTTCTTGGACCTTCATCCATCAGTCAGGAAAATTGGCCTCACTCCGCAGTTTTATTTTTACAAGGAGAAAACCTCTGAGATGTGTTTCTTCTTCCTAATCTCAACAGAGTGGCAACAGCAGATTGTGGTAAATACCTTTTATAGGCCAGTGCATTAACACTGAAAATGAATGCTGTGTGAAACTTTGTGCAGTTCACTTAGCTGGGTTCAACTGTTCTGTGCACTAAATGAATATTCATATATAAATATATATATAATGCCCATCACAATTATTCACATCCTTAATAAAGGCGAACACAATGACTGTGTAAAATAAATAATACATTAACTGAGCTATATTTTAGCTCTCAAACATGTTGAAAATATTCTACTTAAATAATGATTCAAAAAATTACATTTTTTATAAATTATGAATTTATTTCTCAAGTGTAGCAAATATTTCCAAAATTGTGTGCGCTCTCTTTTCGTAATGATTACACTGCTGAGTGGTCTTTTATAGTGTTCAGTGGGATTGGGGAACATATGTGGGTGGGTGGGCAGGGGGGCACATTCTTCTGTACAGAATTCTTCAAGATCCTTCAGGCCCTTCGGTCTGCCCACTTTGCCTGCTGTGTGACTGTGTACAGACTTGCAAGGATATCGAGCTTAATTCCTCACAATAAAAACAAGGGCAGTCACACTGTAAATTCAATTGAACAAAAATGTATTTAATAGTGTTGGCTTTTGACATTAAAACAATTGTGTGTACAAATATGTTGATAACCTTCTTATAGTCCATTTGTAAGCTGTGCTCATTGTTTGACTGTTGAAAATAATCCAGTAATTGTCCGTTTTCCCAAGCGCACATACATGTACCGGCCCTGAATAACAGCAGTGTTGTGCAGTAGCCATTGTGTAGCACACCCTGCAGGAACAGTTTTAGTTGTGCATCAAAATGTTTGCTTTCCATCATATGATTATGGCAATAAACTTTGCCCAATACTCTGTATCAATCTGGGTTTTATGTCATGCTTGACGGGAGGGTTTGCATGTGGAATACCAGTACATAGAACCCCTTGTGTCCTCCGTTAATATAGATATTTTTCTACATCACATGACAATACGCTTGCTCTGGATCACGGTGTTTACAGCAAGCGCAATCCTGGCATGACACGATTACACTTTCTATAACAGACCGCATATCCTTGGCACCTGCGCCATCGGGTCGTTGTGAAGTAAAATCATTTATAGTTTGTCTGCCTCTTGGGGCTGCAGAGGGAGAGGCGGAGCCTTGTCGGGCGAGAGCGTGCCAGGCTGTGCGTGCCCCCGGCTGTGGCACTGACGCCACGTGCGCGGGGGGTGCGGCGCGGCGTGTGTCCCCTCGCTTCCTGGCTCATGGGGCAGCCGCGCCGCGCTTCACCTGGGCCTCGCGAACCCGTCCCAGGTGCCCGGGCTTAAAAAGAGATCCGGCTGACAGCTCCCATTAAGGGGAGTCCTGAACACCTGTTAAACGCCACATGCAGTCCAGCTGCAGACAATTACTGCCAGCTGACACAAACACACTCACACGCATGAGCTCACAGACACACACACACGAGCATGCACACACAGACATGAGCTCACAGACAAAGACACATGCGCACTCACACATGAACTCACAGACACACGCACAAGCTCACAGACATACACACATGCGCATGCACACACAGACATGCATGCACATAAGCACGCAAAAACATGCACACAACTGCACACATGAATGTGTATGAATGTATGTGGCTAAGCAAATCAGCAATTCCTGCTAATTAATACACACATTTTTATGAGGGCCTGGAGTGGAGGGTTATTTAAATATATATATGTAATAATAATAATAATAATAATAATTACATTATATTTTTTTAAAGAATTGGGGGGGGGGGGGTATACTGTGCTTTGATCTCAGCAATATTTACCTGAAAATGTCAGTGCTCTCCCTTTAACTTTTGGAAAACAATCTTTTTGTCCAAACGTAAAAATAAGGACACGTAGTAATAAAACTTCTTCTTGTTGAAGAATCTGATATCTCTTGGGGATAAAAGTTGAGCGCATTTAGACTGTATCAGTAGGCAGCACCATGTTTCGGTCAGATACAATTTTCAATTTTGAAAATAAATAAATAAATGCAAAACTCACAATTCTTGCTGTGTAATACGGATTACTCCAGCACAGATTTCAGATTGGCCATGATACTGTATCCCTACCTTTCTGGTGCTTACCAAATATCCCCATCTTTACCGAGGGCAAGCAAATGCTATGTGGCAATTACAGTTTTAATGTGATAGACTGCACACCGGGCACTGGTCTATATGTCTGCAGTAATTGCACTACGTACATCAGTTCTTATCTTGGCATGAGTCAAGAAATACCATTGTTTTATTAATTGCAATAATGTCCTAGTTTTTAATCATTTCCCACTGTTTCGGAATTAGTGCACAGAAAAATTCATCCCAGTCTATTTTGTTTGTTGGAATCTGGGTGCAACATAACTTCAGTTCCACAACGTACATGTGCATTTACACACTGACTTGGATTTAATCTCATGCCCACCTAAATTTAAACGTACATTAGCCTATTCGTTCTGAATGTATTATTTAACAATGATCATTTTCTTCTATGCCGCCATACGGTATTTTAAAGAAATTCAATTTGCTGAAGATATATGGAAATAAAATATATTAACAAAATTCTGCATCACTTCACTTAAAACAATATGTCACTGCAAAATGTTCTTGTCATTATTTTTTATTTAAAATGTCCATATATTCATAATATATTGCAGTATAGTCTATTTCCCTAAGGATAAATGAAATCTTACTGTTATTTTTATGAAAAGTGTAATTTCCTTTGAGTTTGTTCCCATGGAAATTATTTGATGCCTGTTTTCAAAAACCTAGCCCTGCCTAGTATCTTAGGTCAACAGCCTATGCTCAGTATTTGTAAAATTACATATTCCAGTGATTCAAGATGAATGAATTTACATCAGTTTCACATTTAGAACTGTTATTTGCAACAACAGGCATTAGTATGTGCCAGGAATGTTAATTTTGAATCAAAAGAAACATCAGTGCAATACCAGTAATTATTATTATCATCAATGGGTAGTGTCAAAGACCTGTTTTTACTAGGATGGAGGTTGCAGTACGAGTGGTCGACATCTTCGGCTGGTTACATTGGTCCTCTTAACTCCTAATTAATTAAATGAATCATTTTGAGCCCAAAAGCAGCTGCATTTTAGTATCGACCCAAGGGTTTCCTGTGGTATTCATTGCGATTCGGAGAATTCTGAGTACCCAGCGGCATAGCAGCATAACGGCAAAGGTTTGGCGTATTATTGACTTAACTTATTACTGCAGCGTCAAACTCAATGTCCCATCCACACAGGAGTCATGCTTTCACGTCGAGTGAGGGAAGAGACTGAACAAAGCAGAGGTGACTGGCAGCACTTTTCTATTAAAAAAAACCTCAAATGTTTAATGTTCTTTCAGAGATTGTTTTTGTTTTTCTTCTCTGTCTCTCGTCTGACTAACGCGACTTAAAATAGCGATTTTTTTTTTTTGAGTGACGGGTAGGGAACGCGGAAGCTTAGGGTTACTATGACAACGTGGCCTCCCCTGTCTTTGGCGGATCGTTCTTCAGAGTCGGGAATAATGAAGCGGAGACGCAGAAGAGAATTAAAGCCCACAACACGAGCTCCCACCGCGGGACGCCGTATCCTGACTCCCCTCGAAAAACCCGAAGACAGTTTAGCCCTTTTCTTATTAGCTTGGTCTCCTGGCACCTGTGCCAGATCTCAGATTTAATAAGGTTATGATACAATTTCCGGCACAGGACTTTTAATGCAGCTGTCTGTAAGCAGAGGACTTCATTCCAAGGTGGAATATGAGTAGCTATAATACGGGTGTGAAATATTATTTTATCATGCTTTTCCACCTGAGCTGCTATAGTCAAGTTGATTTACTAGCCTACTGATTTATCAATATGCCCAGTTAGCACACCTTCTCCTGTAATCTTTTACAGTGTTGTCGTTAGGTTCCAGCATGGGCGGGGTAAAAAAATAAATAAGTAAAAATCTGTTTTGGTTACACCCCAAAGTCACAACTTTCCACCTACCTCGTAAATAGGTCTGGAAAGAGAGAGAGAGAGAGAGAGAGAGAGAGAGAGAGACCTGAAATTATGTTTTAAAGATGTAATTGCTGGGTGGTGGCCACTATTTATTGCTATGATTTCATATTTTAAAGACAAAATAAATAACATTGACATGAATTGTTTGTACAAATACATTTCTTTGATAAATTGCCAGATTACTGTTTCCAACATGAAAGGGATGCAAAAACAGAAATAAATGTGAATTGCTGTCATTAAATCAAAAACCAGAAAAATAAGAAATAGCTCCTGGCTGTAAAACAAACACCCAAAGACAAGAGAAAAAATGTTCAAGAGAAGAAAGTCATTCTAAAATGTCAGACAGTGATTTCTGACAGGAGATCCAACCTAACGGAAAACAAATTGTAACCAGTTCCACTTCCCTCACAGTTGGTAGGGGTCTGACTCCTCTTATTTTGTGATTATGTTTTACTCTCATATTATCCATGCACTACCACCTTACTGTCCACAGGAGATGATATACAGGGCAGATGTGTAACTGTGACAAAAATAGCTATATATACAGTATGTATAATAACATCAGAAAACTGGGTGCAGATGGAGTTTTCCTCTTTCCTCTGGCAAGTTCTAAAAGTTCTCTTGGTTTCTGTATAAGAATTCTCCAGTGGGCATGAGCAGCCCCATGTAGGGGAGACCTCAGCTTCAGTGAGACGGTGATATTTTATTGATATACTGATGATGGCGCATGAGAGATAACAGCCCAAACTAAAATGTTCCATTTCATGGCAAATGAAGTGAAATCAGAGAGAATCGCTCATTAATTACCACTAAATTAAATTATTCATGAAAAGAGAGGAATTGAGTGATCACACAGTGGTCATTTAAAACCTTTAACTGTCTTTCTCTCAGGCTCTTACAAAAATATTCTAAAGGATCATTTAGGGCAATTTAGTATGAAAGTTTCCACAGACCTACAGCACTGAACACTGCATTTCTCATAAGTGCACCAGTATAATGACATATATGACATATTTCTCATAGAAATGTTTCAATATATATGTTTACACACACACACACACACATATATATATATGTATATATATATGTGTGCGTGTGTGTGTGTGTGTGTGTGTAAACATATATATTGAAACATTTCTATGAGAGATATGTCATCAGCTGTCCATACCTACTGTATTCTGTCTACACATGTCCATAGTTGTAATCATCTTTATGGTGATTCTTATTGTTTAATTCACTATTATTGTTCTAATTATTCATTCTAATTTGAAATATTTCACATAACAGTACTAGATATTATTTCACAATATTAAAATAATTATTTTAAATGACTGTGTAGTTACAATATTTCATTGTCAGTTTGAAGTATAATGGCGCTAATATATTATGTGTCCATCATTTTGAAATGATCAGTTGGATTGGATACTCAGTTTTTGATTAGAGATCTGTTTAAATTCCTAAATACTGGATCTGCAAGTTATTTCTACATGACAATTTGTGTCATAATTCAGATTTATGACATATTACATTCTTTTGATATGTACCAGAGTAATTTATAAATTTCCCAGTGTCATACTGGTACTGCTCTGTACCTTCCTGGCAATTCATCAACAAAATGTACATGCGATGTATGTGGTGCTGTTGAAAATAGCAGTTACAATTTTTATATAAAGCAAAAATGGAAAAAAAGCGAAATGTTGTTTTCACAAAGCATCTTTCATGTGTGTTTCTGGCGTGATGATTCAGACTGGGAGTTGGTGGATCTGCCGGAACAGGGAGCGGTGGTGTGTGGGGGATGAAAGTGTGTGGGAGGCTATAGAAACCTAACAGCCCAGCTCCCACTCATTGACGTTCAGATCTACTTTTAGTCATGAGAGCAGGAACAAAAGGGGTCCGCCGTTACACAATATAAAGTGTTCATTTTAAAATATATATACACATATATATATACATATATATATATATGGAGAATATTGACACACCATGAATAACCAAGCATTACAAGATGTAATGTGCGTGTTTCCAGTGGGGTCATTTAGTAATTTAATTTTACACAGCAACATCTTCAAAAAGAAGTATTTTTTTCAGATAAACTTGCAGTGTGTGATAAACTGTGATAAAACCCTGAGAGATGCAGTCCTTCGCTGGTTGACTGAAGAGCATCGCTGCAGATGTGTTGTCTTCCGGACCGGTTCGCTGGGGAGCCAAAGTAATCAAAGTGTCCTCTGCCTCAGAAAAGGCCAGCTCTGTCGCCTTTAAAGCGTCCTTGTCATCGTCACAACTAATTAATGAGCTTCCTGGCTCTTGTTTGTCAACACGAAAGGCCACGTTTTCATCTTCAAGTTAAAAAAGACTAAATCAGCTGAAAGGATTTGTTGTGGCAGCGGATTTAGTCACATCTCTGACATTTTTCTTCTATGATTTTTTTTACTGCATGGTTTACTCTATTATATTGTTCAGTTCTTACTCATCGCCACAAGTTCAGTAGTTCCTGAACGTGCAAAATATTTTCTGAGCTTCATTAATGTAAGTCTTACTTATGTTTATGACTGAACACTAAGTACAGTGACAGCAATTATATATGTTCCCCGTTCAGTTATTCAATTACTTTGATTACGAGAGCGTACTATATGCAAAAAGTATTTCATATGTCTTCAGCTACGGCTTCAGTATTTCATATTCAGCTCTTATATTATTGTATGTGCTCAGGGTAGAGGCCGAGATGCAGAATCACAGCTGACCACAGATCATCGACTGTAAAACAACATGGACAAAGTCACTGAGAGTCACCAATTGACTCTCCATGGGCTTGGCGAAAGCCTGGGAAGTGCAATTTGTGGGTGCCACCATGTTGCACAAATCGGAGCCAGAAACTGTACAGTAGGGGAATGGGGAATCCTTATATGTGCATGAAGTCTGGTTATCCGCTAAGTGCGGGAGATACAGAGACTCGCAGTGTTCCTGATTTGTCCACGAAATATTACAACCGTATCCAAACAAGCCTATGGGTTCTATTTTCCGGCTGGCGCATGGCGTGCTGTGACCTGTCACCTGTGACTGGTGAAATGGTATTTCTGCCATATATTTTGACACGCCTGGGCGGTTTGGTCATTTTGTGGCTCGTCGTATGTCAAGATGGGAGGGAAGTCGCTGCTGGGGGTGTCAGTCAACTTTGCTTGGCGCGGTGCAATTTTGGCCGCTCCATGGAATTTTTTGGTCAGTCCACTCAGTCATTTGTGCCATTCGCCACCCACCTGCCCAGACCACGTCTATGGCGCATGCCGCGGGCCGTCATCTGGCGGATTGGTAATCTCAGGGTTTTACCATGCGACATACGCATGTTTCACAATCTCTTCAAAAGGCAATCAACAGTTTCTGTGGATCACATGGTGTCCAACTTGGCTTATATATTTGTCTAATTCTCAGAAGTATGAAAAATGCATTTATTGTTCATTGTCTTTTTCATTTTTAAAATAATTTTAAATCCTTTATTTATGTCCAGCTTTAATTGTTTTTTCGCTGTTCTTATACAGCATTGTGGTCCTATATTTAGTTTTTTTCACCGTCTGTTATGAGAACATTGACAATAAACCTAACTTGAACAATGTCTTCATTTTAATTAAAATAATAACAACAGTATTGGCACTAATTATGGATAGACTGCCATATGGATAGAGTTTGATGATTAATTTAATATTTTGCAACAACTTCTCTTTTTAACATTATAAATGAAATATGTAATAAACGTAATAGCAACATAAAACAAAGTGAAACAGGTGAAAAAGGCAATAATCATTACAAATTCATATATGTATATATATGGCTATTAGTTCATACCAACATAATTGAGCAGTCTAACGTATCTTGCAGGTGGAAATTTTAAAACATGTATTGTATTGTCCAGTAGCCTATTTTTCTCCATAAAATAAATAAAATATTTGTGCTAAGAAAAAAAAAAAAGATTTTTTGGTATATATACTTTATTTCAAATTACTGATAGTTACAGAATGTCATTACCACTCATGGTCAAAAAGATATATAGGGGAGAGCCGGCAGAATTGTAACAATTTTCACTTTCTACTGAATTACCTACAAGTAATGTGATCAAAATCCATGAAATTACACTATAATAATGTACACTTGTCTGCTACGATGTCACATTCAGTTTGAAGTGATCACAAAAGGTTTGTGTACAATGTAAACAAACATTAAAGTGGTCCGATGTTACAACTGCAAAGTATGTGCGAGACAGTTACAACAGAGGTAACGAAAAATAATTCCTGAAATAGTTCATTCTGCAATATTTACGAGACAAAACCAGCAATCACAAGCCACGCCCAGTTCGCCATGCGCCACGATGTTGACTGTGGCCATGTGCCGTGCAACATTGATTTAGGAAGATAGAGCCTATAACTTACAAAATCGGCACATGGGGAGGTATTAGATGAAGAAAAAATTCAACTACATTTTCTTGTGGGAAATAATTATTGACCTCGTATTTTGAACGTCTTGTTACCATTGACATCGAAACAGGTGGCTGAAACACCTATACTGGAGCCAACCACACTGGTGCTAGTGAGCAACGTCTCTCAACAAGGCCAGGAAGTGACGTTCAAAAACACAGCCTGGTTTTGGCCACTTGCCGCAGCTGCTGTTCCACCTTGCACTGATTAACCAATGGCATTATTTTACAGATGGAATTGTGAAGAAACTTTGAACCTCTCCTGAATTATATGTATCCAAACTTAATTTTGTACTGATTTTTTTTTTTAACACCAATGTTTTTAAGTTCTAAAAGTCCTTTTTGTCGCTGATTCAGAGAACATGTATGCCTTCAGCATCATGTAGAGTCCCAGAATAACAAAGGAAGGGGCTGTTTTTGAAGAAACAGTGGCCATGGTTTTTTTCAAAGAAGCAGTGTGTTCTGAGGAATGTTTTTTGAAATGAAAGAAGAAGCAGTGGTTGCATTGCAAAAAGAGTGAGCACTAGTCATTTTTACAGAATGATAACTCCTCCAGGGGGAGAGAGCAGGCTTTACAAAAGGTTGGCAGGCCAAATTCCACCCCCCACTTCCCCTGTCCCAATGGGACAATCAGACAATCGGTGCAGCGTTGGGGGCAACTCATCGATCCATGGTAGAGTGAGCACAGATAAATGCCGCTGGCTTTCTCCGCTTGCAACTATTGATGTCTGCCACCCCCACCACTCTCCCCAAATAACATATATGGTCTTCAGCTGGAGCAAAATTGGGCAGGGTGTCAGGAAATATTGTGGCTTCCTCTCACCGTCTGTGTAATAGAGCAGTCTGCCAACAGATATTTGATTGTATATGAAAACTAGCAACGCTTAGACACTGAAGCCAATCAAGGTGTGGAACACAAGACGACGGCTGAAACATTATTGATCCCTCCGAGGGGAGCAGGTGATCACCACCACGTTAGACCGGCTTTCATTAAAGGGCGCGGTCCGCTCTCCTGTCTGCCCAAGATTCAATTTCCAAATCTGTGGGGTTTGGGACTTCTCCGGCTCGTATTGCAATCTCATTACTCCTTTTGGACAGAAAGTGCAATTAAAGTTTGTAATACAATAAAACCAAGGTCTGGGAACAGATACTGGACGTCTAGGGGATTCAGTGGTTTTCTGTGCATGACAGAATAAAAACAAATCCATGACTGATTAGTTGCTGCCTGGTAGATCCTGTCAGAAACTGTACTGTACCTCCAAAATAACAAGACTCAAGTTGCCAGTCTTGCAAATCACATTGCACTGCGGCATTTGTTTTTTGTTTTTGAAACCAAAGAATTTTTCAGTTGACATAGACCCACTACAGCAATTCCTTACCACTGCCACCCATTTTTAAGTCAGATTCAGAAATACTTGTAGAATTATATAATGTGTATGGTTACATGAATAAATAAATAAGAAGAATAATAATAAGAAGAATAATAAGAAAGAGAGGTGAAATGCTGCCAGAGCCTCTTGGTTTTGTTCAAAAAGCAATCCTAGGGGGTCCTCGTGATCAGGGTGAGAAAAATGTACAATTACCATTTCTTGAAAAAATATATAGAATACCCACACGCTAGCAAATGCTCCCTAAGCTCCCTAATGTTTTTCTCAATTACCATATCTGGTCAATACAATAACTACAAATCAACAATTAAGTGCAGTTAGATTAATTTGCATTTGATGCAATGCCATCTCAATACATCCTTCCCCTATATTTAAACTGGGATTAGGGCAGCACCAAGTACTAAGGGCAGTTGTTTCTCACCACTGATAGGATAAAAACAAGACACATTAAAACTTACAGCCATAGAAACAGTCTGCGTCAGCTGAACTGGAGACATGATTTACAATATAACCTTATTTCATTATTTTTCTTTTTTTGCCACTTTTTCAATATCTATGCAGCTGCATGGGCAGTGTGGTTGTTATATTGTGATAGATTAGTGGCTATGTCAAATATGATAAAATAACTCAATAATCACAATGAAAAAATTAAATTAAATTACATTAAAAAAACTTTCCATATGCAGTATAAAGTACATTTTCAACTGTAGAAAATATATGGTAGCCCACAAACTTCACCTCATAAAATCTGACATGATTCACAAAGACATAAAGTTCCAATGGAACAAGTTCATTTTGTGTTCATTTAAAGGTGTCAGCTCCTGTCGTGACAACAGCACTGTGACAGGATTTACATCACAGGTGTCATGAGCCTGCTGGAACAGAGGCATTTCAGTTCAACAATTGAAAACACCAGCATTCCAGCAATGTCAGACAACAACAAAAACATGAAGTACAGATAAAGAAATAAACAAATACATTTCAAAATCAAATACCGCATAATTCAGTTTACTGTTGATTTGTTTTCTTCTTTTTAGGAAGCAGGAAAGGCTTAACCAGGCTCTCCATGAAAAAATGTTGAAGGGAGAACGAGGCTAAAGTCTCAATTAGTGGAGCTGCCCTATGATGTCAACCACTCGCTTGAACTAATCTAAAAACTTTGCTACCCAGGCTACAACGGTTTGATTGGTTCAGATAAGCAAGTCATTGACAGTATGTGAGCTCTGCCAATTGTGCAACATCAGACTCCAATGTCTACAGAAAGGTAATACTAACAAAGATAGACTTGGGGTCATTTTTGCTTCTAGAGGACCATATTGTGCTGCTGAGATGATTTGGAAGTAATACACGCTATCCACAGCCTACCAGACACAATGCAATAATTATGTTGGCTGATTACAAATCCAGTTCCGAAAGGGAACAAACTCGGCGTGAATTACCCACAGGCACGAATTTGCCTGGACAACTCCATCATGCCTCGCTGTGTGGTAACACACTACATGATTCAGTTCTAACGCGTGTATTTACATAATATTTTTAAAGACAGAGAATTACCAAATAACACCTGTCTTAAACAAAAGTAGGAAGTGGTACAGAAAACCTTCAAGGCTGTGTCAGGTCAATGAGCATTGAGTAAAACATGCTTGTGTCCTGAATCAACTCATGGAGGCTGGTGCAAGAATATGATGCAACCCCTGAAAAGGAAAGGTGACGTAGGAGCTAAAAAAAAACACCTTTAGGATCTGAACTTTAATCTCGAAGGACTTTTTTTGACAGGGCAGTACTTTCAAGCAGCTGTTCCATCACTTTGCTGTCCAGAATGGGCTGTCACCCAGGCCCGCCGCTGAATCAAACAGCAACATTTCCGCAAACAGAACAGCTTTCCGTTGGCAGCCGCCAGCATCTTCAAACTGAGTCAAATCTGACCGCCTCTGACGGAAGGGATTGTAACTCTTTTTCATTCTCAGCGGAAATGCAAGCATCCCAGAAGGCATGAGATATCTGACACGTATGAAGGATGTGTATGTGCAAATAATTAATATCCTATCAAGGGCCTTTATCACTTTTACCACTAAACCTCCTCTATTAGTAACTGACCAGCCGCTGGTGCCCTTATCTCTGTCATTGCATAATTACTGAGTAAAGGCAATAAATAAATATTTGGTGGCACTCAAGTTAGAGTAACTCATCCTCACAGCATCCAACTAGTCAGTGTTTGGAGAGTGTTGGTCAGCTCCCATACACTCATGTCAATTATTATTTCCAGGCTTACCAAATAATTATCTAGTAATAAACCTTGTGTAGAAAAATTGCATCTTAAAACCCAATATAACAGTAGCACAGATAATCTCTCTCTCTCTCACTCTGTTTTTTTGTTTTTATTTGTACCAGTTACTCTCATTTCTCTTTTCACTCTGCTTGTCACCCCCCCCCCCCCCACTCTCTCTCATTGGCTGAGTGTCAATGACATTTATGACATTCATAAATAATCAGATTTGCTGAATTTGAATCCAGAGTACACAAAGCTGAAAAGATTTATGCCACAGAGCAGAAACTACTGGCAATTGAGGAAACCCTCTAATTTATACCAGTGCCGGTCCGGACTCAAACACTAGTGCTCCAGAAACTTTGCCACACATTAAAGACATGAAATAACTCCAGGGTGATTTCATTTTAGCACAAGCTAAGGCTGTTTAATGCCAGCCTTCCTGAAAAGGGGAGTGCACCAGCACATGCAGTACACAATTTTAAAAAGCTATAATCATTGAAAGTATAAACATAAACATAATTATGCTATACATAAATATAAATATTATATAAATATCATTTAAAAATATATTATATAAATATAATTATGGCAATTGGAATAATCAGGTGCTTGTCCTAAGTTTCAGAAAACAGTGGCTTTTACCCTATCCAAACTAGTCAAAAATAGCTTGGATGGACTATTTTAGTTTTATTTTGTTATAGTTTCTGATGCAATTCTAAAGGTTTTGCAAAAGCACTGATACGGCTGTCCAATGATCAGAAAAATGTAGATACAATAACTGTAGCTATGTTTTGAATGCTTCTTCAGTATTGCCCATTTTTTGCTATTCTGGAAGTGCTGTCGCTCTTGGAAAACAGCGTCAAACACTTGTGAAAAGGCATCTGGGAATGTTCATTTACAGGTTAGACATGACTGGAATAATAATGAAACCAGGAATGAAACTGCTACGTGCGTTGAGAAGGATCTAAGAGTTGGAATTGTGCTGTTTAACTAGCAGAACACAACACAATTTTTCATGAAGCCCAGTGGTACTTTGACACATTGATAGAGAGCAGCTCTAATTCCAAAAATAGTTCCAGATAATTCAAACGGTACCCTACACACTTGCACCACAGGAATAATGACTCTTCATTAAAGTCAGTATGCTTAAAGATTCATCACAGTTTGGGAAGGCTCGGTATTACAGTATAAATGAAAGCATGGCATGTGATCAAATCGAATATGAGAGCGAATGGTCAGAAACCCAAAATCATGGGGCAAACAAAATAGAAGGCCTAAGGCAAGAATCGGAGTCGAAGAGAGTCAGTAGTCATACACAAGATCTAATCAGCAAACAAATCAGAAGGGCCAGACAGGAATTGGAATCAAACAAAAAAAAAAGGGTGAATTGAATTTATTTAATGAAAAAAGTTACCATTAAACATCTGAAAAAAAGTTATTAAACATCTGAAACCATTCAGTGTGACACACATGCAATAATAGAAGGGGGACATTCTTTTTCACAGCACTGTATAACATTATATATGTTTATATTTATGTAGCTGTTTCCCACTCAGAACCTCTAGCAAAGCATTCCAGTCCTCTTCTTATCTTCCACCAGGCCTACCCCCCCACCCGTCTCAGGGATAGTAGGCCCGTTGCGGCTTTGTGGCGCTCCCCACTCGTCCCAAAAGGCCTAAATCATCCCAGCAGTAAGAGCGTGAGCCCCAGTACGCCACATCAGGATGCATCGCTGCTGTATGAAACTGCTGCACAAAATAAAAATGACTTACTGTATGCCATTATTCTGGTGCGCTGGGATTTTTTTTTTCTTCTTGGTAAAATGTGAACTCATCATCCTACCTACATAGCAACTTAATTTGTACTACGTACAATCCTACAGACAGTGCTGATTTGGGTTTGCCTGAAGTTTAAGCGTTCTGCTTGGTACAAAGTCGTTATTCTAAGCTATTTACTGAAAGACATAAAGCACCTAGAAGCCAGTCGTAAATGTCTACCATAAATGACGCTGCATGGCGTTCTGACAGCCCTGGCTGGGTGCGGGACGATGCTCGCAGTTGTAAACTTGATTCGTGGACACCGCTGTGAGTTGTGGCATTTCCATTTAACTGTTGTTCCCTCTCTACCGATAAAACAGTGTCTGACAGCCAGTGTGACCAGTTGGTCTCTTGAATGGGCTAATAGAACGGATCCATGAATCCAGTGGTGGCTAGTTTTTGGTGTCATTTAAAATCCCATGCACCCCTCTGTTTCACCTGGTTCTGTCAGTGGGAAGAGTGTGGACGGAACATGCCCCCTACTGGTGAGGAGGTTTATTTGGATAATTACAATCCTGTTCATTAGGGGGAAGAGAAAGAAAATGTTCTTTGCTGATGGCCTCACCTAACTAATAATTGTCAGACAGAAAGACAAAATAGACACTTAAAAAAACATATGGAAAAACATAAAAACATCATCAGTGTGTAGGTATTAGTTTCCGATTTCATGCAATCAAAGGACACGGATGTAACACTTTAACTGTAACTGAATTAAAGACGGGCTGTTTTTGAGATTTTTTTGCAATTCACAGTTGGATGGGCATGCTCCACATTGGTTTATGAACTCTGCGAGTCCAGAATGTTCTGTTCTTACTCTGTCACTGGTTAGGATGTGTGGTACTGGAGACTAGCATGCCGTACCAGGTTGGGATCTGCTCCCAGAATTTGCTGGCAGAGTGGCCTTGGAGTGAGGCTGTGGAAGAAATGCGCTCAGACACCGGAACTAATCTGTTGAACTTTCCCAACACACAGCGGCACAGGCCGCTTTCCTTGCCACATATAACTGAACCCTTCTCATATGGCTTTTCCTTGATATCCATATGGTCCATGCAACCATTTATCCATACGGTCACTTTCTCCCCCATATACAGGAATTCTTTGGAACAAAGTGAAGAGCACATATTGGAGTTCCGTGCTACGCTATTGGCAGAGGGATGTGTGAGTGAGACCTGGGATGACGGGCTATTGGACAGTACCTTTAACCTCTGAGCTGGGGGTATTCTGGTCAATCTCATTTGGTCGGCTGTATATAGTCTGACACCATCAGCACACTGCAAAGAAATATAAGCTTGTGCTCAGCAGCGGTATCGATCCAGAGTATACTGCTTGTACATGGGACCTGCCAAATGGTTTGTGTAACTGATTTAATCTGCTCACAGGATGGCCAGGCTACATAAACCTCCCAATGGGCGAAGTTACCATGTGCTGCCACTCATTGACTCATGAAATATCAGAATCTACTTCTCCACAGCAGAAGGCCATTATCGGCTAAAATCTGGTACTCAAACTCTAAGCATCTTAAGGTTCATCAAGCTTCACTCTTCCATTAAATGTTCAAATCTCCTTGGTGGCTGCATGTGAGTACTAAAGTTTAGCTGACTATCTCAGTAAATAATACATTTCTACTAAGTGCCGTACAATTATGATGTGATGTATTGTACATGTAGTCTATATTAGGGTCACTTTATTTCATGCCAGGATATTGTAACCTCATACTTTTCACATAATCGCAACAATTTGCAAATTGCATTACATAAAATTACATTACAAATTGGATTGATTGGATCTGTTCCACTTACTATTTATTCAATTGTAAACAAAAATATCCTTTTTACAATAGACAATGCATTTTCACAATAAATGTCAATGAAAGTTAATTAATCTATTTAGCCTATTTTTTGTTCCCTGAAACCAATTGGCAAAATGCAAAACCAGGCAGGCTACATCAATTCTTCAAAGTGGTACAAACAACAATCCACTCTTAATCAATGTGGGCCCACACACGCATCCCCTTTATCTAAAGCCGGCAATGAAAAACATTTCCAACCTTCCCCCTTTACGTTGCGGGTCCGAGGCGTTGCTTCGGTGCGTCAAGGCCTAAAACAAACTGGCCGCTTCACTCATTCCGAGCAATAAACAACATGGCGACTCACTCAAGTCCACAGCGGTGGCGTTGTAGCGCGAGCGCAGCTCAGCGGAATCAATGGCGTTCTCCGAAGAGAGGGACTGAGTTAAACTCCAGCGATGCCAGAGGAGGTTTGGCCTTTTCCTGGTACCCCAAACCGCTATATGGGTTTCGTTGGCTGGTTCTGGTTATCTGTTATGCGGCTAAACTTGGAGATTTAACTTGGAGATTTTCTGGGCTAGCTAACTTCAGCTAAGGTCCGCCGATGCCCTTTAATTGGGTAGCAACAAGCTAAGCGAGCAGAACAGTCTTTCAGTCTTCCAGCCAATCCGGAACAGATGTGTTACTTTCCTTGCGTGTCCTTGCCTCACAACAGTAGTTTAAAAAAAATAGTTATCGCTCTGACGACGTTAAAACTACACAAATGACCGTATTTCGTCGCCGATTGGATTACAGAAGGTAAGTACATTTTAAACGTGTCGAATAAAAGCCTTTGAAAAAATATAATGAGATATTCAAACCGTTCAATGAATTTTGTGTGGGCTAGCCTACACTGGCTTCTACGAACACTGCACATTGCATTAAAACACGGACTTTATCCCACATGATACTGTATGCATGTTCAACAGCAAACGATAAAGTAAAATGTTTCTGAGGGAAAGTATACAGTACTTTGCTTCTCTACTGCCAGACATTGTATCCTGTTCCAGAATAAAAGAAGTGAAAATATAAAGGAAGAAATAGGAGTAGCTTGCATCACGGAGTGAGTAGGCTACAAAGAGACTAATCAATATGCACTTTGCTGTCAACTTTTTTTTTCTTTCAACAGTGGAAACATTGCAATAGAACAGAGCACAGGGCCGTTTCACAAAGCAGGATTGCCGAATTAGCTAGATAACTGCGCTGAGTAAAACCCCGTAAAAAATCTGGAACATGCCCTTGAGGATAAAGAGTTGTTTCAAGGTTTTACTCAGCGCTGTTATCCGGCTAACTCCGTAGTGCTGCTTGGTGAAATACCTCCCAGTTGTCATCTAAAGGATTGTTTTTGTGTTCTTTTTTAGCATGCATGTGTCAAAGCATTAAAAACTGCCCCAGACATTGTTTTTGATCCTTCCCCTTATTCAGGTTACATTTTAATAGGTGTTCAGAAGAGCTGAGTTTAAGGCTTTTATTCAAGTTGAGAGGCGATCTCTTACACTGCAATCTTTCTTTCAGAAGTAATAAGACCCCCTTCAAGAGTTCTGCAGATGGTGAGGACGCACATTCAAAGCTGTGCAACTTGGCGAAGGCGGGCACGTCACGCTAAGGACACAAACGAGATGCCAGTTCTTGATTTGGCAGAAGAGGGTGTAGGCTAAGCCTTAATAACACAGCATCCCTGTTCCAAGGCAGAAGCAGCAGGTAATTCTTGTCACATTTCTAGTAGGAAGCAGATCTGGCTTCATCCTTAATGGCTTTTTCTCATTAACAGTGAGCAATGCCCCTCTCTTGAAGGAAAGTGCTCTCCCTTTGAGTTATGTGTGTTTATCAGTCATTAACTTGCCTGGTATTTGAGAAGGTCACAGTGACATGAGCCCTTTGTTACAAATTGCACAGCTTTCACACGGCACAATGGAAAGTCTAATCAACACCTTAGAGGCAGGCGGTGAAGGTCTAGGCCTTTAAAGCATTTTGCGATAAAAATTAGTCTCACTTCCAACCTCAGTTTGGCAGCTTTAATGCGCTTTAAATTGGGCCTCCTTGTGGTTTTTTGCCCCCTTCAAGAGCACATCTCACGCGGTGTTGAGGTGCTGGATCAGATCATCGGCGTGTCTGCGTTTCAGCCTCGCTCCTGCATTGTTTATGCAGTTTTGTTGTCAATGCTGCGGCGCTGGCCCATTTCTTTACTTCGCTACGGCACAGGCCTTTATTATTACCATTCTTCATAATGCATCCGTTAAAACTTTGAATGAGCTTTTTTGTGAATCTGTATGATTGTTTTTCATAATAAAAAAAGACACAAAAACCAATCACACAGAGCAAAACCGGTAGCATAATGCATTGGTTCCAGAGAGAGTAGCCTAGAGACGCTCACTGTATCAGTGTTTGCTGCTCATAGGTTCTTCGAATGGCGGTGTCAGAGAGAAGAGTGCAGAGAATTCTGGGGTAAAACCATCCATCTCTGGCTGTTTGGAAGATGCCTTGACCCGCCACAGAGCGCACATTAATGACCTCTCATGAGAAATTAATTTCTAATGAGGAGAGCCACAGCCAGTTCCCCCATCTCAGATTGGCAACTGGCTTGTCGTCCGCCTCCCCTCCAAGCCGTAGCTCGTTGGATGCCATGGAAACGGGTGGCAGTTCGTTAAAGAGCGCTTGATTGATGTGAGGCCTGGAAAGAAAGGAAAAAAGAGAAATATTCTTTTCTCTTCTACTCCTGGGAAGTGAGTAAGACATAGCCACATTATCTGTGTCTGCATCACAGGTTGTGCTTCGGCCAGCGGCCATATTGTGCTAAAGATGAGACTCGGACTAAACCGTGTCCATTTACCGACCTCCTCAGTGGAAGCCCGCGTGTAATTTCACTTTTCAGAACTGGTGTTGAAAAAATAAAATCTTTTAAAGTTCTGTATCTTCCAAATGGGGCAATTCAGAATAATGACAAATGGCATTTTTGTAGTCAACACCTGTGATGTGGAGAGCAAAACATCTTGATTAGTTTATAGAGGGCTCTTGATTGACAGATCATGGTAGCTCCACCCTCCTCTGTGTTAATGAAGCTTTGTTCCCATAACTACAAACAAAAAAGAACATGGGGGTATTGGCTTTTATACAGCACTAATGCTGGTGTAGGTATGACTTCATTAATATTACTAATTTCTCATGTGACAGTGGATGACATTACATTACCTCATTTTTGTTCTTCAGATCCATTTCTGTCTGCTCCCTTTATCCCCTTAAGTCAGTGATAGAAAGCAGCTGGAGCTGAAGTATCCAGCCTGGATGATTCATGCCCTCAGCCCTCATGCCTCCACATGCCCCTCCCCCCCGTGTGACCGTGGGCTTGGCATAGCGAGTGTGACACTTTATAGCCATCATTTCTCTGGCTTTCTAATTATCATTCACATTAGCTGATTCATAAAGCTTTAATTCGGCAATAATGATAACGCCAGTGTCCCAGACGGTCTCGTAGATAGAAGCAGATTTATCGCCTGCACATTTGGGGACTGTTCACGGGGCTCTGAATTTTGTGATGCCGACTGCAAACTTGCACTGCATGGGCATTTTCAGCCCTGCTGAAAACACTTGTCTGTTAATAATAAATGCTGCATGGAACTGTTATCAACAAGGAGTCCTTTTTTATATAAAGGACAATGAGGACAATTCATTTTTATGGCAGGAAACATAAAAAGGAGAAGTGCATAATACAAAATAGGGTGTGGGGTCGACGACATTTGGGCAATTTATTCAACTGCACAGAATATTGGTAAAGAAACAGTATTTTAAACAATAATGATGAAGATATTTTCTTTCATAACTTCTATATTATGGATCTATAGAATGGGAAATCTGACTGGTGGCCATTACATTTGAGGCTACTTTAGGTTTTTTGTCCAGTTAAGCTTTTTTGGCCATGATGGCTAATTGTTTCACACAGATGCGGCATAAGAGACTGCGACACAGAAAAGAAAAGAGCTAAGGGTGCCATATGTCTGTGGTCTGGCCATCAGATCCAGCCAGTCGCACTCTCTGTCCCTCATGCTGAACACAGCTTCCCTGTTTCTTGCACCAGGGACGAGCATTCGGAAGGTAACAGACAGATCCTCTCAGTCACTATGTTCATAAAGTGCCAAAAGTGGATAGTTTTCAAGAAACATTGTGTTCTCTTATGTTCTCTTGGAGTCTTTTCATGGGTTCACCTGTTCCCTTGGAAATCTATAAATAGACAATGAATTACAGAGCCTTAATTATGATCTATTATAATTATATTTAAAATGATCAGCAAGGAAAGTACCGCACTACCGTACTTTTTATGAAGAATTTGAACAAAGTTGTTTTTCAGATTTGTGCGCAATTACAACCAAGAAAGTGGTGTGTAAAGATTGAAAAAAATCCAAATAAATGCTCAGCTATGAATTATGAATAATACCAAAGACAGAATGTGCACCTCCATGACAATATTCGTTATAAAAAATCAACACTGAAAAGAAGGAAAAAAAAAAAACCACTTGAAATCCTGTTTGATTACCAACTATTAACTAGCTGCAGAATGGACCTGGCAGACTAAATAATTAGCCTACGGTTAGAAAGATGCTTAACTTTTATAAAGTTTAGTTGACGTGCCAGTAATTAAATTCTGCAGATGGTAGCTTTTTGTACTTATTAAGAGTTTCTGTTACAACTACTACCACAGGAAATACACTTTGTTGGGGCTCGGAGTTTTTGTCTCTTTGCAAATATAATCTGCTGAGTGCAGAGATTACCAGAAATAATGAACAAAAATTGTGTTTGAAAAATTTTGCTCTTGCAAAGTTTTGCTCTTATTTTTTGGTCAGAGTTAAAGGCGAATGCTGATTGAATCGAGGCAATAACCTCTCCAGCCTCCAGGCCAATATCGTCCAGGTTCTGTGGTGAGGAAGTGCAGTGGCTTTGATTAAATGTGCACTTTCAGATGTATCGACCTGCTTTGCAAATCTCTGCTTATATTTTAGTGAGGGACTTCACTCTCATTGGCTGCAGTGTGAATCATTAATCATTATGTTGCAGTCCTGAAAGCCCCAACTTCTTGGAGTAGAGACAGGACATGGGCACATCTTTGTGGTAATTCATGAGAGATTTTCTATTCCACCTAATTATAGAAGAAGTGCACACATAGACACTTTTTTATTTTGTTTCTCTCACTTCCTGGTGGTTAATTAGCAAAAAGTCCAGTCATTAAACACATTTCCTGACATCTCATTTCAGAGTAGAAATCATTCACTAATCAGTCATAAACATGCAGGCTCAATAAGGTCCTTCTTACCAGCTTAAAAGGTGTTATTTATTGTTATCGCATGACTTTGTTGAATGCTTGATTCTGATTGGCCGCGTCAGGCATTCTACGGTCAAATATTTTTGAATAACGACCGCTTCTATTGGCTAAAGGACCACTTTAATTTGTCATGCTTTTCATATCACTACGCAGAAAGAAGTACGGTTAATTTCCAAATTACAAGACGTTAGTCCAGCGTTAACTTGCCTCGTATCTTACTCCAATACTCCGGTTAGCCAATACTTCTGCATGGGCCTGTGTCATCTGCGAGAACACAATAGGACATTTGTTGCATATTCATTTCAATTTTTATTTTATTGGACTAATAAATTTACTTTAAATCAATGTTTTGTGTCACATTATTGATTGATTTCTTTTGTTAGGTAATTAGCCGTGTAATAAGTGGGGTAATCCACTCCGATGTGGTCTAGTATCGAAAAATAAAGACACGTGTGGAGGCAACAGTTCTTTCCCTTTGTGAGCAATAGCAGACCACCTTGTCAGGGATTTTCCCTTCCACCTGAGAGGGTATTGCAAACACTTTGTGTGTGTGTGTGTGTGTGTGTGTGTGTGTGTGTGTGTGTGTGTGTGTGTGTGTGTCTGTCTGTCTGTTTTACTCCTATTTGGATGAAATGCTGCACGTAGGTTGTCAGGTAGCTCTTCAGTTGAGGTAAATAAAGGCCCAGACTACTACTGGGAATTTTGGGTACATCAACTTCATATATATGTATGTATGTGTGTGTGTGTGTGTGGAAAATCATATTGTTAAGGTAACACAAGACTGACATATAAAAGGGGTACTGACATGTAAAAAACTGATATAGAAAAGCTCACTATGTGCTTTGTACCATCATTTCAGCAAAGGCTTGCAGGCAAGTCAGCCCCTCTCTCATGCCACTAATGCTTGCACAAACATGGGTTGAGTGCTGTACGTGCAGGTATAGGCATCTCTGAGTGCCATTCTAGTTGCTAATGATACTATCAAACCAGTGGTTAATATATCCTAATAAAAACCCAGTATAAAGAAAAAACATCATAACAAGGCTTAAAATACTGTAACGAACACTCCCCTTAGAGCAAATTAGCTTGCTAATTGATCACTAATAATGTTGTAATTAATGTCTTGTACGCCAGACCTTATAATATGCTGCTCTATTAATGATAAAGTAGCAAAACAAACATTCATCACGTCATTATAACTTTGATCCCCATAACAAAAAATGATTACCTGCCATTTGCTATAAGAAAAAAGGCCTCTGTTTATGGGGTTTATTAACCTCTCCTACATCTTGAACCTGCAACACAAGCCATTACAACTGACTCTGCTGCTCATCAGTTGCTTGTCTGGGCTGGGGGGACCTCTTGCTCCAGGATTTTAGGAGGTTCGAGGGGATGCAGAACCCATTGGCCAATCAGCTGGTCCCGCTTCCAGGTTGAATTCAAATTCAACCATTCACCAGGTTGTATTGCAGTTGGATTGAACAGAATAAACAAAGAAGCAAAGTTTTATCATATGTAGTTCTGTGCTGTGCAAGCACATTTGTGCACAAATGTTTATAAATCTCTTACAAGGAACAGGAAGGGAGAAAAGGGGTGTAAACCCTGCTTTCAATCTGTTTCTGTATTGTGTGATTTTATTTTTTGAGACTTGAGAAATAATGTCAAAAGATTAAAATCCTTTTGGGAGATGTGTACAGCCCTATTATTAGATGGAACTTTTGTTCTCTGAGGCAGTTTGGCTTTCTATGTTTCTCAGAGCAAGTCCCTCCCCTTTGTCCAAGTCAGACACTAATGATGGAACCAACAGAGCCTGTAATGAGAATTGGCAGCTGAAGTAATCAATATGTTTATTTTATTTGCAGGAAGTATTGTTAATTGAGTTTCCGTTTGAACTGTTCAGCAAATCTGGGAGGCTGGCTGTGCTCTTTTCTTTTCCCACAGAAGTGACTGTCTGTTTCAGGTGAGTAACGTGTTTATGTGAACCTGTTGATGTTCACAGTCAAGTGTAAAACCCTGTTGCAGTAAGCCTTTTGTCTAAGTAATGATTTCATCAAAATGAAAACCTAAGCCTTCTGAATTATAGCCTGCATCACCTTTCAGTGGGTACGATGTAGTCAGCATACACCTGCAGAACACGTATATACCAAGAATACCGTTTGCAAAAAAACGTCCAAAACAATGTATAAGAAGCCTGTGTAAAGCACAACAACACAACGAAAAGATTAACTAAATAAAATAATAGTCAGGGTTTTTTTTCAGTCCTAAGAAATCTACCTTCTGAATACTTGCATTATCAGAATGACAACTTACTGTATCACACAAGGTTTGTAAGTGTTGTAAAATATGTGATATTAAAAATAAAATGAATAATATCTTCTTCTACTTAACATTATTTGCAAAGCATTTTATCCTGAAATGGATGGTTTGGATGACACAAATCCCCAAGGGTGCTGATTTACCTGCTCATCAGTGCCCATGTTCAGACATACATTTTCTCTGTCTTACATGTAATTTGCCTTTACTTTTGTGTAATTTATATTGAATCATTTTAATGATAAAAGATACGGTTGCATGGAAAAAATCAGTGTTAATGTTATACCTGTTTTTTGCCATCAGTAAAACATACAGACCCATATATATATATATATATATATATATGAGCATATATAAATGATCATAAATAACAATAGAAACCAGGTTGAGAGGTTTTTTTTGCTTTACCCTATTATATGCAAAAGCCTGTCATCAAGTCAGTGTGCATGATACAAGTTCCTAACACATTTTTACCAACATGAGCACAATTACCCCCCACCCACCCCAAGATACTAGCTCTTCTTTGGTTCTTCATAAATGAATAAACTCACCCTCATGTTTTTGTGTAGCTGTCTGATTGGTACATGCTGTCCACTCGGGAGATGTCTGCTGGCAGGAATGGTTTTAATGGCTTCAGGTTTCTCAGACCTTCTCTAACATCATTCTGAAACCTCAGCAGCAGGCACCCTGCTGTGCGGAAGCAGAAGGCCACATTTGATGTTCTTAATGTGACAGATAGGACAGGAAGACAAATACTGCAGTGACACGTGCTCCTCTCTGCTTCCCCCTGCTGGTGACAGGGCAGTGGTGTAATGCTGTTGACCGGCAATTGTTGCATTGAAAGGATACATTCAAGGAAAAAAAATATAATGGAATTATAATACCATTATAATTTCCTTTGTCACGCGGGACTATCAGATGCGGTGCAACAAAGTTAACTTAAAAGATTTTGTTATTATCCTGAGGGATATCTTTTAATTGTTTAATAACTTGAGCCATGCACATTTTGATTAATTTATAGACTCGCTGACTACCTCCTTTAATCTAGATGAAAAACCTGATGAAAAAAGGAAAAAAATGAAGTGCAGCAATTTGGGACTCGTTGTAGAAATATGAACGGCACATTAATTGTCAATATAATGGATCACAGTGGCAGGCAAGATCTTCGAAGGACCATTAGAGGCACCACGGGCCTGTCTTGACTCATTCAAAGCGAGCCGCTCAATAATTTTTCATAAATGGTATTTATATACCTTTCCTTTCACAACAATCGCCATGAGCCCCCAGCACCCTGCCAGTTGCCTAGGTAACAGAATCCTTCCGCTTTATTTCTGATTTGATTTGTTTGTTATTGTCCAGTGAGTCATTCTATTTCCCAGAATGCACCCTTCCCTTGGGGAGGGCCAGGTGCTGGCTATAGAGCAATGACCTGGGGTTCATTTTCCTTTTGAAAAGTCTTCACATTAAACCCCATTTTTGGTTTTCACACCTTATCTATGTTGGTTAGCTGGAGGTCAGCAACTTTCAAACTTGCAAACAGTGTAACTAACAACAGCAAAAAAAAAAATTTTTAAATAATAATAATTTGCAGCAATTGTTTAAAATCAAACTCCAGGACAAATACCTCTGTGATCAGATAATATTCCATACATTTACAGGAAAAGGATTTTATTGCTGTTAAATCCTGGAGGGGACCCAGTAAGATACAGTATTTGGCTGTGTGTGACATCGTAAGAGAGATTTTGTTTTCAGGAGTAGTTCTGGCGGTGACGAAGAGGAAAAAGACTTAGAAGTCAATGTCATTTATTCATTGCAATCTTAAGGCCAACACTGAAGCTATAAGCGGGCCTGGGGTGAAGGCTTTAGGTTAAGTCAATAGGATATGAAATGACGACATAAGATGAAAACCTGTTTGTTCAGAGCTTGAATGTTGGGGTTAGCTGCTGGCAGGGGAAGGAAAAATGAGTCTTGTTGGGAAAAATGCCACCATCGCAAATTCCACCAGGGAAGAAGTCATTTCAAACGGTTTACATTTTTTATGAGTTACACACAGTGTGCGTGTGAGAGAAAGCGTGCGTTTGTGAACGTGTGCGAGGGAGTGTGTGTACGAAAATGAATGTTACGAGTGTGAACTTGTGTGTGCATGCAAATGTGAGTGAACGATGGCACTTGTGAGCTTATGTGTGAATTATTTTTCCATTGGCATGGGGATTCAAACAACTCAAATTCATAGTCAAATTAATGTGGAGCAAGGACTTTTTCAGTAGCACATACTAAAATGTTTGGCCGGACGTACCAAACAGTTACCAAACACCCTAGAAAAGGCTGCCTACTTCTGCCTGTTCTTGATATATGGACAACCAAGCAATTATTTGACACGGTAAGCTGTCAAACATTGTTGTCTAATGCATAATCTATTATCAATATAAGCTAGCTAAACTCTAGCCAGCAATTGAGTTAATGTGTAACGTGATTTTATGAAAATTTGTCCTGATTTGTTAAAAAAAACAACACTGCTCAATATTGTCCCAGTGTATATGATTTCACCATTAATAAGCTTAGTGGATAATTTTCAATGCAATGCAAAAAGGTGACAATATTCCCAAATCCTGACAATATTCCCAAATCCTACACAATCCTACACAATATTGCCACTTATTAGGTTCATAATGTTCAAATGTAATAATGTGGCTCAGCCACAGAGAATCAAATCACTGATTTAACTTCAAGTACTAGGAGTGAAATGTATTGGTTCATGAGGCTGATTTGTATTGAAGTGCCCAAATTCAAGACCCATTGAGTGGCTTTCGCTATGCCAGGCAGTGGTGACAATGCAAAATATTGGAGTGAGAATTTTGCACACTGCTGAACAGAAATCTCAATTGATTCTTCAGTCGAACAGCAAAATGAACTTTATTGACCAGACCAGTACAATGCTTGGAGCAACAAGCCAATAAAAGAAATGGATTGAAAAACAAATATGATAATTGCCACATCATCTGTAAAAAGAACACTCCAAGAAAATAAAGAAAAATTGCTTGGACCTAAAGGTTAGCACAGGAGAAACAAGTGTTGCTAGAAGCTTGTGATATTTTCCCTCAAACATTTTGCAAAATTCCCATTTTCAATAGGCTCCCATAAAACTTTGCAAGACTTATGTCCATATCTCCATTCAAAATCTCCCATCTAGCATTAACTGCCAAGTATTTGTCCTCTGAAATCATCCCATATTTTTTTTCAAATCCTCTACATTTCGGAGAAACTAGCCCCTTTGGAGATGCGTTCAGGCCAGCAGCAGCAATAGACACAAAGCTATACAGAACATGGGCCTAGGTCACTTCATAAAACACGGGGGTGCATGTAGTTGCCTTGTTCTGAATGCAGAGATCACTTGTGTCTGCCTCCCATTGATAAAAGTAGAAATGCTATCCTGTTCAGACTAGGGGCATGTCTTAGCACGCTAAAAATACAATGAGGGAAAGTCAACAGCGATACATAAGAGTATAAGTATGATAATTTTATATTTGTTGTTCGGTATTCTAATGCAGAAATAAACATCTACTAAGGTTTAGAGAGTAGCAGCATATTTGACAATATCGGGCTATAGTCAGCAGTGCCATTATATCCTCTCTCCCTTTTCCTTTTCCTCATCCTCAGCCTCTCTTCTTCTCTTCCTTTTGTCATCACTCTGCCTCTCTTTTAGGGTGGTTTTATAATTTACTCTCTCTTCACCCCCCACCACTCCATGCCCTGAGGAAAGGAAGGAGCTTATTTCCTCCTGGTGTGTGACCTGGAAGTAAACATACTGAGCTCAGCCCCAGCCAACACGCCTTTTTGTAGTCTGATGTTTCTGATGAACCAGATAACCATCAATATCATGTCCTCTGTTATTATTATTTTTTGTATTTCCGTCCTCGCACCCTGTCTATCTCAATGTCCATTGCACACTAGGCCCTGAAATATGTTCTGCTCTCTCTATCCATGGATGGTCTTTTGTTGACTAACCCCAAAGTATCTGTGCTCACCCCCTTGGGGCATCTGAGTTTGGTACAGTTTATGGCACAGGAAACCAGGTACACTTGCACCCCTGTGCAAAGCAAATTCATTCAGTATATATCCTAGTGTACAAATATGCGAAATATAGAACTGTGAGCATATGCAAATCATTCTGGCTGAGGGCATCTGCTCGGCACAATAATCAAACCTCTTCACTGTGTGCTACACAATAAAAAAAACAGCTAGACTAAATTACTGTTAAATATGGTAAAAATTGTAGAATGGTCAGAGCCTGAATGGAAATGCATCTTTAAAATTGGGTCATGTTGTTGCAAAGCTGTAAAAACATTGAAAAGGGAATTGCTGGGGCATTTGAATGATTTCAACTTGCATTTATATTTGAGTTCAGCACATGTACGTTCCTGGAGCTTTAGATCAACCTAATGTGGCGTACAACAGCCAGTGAACATTTAGCACACCAAGCACACAGCAAGAGCCTTCTATGCTGTTTAGGCATTGTTTCACAGTTACAATTATACTCTATCTATTAGATAAATGAAGCATTAATAACTGCACTTACAATATATATTTTCCCCCAACTTTAAGGTAGAATTCGGAGATCAGAGTGCTCTCCTCAAAGATCCCATAGAAGGATACAATATGTACTGAGAGGACAAGCATGCTTGACTCAGACAACTAAACAGCTTAAACAGGCACTAAGCCAAAATCACAAATCTATACTAATTCAATAGATTAATATATTTATATTTATGTTTATTAATATAATATATTTTTTGACAGTCTCACAGTAGTAAAGAAAATGACCATGTTTCAGCCCTTGGCCTTCTTCAGTGTTTCAGCTGAAAATATATCGTGTTAGTGCTGAGATATTTCTATAGCGCAAGTAATGCCGTGTACTCCTGTCTCAACAGTGCACATTACAACCAGTTCTCTATCTCGCTTCTCTGGCTGTATTTACTAACGTATGTTAATATGCACTAACCATGAGCAATTTATTTTTGATTGTGTATAATGCAGATGTTTGTACTGTCATAACAGTGTAATGTGGCTGACTGAGCACATTTTTGATGGCAAAACTGAGTGATTTGAAAAACATTCATATAAACAATAATAGTGTCAGTGGTAGAAAAGACTGAGACCATCATCCATGTTCTGACTGATGTATCATTGCTGTAACTAACAGTAAATGTTAGTATAACAGTTCACTTCAGTATAATTTTATGTACTTATTATGTAAAGTACAGTAATAGAATTTAAGGTTGTCTAAGGCTATTTGACTTTAAAGATGCATAATAGACTCACTCAAAACCAATCTGACTGGCCAAAGATTAAAGGAATACACACTGCAAGAGGAAATTTCAGCAGTCACATTAAATAGGCCACAGCAACACAGAAGGCTGTTTAAATGGAGTTTCATCTCCTCCAAAATCCTAATATATCCACTAGCCAAAACAGCAATTAGAGTAGGCTTTTCAAATGTCTGTTTTATCTGAGCCAAGCCTTAGCATGAGAACTGCAGTGTCTCTCCGCGAGAGTGTGTTCTGAGAATAAACGCCTTTCCTGATAATTACTGGGAAATAAATGCAGCTTGCCTGTTCTGAGAAGGACATCCTGTAGCCTCTTAGCCAGTTCGCTAACACGCTGCCTGTTATTTATCCCCATTGGCATAAAGGCATCTGTGGCACGTTTATACAGGGCTTCTCACGCCTGCCAGGGGCCACGGACCACATCCACAATGGTGAAGGTTAACCGCAATGCACAGCCTCTACCTTGCTGATGTGCCAGCGTTATTTTGGGCTGCTGCTTTTGGACCGGTGGGGATTTATTCATCTAAATAGAGTGTATGACATTCTCTCAACCGGAAGATCCTTGTCTGATTCACACATCAGATTTGTTATCTCAATAACTACTTCTTTTATACATGGAGTGCACTCCCGCACATGTTTGGTGCTGCAGTGCAGAAGAAAGGTTAGGGAAGTGGGGTTGTAGCACCACGTTGTAGGTTCCATTTGCAGGTGGGGCGCTGCTGTTGTGCCCTTGAGCAAGGTAAAAAGCACCTAAAATGCTTCAGTAAATGGATTATACATAAAGAATGTAACCTGTAAGCTGGTCTGGATAAGCATCTGCTAAATGCCGGAATGTAAATGTTTGTGTGCATGTGTAAGCATAAGTTGTAGTGAAAGCATATTCTGAGTGCTTTATTGAAGGTGAGCGTATGGCAGCAGAGTCTGCATCACTCCTGCAATAATGTATGAAAATGTTATGTGCATGTTGCCAGCTAATTCTTTTGAAGGACATGGACTGAAAGATTAAAGGCAGTGGTGTTAAAATGTAACGATAGCTGCCAATGCTTACAAAATGTACTAAACAAAAACCCAGCCCACGTCCCTCTCTCCCCCCTCCCTCTCTCTCTTTCTTTTTTCTCTCTCTCTCCCCCCCCTCACTCTCTCTCTCTCTCCCTCTCTCCCTCCCCCCCCTCTCTTTCTCTCTCTCCCCCCTCTCCGTTCACCCACACACACACACTCATATTTCGGGGTTGCAATGTGATTTCTTTTCATTGAACATTTTTGATCAGATCATACATGACCTATACTTCCATTGTGTGATGGTTAAAAAAAAAATTTGATTTGCTTTTATTTCCCGTTTTTTTTTTCTTTTTTTGGCAGAGATATGTAGCTTTCCCAAGCTCAAACTTCCCACTCACACAGTGGCAGAATCAAAGCTATTGTATAATATCACTTCTGCTCTGGAACAGGACAGCAATATGCAAGACAAGACTGCAACCAGTGATACTCAATTTCAGAAAAGCAACATGCTTGAAATTGTCACATTACAAGTGTGTAAAACACAAATATAAATGACAAATTACAAGCATAAAATATGAGCACTCATAATACAAATCTATTGTATTAATTACAGATAATATTAAATGTGCTTTAAAATACAGTAACGTACAATATACAGTAATTGAACTTGCGAGCATGACCAACAGTAATTACACACACCACATACAGATGGACACATACAGTAATAATATGAAGATGTACTAAATTTTATTTTAGTATTTAAGTATTTTTTATTATTATTATTATTATTATTATTACTATTATTATTACTAAAATAATAGTAATTTACATTGCATTACTAATTTGAGATTACCTCCTAACTTCCATTTTGGGAGTGATTCTTTTTCGTCTTCATAGAAACAGTGAACAATGCTGTGCTATAAAATAAAATGAAAAGCTGTGAAGTTAAATTCATTATTAAACGGAGCGTTATTGCCGGTGGACTCGCTGTTCTCTGCCACCCATTGAGTGTGAAACCTCCCTGCCAGCAGATCAATACCATCAGCAGCGTATAGTTTATTGACCTTTCTCTTGAATGGACACAGTGGCCGGACATTTTATAAGGCGGTTAGCCTGCTGGAATTCAGGGAGAAAAGAAGAGGTGAAGGAAGCAGGGGAGGGAGGGAGGGAGGGAGGGAGGGAGGGAGGGAGGGGGGAGCTTATGGCCCATGTGATATTGCAGGCTGTTCTGAAATGTCAAGATGAACCTCTGCTTTGCTTATTTTTTTTACCCAGTTTTCTTCCTCGTGTTTTCATTTCCCTCCAGATAGATCAGGGGTGCCCAATCTCATCCAAAAAGGGCCAGAGTGGGTGGTGGCTTTTGTCATAGCCCAGCACTACGACACCTGATTATACTTATCAAGGTCTTGATTGAAGACCAGCTTAGTTAATTCGTTGAATCAGATATAGTACTGGGCTAAAACAAAAAACAAAGACCAGCACCCACACCGGCCCTTTTTGGATAAGATTGTACACCCCTGACATAAACAGAATTTTCACCACTACAATATGTCCCAAGTCCATAAATCCAGTTCATAAATGCATGCATCTGGATAAGGCCTTTATACCATGCATGAAATCAACACAGTTTGACTCTTTTAATTAGGTATTGTATTCATAAACCGTGCGGTAAAACAAGAGGACTGCTGGTATTTTGGCTAAGGCTCTTATTCGGTCAGTGAGAGTGCGTAAGGTGTAGCTCTGCTTATAACACTGTGACCTTAGGAAGAGAGAATAGAGAAAGAAACAAACAGTGAGCAGATGAAAGCCCAGTCCCGGGCTGAGGGGAAGCTGGTGGTGAGCCGTGTGCGGTACCGTAGGGCTCGACCGCACGCCGGTGTGACGGAATCGAGCCGCCTGTTCCCTGTCACATAGCTCATGGCTGACTGCATAATGAGTTATACTATAATGATTCAGCTCATTCCCGCTCCTGACTCCCCTCTCCCTCCCCTTGCCCTTTTAATCATGGATTGTTGTTTTGATTTCCCTGCTTCCGTCTGGAGGAAACAAAATCATAAGAAGGCAGACCGAAGTGCGACACTGAACAGCAGCAGATAATGGTGCCTACGGGGGGGGGCAAAGGGGGTGTCAAAAACAAAGGAGCCCTCGGTACAGTTCTAGGGCAAAATTGATCCATGTCTATGTCTGAAATATCAAGTAAAAGATCTATCTTAGACACGTCAATGAAACACTAAATGTGTCATATTTGACAAATTAACAACAGCAATAAATGCAGATATAGGATTTGTCCTGCAGCACATACAATTTTACGCCGTATCGTAATGGATTTTTTTTTTCATTTGTGGCAAATTCTCAGGAGAGACTTTTCTATTTTTAGAACTCCCCTTGAATAATTAATGCCGGTGACATCTGAGAGGAGGATATTATAAAATGTATCTATTAAATAAGGCGAGCACGATGGGACGACCAGCGAGTCTCCTATTAAAATTTAATTTGCATCGGTTTTCACAGTGCATCACAAAACATCTGACACTGTAGAACACTTGGGGTATCCTGATGAGCGCCGAGGAACCAGACTCAACAGAAGGATCCCATATAACATTTAACAGGAAGGCGGTGAAGTGGTGCTATCGGAAAAACTGCAGTCTTCATCTGAACATAAAGATAAGCGCTGGAGCATTTAAGCCTCTGCGTTTGATGACTGCATAAACAGCACAGCTCTGAGGTTCTCCATGTGCTCAGTGTCGAGCAGCTGCCTTTTCATGGTCAAATTCTGCCTCTCTCGTCCCTAAATGTCATCTGCTGTCTCTCTCACTGAAAACAGCCCGCTGCCAATGGTAACACACAGTGAGATTATTAACCCTTTGAAGAGTAAGTCTTTTTGGAATAAAAAAAAAACTAAAACCTCGAACTCCATTGATTTCTATCAGTAGTGATTGTTACATCAGCATTCATTCAGTTAAGAACATTCTAATTACATATTTGTGATCTCACAGCAGGGGTGTCCAATCTTCTCTGAAAAGGGCTGGTGTGGGTGCAGGTTTTTGTTATAGCCCAGCACTAAGACACCTGATTATACTTATCAAGGTCGTGATTAGTGAAGTAGTTGAATCAGATGTTGTAGTGCTAGGCTAAAACAAAAACCTGCACCCACACCAGCCCTTTCCGGATAAGATTGGATACCCCTGCCGTAAAGGGTTAAAGACAACCACCACTGGAACAAAAAAACTACATGAACTCAAAATCCCTATATTGGCAGATGAAAAGCAGGGATGGCACTAATTTGGGTAAAAGTGGTTATGATTAAGGAGGCCCCAGGTTCGATGGGGCCCAAAAATGTCAATATTGCCTTTCATGGGGCCTACTGTAGGATCCCTTTAGTGTTCCGGTCTGAACTTCTAAGTAAGTCTGACAGAACAGAGAGAATATGGCTTCTGAATATTTGTTGAATGTTGTGTTTGGCAGTTGAAGGACTTTCATCCCGTAGCTGTGTCTTTAAAAGACAGACGAGTTTATAACTCTGGTTTGTATCTCTGGGGTTCGGACTGATGTCAGTATGGTTTGTAAGAACAGTACCTTCCACAAGAGTGCATCAGTCTCCCTCCTCAAATTCTATCCCTGCCAGTACTGAAATCACTGCTGCTATTCATGATATACAGTATGTATGTATGTATAATGCATATAAACAGGCCTGTCATAGCAAACAGCAATTCATAAAATATCAAAAAGACATCATACACAGTATAGCTTGGACTTTTATAATCTTGCATTTTAGTAGTCCCCTTTCCATGTCCTGCACATGTTAATACACCTCTCAGCATTACAGGTATGAACATCATGCAGTTACCTGGCAGAGCTAGCAATAATTGTGCAATGCAGTGTTGACCTTAGGCAGAAATGTCAAAATGTGACTTTATATGGCTGCAAAATGTGATGGCTTTTGAGACTGTGAAATCCCTCCGCATGTATTTCATTAAACCAAGAAAAAAAAACTGCATTCTTAAAAAGTGAAATTTGTCAAACTGCAAATGCATTTTCTGCTCACAAAGAGAAATGACAGAATGTTGAAAATGTAACATTTGGAAAATATATCACATTAATTTCATTCTGGGTTAGTTATATAGTTTTAGTTTCATTTCCATATCAGACAGGGTGTATATTTCTTTTTTTTCTGAAGAGGACATGAACACTGAATTGTAAGGGGTTCAGTCTAATTTCCTTCCAATTAGGTCTGCTCGGCCCTAAAGGTCAGTCCCTCACAGGTCATTATTTTGAATGTTTACTAATGACTTTGCCTAATTCTTTTTCTGGCCACTGAACCAGTGCGTCATCCTAATGAGGGGCAGGGACTTCAAACAGGAGGTGCACTATAGTAGGAAAGGGGATGCTGTAACCAAAGATTTTAACAGATCATTCATTTACATTAAAAATAACTAATAACTAGTGAGATCTGATGAGTTTGCCTATGTTTAAAAGTAAAAACAGCTAAATATGAGCAGTTAAATGTATAAACAAGAAGAAAATATGTTGTACATGTTAAATACCTGTGCAATGGGGGCTCTCATATGCATAATTACATAAATATCTTGCTAAAATCATTCAACTGAAAAGCATCACAAATCAGCAGCTGTTTCTACATTTGTAATTGATATTTGCAATCCCTTGCTGCCTGTTTTAAATATGCATTTCTTGATCTGTCCTAATACAGTACGCAAGTTTTGCATTTGGGGTCCGGGAGTGGTTTACTTGCCTGGGGTGCTTGTTGTTTCCAGTCACATACATTCTTCCTTGGCTACAGGAAAGGTCATCCTCGAGGCTCAGAGGTCATAGGCATCATGGGCATCTCACAGCCTGTCCGAAACTGACTGAATCACCATTTATTTAAATGCTGAGAGGAAGAGGGGGAGGGGCTGTGAGTGCCAGATCGGCTGAGGTCACCCAAGGTCACCGTTGTTACACCTAAAGTAGTTAATGGAATTGATGCAGCGAACTGGAGCTGAAGATGAACAGGCAACCAAGTAAAACACTCCAATTCCCTGGCGAAAGTCTTTCTTATGTTTGCTTTTCTGACTCACTTGCTGAACTGTATCGGAATGTAGCTTAGAGGCAAAAACAACGTGAGCTCTGCGGCACCGAGTACGTGACTCTGCAGAAAGTTTTACCTTCACATTTAAGCTTCTTCCACTGCTAATGAATAACCCCACGCTCATCGCTCACCTTGTAATCAATTAAATTCATGATAAATGTTTGAGAAATAAAAATGAATAAACTTGTGCCACTACAAAGTGCCTTTGCTGTTAAAATAGATTGAACGGCCTTCTTTATTTGGCTAGAGAAATCAATTGTTGTAAGTTCCATCGCATTTTGGGGGTATTATTTATTTGTTTAACAGAACCCATTTTCAGAGCTTGCAAACAAACAACTTTTATATGTTCTCGATAAAGATTGGTAGGTAGATTTTGCATCATTAACTGAAGATTTAATTCCCATTTGCCCAGCTCAAACAGGGAGAGAACAGCAGCAGCCAAATGCCCTGAAAATGAATATATGCACATCCTAAATATAAAAAAATCATGAACACAGCCCGATAGTTCTTCAGTACTGGATAAATGGGGTTGGAGGCAATATACTGTAATGCTCTTTTGTTAATAAAGAAAGATTTTGCGCTCACATCTTGAGGCCATGAGGAACCTCAGCGCTGTGCTGAAAAAAGCACGCCACGCGTTCACCTGTGCTCCCGAGCGTCCGTCTCACCATCAGAACAGACCACGTTTTTATCTGGGCGGCCCATATGATCGCCTAATCCCATGTACAGAATTAACCACCCGCTGCCTTCACTGACATCACAGAAACGAGAGAGACCGCGTGTAATTAAAATAACATCTGCCAAACAAGGCTTTGCTGCTTCCCTGGCATCTCTCCTTAGCAACTGTCGGCGCTCAGATGCAAGTTTAGAGAGTGGGTGCGGGGCCATGTTAGTGTGGCTCTCTGCCTGGAGGGAGGAGTGGGATGATGGGTCTGCAGTCTTCTCCACAAGCCTGCGGTATCCACACAGCCAGGGATGGGCGAGGGACGCTTCGTGCACCCAAACCTGGGTAGACCCGTTAGGCACTGTCTGTTCCTCACTGACTGGGATCCATCATTGGGCTTGATTTACTAAGACCTGTAGCATGTGAAAAACCTTTTAGCCCATACAAAACTAATAACACAACCAATGATTCAGTCAATCAATCATCCTTTATTTATATAGCACATTTCATACACCTTAGTGCAACACAACGTCCTTCACAATGAATTAAAAGAACAGATAAATTATGAACATAAAAGGCATTAAAAGTATTTTTAAAAATACAACAAAAATAAAAGGCAATAAAATAAATAACATTGATTAAAATAAAATGTAATTAAAATAAAAAAAATAAAATAGATTAAAACATAAAAAACGTTAAAACAGGATCAGTAAGAATTCACGTAGAAGTAATGCTAAAAAGGTATGTCTTAAGTTCTTAAGTTTTTTTAAAACCATCCAAGGACAGAGCTGCCCTCAGACCCTCTGGCAGGCTATTCCAAAGGTTGGGGCCATAGACACTAAATGATGTCCAGCCAAAGGTCTGAGTCTGATATCTAGGTATGAATAATATATTACTGCCAGAGGACCTGACAGCCCTGTTATACCTGCATGCCTTAAAAGCAAGTCAGATAGGCAGGGAGGTGCTAGGCGATGAAGAGACTTATGAACTAAAAGAAGAATTTTAAAATCAATCCTAAAATGAATAGGTAGCCAGTGTCATGTTATGTGTGCTCTTTTTTCAGTTTTCATTAATAAACAAGCATCAGAGTTTTGGACTAACTGTAAATGATTGATAATCAACAATGACACCCAGAAAACACAGCATTATAGCAGTAATGAGAAACTAACATGTATTAGTTTCTCAGCACTCTCGTGTTAAAATGGATGTACTTTAGCAATGAATTTAAAATGATTAAAAGCTGATTTCATTATGTGCTTAATATGTGTCTCAAAGGTTAGCTTAGGGTCAATGATCACACCAAGGTTTTTCAGCTGATTTTTGGCATTGCCAGTTAGAGACCCAAGTGAAGAGACAAATGTTTCTCTTTGGGTCTTTGAGCCCACAAGAAGCACATCTGTATTATTCTGATTGAACTGTAGAACATTTTTTGACATCCTAATTTGAATGTCTGAAATATAGTTCATAAGGACTTCTAATCATTGGGGGACATAGAGATGCAAAGCAGGGTATCATCAGCATAACTAACTAACACTTCGTACCTCCTGATAACACCTCCTAGAGGTAGCATATAAAGATTAAAAAAGACTGGTCTGAGAATTGATCCCTGAGGGACACCACCTAAAAGCACTCAGTGTTTGCCCAGGTGAACAGTAAAGGAACGGTCTGTTAGACCGGTTTTAAACCAGTTAGGAGCAATGCCTGTGATACCCACCCATTTTTCTAGTCTGTTTAAGAGGATGGTGTGGTCAACAGTGTTAAAGGCAGAGCACAGGTCCAATAGAATGAGAACAGACATCAACGCTCCTACTGAGGTCATTCACTACCCTTACAAGAGCAGTCTCTGTACTGCACCTGCATCTGAAACTGATTGGTGCAAAACAAATACCATGACCAATTTTTGGTCATATTTTGGGGCTTTGCACGTGCTAAATGTGCAAAAGGCCCATAGCATTTTGCAGCTGAGACCAAAGCCTCTTTTGATTGTTCCATATAAATCAGTGTTTGACAGCACATGATAGATTTACCCATTGTGAGGCTGATGTAGCCCCACTTTCCTTTTCACTCAGCAGATGATCGATGCCATGCAATGAACCTTCTATGAAAACGCAATGAATCTACTATCAAAGCAGCACAGGCAGAAAGACTGGGAACCCAAAACCAGTGCAGCTATTACTGTAGCCGTCACACTGCGGTAGGCATTCCATAATCTGAACAACACAGATTTGCAATTTTGGTAAAGAACATTTGCTCAAAGTGTATTACGTGTGCAACGTTTGAAAACAGAACCTTCAGAGCCATTTTGAAGAGCTGGAACCACTGTCCTGAAATTCAACTCAAGAATTGGTGACCCAATCCAATGTGCTGCACATGCGACAGCACGCAAAGCTTTCTGGTGCTAGCAAGGCTCGCTGTGACAGCCAGTTTTAAAGCCATCGTCAGCACTCTCTCTTCTTAGAACTCTTGTAAATTCTAGAAGGGTCTTGGCAGTCCTGTCATGCCCCCCCCCCCCCGCCCCCCGAGCCTGTCCCGTGTTTTCTGACCTCTCCAAGGTCACTTCTCTGCCTCATCAGAGACATGAAAGAATAAAAAAGTTTAAAAAAAGAGAGAGAGAGAGAGACAAAAAGAAACAACTCGTCAGACGTGGCGCTCCAGCGGAAGGCGCGCTTGTCAGAGGAGGTCTGTGCGGAAGGCGGCGGGCTCCCCCCGCTGCGCTGGCCGGGCGGTGCGGCCCCGCGGCTCGCAGATGGGCAATCTGCACGGAGGAATAAATGACTGCTGATTTCCAGCGCTGCTTCGCCCGGCACAGCGGGGATCAGACTGTCATCCTGGAGGAGAGGGAGAGCCGCTCATCCGCGCAGAGCATGCGGTGGCTCCGCCCCTTCTGCCCGGTTCCCACAGTGCTCTGCTTCTGCTGCTAAGCTTTCTGGGAAGCCGAACGGGCAGCCTCTACTTGCGGTTGTCTCACAAACTGCCTGGGGCTCTGGCTTCATGTTATATAGACCCTGTAACCTGCAGATACTCAGTAATTACCCACATAGATGACAGTATGCGGCATTACTTATGGAACTGGGCTTCTGACTGATTGGCTGCAGGCTAATCTTCCCAGATGGGGTAATGCATCTGTACCTGGGCGCAAGGTACTTAACCTATATAACATCTGTAGATATCCAGATGTAACACACAGGTAAGCCAAGTCACCTTGGACAAGGAAAAATAATATCAGTGTTCAGGGAGCTGAGCTTGTCACCATAAGGTGTGAACCACAGGGGCGTCATTGCTGATGTATCCTTGAGTAAGACTATTAACCTTTTACGCTTCAGTAAATATCCAGCTGTTTGAATGGGTAAAATTTAAAAATTAAGCTATGTCATTTTCCCTGAATGAGGACAATAACATGTTGGCACATTGTTGCAAGCCTGTGCTGTGTAACTATTGAAATACATATTTTTTTGCCTACATGAAGTTTGCTTGTTTGGGGTTGCTTGTTTCCGTGGAGCTAAGGTAAAGAGTGTACAAACACTGCAAACATGTTAAATATCTTCTAACAACAAAACAGGCAAATTATCCTCACAGATTAGTTGCATAGTAATTACATAGTAATTGGGACAGAAAGCCTTATATTTAGTGCACTGTGCTGCACGTATACATTTGGAAATATGGAAATGCATTGTTAAACTGCAGTACATGAATGGGTGGGGGCCTCTCAATGCTTTCCATTCAGACTGAGTTACGTTGGCAGGCAGGACTTGCCTGGGATTGTTCTGGAAGGCGCTTGACAGAGGCAAAAACTCTACTGACTGAAAATCTGTTTTGCCTCAAAAGGCACATGGCAAAAAAACAAACAAACGTGTATGTCAGACACTAACAGGTGCATAATCACACTGGTTAAAGTTCGGAGAATAAGCCCCTGCTTTCTGTGAGGAGGGGGTGTTTGGGGGCGGGGACAGGGGGCATAGCAAAGCCCCTCAGGTATGATAAGTGGATTCAGTGTGCGCCAGAGACTGGAGCAGCTGAAACGCTGCATGGATATGAATAGGGCTGCGAACGGCTCACCCCATCTGTTAGCTGATGTGCTTTCCACCCATGAAGCTCGAGAAACTGAACAAGAGCCACATATCTCATATCACTGAGTTTGTTCACAAAACAAACAGAATCATGACTAAAGGTGCCACAGAGCGGGTAAAAGGAGATTACTTTAAAAACTTGGCACCGCACTCTTATATTTTAGCATGCTATTTCCCTCTCTAAATTGTTTTCTACCTTTGGTCTGCTTGGCCTGGATTTGAAGACAATCAGAATGAGAAGATTTGAGCCTATATCTCATGATTTAATTGGATCTTTTCCCCCTAGGACTACAAAAAAGATCTCATTGGTTGTAAACTTGCTTGCAGAAAGTAAAAGCATTGGATTCCATATTTGCATTTTTTAGAAATGAAAAATCATAGGTTTTTCTGAAAGAATTCTCTCGCTGCTCCTGAGCTTCCTGCCTTAGTTGTGTTTTTCACTTGGCCTGGCTGAGACAGGCTGCAGGTGTGACACAGCGAGGGACAGGTTCGGCGTGGGAGTGTGTCCTCAGACCCCGTGGAGCCGTGTGTGGGCGGGGCCTGTCGCCGGTCCCCCGCTCCGTCTGGTGCGGCTTCTCAACGGGTCAGCCGCGGGAAGGCCCTGCCGCACACCGGGACAGACTGACACATCGAGGCCAACCCAGGACCTGACCCAAAATCCAATCTAATAAGATATTCCACACACCTTCATGGCCCATATCAAGCACATCTACTATTCATTTTATGGTTACTCTTATACTTAAATCTCTTATTACTGTATATATTGCATGTGCTGACTCATGGCCATAGTAATGGAGCACAGTCTTCTAGGGAATGATTGTAACCAGAATGTGGCTGGTTTCATTCCATTCTGTGGGGGGGGGGGGGGGGAACCACACAGTGTTCACAGGGTTCTCATGAACCCTTTTGGGAATCCGCACCCCAACCCCACAGATTGCTTAAGATTTGTGGGGTCATCTCCCACCCTCAGTTGTCATTTTGTTATGAATCCCCCTTCAGCACTGACCCCTTGGCACTATGCAAACTCTCCCAGTTCCCTACCCTCATAGAGGTGAATCCCCTGGATCCGCCCATGTAGCGCGTGTTTTCTTCGCCAGCACTCGTGCAAATGGCGGCCGCTTAAAATGTGGGCTATGCAGTTGGCACCCGCCAAGCGAGTATTGCATTAAATAATGCTGTAAACAGTTGAGGTGATGGATCATTAACCGGTTCCCGACCGCCAGTCCGGGCCAGTGGGGAGTTCTCTGTGTAATTACATACATATTTCAAATCCGTGTGTCTGACAGAGTGCCTGTATTCCTGTCATTTGGGACTGGTGTAGGACAGAAGCTGTACTGGAAGGGGAGGGCCGGGGGGGGGGGTGTTTGTTGGGGGCATGGAACGGGATGTCATGAATGCCACCTGCTTTAGCAGTCCAGTCGACTGCAGGCTGAGGGCCAGGGTGGCAGGCATGCCACAGCCCCCCCTTTCCCCCCCTCGCCTGTCCGTCTGCCAGGCTCTCTGAACCCCCCCCCACCCCAGACAGGGAGGCTACGACCTTGAGTCCTGCGGGCCCCTCCCTCCACTGCCCCGGCCTGGACGAGCCCGGCTGCCTGTCACTGCCCACAGACCGCGTGTCACGGCTCAGAGACCAAAGCCTGTCCGTCAACCCCGAGAGGAGAGGGGCATCTGCTCCAGCAGCATGGGCGGGATTCTGCTTACGCAACTGTCAAAAACAGCGCCTCTGCTTACATTTAGCGTTAATAACGCAGGGAAGCACACAAGCGGCTTCGGTCTCATGTCTCAAGGGCGAAACTTTTCCATGTGTCTAAAAAAAAAAAACCCAGATCTCCTTATTACAGGGGAGTTTAATTATTGAGCTGAGTTATTAGCCATTCACATATTGTGGGGATCAGTTCAGGTGAGGAACTGCTCATGGGTATGGCTGAAACACTCCACCGGGGAGCCATCCGGCCGCTACACAACGCTGCCAATAGCCGCAGGGTCATGATCCAGGTATGCAGTAACGGCAGAGACAGACAGCAGGGCATCGTTTTCAAAGCCCTACGTTTAGAGTGGTAAAATCTATTATAGCGGCAGTAGAATTGTGCTATTTCAGGGAGCGGAAGCTTAAGCGATATTAAAATGCTGCTCGGGCATTTTGACTGACACGTCCAGCTGCGACACTCGTGGGTAAGACGCGGGGCTCCGGTCCGGATCGAGTGCGGTCTCTCGGGCGGGGGGGGGGGGGGGGGGGGGGGTACGGTGGGATACAGCACCCCCAGGTGCTGCAGGGAGGGTTTCAGTCAGCAGGGCCGCAGATGGCCAGCGCATGCCGGCCCGGCGCTGGCACGGTCACAGGCGCAGTCCCGCCGCCGAGCCAACGCCGGCCCCTCATTTGTCGGGTCAGGGGAAATGCGATATTTCCCGTTTCGCCACCGCATCGCTGCGGTCTGACCGCCCTCGCGCCGCATTCCGCTCGCGCCGCATTCCGCTCGCGCCGCATTCCGCTGCAGCGGCCTGGCGCAGCAGGCGGCCGGAGGAGCGGGAAGCCGCGGCGGCTGAGCGTGATCCCGCTACGCGTGACGCCGGGCCTGATCCAGGGAGGATCGGCCCGTGTGATTGGACAGTCTCGAGTACCTGGCGGGCTTTTCAGAATGAGGGAGAAAAGAAAAAATGGGATGTTAAAAAAGTTGCTTAATAAAAAATGTAATCTAAAAAGTTACTTTATAAAAATGTCATCATCTTCTTTCATGTATTAACGAACAACAGGTACCTTACCAAAATACCTGCTAAAAGGTATAATTATAGTGCACTCCCCGGGATTTCAATCCACAACATTCACAACAAGAGTATATTGCTATACAGAGTCCATTAGTACACAGTCTGATCTGAACAGTCTATTCACTACTGCCCAATTCAAACTATTTCCCAAGTTATTAAGGTTTGTGCCATATTTATATTTCATATTTATGTACATATCAATAGAGATGTAAAATCAGGCAGGCAGTAAAAGCGATGTTTGCTGTAATGCTCAACCAAAAAGCTAACCCTAACCCAACCTGTGCGTCAACTGTGAAAATTGTACTGGACTTCTGATCCTCGATCAGTGGATTCATGAGCCTCTCAATCATCCATGTCAGCCTCAGCACCGTGAGAATGTTTGAGTGGAGCGCCTCCGCCCGCCAGTGGGCGTGAGTCACCCCCGCCGCCGCGCTATTGCTAGTCAGAACACCCCTTTCCCGCTCGGCCGAAACGCATCGTCGCCTGTCTGAAAGGGCGGGATGGGTTACGGTGGCGACATCATCATGAAAAAACAATCAAGGTCAGAAGCGGCTGGGCAGGGGGTAACGTTGTTTCGTTTGGACCCCGGACTCTCGGCGACGGCGCACCTGTCCCTCGCTCCGCTTTCGTCAGCGGTGGCCGGGAATCGACCCGGCAGCTGGCAGCCGGAGACCAGGCTGGGACGTGGCGCTGACGCACGCGCCATTCATACTTACAGTAAATCCAGCCCCTGACAGGACCGCTGCGGCTAAATGAGTCTGCAGCGCCGCTGGCTAAATATTCCTCAGCTCAGAGAGACGGGAGACATAGCATACCGCACGGCCATGACCGGAGAACAGCACTTAGCACACACTGTGATCTGCTGGGAGCAGGGGGTTTATGCAAAGGAGTACATTTCATTGCCACATCCTAATATATGGCAATTTATAAAAACCACAGCAATGTAGCATGTGAAGCCAAGATCTTTTTGTGATTCAAATTCTTATACTACCTGACCAGGAGCCTCATTTATTAAAACGTTCTTGGATTTAAATTTAAAAGTCATCTTAAGATCATTTCCCATGCAGTGCTTTTCCTTGATTTATAAAAATGACTGAGATTGAGAAAAGGTGCTTACGTTGGTTAGAAGTGGCATATCTGCATCATACTCTTGTGATACATAAATCTGAGATGAACTTAATTTTGAACATGAACGTGATTTATAGTGACCCTTTCTCGCGATTGCAGCCAGTAACGGCCATTTCCTTCATTATCAATGAAATGTTATTTTAAAAGTGTAAACACTGCAGGGGATTCATGTGCAGCCCTCAAATGTGTGGTACCTCCACATAACCAGCAGGCAATTGCCTTAAGTCTTGCGTAAAGTTTCCTTAGAGATATGATCATGTCCGTGTCGAAGTGGGATTTTATAAGTAGTACTTAGTCATGGTTTTCTGCATAAACCACTATTTAAGATGCAATTTGATCGTGAGGCCATTTTATAACTGAGCCCTCTCTGGTCTTTTAGTGGGTGGCTCTATCATGGAGCAATGAACAGGAGAAACATTTTCTTTTCTTCTTGGGCGATATTCTTCAAAAGATTTCTGCAATCTGCACGCCTCTCTCTCCTGGTGCAGCAGCCGTATGTTTCTCACAAACCTGATTAAAAGAAGACCTTCCCGTTCCCTTTCCCGCCATCGACAGAAGAGAAGGTTGGGAGCAGGATCCGGGAGCGATTCTCTTTAATAACTTTGCGCTGCTTTTTTGAAGCTGGAGCGCTCGCTGCCCGGGTGAGAGGGCGCTGGCAGCGGCCGAGCCTCCGCCTCCCCTTTCTCGGTACCTTTCCATTAACCCCGGCAATCTGCCGCCTTTCAGCCGGGCGGCCGGATCGATGCCGGGCCTGCGGCCGCCGGGCCCTGCGTCCGGCGCGGGGCGGGGCGGGGTATTGTGGTGTCCGTTTCCGCGCTTTCTAAAGGTCCGGCGGGCGGCGGGCGGCGGCCCGGCCGCGGCGCTTTTCAAACCGCCGACCGCGCGGCCCTTGGGCCGGCCGTCTCCGGCGCGGGCGGGGAAAGCGAGGTCATTCTGCCGAACACAAAGCACAGGAGGACTCCGGCTCCGGGTCTGCACGGCGAATAAGAGCCTTCCTTTCATTTCCCTTTCATGCTGGCTGTGTGTGAGGGGCGGGCGCACAGCCGAACCGTCGTCTCCTGGTAACGTGCCTTCACAGAGCACGCCTGCGGCAGTTCAGCTGCAATTTATAGCCTCTCATTTTCCCCCGCAGACGGTGTGGGGTGGTCATTCATAAAGACCACAATCAGGTGCGGTAACAGAGGTTGACAACAAGGCGCTGGATGGATTCATCAGCGCTGACAGGATGCTGTGATACGATGGCATAACAGAAATATTTAGCAATGTAGTCAAAAACACCTCGCTTTATATTTATTGCAAAGGTCATTCAAATGAAAAGGTGTACAAATAACACTTTATTTACAAAATAGCATCATTTTGAATTCACATTGTGAACTCAGTTTTTGAAAGTGTTGGAATAAAAAAATGCTTTCATTCACAAAATCTGTGATATAGTCAGTTCAAATTTTTTCAGGACTCATTTTTCAGACATTTTTAATGAAAACTTCTGTGCGCATATATGACCAATGTATATGTGTATGTGCGCAGCTATGTGTGTGTATTTGTTTTTCCCACAATCCCTCTGTCCTCTTATGTTTCTATTCTCGGGCCAATGGTCTCGCTGTTAATTGTTTTGGAGGTTATTGTCTGAATACTCTTTGTTCACCTCAGAGAGAGCTGCAGTAATTGAACTGTGGGGGGAGAGGAAATTGGAAACAACTTGCCCTTAAATCTTGACCTTAATCAAGCATTGCACCTTTAATTATCTCCACAACAAGTTTTCCAGTCCCCATCTCCCTCTGCACAACTTTTGGTTCAAGTCAATAGCAGACAGCCACGTTCTGCAGCCAATAATCATTTACTGAGCGCCTGCTTCCAGAAAAAAAAGGACATCTTTGTAACCATGGTAATTTTGAGATCAGATATTTGTTCCTCTCAAAAAAATCCCAGCTTTTTCAACTTCACCTGACCTATCTCTGGTGTTATTTTCTTTTTCTTTTTTTTTTAAAACTTGCACTTTATTCTTCACAAAGTGGAGGCCACACAGCCGGGAAGTTTTGAGAACTGCACATCCGCTGGTAGAGTAAATGTTTTTCTCTGAGGTCTGTGCAAGAATCTCTGACTTTTAATATGGATCCGCTGTTTGCACGTTTGTACGTTGCCTCGCAGGCTGTCTGAGACCTTGCTGGAGAAACAGCTGGGGGTGTTGAGTCACCTCGTGGGCTCAGACGGTGCTTAAAGACCCCCACCCCCCCACCCCCCCCCTCCCCCAGCAGGCAGTATTACGGGGGCCTTTCGATCTGCTGGGCGTGTGTCCGCAGGCCCCACGGTCTTATCGGTAAATCTTCTGTTGTGGGCGGGATGACTGACAGTATCTCTCACCCTGTCTCTGCCCTCGCCTCGGAACAAACAGCCACATTCATAATGGGCACTATCTCTGACACCCTCTTTCCTGAAAGCTTGGGGCGGCGCTGGTCCCCCCCCCCCCCCCCCCTTACCCCCCCGGCCCCAACCCCCGCCGGCCCCATCTCCCCCTCTTTTGCTGGCTGTGGGCTTGATAGCTTGCTGGGCAAAATTCAATTATTTAGAAATCCTCCCCAGGATAAAAGGTCAGCTGCAGAATACGGGAGCCAGAGAGAGCCATGGACTGGGCTACAGGGGACGGACATCTCCACGGACTCTTTCCCATTCACTCTTTTCTTGCACAGGTACATTTTTATGACACTATGGGCCGATTATGCTTTTGCGGTTGTTCTTCCAGACATCATTATCTATTATACACTGATTGGTGCAATTTTCTTTATCTTAATCAAACTGCAAAACAATGGAACTTTTGAATAAATTACAATCTTAAAATGAAAAATAACACTCCTATTCACATTAGTCTGAGCATTCAACTGCAACATTTAAGTAGAATATCACATTAGAAGTGGTTATGTTGTGCAAGAGCCAGCTGTTACTAAAAACATTTGCACACACGCTCGTACATAACATACACACACACACACACTCACACACACACGTACATACACACTCACGCACACCACAAACACACTAGTACATACACACCCACATACATACACACACACACACACACACACACACACGCACACCACAAACACACTAATACATACACACACGCACATACACACCACAAACACTAATACATACACACACGCACACACAAACACGCACATACAAAAGCCTTTTGGTGGGCTACAGGCCTTTCAGTTGTGCCCCACTCAAATAATTTTAAAAAAGCTACTTAATTACAACAGATTTTCACAATAAGCAATCAGTCCTTTGATTACAACTCATTATCTTCATACTCAAATTCAGCTTTAATTTTAAATTCAACCACTGATTGTCAGTGACAACTATCTCTTTAACACATGACAACAACGTGGATAACATGTTATGTCTTCAGTGATGATGGAAGTCCAAGCATGATGTTATACATCCAAAAAACTCCCTAAACTCCCACAATTTTGTAGATTGTAGATTTTGTAGATAAGTACAGCGATTCCTTTGTGTGAAGAAAGTGCAATGTTTCATGCTGGGATATAATTCGGTGGTTCTCCACACTCGCAGGACCAAGGTTCATATAAGCTGGCAGACATAAAAATATCATACCTCAGTGGCACTTTGTCCTCGGTTTTGAGTAACAAACACAAGTGTTTGCATTTCTCTGATGTTCAGGCATCACCATGAGTTTGGTGCTCATTGAAAAGACTGAAAATCACTGAAAGAACTGAAAAATAAAAAAGGTAACACTTTAGCGTGTCGTAAAAAGCTCTGCTGCTTGTGGGGGTGTGGATCGCCTCGGTAGGGAACGTTGTCTACCTTGGCGAGCTGTCGTTCAGCGTCCGTGACCTCACCCTCACTCGCAAGAAGCAGTGAGCAGAGGCACAAAAAAACAAAACGTGATCATCGAGAGAGCCGTCCAGAGAGCTGCGTGCCACCACCCACAACTGTGCCATCTGCCGTTGCTGGCATCCATTTTCTTTTTTATTTACAGAATTCTCAGCCATTGCTGTCCACTGTGTTTTCACTGCCATTGGTTGACTGTACATCCACTAAAAAATAATTAATGTTATAAAAAATAATAATAATAATAATAATAATAATAATAATAATAAATAAATAAATGAATAAATAAATTAAATACATATTAACACTGGCAACAGGTTTGTTGGGCCAGGCTTACTGGCATGTAGGCTTGGGATAGTGATTATATCCCATCTGAAAACAACCCCCTTCAAACCCCCCCCCCCCCCCCCCCGAATTCCCTGAAAACAATTCATTTGCCTCAGGAAACCCGACTGCCTACATCGGATAACCTGATATTTTTTTGTATTTTTAAAAAATAATGTAGCATTTTGAGGGGCTTAAAATAGAAAAGTCACAACTCATTCACAGGTTAAGTGTCCCGGTGGAAAAAACTTTACATTAATTAAAGCTGTGAAAGGCTTTTATTAGGGAACATGAAACAGCCGTTAATTGTCAATGCTTATTTTCAGCATTTAATTCATTGACACTGTTATTTCACCTCTCCTCGATTGCTACTCCTTATCATGCTCAGACAGACACGGAAGGAGCAACAATATTTGTCAAATAATTACCCCTTGCTTAAAAAATGACCAAAGGGGGAGGTAAAAAAAACTCATCTACTATTGTGGAGTACATATGGCCTCTCCATAGTAACTGTGTGAGCTTGTGTTGCTACGGAGACAGCATTGCGGAGTGGAGATCTAATTATCAAATGCTGGCCTTTAATATGTAAAACAATTTTGGAATACAATGGCAGCAGACATTATCTGCATTGGTCAGCAAGTGTCTCCTCGTAGGCAAATTCTCAGTCCAAGCTAAACCGTTAATACTGGACTCTGCCATACTGCAGACAATTCTCAGTTAGCCTCAATGGTCGTGTATAAAGTGTATATTATATTTCCTAAAATATGCATTTCAGCATCAGTGTTTTTGGGAACCATTTAAAGACCACTTTTACACAGTTTGGTAATCCTACAAGTAATGGCAAACGTAAAAATCATGTTTAAGAAAGTGAATGTATTTTCCTCTGTAAATTTTGTGATGTTTTTAAATATGCCTGTGTGTACATGTATGAGTTTCTGAGTGTGTGTGTGTGTGTGTGCACGTGCATGTATGTGTATGCGTGTGTGTGTGTGTGTGTGTGTGTGTGTGTGCACGTGCGTGTGTGTGTATGCATGTGTGTGTGTGTGTATATATATGTGATGTGTGCACTGCACAGTTTGTTGAGGTTCATCAGTGTTAAGTGGCCCCCAATGCCTATGCTAGGTGGGCCAGGAAAGAATATACCGGACCACTAAATTTCCTGCTTCTCCAGCCACCCACCTGGGACGTCAGAACTGATGCCTTCCGCAACAATTGAAACATATGATCCCCTTACCCCCCGCCCCCACTGCAAAATTACAGGCTGCTGTTTTTTTTAAGTTGTTACAATGAATATTATGCACAATGCATTCACTTGACAGACATGTCAAATCATGCATTATTCAAGAAAAAATACATATTGCATGAAAATGACAGAAGTTTGCATTCACCCCCCAACTCCCTTATCTTGGCAGAATATCTTCCTCCTTGCCTTTTCCTGTGGAATCTGATCTCCCTCCCATTACCCAGAAGGCACCTCTGAACGCGTAGAGGAACGTGTGATGATGTGGTCTCGGAACACAGAAGAACAAAAAGCCAACATGAAATATATCTCAGATCATTTTGTTTTCATATATGAGAGTATCTTCACATTTCCAGTAGGTTCCATTTTCTTTTGATGAATAATGCATTGCACACAGTTCCACATGTACCAGTGAAAAAAAAAACTTTTGGTGGAAGCCAATTCAGCACCACAAACTCGTTTCACCTGCCGCAGCACAATGTGCAATGGGAGCAGAACAGCTACTGATAAGACCTATAAAAAAATTTGTTACCCTGTTAAAAATATACACCATATGAAATTGGTTCCGTAATCTTAACCACCAGGTGATGAAGAAGTTTCACATTGTGTCATTTCTCCTTTTTTTAACAACCACGCTGTCCTTAAATTGTGGACTTAGTGAGCCGTTACAGAACGAGTCCTGGTGTCTTCAACCTGGCCCTCCTTGCCCCTGACTCTCCGCTCTGGCTACATTGCTTTCTCCTTGCAAAAATATCAGCCGGGCCAGTCTGAAATAGAAGCTACAAATGCACAGTAAATACAAGTGAAAATGCAGAGACTGTGTGAAGATTGTTCCTCTGTGCTGGAGGAGCAGTCCCACCCCCCGGCCACATACTCCTGTGCTGCGTGATGGGAGCGCTCTAGGAGAACTCTGGTCTGGGAACCTTGTAATTCTGTGCGCACAAAAAGCGATGCAACCTATGGCTCCTGCTGCAACATCCCTGACTGACAGCTACTCCCCTCCCCCCCAGCGTACTTTCCACCCCCCTCATTATTTATGCCCCCAAGCCAGCCAACAACCATTTGACTTTTTATTTCTTCTGTGTGCTTGTGAGCGAGTGTTTGAAGATAACACTGATTCTGTGCTGTTGTCTGGCCGAACAAGTGTTTGTTCACCTCTCTCTAGGGATCTTGTTAGCACTTTGGTGAAGTGGAGAGGCACACAGACATACACATATTCAAAACACACACGCACACACACACACACACACACACGCACACACACACACCAGCTGCTCCTCACACTCTTTTCTCTTCAGGGCTGAAGTATGAAATGCACGCAGCACAATCACACTCTCACACTGCCTCCCCGCAGCTGTAGGAAACCTTGTCAAGCTCCCTCCAGCTGGCTGCTCGCTTCAGCTATTCTCACACTGCGGGGCACCTGGGACGCCCACTTTAAGGGCTGCTAAAATACCCCAGATGGGCCCATGCTTTCCTCTCTCTCTGTGTGCATCCTGGACTGCCCACTGTTCAGCCCCCAACCGAGGGTGAACCTGCAGGTTAGTTCTGCCAGGCCACACCCTTCTCTAACCAGGTGCCGTTTTCACAAACGCAGCTGTTTTTTCCCCAAAGCCAGGTCATTTTCCAGTGCTCCACTGTAAGCATTGGACATTCACAGCCAGCAGGGAGTCTTGTAGAACAAGTCTTTTGCATATTTCTCACATTTCAGTAGTTTTTTTCTTCAGTCGCTGAATAAAGGTTAGTTAAACTTTGGTAAAATACTACACTACATACCATAACCACTTTTTAAAACTTTTTACATTTTTACAAAGCTTTTTGCATAAGCAGTGCATTTAAAAAAATGTCGGAATGCATTTGAATGAGTCTTGTTAATCAAAATGACAGCTTTTCCTTTGCATGAAGCTGAAAGCAATCAATTCCAGTGGCGTGAGTCTATATCACCCGTGCACCAATTCTATTCATTCAGTTTCTCAGTCATCTGACAGACCTTTATCAATCAGTACACAGTTGAATCCTCGGTTGACCGAAATGTCAGTCATTTTCTAAACATGTTAACCTGGGGTGCTGTTTGGGGGCTGGTCCTTTGAAGGCACTGTTCGACCGTATGGATAAGCCCCACAACCTGGCATCAGATCTGTACCATGCTAGAGCTGACTGTGTAGTGAAGAATGTTAAATATTTATAATATTTCAAATGAGACAAAATGTTTCTTTAGCATCTATTGTAATACATGTGTATGTTCCAACCACAAAAGCCTAATTTCTTCCCAATGGCATTTAAAAAATGTTCTCATTGTAACTGCGGTCCGTAAATGTTGTAAAATGTACATCTAGTTTAATTTACATTAAAATCTTATTAACTTCTTTAATAGAAATTGTGCTATCTTTCTCAGTGAGACCACAGCACTTCAGTGTGCATGCCACCAACCCTCACAGCTGGAACACGCGTGTAAAACACATTTCCCTGCATTTCAAATGGAGTTGTGCTTAATCTGCAGCACTTTCTAGTGAGGTACCCTGGATCTGCTCTGTGTCTGCCCCCCAAAAAAGGATAGACATATAAACAGATGAGCATAAATAATCAGTGAGTACAGAAGCCCTCTGTCAATTTGTGATTCATGGTTTTGGTATTTGCTTCAGTCAGCATCCATTATACCCACTTTTTTACACATAAAAATCACTTCATTTTATTATTATTATTGAAATACACAGATTCATGCTTGTATGTGTATCACAGTGCATTTTTGTATGGGTACAATTTGTGCCTTGATGGATTTTCCTTGATCTCCACCAAATATACAGGATTTCTGGTGAGACATACCTCTCTCAGAAATTCAGATAGAGATTAATGACCTCAGAAGAAAACTTTTTACAGTCAAAACATTTGATGTATGGTATAGGGATGTCATCTTGTAATTATCTGCTTCGGTCTGTTAACATTTAACATATGCATAAACAGGGGCACCAACAGGGATTTTGAGCCTCATAAAAATATCTCACATTGTGTCCTACCACCCAAAAAAATCCTAGGTTCTAATATTTTTGAGGGCCCCCTGCTCCCTTCTGCATAAACTAGGGTATGGCACTTCCTACAAAATTGCAAATGCCCCATACTATACCCACAGAATGAATGTACCCAAACTTCACTGACTAAAGCAGGTCACCTCTCTCTCCCCCAGTGGTCTAATACCATGGCAACAGTGTACCCTTGCCTATGTAGGACATTAATTGATGATGCTGCCATTTGAATGTAAAACAGATACCTAATTTTACCTCAGCTTAGGACAGGCACAAGACAAATGGTCAGGCTGTGGTCAAGCAACAAAAAAAAAAAAAAGTAAGACATTTTTGAGAAACTATAAATTACAGTATGAACTACTGAGGAACTATGAACACCTGGGGAGTCCAGTATTGGGCCATTTGCAATTTAAAAATATATATTTTTGAATACTTTATATTTTCCACACAAATATAAAAACTGCAGTATCTGGAAGTGGCATCCCATGAAGAGAGTCTAAAGGTGGTTTTATACTTCTGCAGAGTACGCATAAAAATTGGTCTGCGTTGGGCTTAAAAGCGCATAGTTAGCAACCTGCTAACATGCCACACAGATGATGACTGGTGGGCAACCAGCATTCCAAGAGCTAGCCAAACTTCAGCTGAACCTGTAAAATAACGTGTGATGGAGTCCAGCTCAACGGATAAGTAACTAAAATGTATCCTGTAAATGCAATGTCTGACCCAGAAATCAATGGGCAGTGAGTCGGGTGAAAAGAAAAGATATATAAACGGGAGATGTGATGTTATTATTCATCTATTCCCATATCACTGGAAAATGAATGCAGTATAAAATAGTGCCCTGATTCAGCTTAATATTGTGAGGCGGCTGAGAAATTGAATTAAGTTTCAAAGCGATTCTAAAGAATTCTGCCAGGCGGCAGTGAGGAGAGAGAGAGAGAGAGAGAGAGAGAGAGAGAGAGAGAGAGAGAGCTTTGTCGTTTCTGTTCCCTCTGGCAAAACAGACAGGATTGGTGAATAAACGCCACTGAACAGTCTCTTACTCTAAGACTCATTGACAATTCAAGTAGATGCATTCGATATTGCAGGTACAGAAATGCAGAGGGAGTAAAATAAATAAATAAAATTAAATAAATTGCTGAATAAACCAATTTGGGTGAAGGCTGGTATGTTCTTTTTTATTTATGAGTGAGGAGCCAGTGCAGACTTGCCAGTGTTGGTGTTTTTTTTATTTGCATAAACTTTGTGAAACTATGTTTCCCATGAGCTGTATAGGGCACATACCCCACCTTGGTCTGGTGGAGAACTTCAAACTTCATCTTCCTTTTTGCTTCAATTACCTTGACTTTAATTCACTTCAGTAAACACATTTGAAAGTCGCATCTTCTCATCGCAGGTTTTGCACCCCGCATTTCTCTCGTTTTGTTTTTTTAAAATATTATTATTATTTTATTTTTAATGGGGAAAAGGTGCACTTGAGGTGACAGCTTAATTCATATTCCGAAAATTGGCTCATACGCCCTGCCTGAACTTAGCATTTTAATGATGAAAAATACCGTTTTGAAAGAGCGGGCCCACAGGCCATAAACCGTAATGGGAGCTCATTACCGAAAGAGATACGTCCACCCAGGGCTCACCAGCTCCCTGCCCAACATTCCATCATATTACTCACGCAGAGCACCTGCTGTCCGCTGCTGTTTGACCATTACAGAGCCATTTCCTCTTCCCTCTGTAATTCACTTATTTATTCTCTATCTTTTTCCTACCTTTTGGTCACACTTTATTTTAAGTGCTACTGTTTAAAATGGCCTGTATATCACTAGAGAGAAGGCAGTAAATTGGCATTCAAGTGTACATTTGAAAGTATTTTCAACTCCTTATTTTGGAAGTGTACTTATATTATTGTTTTTCTTTTTTCTTTTGTTCCGAAAGTACAGAACATCAAATTCAGGTTTTTATTTACTACCCGCTGAGTAGTCGTTGTTATGAAAACAAATAATATTTCATAGCTTATATAAGAACATGCCAAAAATCATGTCTGACCTTCTTAAAAAAAAGTCTTCACTTCTGTCTCTGTTCCATTTATTTTCCTTTCCCTCCTAGTCAAATATTTGAGCTTCAAACATGCACGCACACGTATGTGTGTGTGTGTAAGAAAGAGAGATGAAAATAGAAAAAAATGAATCAAAAATATTTTTGTGAAAGAAGAAAATTTGATGATGAAAATCTAAAGAAAGGAAATGACATACATCACTGTCATCAGATGTTTAAAAGTGATGCATGTAGACAATTATTGTTTCTACTCGCATGCCTCCGAATGACGAGTGTGGGGACTGTGGGGTGTTGCCTATAATCCTATAACCAAAATGCGGCTAGTGGTCTCCATTTGAGAGCAATCTATCTCAGTCACATGGCCCTGAGAACGGCAGTGACCTTTATCAGCAGGCACTATAAATACGGCTCAAAACCAGAACGAGGCTTTATAATCAGCGCTGCAAACACACGAGGTGATTCACACTCAACCCGCTCACCACGGTAGATCCGACCGGGAAACGAGACAAACGGCCGAGAGATTAATAAAAGTGAATTAAAAAAGCAGACGAAGCGGAGCGAAAATGTTGCACGCGCCTTTCTCGCTGAGGTGAGCGTGTGCCTACTCCATCTCCACCTCCACCTCCGCCTCCTGCAGAGATTACGGAGGGCACAAGCATTTCGGCATCGCTGGTGCCCCGAGAGCCTACGGCACCTCCAGTTGCGCCTGATGAATATTTTAGCAGCCCTGGTGAGGCTGTCTGGAGGAAAGGCCAAGGCTCTGCGCACCTGCCCAGGTTCCTGCTTCCCCATGCAGAGCTCTGTGTCACAACAAATTAAAACAAAGAAATGAATGGGAAATGAAAATGCGTGTTTGTTTGTTGTATAAATATGAATCCCTATGAAATGAAACCAGAGGAAAAAATGGACAAGTGCATGGTAAGAGGAAGAAACACAGGGCCAAATACATGAAATTATTTAGGGACCGTTGGGTAGAATTGCTTTCGAATAAAGCGGTTTTAATTTGCGTGAGCTAAGATAGCCGGCATTGATTGTTGTAACCAGACGTGCGTTCAAGACGGCAAGCATTAGTTAACGTTCGCAAACATATTCACACATATTCAAACTTTATTCTGTTTGCCACGAACGTTAGCTAGTAGTGCGCTTCATTTCGGTGCCGTCTTCACTAACATTCAGTCAGTGACAGCAGGTACCATTAGCAAGTTAGCTACTCAGTCAAAATGGCAAATGCTAGAGTGTAGCTGTCGAGAAATTGTCTAGAGTGTGGCTGTACTTTACACAAAAGGATTCAAACAATGGGACATGCCTTTGCAATAAAGAAGGTATTATTTAATGTTGTCATTTGCTCATTATTTTAAAGAAAGTAGATCACTGGCACGGGCATTTAGGCACTGTACTGTTATAAAAGTATCATTTTAGCATAGTATCACCAAAATCTAAATGCATATGAAATGATAGAAAAAACATTCCAGAAATATAAACGCTTTTCCCAAAAAGATTATACAGCTGCAAAAGCAATAGTTAAAAAACATATTTTTTGCAAATTATTAGCCAGCAAGTTTCCATACAAAACAAAGATGGTGACCACAAACTTGTTAAAAACATGATCTATTTACTGAACAAGCATCATGTGCTCTTCTTTACAGTATATGCCCATTTTGCCTGTGTATCTGAGTATCCTGGAACTGGCTAATTATGAGGGATAGGCAGCCGGAAAACACAAGCAAATATATATATGTGTGTGTGTGTGTGTATATAAATATTTGCTTGTGTTTTCAGGCTTCTTATTGAGGTAGAGGCTTATCCTTCTGAATAATTCTACTTTAATTTATGTTCATATCTTATTAATTTCTTTAATAGAAATGGTGCTAGTATTCTCAGTGAAACCACAGCATTTCAATTTGTATGCCAAGCCCATTCTCCTCACAGCTTAAACATGCACAGTAAGCGCTGTAATTCTTCATTCCCTGCGCACAGTCCTGGAGCAGCCTGTGCACACACAACTCTGAACCGTCGGCTCAGAAGCTGATCTCGGTTCCATTTGTACAAAACCGCACCTTTTCATGGGTCACAGAGAGGAGGGGATGCTGGGACTGACATTACAGGCCTCAGCAAGACTGAAACTGTAAAATAAATGAATGTCTGAAGCCACATTATTATTAATTATTCATCCATTCTTTAAAGTCTGGAGATGTAAGATTACAAAGCAGCTCGAAAAAAAAAAAAAAATTTAAATAAAAATCTGAGAATTATAAAGGGAAATTTTAAGGAAGCTTAATAGTGCTTTATTGTGATTATTTCAGATGTTTTCCCCACCTTCTTAGTTCAGCTGGAGTTCTTGTGTTTTTCTGCTGTCTTCCTGGTTTGCCTGAAAATGTCCTCATCCTGCCTCAGATTACTGCAGCCCCCCCCCCCCCCCCCATTGGGCCGCCAGCTGTCATCAGTGAGCAATACGTCTCTCCTCTCCTCAACACTGCTAGCTCTCCTGTACCACTCTGTGGTCCCTGGTGTGTAAAAAGTAAGTCACTGTCTCAGTGGCCCTCAGCTTCCCAACGGCCATTTCCATCCTCCACTTGGCAATCATAGCGTTTCACTTTCGGCCCTAATTACTGCTTCTTTTACCGGACTTCTGCTGGGCGCCAGTACTTAACGCAAAAATCTCCATGATTGCATCCACTTTGCCACCTCCATAAATTATTCTCTGTGCCACGTATGGATGTTGTGAATATGAATGTGACTGAGATTCGTTTTCATGATTGAGCAAGGAATTTTTAGGAGGAGATGAAAAGGAAAATATATTTTTACTATTTGCCAATATTGTATCTACTTCTGGAAAAAAATAGGAGCCAAAACAAATATGTCGTGTGGTATTATATATACATTACACACACAGGCATCCACCCACACACACACATGCACACACACGCACACACACGCACACACACGCATATGAGAACCTTGCCTTTATTTATACATTAAAAATGTATAAATTAAATGCAATGATATTATGCTGACATCTACTCAGGTAGATGCCCTTCTGTTTATCTTTGCTTATTGCACCTGTTATTATATGAGTTGCTAATTGGCCTCTTTAATTACATACTTTCTGCTTGTCTAACCATACTATACCTAAGTCAGCACACCCCTAACATCAGAGGGATCTGTTTGCTCAGCTTGCTTATGTTAGTGTATTATATGTGCAGCTGTGGAATACGACTGTAACTCGTACATCAGGACAATAGCATAAAGTCATTCAAAGGCTTGCAAAACATAATCACCAAATTGGAAAGAAAGATTTTTTTTCCCCCATATTGGAATGAAGTTGATTAAATCATGGCGAGAGAAATGGACTGTTTTATCCGCAGACCAGTGTTAAGGGGAAATAGTGGGGCGGAGGGGAGAGGTGGGGGGAGGTGGTGGTGGTGGGGGGGGGGTTCTACCAGACTGCTGATGAAAGTGCAGCAATCAAAAATAGGTCACGAACCACTGACCTAGTGGAGGAAGCTCAGCGGTGAACGCGGCCCTGCAGGTGCCGGGCGGGGGGTGTTAATGGTCCAGGACGGTGTTGAGTTCAGCCGAGCAGCGCTTATCCGAGGGGAACACCTGCCCCCCGAGCGCGGGAGGGCTGGAGCGCGTATCCCCCTCCCCTTCGGCGGCGCCGGGGCGGCGGAGCTGATTGAATTATGTCACTGACGCGCCGGCGAGCCGTCAGGGCTGTCGCGGGCGATCTCGCGCCTCCGCTGACACGCTGCGATGCGTCCGCGCGGTCCGCGCCCGTCCCCTCGGAGACAGAGCCCGGGCGACGGGGGCGGCCAAACTTCATTATTTCTTTTTTTTCCCCCTTTGGTTTAATCACATCAGCTCAGAAGGGAACCCCTCCGCAGGTTTCTCTTACCGGAGGGCAGAAATTAGAGGAAATATAACCACCGTGTTCCTCTTTTACTCCTTGTGCTATTTATTTTTGATTGATCGTATTTGCCTTCAATTACATTCAGTAGCTGAGATCACCGCGTTATCGTTCGCAGCAAAGTTTGCCTGTGATCTGATTATGCAGATGACATGCACTGTGCAGGCAAATGTTATCGCTGTGACATTGTAGTTATGTTGCGCTTACCGCGGTCACCATGTCATCGCAATGTTATGCCAACCTTGTGAGTCAGAGAGGGGATGATCCCTTTTTGTGCTTAATGTACGTGTAATGTTATTATGGGATGTGCTGGACTGTGAGATAGAGAAGGCTTGGCATTTTGGTCAGTTTTAATGCTTGAACCTACTGGCAGTACACTGAGGTTATTTGAACCCCAAAAGCCAGCAAGCGTCATTAGTTTTCTGCTAATTTGTCCCTGTGTGTTTTTCATGGACTTGTACTGTGTATGTTTCATAGACCTTTCTGGGCTTTCATGTAACAGGCCGTTCTGTACTTCCCGGCCTATCTACTGTGACACAAGAATGGTTGGGTCAAACACACCCATGGGTAACTATTATGTGGATGTCTGCAAAGTGTCAAATTTAAATCATGACAGTAAAAATCAGGTTAAGGCTGGAGCATGCTTCTGGCAGGCAAAGTTTGCCTGGTTCATGTGAAATCAAACAGAGCCTCCACAGATATGTACTCCTGTGTAGAGTACATATCTATAACACACCAGTCCAGTCGATGGTGGCATGTGTAATTAGTAACTAGAGTAGCGCACAACCGAGGAAGTAGCACAAGTAGAAGAACTGATCTCGTACAGATGGACTAGAATAGGTGGTTGCAAGCTCCACTTCTGACCTGCTGGTTTTTCTTCAGTTATCCATTGAATTAAATCTCCCACCACATTGAAACAATCACTGACGATGGTGTGCTGGTGTTTGTCGACCAACAAATGTTCTGTGTGTCAAACTTCATCTCCACAACCCTCACTTATCACATGGTGATAATTTGCTACCTTGCTTCAAGGGTTATCTTTTTTAATCATTTCCTGTTCCGATAGGATTGGACACCGCTGCCCCACACAATACTACAGGCAAGAGCTGGCACCCAGAGAAGGGGTCTATTTATCACTAATGACAACCAGTAGCCTGTGGGCAACTGGTAGCCTGTTAGCACCTGCTGTGGTATTTGGAAGGACCTAACTGAGTGGTAACCCAAATAAATCTGGCTGATATAAACCCAGCATTCCCCGGGGCCCTGCAAGAGGGATGGGGCCAGTTGCATACTTACTCCACAGATTCGGCTAATGAGCTGGCTGATCCTCAAATCTGCACCTGAAGATTATTCAGAATAAACTGCAGGCAAAAGAAAGATGGTGCAGAAAAGTGGCCTTTGACTCAGTGCTCTGGGCTAACCCTACAGTCATGCCTGAATTATGGTTACTAACTTTTCAGAATACTGTAATTAAGCAGATTTAGCCTCATCTCTGGCAGGCTTATCTGCTTGTGGCTCAAGATTCTGTGAATAAGACCTAACCTTTCAGAGTGATCTAAAACTATTTCCCCCCTCTGCTCTTGGCTCAAGTGCAGGTATAAATAACATGTGAAAAAGGTGCATTTTCAGACCTGAGCTCTTCCCAAATCATCCCTCCGTTTAGCTCTGATTGGACTGTCCAATAGCGTGTCTCCACATCATGGTAACTGTGTAGTCACTCCAATCGGAGTGAACATTTTACATTCCTTGCATCAGTACCTCCATTAATGGCAGGGTTGAAACATTACACTGGTGTCTGAAGAAGAGGATTTTGCTGGTTTGCTGGATCAAGCACAATGAAGCAGTAAACCATTACAACAGAACAGAAAACAAACAAATTAACTACAAACAAAAAAACTAATTTTTAAAAATGTTTATTACTTCCTCTAACAATCACAGACCGTTTCCCCCTGAGGACACTATGGCCTGCAATCCGTCAACATTCATCTTTGACTTAAAATGAAAGAGTCCTAGTGTTGACTGAATCCAGGCCTATTTCAGCGTTTTGATGTATTTTTGTTCTCTACACAAGTTATTTGGGAGTGATGAAGCTCCAGTAATAGGAATTGCAGTTCAGCGATGGTGGAGCAAAGGACTTTTCAGCGTGACACACAGACACAATGACTCATGCAGCAGAAAGAATATTTCCTCATGTTGAAGATCAGAAAAAAATTATGTCATATGCTCTGCCAATGGCTCTTCTATTGTGAATTTCAGTGTGCTTGTTGCATGGATACAGCATACCCCTAAATTCAAACCAGAACAGCAACTTATGGGAACGCTATAATTGGAATAAACCTGATCTGTGATCTGAGAGGGACCCGAACTGGGTCAGTTTTGGATGCTGGAAACGAGCACTGAGAGTGATAGGGCGGTGCCAGATGCATTCATGATTAAGAGATTGCCATTTCCGAGGGGACCTTGTTGCGTAGCATCTGTGCGTCTCAACATCCAGGATGTCTGTGCCAATATTTACTGAACTTTAATGAGACAACAAAGATTTAATAAGCCGGTATGAGTAACCAGAACCATAGCTGTCACTCACACCTTTGGGAAATTTCATGAACATAAATTGATTACTCTCTGCCATGGTGCAGTGGTGTAATTTGGAATTGTATGGGTTCACACACCAGTTCAAATCTGACTCACAGAAACGGGGACATGTGCAAGGCCAATACCCATACATTATTGCTCCAAACCCTGAGTGAAATCTGACATGTAGTGTAATGTACTGCCTGCAGATCACTGCTTGGCACTAACAGCATGACAGTAGGATGCAAGATAATGGAAATGATGCATCTCTGTTTTGCAGCGATGTGCCTTTTATCAATCAGTCTTCTACATGAATGCTAGCATAATGTAAATGTGATGTTCTTAAGGATAATTACTGCCAATCTGCATGGATTATGCTGTGACCATTTTCTGCCAAGTAAATAAATCATTACTATTGCTGCTACTATTATTATTATTATTATTATTATTATTATTATTATTATTATTAACAACAACAACAACAACAACAACAACAACAACAATAATAAATAGTTTCTTAGTATGGTACTGCAAACAAGACAAATAACTGTCATTTGAATAATATTAATATTTAAGTTGTGTTTTTACGTACGTACTCATGTTATGCTCTATATTGTCTTCTGTCCAGTTCCTGTTCCTACTTTCCCCCTGTCTAAATAAAGTGGGACACTAGAACATAAGGAGGGCAGACTGCCAGCTCTATTTTTTATGTATCTCACAAAAATGGATTGTAGGCTGTGAATATTATAGGGACGAGGAAATAAAATAACTGAAAACAAAAGTTACTTTGGTCAATGAAATAATGAGGAAAGTTGATATTTTCTAATAGGGCTGTCGTGGTGGATTGTGTTGCAATTGTTATTTCTGGTAACAGTCATATAAAGAACAGCAGCTAATTGGCCTTGGTTCGTTTTCCAAAGGTTAGACGGTTCCCTCCGGGCTCAGAGTAAGTTCAGTGCCCCGTGTATGGGTATGGGATCTGCGTCAAATGTCACCTTGCCAATAAGCGAGAACAAAAAAATAAATTGTTAATTAGAGTTTTAGTGCAGGGGAAATACACGCTGTCACAGACAGCCCTTCATCACCACCAGTGTTGCGCTCTAAGATTCACTGCAGGGGGTTTGTCTCTTCACTTTGTGCGAACCCCTGTCTCTCTGCGCTTGACGTAATGTTGGAATGAATGGAACTCTCCTGCGTTCACACCGCTCGGCGTCGGCAGGTGACACTTTGTATTAATAAGAGAGAACAGGACAGGCTCTGCAAAAGACCAGTGGTCTCACTAGCCTTAAATGCCAATGGCTTTCCAAAATGCAAATATCATCTATGCATTTTGCATATAATGCTCATCAATCATTCATGTTCTATCTGAACATAGCTGGATCCCATTCACATAAAGACTTGTCTAGTCCTGAACAGTTATTCAAGAATGGAACTAGTTTATGAACAACACCGTTGGATATTCTGAATCCTGTTGTTTCATTCTCATTTAAAACTTCACGGTAATTGAAATGGAAATAGACACACTGCACTGTGCTGGTAAAAAAGGAAAAGTGACGCCCGAAGAAAAGTGATGTCGGGAAATTACCTTGTACTGAAATTTTTTTTTTTTTTGAAAACCTAGAAATGGATCACACTGCAAGGGGTACAAATCAGAGCAATATAATGTTTAATTCCTGATTTGTATTTGTATTAAGCCCTGCATGGCGTTCTTTAAGTAGGTCATGACACAGAATCTATCCTTTAAAAAAAAATGCTCCACTTTCAAGAATTGAAATCTGTTCAGACTTAAAAATAATTCCAGGACAGCAACAAAAACTGCCGTCAGATCCTGGTATCTCTGCGCTCCTATATCAAACCATATAATTTACTGGCTTTCTTGAACTGCTAGCAAGATAGGGGTATGACTTACTGTCCAGTGGAAAGGCCTAAATCTCCTAAATAAAGGAAAAAAGTTTCCTTTTTATTGAGATTCCACATGTCCTCTGTAAATGAGAACGAGTGTCAGGGATGTGTAAGCAAGGCGCTACTTCTGAGGCTCTGTAAATCCCAGCATGCTTTGCACTGTGAACTGCAGAGCTGTATTTTCATTAGAGGTCTCAGCACATGACACATTTCCTCATATCCTTCAAAAGTTACCCACAACAGGGTCAGCACTCCTTTCAATCAAAAAAAGCTAAACTGACTCCCTGTACTTTGGCAACCTGTGCACACAGACTTGGAAACATAATATTAAAGGCACATGTTTTTAAAATGCATCGCCATGATACCAACCAGAACATGGCATGCATTTTGAAATCTCAAGCTTGATTCTTGACACTACATTATGTGCTGAGCACTTATCTTGGAAGAATTATATAACCATTCCAACATGCTATTCATGTATACAGCTGGACAACTGGTTAGCGTTGTTGCTCTTGGGTAGACATGTCATAGAATTTTAGTGATTTTGATGATTTGTTTGCAAGCATGCTATCAATTTAAATTCAGATATAACCTGCAAAATTACAGTCACAATTATAGTGAACAAGCGAATGTTTCTCAGGTTCCTGGGGCACACATGTCGATAGAAATATGCTGGCCATGTGCCAATGTTCTATTTGTGAAGCACAGCTTTGACAATGAAGGACAAAAGCATGTCCTCATATTTCTGGGGAGACCTCAAGATGATGCTTGAGAGACATGTTCTGGGAACCAAATAGTTGTAAAAAAAAAAAAGAAAAAAAAAAAATCTTAAATCGGTCAGCCTCATCACTTCTTTTCTGGAGATTACTAAAAGATACTCCTGCTGTGTTTTTTAAATTTAGCTGAAAGAAAATGTGGCTGATCAGTTGTATCAGGCTGTATCTTCGAGCTGAGGGACACTCCAAGACCATCAGATGACACATTGCGTAAGTCATAGATTTATACAGCCTTACTGTATGTTAGTGACCATGTGCACTCAAATCTGGAGTATATTAAAAAGTACCTATGGCACGTGCCTCTGAAGGTGTCATATCCCTATGCAAATGAAATATGTATCTGGGTGCGGAGTTCTCTCACTCCACAGAGGTTAAAATGTTACCATCAGTGTCATTAATTGTATACATGTGTTTGTTTATTTGTTGGGAATAATGCAAATAACAGGAAAGAGTTATGCTGCATGTAGCATCTTTGCATCAGTGCATCAATGCATAAATAGAGCATTTTAGATACGTGTTCCTGATGAAGAGGATGCAGAATGTGTCATAAGTTCATATTCAGTTACTGGAGAATCTACAGTACTATTTGACTATTGTGATCAACTGTTTTGCATTTGTTTTGTTTCACTTCTCAACTTCAAGGTTTTAGATCTGTGACTAAAACACTGACATCCAACTATCCTGCTTGCATTGCATCATTGATTGCTTTGATAATAAATTTGAGACGTTTTATTCAACTGAATATGAAACAGGTGGCTCTCACTTCAAGAGGTAAAAGGTTACATTTATTCAACTGAATATGAAACTTTATTGCTCACTCTTCCAAAATGCAGTCTTAAGTTACTTGAGTGCTTAAAATGTTGGTCTTTGTGATAACTATTTTTGTTGCACAAACCACAGGCTGGTGGAGGAGAGGCAGGGGATTAGCAGGGAGTGCAGTGGTTGCTGTTTAATTGTTGGCACATGCTGTAGGATTCGCTTTTCTCTTGCCAGTACCTCAGTACCCCAGTATCTCCATTTCAACAAATGTATATATTTTTAAAAAATATATTTGCATATATTTGCACACGCGCGCACACACACACACACACACACAAATGCATGCACATGCATATACACACGCACGCGCGCATGCACACATGCACGCACACACACACACACACACACACACACACACATTCCTAACTGGCCATTCACTGGATCTGAATCCAACTGAACATGTGTTTCATATGGTGAAGGGAAAACTAGCAATTACCCCCCGAAACAAGCAGGAGCTAAAGATGCCTATATTACAGGCCTGGCAGAGCATCACCACTGAAAATAATCTCTATGTCTATGGGTCACAGATTTCAAGCAGTCATTGCCTGCAAAGGACATGCGACAAAATTATAAACATGACTACTTTCATTTACATTAACATTAATTTGTCCCAAACATTCTGATGTCCTGAAATGGGAGCTATGCATAAAAAGTAATTTCTACTGAGTGAAACCAAAATGTATAAAAATACCCTTTAATAAAAGCTGAGAATCTTCACTTTAACCACATGAGAATTGTTTGATTAACAATATAAAATTGTGGAGCACAGAGCCAAAGAAGAAAAATATGTCTTTGTCCCAAACATTGTAGAGTGCACTGTATATACAATACAGGATGAGCACCTGATCCTGGCAACAATAACATATCACTTTATGACCAACTTTTCCCTTTAACCCCCTTTTTAACAGTATGCAAATTATAGAACATGCAAAACTATTAGTCTACTGTTGATGCTCAAAAGTGATGATTGTATAGAAATTATGATAGGAAGTTGGAATATTAAAACAGAAAGAATAACCGCTACATACACCTGTCCATCGCTTAATTTTCTCTGTGTTCCTCACAGGTGTGAAGCATCTTATTTCGAGCCTGCTGTCATTGTCTCAAGTGCATTGCTCTCTACCTTCTACTCCTTTTGCAGTGTTTTTAAAGTACATTAGGTGGGATAATTCAAGACTATGGCTACACATGCTGTTGACCTCTGCACACCTGCCACTCCTGGGGTTCACTCTTTCCTTCCTTCCCTCATCTCCCTGATGCCCCCATCTGCTGCTGTCTCACAAGCCAGCCTCTTATCCTGACCCGATCCCCTCTCTTCCATTTCAATAATCTATCTTTATCTTCTCTGCTTCATCCTCTCTGCCTTTAATGACTCTCTAGTCCTACCATTGTTTACCTTCAAACAAGCAGAAATGACAGAGCTCTGTAGGCCATCTCCGGACCGTGCTGACGTCTGTAACCACCGCCCGGTCTGTCGCCTAGCCTCCAAAAGGCCTGAATGCTTTTTTTGCCAAAGTTACTGCGTTATTCTTCTTTCACTGATCAACCGCCTGGACTGCCCAACCAGTATGGTTTCCCCGGCAGACACTCTGCACAGGCCTGCATAGGCCGCTCTGCTCTGGGTCACAGACCCTCTGCATGGCTAGAGCAGCCTGCATCTGCATCCTGATTTTCTGGAGCTCTCAGTAGCGTCCGATGCAGCTTGCCTATAAGATCTCCTGTCCACCCTGGACACTGCCTTGAGTTACTTCTCTAACTTATCGTTGCCTAAAGAGACCCTGTCTCAGCATCCTGCTGTCCCTCTCCAGCAGTCTCACAGGACTTAGGCCTTGTTGCCAGACATATGGGGATGTTTTTTTACAGTGGGGGCACTGGGGGCAGTGGTGTGTCCAGCGGGCGATGAAAATTCTGAAAGGATTGACCTTGGGGTTGATGAAAGTGTTGACAGCAGGATCAGTGGAGTCATCATAAGTGCACTTTATTTCTAATGAGCATCTCGGCGAGAATGTTATGCTAAACTTTGGCTAATACAAAAGAGAAAAAGTTTTATGCAAAATCAATATACACATCAATAATGCAGGAAGTCATACCAATACAAGTGAAATTATTGCACAGGTATTCATAAAAATAAACTTCAAAGGCAAGCGCATCAAAAGTGTCTCACTTAAATTATGTTAAATTATACATAACTTCACATGTTAACTTCTATTAGCAGACAAAGCATATTGACAATAACAGTGCAATAGAATAACAAATTATACCTAGAAAGTACATATTATTTGTTACTTTCTCTGTTCTCCCTCACTCCCAAACACCATTCCTACGGCCACCCCTAATTCCTGCATCTGTGCTTGTTGGCTTTCTGGTCTCCCTGCACACTGGATCAGTCAGTCCTGCTGTCTCGGCCCCTGGTTTCTCCTGTTTGACTGCCATGCTAACGGTACTGAACTCCTTCTCTTTTCCCTCATCTGACTCCCTGTCCGCTCTGTGCATCACTGCAAGCCTTCCTGAAATGGGCAATGACTCATCACCTGAAACCAAAACTGTCCAAAACCAAAAGATTGAACTGCTCTATCACTCCTCTCCAGGACCTATTCATCACTCTGGGAGTTTCCAGTCTGACACCCCCCCCCCCCCCCCCCATTATTCTATCTGTCCCCCTTTACATATTTGTATTTTATCCTAGCTATTGGTGAAGCACTTTAAGCTCCCTGGAGGAAAAATGTTGCACAGTAATGATGTATGTTATCCACTGTTTTGAATAAAACAGAATAGCTGTGAAAACTACAAGATACTTACTCGTAACCATTTTAATCGCTTTCATTTAATTTGAGATTTGCATGTAAATATTCCAAAGTCCTCTCAAAAGCAAATGTTTCTGGAGATATTTTGTTGTCCCTCTTTCTTTTCTTAGACATGATGTTTCTCTTCTGATAAACCATAACTACTAAACTCATTCTATGGGGGACCATGCATTTTGTGCTCTAGCCCCTGAACTCTGGAATTCCCTTCATGGTTAAATCCAGACTCAAAATTCACCTTTTAAATTACGCTTTTAGCTGACTCTCTTTTTTGTATGTAACTCTTTTACTCAGGTTTGTGTAATTGTCTTCTGTTGTAAAGTGTCTTTGGGTGTCTTGAAAAGTGCTTCAAATAAAATGTATTATTATTATTATTATTATTATTATTATTATTATTAATAATAATATTACATTTTTATTAAACTGCTGCCACGAATGTAACTCCTGGTGCTGCTCCTGGAATTTGTATGCAGTATCTTTACTGATATAAATGTGTTTTGCTGATTGCATTATTCCTCACCTAATATTGCTTTGTTTGGAACAGTTCAAGCCTATCATGTGATCATAAGAAATTGGTTGTTATTTGCTCTAACAGCGGCTTTTGACCAAATGTCTAGCAAAAATAAACATACAATTTGAAATTCCTAGCACTGTGCGGGAATTTCTTCCATAATATTTATATCACATCCTTCCTTCCCCAATGGCCCTGTTTTTCATACAATCTTCAGGTGAGCAAAGGTATTAGTCTAAATAAGACAGCATTAGAGTAAAAGCTGAGTGCTGATTGTAACAGAGAGAACATATGCACTCTAACATTACAGCCTGCAGGACAGAATTATCAAACAACAGCAATCATGTTCAAAAAAACCTACTCGTTCTCCCTTCAGAACGCTGATGGTAAGTGTGGTGCTGCTCTTTCTGAACGACAGTATCTTGTGGTGTAAGCAACGGTACCTACCAGCCAAAGGCAATTTTTCAAAACAGTGGAGTAGAGGGTGCTCCAAAGTAAAAATGATTATTTTGGTTTTATGCCAAACATTCTAGATGTTATACTCTTATGAAATGTTCAGTGTTGGGAGAGTTTTTTTCTTCTTCAATGCAACCAAGGTTATTTAAATCAATTTCAATTACTTAGTTAATGGATATTTGTGCTAAAATAATGTGTGCTACATTCACATTACCATTCAGGGGAGAGAAGTCATCTTTGCTTTGCACTGATTGGTCAACCGTTGTTGTCTTTAACTTTAGAGAGATGCCAATCATGAATGTACGCACAGGAAGCACTGTCTTAATTTTGTGTTAGGAAAGGATATTTTCTAATTTTCATAACAAAGCATTAAACTTGCTGATACTAGGAAAAAACTTATGTATCTGTTCTCTTTTGGAATAATAAATGGATGTTGTTTTGTTTTGTATTCATATTTTAGCATACAACATGCATAATTGTTTTTGAAAGTTATAGATATCCCTTCTGAAAAAAATACAAAGGGGTACTGGGAAGATTCTGGAAAGAAGGGAAACTGGTGCTCGCCAGTCTTCTAAAATTCAATCTGGTGACAGTTTATATTAGATAGATATTAAATCAGGCCTTTTCATTGCAAAAGAAAAATCAATAAAATCATCCACTGATGTTGATGTCTTGCTGTATCCTGGTGGACAGTGACAGACTGCACACCTACCTCAGCCAGATCACCCAGACCAACATCTGCAGCAAGCGGGCATAACTACTTTCATCATCATCATCATTAATTCTATTTTAGGCTTGACATGAGGAATGAAGCCTGGTTTGAGCCTACTAAAGCAGAATTATCTCTTCTATGGTTGTACAGTACATGCGTATTCCATCGTATCATACATAAAAAAAACATATTTTTACAGTAAAATGTTTACAAGATTTCACTGTTTTTTCAAAACAATGTCAAAGTCAAATAGAATAATGGCATTATTTAATGGCCATCCCATATCACGATTGGATTTATGCAATTAAATAACAGGAATTATATAGTTGGCCTTTGATCAATCATTCAATCAATGAATCAATGAATCAATCCAACAGAGAAACTGTATTTTGTTTAACCTTCTGCTTCCACTCATAAAATAAAATATGCTCTATAAGCAAATCACAGTTACAGGAACAAGGCCAGCCTGAGACTGATCTGGCTAATATGTCAAATGGTTTTTAAATTGCTGTCAATAATCAGTTAAGCAACTGGTCATTCAATTCGGAGAAGACAGCTGGGATAACTAAAGCTAAATGAACGATACACATGAATGTTTTACTGTGCCTATAATGAGATATGAAGTATGTCCTGTCTATGTGTTCCATAGAGAGCTGTACAGACAGCACAAGTAGATCAAAGTGATGTTTGCCCTCAACACTACAAATGAAACTGAATATATATCGGCAAGAATAATGCTGTTTTTTTCTGTTTTATATTTTGGCTCACCCTTAATTGAAGGGGCCAGTTACAGTAACACATTTTGGAGACAATTACAAGTAGTCTACTGTATATTACTACATTACTGTACAGTACAATCTACAGCCTAAGCATGGCTTTAAATTTCATCTGGCAATGGATGATAAAAAGGTTGTGAACTGGCAATAAACCAGCACTTGATCAGCCGCACATTTGTGGTAGATGAGAAAAAGTACATTTGGATCCACCAAAATGGTAACCACTGTTATGCACTGTCATGCAAATGGAATTAATGCCAGATCCGATATCGGCCTGACCTACCTTGAGAGGCAAGTAGCCTACTTAAATTCGGTAGGGAAACATAGCCGTCCACAATGGTGATGAACTAGGGCCAAACAACAGCCGCATTGTGATGAAAAATTATCTCTCTATCAAAACTCAGGATCCCTTATGTCAAACTGTGAAAGTGAAACATTTCTGCGCAACGATGATAAAAATGCAACATGGAGCATCAGTGTGACCGACCAAAGCTTTGCTTGTTAAAACTCAGTGCAGGAAGGAGACACTCAGAAGAGAGGGTTTAACGTATTGTTCCACAAGACTCTGAGAAGAGGAAGTGTCATCTTTCCGCTAATGTGCTGTATAATGATCCGGCTCATAAAGAGCACCGGCATTGTTCGGCTGATGACAAACGCAGGGAATTAATTTCGCGCCGCAGACGGATGCGCGGCTCCGATAAGCAGCACAGAAAATACTCGCGGGTGCCGCCGTGCAGCGGGACCTTCTCCCTGACAAATTAGAGGCTCGCCAGCCGGCGCACCTCTCACGGTGCTGACACTCGAAACTGAACTGAGAGACAGGCTAGCGACGAGACGGACGGAATTGCCTTTTTCTTGCTTTGTGCAGATGGCATTAACTGAGTGCTTCAGATAAAAGCCTGCATATTTTTATGTAAGGACCAATAATAAAGATTAAGCGATATGGAAATGCCAGCGCCGGACTCACGAAGGGTGTGAGTGTGCTTGGCGCTGATGAAAAGGGCAATACAAAAATGGAAATTGCGTGTAATGACACCAGGATGATACTTAAGCAATTATTATTATGCGGTGGTGAGTAGCATAGTCACTGGCAATGATTCAAACGATTGGTTAACTGTGAATCCTCTACTTAAGAATCATTATGTTAGATAAGGTATTATGACACAATTCCTCAAAATCACCTTGTATACTATAGCTACACACAAAAGGTAAGGATACTGATGAAGTTTACTGACTTAAAAAGTCACACGACAGCCATGGCCTTTTTAATTTTTGCAATATTAGACTACGCAATATTGGACTCCTTCAAACCATTTCATGTGCAGATTAACAGAGTGAACTGGATTTCCAGTTGGACATACATGATTGCCTGAAACCGTTCAAGGAGAAATAGCACCACGAAAAATCATAATGAGAATTGTAGCTACCTGTGTTTTAGAGCACTGTATCCATAGTAACAGTTGCTAAGTCACATATGTAGAATATCCCATCTCATCATGAAGAAATCAAGAAATCATGAAGATTACCTTAAAAAATTCCCCATTGCTGCTATTATTATTTATTGGAGCATTTTAAAAGGTACAATATATAGAGAGAGTGTATGGTTAATTACAGCAAAAATATTTTTCGCAGAATTATCACCATAGTGTTAGGTCTTGCTGTCCTTCTCTAAGTTTGTGGCTTTGGGTTATTGCTCTAGACTATGTTTTTGTGTATGGAATATAATTACCAGTCATTCTATTATCATTCCATAAAAAAACTTAAGTATTTGTGAATAGCCTTTTATAAATTATTACTTATAAAACTGAAGTAGATCTTGCTTGACCTTCAATAACCAATCAACAGGGTGAGGGGAGAGGGGATATTTGGAGTTGATTACACTATTTGTTGATGGTCAAAAGGGAGTCCTTTTTTAGGGGCTTAATTTAATATAAATGAAGACATGAATAATTTCTTTAACAGATGTTAATTCATGATTTGTTCATGTTTGTCATCAATATTGCATTAAGTGCGCATCAAGTGTTGCTGAAATATTGACTTAAGAAATCCGAATAAAAAAGTAAAAATTTGAATAATTACTATGTACAGTAATGTTCAGCGCTGTATAGCTTCACAGATTTCTGATACTTCCTCTAACTCAAATTCATCCTGTTTTGGTGCTGCTGAGTTTGTTTATTTCCCTTTGGACCAATTAGGTTGGCACTTCCATAGCGGTTTTATAAACAGCAATCTATCAAAGGTCCTCCAGGCTGGCAGAACGCTTCACTGCCAGCAGAGTCAAGCCACAGGAACTGTTTACTCTTTGAAAGTACTTTAGGCCTACTCTACCACAGAGTAGGAGTAGGTTTCTAATGACATCAGGCATATTGTCGCAGAATACAAAAGACTGGAGGTGGACCAAAGTGTTACAGTGTTACATGGCGTATTTGTAGCTGGAGATATACTGACATGGGTTGACAAGTAGCCCTCCTTGGATTGGAACATGTGACACTAAAAAGGATGACACTTTACATGAACTGCAAAAACTGGCAAAAAGACTACATAACACTGTCATAATCATGGCGTGCCTGATTTCCTCTACTGCATGTTTGTCACACTGAATGATTTCAGATCTTCAGTCAAATTGTAATATTGGATAGAGGGAACCTGAATAAACACGTTTAAAAAAATATTTATTTAATGAAAAGGTTAACAAAGATCTATATCACACATGTGAAAAAGTAATTGCCCCTTAAACTGGTTTCATCACCTTCAGCAGCAATAGCTGCAACCAAGCGTCTCCTATAATTTTAGCCCACTCTTCTTTGCAGAACTACTTTAATTCAGACAAATTGGTAAGTTTTTAAGCATGAGCTGCTTGTTTCAGGTCCTACCACAACATTTATATTGGGTTCAAGTGAGGACTTTGACTAGGTCACTCCAAAACCTTTATTTTGTTTATTTTTAGCCATTCAGATGTGGACTTGCCTTTGAGTTTTGGATCAATGTCTTGCTGCTTAATCAAATTATGCTTCAGCTTAAGCTCATGGGCAGATGACCGGATATTTTCTAGTACAGCACAGAATTCATGGTTCCTTCACTAATGAAAAGTCATCCAGGTCACAAGGCAGCAAAGCATCCCCACCCCATCACACTACCACAACCACATTTGACTGTTGGTATGATGTTTTTACTGTGAATAGCTGTATTTTCTTTACACCAGACATAATCTTTTGTCCATATAACATTATTCCAAAAGACTTGGGGATCATCCAGGTGCTTTTTTCCAGCGTGAGACGAGCATTGATGTTTCTCTTGGTTAGCACTGGTTTCTGTCTTGCTACTCTTCCATGTATCCTATTTTTGCCCAGTTACTTTTTTAACTGTAGAGTCATGAACACTGACCTTAGCTGAAGCTAGAGAGGCCTGCAGTTTTTTTGGATGTGCACCTGGTTTCTTTTGTGACTTCCTGAATGAGTTGTCACTGTGCTCTTAGAAAAATTTTGCCAGGCCGGCCACTCCTCGGACAATTCACCACTGTCCCAAGTGTTCTCTATTTGGAGATAATGGCTATCACTGTGGTTTGGTGGAGTCCCAGAGCCTTAGAAATGGATTTGCAACTCTTTCCAGACTGATATATTTCAACAACTTTTTTCTCATCTCTTCTGGAATGTCCTTTTATGGAGGCATAGCGTGCTTACAGAACTTTGTGGTCACTACTCCACTCCGATGGTAAGGATCAGTATGAGTGAGGCTTAGATTTGACTAGGCTGGCTGCAATCAATCAGCTGATTCTAACTAGCAATTCAATTTGGTTAATTGATTAAGTATCTTAGGGGCCAGTTATTTTTCACATGGGTGATATGGTTTTTTTTTCATTTCATAAATTAAAAAAAATGTGTTTTGTGTTTACTCGTTTTCCCTTGGTCTAATATTACATTTTGTCTAAAGATCTGAAAACATTTAGTGTGACAATTATGTAATAATAGAGGAAATTGTGAAGGGGGTAAATACTTTCTCATGGTACTGTGTAATCAGAATGATGTCCATCATAAAGTGTAATACACTGTTGCAACCAGTTATTACAGGTGTTATTACATGTTTATGACAATGTAATGTCGGCTTTATGGTGTATAGGTCAAATAAAGTATTATTCACTAAATTCTCTGTAAAGAGCCAGAGTATATTGACTGATGCCTGATGACTGATGTATTTTATTATATATATGTATATTTATATTTTTCCATGGCATTCAGTATTGAGTCACAGTCCAGAAATTGCCAGCTGCAGTTTGACAGAAGTACGTTTAAGCTTTGTGTTCGTTCTGACTGCTGTACACACCCCATGCCATATCTGTACTGAAATTCAAGACTTAAAATGACTCAAATGTACTCATTGACTTGGCTTTCCATGAATGACCATTGTGATGAAGTGATACAAGCTCCACTGGTAGGGAATTTGCCTTTTCTCATAATACTAGTTTTGCACAAACAAATGAGACTTAACATATAACATATGGATATAACATCTTTACCCACAGGTTGTTAGAATCAAAATTTATAAGTGTTTATAACACAGGTAACAAATGTATACTTTCAGTTCACTCCCTGCACATCAAAATAAAAGCTACCAATGTTATTACAAAGACATGGGAAGAGAAATGGTAGAGGGAATCATTAAGTTCCAGGCGTCCAGTATTTCAAAGCAATTTAATGTCTCATTTAATTTATTTCGTGGTTCAAGCCCATTTTAGTCAGGATAAAATCTGTTTGTGTTAAGGACTTGAATTCACAAGATTTGAAGTAAAAGCACATAAAAGTAAAAAAAAAAAAAATAATTCTTGTTGATTCTAAGTGCATGATAATGACATCCAATATTTTCAGGTATCCCAGTGAAAAGGTTATTGTGAAAATGACAAATAGGAAATTCCAAATGTCACATACAGTGAGCACTATAATGTTTGGGACAACAACATATTTTTTATTTATTTGGCTCTGTACTCCACAATTTTATATTTGTAGTTGAACAATTCTCATGTTGTTCATACATTTTGGTTTTACTATGTCAAAATTGCAGCACTTTTTGTAAATAGTCCCCATTTCAGGGTGTCATAATGTCTGGGACAAATGGCTTCACAGGTGTTTCTAGTACCTAGTTTTGATTGCCTTTGGCATGCCTATTGGCATTTGTCAATATGAGGACCACAGTTGTGCCAATGAAAGTCAAGGAAGCCATTATGAGGCAGAGAAATAATAAGAAAAAAAACAGACATAGGCCAAACCTTACTTAGGCTAACCAAAATAAACTTTTCCAAAAAGAATACTAAAGTACACTTACAATTACAATTACAATTACAAAGAATGGAATTAAAGTATACTTCAGATAAGTATACTATTAATATAATTTACCAGGATTAAAACAAAGTGTATTTGTCATAAGTATTCTAGTATGTGAAGTTAAAATATACTTTCAGAAAGTATACTAGTAGTATGGTATCCTGGAATGGAAACAAATATCATATTATATTGTTAACTGGAGGGGTTAAATTTTAGCCTGCATGTGAGTTATTCATGTAGTAATATTCTACCCGAAACAATCCTGTAAAATAATTTCATTTGAAATTATGGTGTATTGCAGTTTATTTCTCAGTGAATTTCTGTGTGAGCAACATTTTCATATAACAGCTGAATGACAAAAAGACCAAAAAACATAATCGGTTTTCCAACCAGGCATTCCTCTTTCAATGGGTTGTAAACACAGACAGAGGCATAGATCTTATAGTGAAAAAGCATCTATGAATAAGCATATTATTGGCAAGAATGAGCAGTCTTCCATTTTCAATTTGATAGAAATTAATATAAAAAGGAGACAACTGCCAACTGCCACATCTTGCTGAAGCGCTGTTTTGCGGTGTGGCGACATGTGGCCCTGTGGTTTGATAACAGATCCTGACCACGCCAGTGCTGACTGTGGCTGGCAGCTCCACAACAGACTATTGGCTGTAGGCCTGCATGGAGTGGGAGTGTTTCAGTCTGTATGGATTTTGCTCGAGAGCGACCCCCTCTGGCCAGTGAGTCTGCCTGCCTTAGCTGGGAATGAGGTGTGTCCTCCATTAAGATTACTCAGTTGCTCTACCAAATTACTTCAGAGAGAAAGGAAGCCACAGGACAGATTTTATATCTTTGGGAAAACAAAAATAAAGGTTAACTCATTTCCTGGCCCGCTGGTACTTTCTGGCTGCTAGGCTATCAGGCGTGCTAAGAATGCAATGAATGTTAATTAAAGTTTTCAACAAAACTGTTAGAAGCGAGTCAGGCTTCGTAGTTGGAGACATAGTCCATTAGACTAAAGTGAGCATGGCGCTTAAGTATGATCTGTGAAAGGAATGATTCTATCAAAGCGTTCAACAAAGATCTTAAGAAACTTCTACATTATATTCACTTGTGAATGATTCACTATCGCTATCTGAATGGATCAATGTTTTATGCATACATGTTTCAGATCGCACGCATTCCCCACACACTGCTATTTTTAGACTTGTTTCTACTCCGTCTGTTAGACTCATTTTTACCCCGCATGCATACCTCCAGTTTGGAATGGCCAATCGTTTTTTTAGGCCTATCCCGTTGCACTATCCTCTGTCAGTTCAAGAGAGCCAAGACCAGCGCACGTTTCCTGTACGAGCAGGTGTCACCAGCTGCCAATACTCTTCATTCTGCGGCCCACCAGCTGAGCTGCGCAGTAATTGCATTAGAGGAGTTCACTTCATAAGCTGCTGTCAGAGGCAGACTGCGGGTGTTCGATCAACCGGAGATTGTACAGCAAGGGGGGAGCCTGTTGACTGAGACCCCCTCTTCCCTGGGGGTTCCTACAGCCATGGCAGGCGTGTGTCACCTGGGGGGGGGGGGGGGGGGCTCCTGGCCACAGCTGTCACTGTCACGGTCGGGATGTGATTCTGTACCATGGGGCACAGCACTGTATCACAGCTTGTTTCTTCACCTGGTTTCACCTGGAGAACTTGTCTGGCTCTCTCGCTCTCTCACGCTCATCAATTTGTTTTCTCCCTCTCCATCACACACCTCTCTTTCTGAATTTTGGGATAAAAGTTCTCTAAAGTGCTCCACAGACTTTAGTGTTTATTTCATGAGAGGAAAATAATAATTTGGGGAGTTCATATTATTTCCAGGCATCAGTGCTTTTTGAGAAAAACACTACTGAGAAATAATGTTCAGAACAGAAAGTTTAGCTGTATTTAACAGGATAAAAATGACCAAAAACATTGACAAGGACAAACAAAAAAGTAATTTTTACATTTCTTTTTTTACAAAAAAGGATGTCTCTATAAAGTTTTGTGTGATTCAGACATGTTTGAACATTTATAGGATTTTAGAAATACCTCTAAACCCTGACAAACCTTGAGCTTGACTTAGATTTTTGGTCCATAGTTTCATCAGATCATTGATGACATGAGCAATGAGAGCAAGAGGGATTGGAGCCTGCTGTCATCGTGCTTGCACTGAATGTGAGCCACCCTTCATTTGTCATATGATGACAATACAAATATTAAATTTGTTCATAAATACTTTACAGCTTTTGTATGCGGGTGGGGGGGGATGGGGGGTGCGGCGAATCAGAAAATCTGACCTTTAGTCCGATTTTAAAAACTGGGAGAGATTTTCCACTTTCCAATGTCATTGAACCCTGTGGTCGTTTTTACAGCCACTGAGTGCTTTTTAAATTCAATGAAAGGCCTCAAATCTGATTACGGCTGAGCCGATCCATCAGTGAAGGCATCGCGTCTGCTACCTCAGCGCAAACGCAATTACGCCCCGCTCTCCGCAGGGCAGCGGCACAGCCCTGTGTCTTTAAACAGAAAAAACAGAAAAGAAAGTTAGACCACTCCCAGCAACACTGAAAAAAAAGGAGATGAAAGAGGAGACAGGAGGCGATTGGGGCATCTGCAGTTCGGACATTGAATACGTCTGGGGAGTACTTACAGTGCCCTGTTTATTATCTCTGCGGTCTCCCCAGACAGTCTGACTGGCTCGGTTTTATGGTGCCAGGGCCTTGCACTGGCAGTGTGGCAGGTGTGTCTGTGGTATTGCAGAAATGAAACGTGGCATTGCCGTGACGCAGCAAGATCTTACAAAATATTGTGTGTCGTGTCAAAGCATGGCTCCCCTTTACAATCAGTAACACTTTTAGGATCTTAGCCAGCCAAGCCCCAAACCCCCCCCTCCCACCCGGTCCCAGCAGGACAGATTTTCAACACCCACTTTAAATTCACCCCCCCCCCCCCCGCGCGAGTTCAGGGAGCTTGTGAGGCTCCAGCCTCACATAACCAGACGGATTGGAGTGGCCGAGGGCAGCTGGTGGGCGGGGCCATCGAGCAGGGCCTCAGATCTCCCCCTGTTGGGAGCAGGATTCTGTCGGCCTGCGGCTCGCGGCTGGTCCTGGGCCAGCCTCCAAGAGAGGGCCGTCCAGGATGCCGGAGTCAGAGGCAGAGCGGTGTGGGAGCAGCCGGGGACTGTTTACAAACGGGAACGGCAGCCAGCTCCTGCAGTCAGACCAGATGAGCTGCCTGGCTGCCGCGGCTCAGTGTAGTAGGGTGGGGGCGGGGAGGGGGGGGGTGGGGGGGGGGGGGGGGGGGGGGGGGGAGGGGGGTCAGTCCAATTTAAAAATGTGATCCAATTCTGCTCAATGAATCTGGGTATAGAGACATGGAAAGTTTTCCTGATAGAACGTCTCAAAAAGGTGGGGAAAAAAACAACGGGCAACTGCAGAGAAATATAAAATTCTCAGAGAAAAATTCAAAAATAAAATATTCAGAGGTGACAGTATTACACAAAAAAAGTTGCATTTAAGCAACCCTGATGTGGAGTGTGTGTGTGAGAGAGATAGAGAGAGAGAGAGAGAGAGAGAGAGCTGTCCTGATGCAACACCATACAATTACAGAACACAAGAGGGTATCTTGTATAAGACTTGCTCTTGAGGACTAAAAGCCAGAGAAATGTTGAGTTAGGCTAAATGAGCTAATTAAGAGAAAGAATGCCACACTCTTGCGCTGCCAGACCCACTGAGGCATTCAGCGAGGTGGGACGTCAGTCGCTGCTCATTTCCATCCGTCACTCAGAAGCAGGTTTAGGCAAAGATCTGTGTGAATAAAAACCCAGCGTTGTTTTTTTTTTGCTGCTACCGAGTCAGTATTGCGAGACACAATCGATATTGCACATGTTCTTTTCTTAATTGTGATGGATCAGTCTATTAGCACCAGTTTGTTTTTTGACCGCCGTAAAGTAAACCCCAGGGCTGCTTGTTGAAGGGTCTGTGACCATTCTACCGATGAAATCTCTACACAATGCCTTCAATTTGCTGGATCATTAAGCAAAATTAATTATATTACACATTCAATTTATTTTGTTTTACCACTGCCTCTATGCGTTTTACCAAATGAAATAAGATTAGTTCTTAAAAATTGCTATTATTATTGTTTCAAAGGGCTTATGGTGCTTGTGCAGGACGTCAAGAGGCTTTTCAGGAATCCCCCGCAGCACATTTGAACAGGGCTTTGAAAAATGCATGCAAGTGAGGTCAAACACAGTTGAAATGCATGTGTATGTATCGCAGAAGCTAAGAAGATATGTCCAATTAATTCAAGATAAGATTGCCACCGCGACCCTGACCTGGACTAAGCAGTTAGAGAATGGATGGATGGATGGATGGATTCAAGAGTTTTTTACATTTAAAAAAATCATTAAATGATACTGAACATGTTTACATTTTTTATGGATCCATAATGATCTGGATGCTAATGTTGACAGACCAAATTTGACTCTGTGTTGGTCTGAAATTAAGAGTGAGGTTAATTATTTCTTCTCATAATCGATGTGAACTGATTCAAGGCACAATGAATAACAAGCGGCATTTTTAAAGTGACCTGTTGTCCTTTCAATTAATCATAAATTAACGACATAAATGCATTCTTTGTATTTGCAAAACACAATCACACAATAGCCAATTATTTTTCTCAATTTGTTTTCTATTGGTTATGAGACATGAATAGGCAATGTATTGTTTCATAACTAGAAAATATTTGCCCAAAAATGAAAAGAAGGTGAATTTCTCTGGTAGCCATTGTCTAAAATTCTATTCCCATGCTACTGACTAGTTCAATAACTAACCACTTGAAAAGGAGAAATCACATAGACATTAGTTTTGCTCCTCAATAATATTTTTGGGACTTAGGTACTGGAAAACAGTCCCTTCAGTTGACAAATAGCAAAATGAAATTATCCTGTTTTGGGATAAAATAAGTGAACTAACTATGAATTTATGTTTTATTGAATAAAAAAATCTGAATGACTATTTTTTTTTTTTAAATCCAGTGAAGGCAAGTTAGTGAGTGAGTGGGTGTGTACGTACTGTATATGCAATGACAAATAAATTCACAATAATGTAACATCATTAACCCACAAGTAAGCATCTGCTGGGTCATTCTGTTACAGCATGAGAACAAACTAATGAACAGGGACATTTTTTCTAGTGTGTGTGTGTATATGTGTGTGTGTGCATGTGTGAGAGTCCATGCATGTGTGAGAGTCTGCCTGAGTGTGTGTTTGTGCACATGTGAATGTGCTTGTGTGTGTGTGTGTGTATGTGTGAGTGCCTGTCTGAGTGTGTGTGTTTGTGTTTGTGTGAGTGCCTGTCTGAGTGTATGTGTTTGTGTGCGTGGGAGCATGCTTGTGTGTGTGTGTGTGTGTGTGCGCGTGTGTGTGTGTGAGAGTCTGCCTGAGTGTATGTGTTCGTGCGCGTGGGAGCGTGCTTGTGTGTGTCATTGTGAGTGTGCGCGTGCACGTGCATGCTGGGTGGCTCATTGATTTAACAATCGATCTGAGGGAGTCTGGCCAGTCCGTCAGACGCCCAGGCAGACAGTAATTACAGCTACAGGTGTTTGTTCAGCCCAGAGCAAAGAAGGAGGCTCATACTCAGCTCCACAGCTCAGCGACTCCCGCTCAGTGATCCCGCTAACATGATTACAGCCCGCTGTTTATCTCCCTGACAAATTGAGCAGGAGAAGTGTCTAAATGAAGGAAATAAGAAGGACATCCCCATAATCCTATAGATTATCAATGACTTTAAGAACTGTGTTGATCCTGTCTGAGGCGTTGAGCTTTTCTTAATGGAAGCTATAGTCCCAGTCTTGATAGAATCAGAGGTTTTCCCAATTGCAGTAGCTTCAAGCAGCCTTAAGTTAGAGTCCTGAAAAGTAAACAAATTGTTAGCGAAATAATTATATATTTTTAAGTGTTGATGGATCTGCAGTTAGATATATTAATCCAATGTGCTTTTTCCATTATCTCAATGAATAAAATCAAGCATTTGATATGCATGCCAGGTGAGAGGTTTTCATATTTGGTTCAATTCTGAAAACAATACTACAGCTAGATTAATCTTTTTATAATATGATTACCAACAACCTGCATCCCTTGGCGATGATTATGCACCATAATGAAATTTCTGGGGCATATCATTCACTAGCATTCTGACCAAACGTGCAGGGAGTGAAACGTTACATTGAACCCCATGGGTGGGAAAAGACATGGCGGGGGTACATCTCACAGTCTTAATAGCTTTAAAAGTTCACTCAAAGTAAGGTAATTGAATTTACAAGACTATACATTATTCTCCAGTTCTCGTCCAATGTCTTCTCTTTTCGATCCAAACAGCAGTATCAGTCAATGTCATGTCACCACGTAGCCTTACGTTAAAGTTGAGTTCAATATTTTTAGGAAGGTCAGGTCTGAGTTGAACAAATCCAATCAACTGGATAGTCAATAGTTTACCGACAACAGGCTGTTAATTTCTATTTTTTATTCATTTCCAGCATATCGAAAACCACCCTGGGGGCCCCTGACAGTGGTTCTCTTTATCTTTCTTATTTTCTGCAAACAAATACAGATGACTGTTGATCTTTTGAACTAACTAGTCTGCATTGTGTAGCTATGTGTTTGTATGTCTTTATATCTGTATTGTGCATTGTATTGTATGCAGATGCTTACGAAATGCCATTATGGAGTCTATTAAAACACTCTAGCTTTCTATAACACCCTATCTATGTAGGTCTACTACTGTATATTCTGACCATTGACAGAAAACAATTAGGGGAGACTCAGGTTGCCATACTTTTTACTCTTTGCCATATTTCCTTGGCATAATTTATGTTAGAATATTCAAGTGAGTAAAAAAATAAAAGGTCTCAGCTATAAATAAATATATTTTAATGTGCACACATGCCTTCTAAAATTAGGTCACCAATTATTAAACTCATGTTGTGCACTTGTGCCAACCACCCCCAACACAGGGTTGGTTGGCACAATGTTAAAATGCTAGTTACAAAGAAGGAAGTATGAAATAAAAGCAATTTTCAACATTTAATTCAAATAAGAACCAAAAAATATGAATATTTAGTGGAATAAATATTATAAATATATATAAATATCATAAATATATTAAGTATAAAATGTATAATAAATATAGAGCTGAAACCGGGGTTGGTTGGCACAATTATTTTCAGGTGGCATAAACCAACCATGGTATAGGTGTGCTGTTAGTAATGTGATAACACATGTATTGTACATGTATGTGTAATACATGTTATCATTATTAACTACATTCCTATACCATGGTTGGTTGGCACAACCCCAAAATCAGTGTACCAACCCCGCTCACATTGGAACCCTCCTCTCTGATAATATGATGTCACCCAGCTAACATCATTCATCACAGACTTTCAAATCTTATATCGAAGTGTAGCTGATTCTAACTTTTAGACTACTTATTCCAACAATATGGCAATATGTCACAAAATATTTATTGAAATCTCCCATTGTTCATTGGAGACAAAGAGAGAGTAATTCTGCCTGTTTGACCTGAAATACGTTGTTCAAGCTCGTTGCAACCACATTGCAACCACAAGTCTGTGTTACATTTGGCCCCGCTCTCCAGTATGCCAGGAATTACCTGTACAAAAGGTCATAATGCTTCTCCAAAACCCCAGTTTGTGTCTACAGAGAAAATGGCAAACAAATTCAAATGATCAGCATTCATTTCTCATTTCATTTATCAAACCGTTTCCAGAAGTTATCTCAAAGAACAGAAATATGACTTGCACCTTGTATTGTGCACCTTTTTTATGCTCTTATCCAGAGCAACTCACACAGCTAACATTCTTTGTCAATAAAATTGATTTATACAGATAGATATTTACTGAAGAAATTCTGGTTAAGTACCTTGCTCAGTGGTACAACACCATTACCACACCTGGGAATCAAACCTTGAATTTGCAAGTCCCTAACCATTATGCAACACTGCCACCTGGTATTGGAAAAGTGTTTGCTGTCTGAAGTCAATTACGAACGTTTCTTTTTCCCTTTGAGTCTTCTCCATCTGTACTAAGGACACATCCATCTATCCTAAATAACCTTTACGGGGCATCAGTGAGCCAGAGCTGGCTGGGACATGGCAGAAGACATGACTTCCTCCTGGATGAAATGCCATTGTGCCATTTCCAAGCACTAACACAGAGGGTAAACTGACCTTGCAAGCAGAAGTAACCAAATGAGCCCAAGACCCACAGAACAAGCGAACGTGTGTTCTCTGCCCTTCATCGAAACATTTTTACCATGTCACACAAACGGCACGGTGATTGTGAGCAGTGTAGCGTTTGATTTGGTTGGCATGAATGTTGGCCCCTCCCTGTGAGCAGTGTTGGAGGTTTTTGAAGGGTGGTCATCATGGGTCCAGGAACTTCAAAAAGTAGAAAAGTGAAAGGTTCTCCTGGTGTGATCTGAGGTAAAAAAAGAATTTTTTAATACCATTCTCAGTTCTGGTTTCAAGTTTCTATGAAAGTTGTGAAGAGACTTCACAGCAACCCTGCAATATATAAATATGAATACATGTGTATGAATATATAATATATTTATATATACAGTACACTAGATATGTACATTTTAGAGAGTCTCAGAGTGGGCTATGGTGGGTTTGTTGTGCAAGCAAACCTCACAGTGATATTACTGGCAATTTTCACTTTAAAAACTTACATACAATAACATATAAGTCATTACATATATGTATACATTTCAGACAATATGGCACCTTTCACATTTTCTTTGTTACTTTTGTATTGTGAAATGGTAACATATTTCACAGAAAATCAACAACCTCAGGGTTCCGTCTGGGACTCAAACCCACAACTTAGTGGTGTAGAATCTAGGTTCTGTACACGTGAGAGAGCACGCTGCCCTGCCTCAGGCGGCCAGTTCTTTACAGTCTCAATCAGAGTCATAAATCTATATTCAGTTTCTATAATCTCCAACCATATCGCACCATTATGAAGACCAATCTCACCCCCCATTTCCACCCTGTCGAGAAGTCATTTTCCTATAACTTATGCTCTGTCCCTCAACCAGAACAAAAATAGCTCCTTCTCAGACGGAGCCCCTTCCCTCCTCCAGCCCGCGCCCCCGGCACTCTCCATAGCAACTGTGCACCTTGAAATGCTTCAGATTGCTGAACCTATACATTTCAGCCTGTTACGCTTTTTTTTTTCAATCATACTGTATCGCTGCAACTCATTCTACTGGCAACCAATCCAATCAGTGGAGCTGAGAATGTGCTTAATCAAGTCTCACCAGATAGACCCCAGGTTTCTTTGGTCATTACTGGACTCCCCACACGTTCTGTTTTTCTCTTTTTTTTACACACTTTGTTCCCACCTCTCTGAGTCTAAATAGCAGTGCTGCTTCAGCCCCAGAGCCCACAATGCAGCAGGGTTTCAGGATGTATTCATGTCTCCAGTGTTTGTAAAGTGTAGGTTTCTGAATAAAAATTAAAGGGGGTTTTCTGTCAGTGAACGATTGGTCATTTAATCGAGCAGCCTACGGTTTTACTGGTCCAAGTAAGAGCCAGGGTGCAATGAAACCCAGAAAGCGTTCGACCCATCGTGGAGATGGGAGAGAGTCATGTTCCCCTAGTCTGTGTGAGCATGTACACACTGTGTACCAAATGCTGCAGAAAAATTCTGTGTTCAGTTTTTATTTGAACACCTCACCAATTATTATATCATGTTCTTGTCAGGAGTGATTGCTTATGCTGCCATTTGTTCAAAATGCACCCTCATCTGAATAAAGACACACTGCCAAAAACGCCTTTGTTGAAAAGCGTCCATCTCAAGCGCCAATTGTTCACACTTCCAGTGGCAATCTGTTCTTTTAAAAAGGTTTTTGTTCAAGAACACTTTTGAGCATCAATTGGTGGCATAGCAAAGACAGTGAACTTGACAGCTCCAGCTGTTGTCATTCTCCAAGCATCTGGAAGGATTAATGAACAGATATATTTATGTTTTATTTGATAAAATAATCTTGACAAGTTCAAGCATAAATGATGCCTGCAATCCATGTCTCTGTGTCCAAATTGTTCCCTGTATTTTGTCCACTGTAGAAGCGGATTTTTGATGGTTTTTGATAAGGGCTCATCAGCCCTCACATTCAGACAAGATTCAGATGAGCCCCTCTGCGCCCCCTTCATCAGAGGCTAGATCAAGGCCCTGTTTCACCTCAGTCATTTGGGGCCAATTGGATACTGTATGAAAAATTGATTTGTACACTATATCACCATTGCAACTTCTGTTTAAATTATGGGGTGTATATATATATGAAAATGAACCTTTTATGCATCCACCCATTTCCCCCTAGTTTATCATGATGATAAGATTGCACAATTCTGTTGACATTTGTTTCCGTTCGTCGCCATCCAATCTCATTCTGTTTGCTGGTCTTGTGGGCATCGTTGGCTATAACCAGCTATGCATCATCCCGGGGAGCTCCAGGCCACAGCTGGCACTCGCACAAGTCATGCCTGGATTCCATCGCTGCTCCAGAGCTTACAGATTTCCCGGAACATGCCACCCGAGAGCTCTATTTTCCTGCAGAACTCCAGGCCCCTTTCAGTGCTTCTACGGGCACCTTATTGCAAAGGCTTTTTGGTGTTATCTCAGGTGTCCAGGCCAAATTCCTAATACCACTCTCCCGATATGCCCAATCAACCCTGAATCTATCTGATTGGCTGGTGAAATCCTTGCCTCACCTTCACAGCAGATGAAAAGTGAAAACTAGAAAGCTGTTTACTGGCTAGGCTTCCTGATGGTCTTACACGGTCGGCAAAACCTCTTCAAGGCATCTCCATGGGACCCATGCCAAGCAAAACAGGAACTCCATTTCAGTTGCCATAGGAGTGAGAGGGACTGTACTGCCTCCTGATGCCCCAGGTTGACCTGTCAGGTTAGGGGCACTATAGATGCAGTTATTACCCTAAACCCTCTCAAAAGGCACAGTTATCTTACCACTGCACAACGCTTCATCCTTCATTAACCCAGCAAGGCACCAGGGTGGTGTACTGATTAACACAGAATTCACTGTTATTCAGAAAAATTTACTGATATTAACTGATATGAATTGAAAATACGTGTATTAAAAAATATAGTCATATGTACAGTAATGTATATGCGCATGTGCAATATCCACCTCCTGTTGCCATGGTCAGAAATGCTCATTTTCCTATGGCGTGTGCATTTTATTTAACCTGGACTTTTATTTAATTCAGGACTTTGTATAAAGCACCAAAACCCTCATTCAGCAAAAATTAAAACAGTACCTTTATTTCACAGAATGTTGAATGTTTCAGATTGGTCAACCTTCTCAGTGTAAAAAGTAATAATCTATATTACTAATAATAATCTACGCCAAGCTTTCACAACATAATCAGACAAAGCATAATTGCATCAATGAAAATATGACAGTCTAGCGCTCTTGACATACCAACATGCTGTAGCATGCTATTGAGATTTACTGTTCTAAATTTAAATCGCATGTACACAGGCTTCCTTTATTGTCTCGTCCTGTTGCTCGTAAATGCTCCAGTCATGGGTTTCATGTGGCAGTCTCCTCGGACTTAGAATTTGTTAATCTGCTTTATGTAACAGCACATTAGAGCACAACGACCCATCGGGCATTCAGACCAACTGATTTGCTCATTTAAATACTCTTGGGAGTGAATTCAGGGTGAGAGAGAGAGAGAAACTAAGAGAGAGAGAGAGAGATAGAGAGAGAGAAAGAGGGAGGGAGAGAGAGAGAAAGAGGGAGGTAGAGAGAGAGAGAGACCGATTGGACGTGAGTAGCCCCCCTCTTCAAAGCACATTCCGGAAGTGTGGGCCTTTTCCAGCCATGTCATACACAGCGCGTAAATGGCGAAATAAACACTACACTTTCAGTCTGTATATTTCCCTCCGGGCATGTCAATACTCATAAGCCACCGTGCAGTGCATCACTGTCGTATTCTGTGCATCCCCTCTCCTGAACCATGCCGAGATATCAAATATGAGGCCTATACGCTTCAAAAAAAGTAATACATGTTAATGTATGTTGAAATGTGACATTTATACAATATAATGCAGGGAATATTGCGTATATTTTGTATGCCCCAATGGAATTTTTGCAATTTTGATTCCGAAGTACGGGCAGAGTTTCATAACTCAGGTTCATACAGATCAATGTGAGTCATATATCCTGATGTTTGGGCATCTGTGCCCTGTTCCCTTCTGAAGCTCTCAGTACATCAGAGGGGCCGGCTGGGGGGAGGGATGCTGTGCTGTGGAAGCTGCACCCTCACAGATAGAATAGGTACCATCCCACAAACTGCCAGCTTAACCCTTCAGACACTGACACAAATAAACCCTTCTGATGGTCCGGGCTTATATCCATCAGAACTGAAGTAATATACCGTGAAGACATTTTGAGTAAGTACACACAAAGAATATTTTGGGTATTTTCGGACTGCTCTCTCAGAGGTATACGTATTCGAACATTTCCTGAATGACTGGCGGCTGTTATAAACACAATTCAGAGCCTGGTCTCACCTCGGTCCCTCTGGACGCTGGGTCTTCAGCTCGCGCTCAAGGAGAATAAATAAAGAGCGTCTGCGTGTAATCCCAGCTCCTGTTTCTCTGAGAGCAGGCGGGACCGGGACGTGAGAGTATTGATCCTGGGGGGTGCTTTTTTGGCAACAGCTGTGCTAAAATCATCTGGCTGCCGACGCAGGCCGTCTTCCCCATCGATCCCCACCGCAGGAACAGGGTCGATAGTGTTTGTTTCAGAAATGCCCCCTCGTATTTCCACGCCCTTTCATAAACTCGCCGGGATAGCAGAAGGGTGCCGCGCACACACAGCCTCGATGACATGAACGCAGAGACACCCTCGTTTCTCTCGGGCATTGTTTGCCCTCTCTGTATCTAGCACCCGTTAAAAGCAGTCATTGTTCAGGTCCTGGTCGGCAATGAGTTGTTAAATGATTCATTGAGTACAAACCATGTGTGAAATGTATATTCCTGCATTCAATTTGCTAACACACACCATCCCTGTCCAGTGTTGATCTAAGTATTGACCTTATTGTTCTTCCCTCCGCTTCTAAAATCCATCGCCACTCATGAATATCGAACCTTGACCCTGACTAGTGCACTCCCGACGAGACACCCCCAACGCTGTGCGGTTGGAATTACTCTCCGTGTCTCGTGTCTGATGTGAGCTCCTCTGTCGTGTGGATTTTCTTGGAGCAAGATATATTATTATGTATAACTGTGTGAAGAACGCAAGCTGTCCTCAAATTAATTTGCGTCATTATGAAAATGACTTCATTTTCCTCCTAAAAGAAAAGAAAAAAGGGAAAAACACTGTTGTTTTGAGGCCCCCTTTGTATCTGCACCATTAGAAACATTATTTTTCCTCCCAAATTTGCCCCATAAATCCAATCTAGCTCACGACATGAGGTTTGCAGAGAAACTCAGTATTTCACAACTGTGTTCAACACCTTTCCTATAGATGGTTAAAGTTGCAAAGCTCAGAGAATTACTTTTTGATTCACTTTCGCCTCATATACTATTGTTTTAAAATGTAACTTTTTTCATTTTCATTAAATTGTGATTTACCAGGCCGTGTTGTTTTTTCTCATTTAATTATTTATTTTGGTGTGAGATTTTTGAGATGGGTGCAACTGGGAAAACAGAATTTGTTCATTTTATTTCTTCCTGGCAGAGCCGTCCCTCCCACTAGGCAGATTAGGCACTGCGAGTAGGGGCCCAACTTATCGCCCAGGGCCCCACTGTTTAGCCATCCTTTGACACCTCAATATAAAAAAAGAATCAGAAGTTGCCAATGTTTCAGAGGGGAATTCAAATTATGTATTGTCTTGGGCTCCTAAAAGTCTTGGGATGGCTCTGCTTCCAGAGAACCATGAAGTTCATACTTAATTCAATACAAGTTTGGAGAGATGGTATTTTTATGCTTTTATCATGTGAAGCAGGTATTAAATGTTTTAAATGTAGTATTTTAAAATCTAGAAATATGACTGGGTAATGATGTTTGCCTCAAGAAGACCATGGATTAACTCTTTGTGTTCACTAGACTTGATCAGGAGTAAATCTTATACTTAATTTGAATTAAGTTAGGACAGGTGAAGGTTTTCTATGCGTCATAGTGTGATTTGGTGTTAAACAATGGTCCAAAATAAGAAGAAAACAAAATGACTGGAGTGGTTATTTCTGCCTCAAGGGGATCCTGTTTTGCATTAAACCCTCTTATTATAAAACCTGTTATGAGAACTCCATATATTTTCAGAGTAAAGTTACTATTTTCAAATAAAATCAAAAAGTAAAATAGCACAGGAAATAAGAAAAATCTTTGTATTTGCGAATAGTGTGTGCGTTTGTTATTGATTTCGTAGGAGCCAGGCTTCTCCTCTCTCAAGATCAGTGGCACAGCATCGGTATGTGGGATGCTGCCGTAAGGAATCTGCAGCGATGAAGCCCCCCCCCCCGACCCCCCCACCCCCCCGCGCTCTTCTGCACAGCTGAAGATATTGTGTTGAAGCAGCGGTTCCTAACCCCTTTCCTGGAGATCTACCATCCTGTAGGTTTTCATTTCAACCCTAATTTGGCACACCCAATCCTACTAATTAGCAGATCAATTAGATCTCTAGCTGTTGACTGAGGTGTGCTTTGTTAGGGTTCGAGTGAAAGACTACGGTACGGTACAGTTGTTAGTAATCACCTTATGTAAAAAGTGAATACACTTTACAAGCATCAGATCTAGGCATCACATCTAGAACAGTATCACGGAAGGTGAGGGGGAGGGGGGGGGGGGATGTAGGCAAATGCGCATTGACAATGAGTTATTTCTTCTGTGCAGAACTCGCCAGGGATTGAACGATTGGAGAGGAGCAGAGCTGGGAACAGTCGATGTGGAGGTGGATCTGGCTCCGTCCCAGCGGCCTTCAGCATTTGGCGGGTGCACAGCGTTCCTCTTGCTCCTTGCGAAAGAGAGCTCTGTGGGTGGTACTGGGCCATCTCTCTCCAGGAAGACGTGTGACAGACCATTTCACTCATCAATGGTGATCAGCTACCTACCTTTAAATACCGCTGCCTACAATTACACTGCAATCCCCATGGTAGGTTTGGAAGAGCAGGAGAAAAGGAAAGAGGCTGAGACAGATTTAGACAGAAAGGAGGACATTTTCTTTCATTTTATTATATTGTACTGTTTTTTTTAAACAATATTTACAATTACAATTTGGTCATTTAGCAGATGCCTTTAGCCAAAGGGACTTACAGAAATGCATTTTATCTGGTAAGCAAGCACCACAGGAATGGTTACAATCGTGTAAGTGGCACCATCAAGACCATGAATATATATATATATATATATATATGCTCTGACAATACAAAATAAAATTGAAAATTGATTTGTGAAGGGAACGAAATAGAGTTTAATGCATGTCAAAAAAAAAAAAAAAAGTGAGTGTCAGCACAACCATAACTCTACAGGCCCTCTACATAAACTACACAGAAATACAAAAACCCCTGACAGGTGAAAGTTTTTAATTTTGACTTTTGAAGACTAACCTAATATGATACAAAAAGCATTGGTTCTGTGAGCACTAAATCCAGCCGCTGGAAGCGTGCTCTCCCTGTTCTTTCTGTCACCGTGACCATGGTCTCTGAAGAGTTCAACAGACTCCTCGCACATGCCAATCAAAATGCACAAACACTACAGCGCGAACACCATCCCCTCCAAACAAGGACAATAACCCAGGCCTGGCACACCAAGTGAGACAAGGGGAGGAAGAGGGGTGGGAAAAAAAAAAATCTTTTTGAAGTGTTGCATCGTACAAAATTAGAAACTAATTAGTTTTTCGCGGGAGAATTTTTACAGCTTCAACAATTTTACCAGCAATTATCCCAAGACAGTTAATGATAATTAAGGCTCATATTCAACATTGTGCATTGGGCTCTTTCTCTTTTGCCTCCTGCTCATCTACAATTGAACATGACGGCTAAACACTGCTTGTTCCGCTAAGGACAATACTTGGTCACATTTGAATTTGAATGGGGATCATTTTAAATCTCTAATATAGTTTGTCACTTCTCAGTACTTAGCAGAGAGGAGAGGTTTCGCAGCCAAAGCTTTGAATTTGCGCAAAGCATATCCGGGGGCAGACTTTTAGATGAAACTATGAATTTTAATTAAAAGCGAACAAGTCTAACACAAACAAACCGGGGCTTCTACAGAGGCCTTTGAAACGAAGGCTGCGTAAACAAATTAATCAAAAATTGGTGTTCCTCAAATGCATTGTTCTTCAAAGTAAATTATGAAGTAAAAATAATTAAGGCTGTCTTCATTTTGTTCTTGGAAGAAGAGAGAGAGTGAGAAAGAACAACCATATACACATATTTGTGTGTCTGTGTGTGTGTGTATGTGTGTGTGGGTGTGTGCGTGTGCGTGTGTGTCTGTGCATGTATTCATGAATAAAACGACACAATGTTGTTCACAATGACCATTCTGCAGAATTGATCTAATTTATTATCAGATTTCTTGATACACCCTGTAACTAAAAAAGCATGAATATCGTTAGATTTTTCTCACCTCCCTTCTCTGCTTGGCTCTCTTCTCCCTCTTCTTTCTTCATGCTCAGTGCTTTGAACCCAACTCTCTTTGATATGATGAAACAGCTACGTTTGTCAGTTATTTTATCTGTTAATATTTGCCTTAAAATTAATCACCCATTCATAAAAAGGGTAAACATTCCGGAGAGCACTGAAAAAATGTTTTCTTTGTGCTTGAATTCTTTCTCCTTACCAGGGCTATACTTCATTGCACTTTTAATGAAGACAAGTTTTCATCAAAGTTTGCATGTCTTTTCAGCCTTCATATGACCAATAGACTTGCAAATATAGATGCGGATGCCTAAATGTTTTATCAGATCATAACTTTAGTACTGGACACTTCACAACAAAAACCAGCCATGCAAAAAAATTGTTATAAGATGCGAAAGTTTGTGTTGGAATATCTGCTTAAGCATGAGGGAATAACATGTCAGAGAAGTGTAACCTTACTGTGCTGGCTAATGTTAAAAGCTTCAACCTTCATTACAGATTCTTTCAGTCTGTGACTTGTGGGTGAATTGCAGATAACATTCTTTGTAAAAAATAAAATCCGTCAGAGGATTGGGATACCAATGAGGGGGGAAGTCTTGTGAGGATGGGAAATTGAATGTTTTTTTTTCAGTTCCATGTAAAGTGATATCACTTTCTTTCATATTAAGGCCTTCCCACAGCTGAGCACAGCCGAGAAATCTAGTTTGCCTGATTTAATAAAAACAAACACGCTTCCTATTGCCTCATCAATGGTGTGCAAGCAGCATGCCATGATTGGGTTGTCATACCACACCATTACATTTTTTTGCTGGTGTGTGTATGTTCTAGGGAAGTGTACTCTTGATTCTGAGAAAGTGATTGGCTGTTTTTGTTGCTGCTGCTGCTGCTGCTGCTGTTGTTGTTGTTGTTGTTGTTGTTGTTGTAGAATTCATTGTGTAGGAAGTGATTTGCTTACATATTTAATGTAATCTACTGAAATGCATTACAAACATGCATACGCATTGTACAACATTGCGGTGCTATGGGGCAATTGCACAAAAAAAGAAGCAAATATGCATACTGTATGACGTAAAGCACTGCCATGGCAGAGGTGATAGATATGAGAGAGAAAAAAAAACTTTGCCACGGTCCCTTTAGACTATATAGAAATAGGACTGAAATAAGATCTAACTGTGACATGTGATTTAGTGGACTTGTGCGGCCCCAACAGCACAGCACAGCAGCAGGAGCATTAGCAGACCGTCACCTTCTCATTGATTGTCATGGTGTACCTGCTGGGAAAAAGCTAAATGCTATGGAAACTGTGATAAAAACTTGCACTCTTTATTTATTTATTTCTCTGCAGAGCAAGCAGAGGCACCTACTGACCCAAGGGCAATTTTTCATAACAGTGTCCGAAGAGGTGTTCTGAATCAGAGAGATTTGCTGGTGTGTCCATGACAGCTTGAGACAGGCCTGTATCTCAAGCTTAAATGGAAATCTTATCCTAGCCCACCCTAACTACTGAAACAATGGATTTCATACCTTTTTTAAGAGAACCTGCAGAACCTCAGTGTAACTGAACAAATTCAATTAATTTCCTTATATTTAGTCTTATTTGCTCAAATGTTTTTGTTATGTTACACATGACTGACAGGACATGTTACAGTTTAACCGCAGAAGTCAGGGAATAAGCATAGTTCACAAACCAGTATTCCACACTTCAGCCAGGTATGTCCAAGGGGCACACATATCACAAAGGCACACTTACTATCACATTTTCATCAAGTTCACAGTTAGATTCTTCTCTGCATTTCAATGACAGCATATCTATGTTCCAACAAACTGGCTAGAAATGCAAGACCAGCAGTAGGCCTTGTTCTCTGTGTGAGAAACACTGATATTGAGTAGCAACATAAATAAAAATGTGTTTACTGGTTTATATGAGCGAGCTGTGAAAGAATAGGATGGTGGGGGGTTGGGCATTTGAGGGAGGGGTGCATCTGGTTACAAGAAAGAGCTTCAACGTACACAAGACCTAAATCAAGAAAGACGCTTTTCCCCCCACTGGTCATTACAACCCCCAAAGAAGAACTGCTGCTGGACTTTAAAGTCACTTCGAGTGAAAAATTGATTTCAATTTGTAAAGTGGCGTTCTTGCGGCTTATTGATAAGCATGCGAAAGCACGGAACCCATTTTGGAAAAGGCCCTTTGAAAGATGAAGGGGGCAGGGGGAAAACAGATGGAGAACTGTGAAATGTAAAATGTAATGAATTCAGCGGGAGCTGTCGAGAGCAAATATAGAAAACGTGTTAATTATGTTCGTTTGCACTCCTGTAGCACCTTGAGTATTTTTACCTCCTGCCTGTCGAATGTTCTCAGACATTGTTCCGCTCCGGGCAGTAGCACGCAAATGTTTTCTTCCAAATGAAAAACTTCAAGGAGTTTGAAAAATAAACAGTTGTATAGATAAAGGAAACAAAGATAGACAGAAATAAATTGCTAAATGTTTAAAAAGATTTCCTGTGGTGTTTTGAAATTGTATCTGTTTATCCTTGGCATTGCCTCATCCATGTTTTTTGAATCCAGTTTGATGGTGCGGTAAACAAAAACTGAGTCACAGGTCTTTGCGACATTATTTCAGATTTCTCATGACCAACTTCTTGCATGCCTGTGTTGTGGAAATTTTCTTTGGATTTGCATGAATTTTTTGCCCACCTACATGAAAAAAAAAAATGATAGATCATATTAGAAATGTGTCCATTATTACCACTTCTATATTTATCTTCTTCATATGTAAAGGTATGTGCATAGATAAGATGAGTAAAACAACTGTTATGATGCATGTATTTACATGAAAGTGATCGTTTAGAATTTGGACAATGAGATTTGGAAATGCATTTCTTAAATTCTGGATTTCTGTTTTAACATACAATATGTTTATAATATCTTCATAACAGTGACCTTCATATAATCCACTAGACTGTTTACTCAGTACATACACTACATGGCCAACAGTGGATACCTGACATTAATAAGGAATTGGCCCACCTTCGCTGCTATAACCACCTCCACTTTTCTGGGAAGACTTTATACAAGATGCTGGAGTTTTGCTGCAGGAATTTGTTTCCATTCAGCCAGAAGAGCATTAGTGAGGTCGGGCACTGATTGGTTGATTAGGTCTGGCCTCTGTGCAGGTCAGGGCTCTGTGCAGGCCAGTCAAGTTCTTCCACAAAGTTCTCAACAAAACCATTTCTATATGGACCTCGCTGTGTGCCAGGGGACATTGACATGTCAACATGTCAACAGAAAAAGGCCTTCCCCAAATTGTTGGGGAAGCACAGAATTGTCTAGAATGCTGTAGCATTTGCCTTCATTGGAACTAATGAGCCTGGCCTAAACCATGAAAAACAGCCCTAGACCAAGGGGTGTCCAGATACTTTTGGTCATATAGTGTACCTTCATTAAAAATTATGATTGTTAGCAAATTTGCAGATATAGACTCTTGATGTCCAATAAGCGGCAGATTTAAGCAGACTGGCAACAGAAACGAAGCAGCCAGTATTTCTGAACCATGATTATGCCACACTGTGCTAATTATGTGTGCAATCACTGGTGCCAGCCTATCTAGAGTAAGCACAGGTCAGCTGTAATCGATGAAGATTCAACACCTGTCAGCAGCATACACAAATTAACACAGATGAGCAGTAGTACAATCATTTTCCTTTCATTCAGTTTCCATGTTTCACTAGTGTTTGTGCAGGTTTTATACAGAGCAAAAAGGTTTTAAATCAACCATTACAGAGGAAATATGGCTCTTATTGGACTCATTCATATGTACTCTGTTAGGGATGAATTAACACTGGACATTTTACTGTGCAAGCAGACACCTGCAAAGCAGTACGCAGGAGTGAAAATCTCTCAGAGGCACTGCTAAGCACCTTGTTGGCAGAAAAGGGCAGGAAACAGACCTCCGGCATTACTGGAATGGATACACAGCCAGTTATGCAGTGCCCCCTCAAGGCCAGTGAAAACTCCCAGCCTTCATTTTGCATTAAGAATGTGCCAAAAGTTAACTTTTCTCTGCTTTCATGTCCAAACCTGCTTCCCTCACAAACCCCATATATTATAATTCTCATTGGAAAATGGACTTGTTTTCCAGCCTTGGAAAAGGATGTCTGTTTCTCTCCCTACCTCTTCAGTTCTTGTTTTTTTCTTTTTTCTTTTCTTGTGGCTTTCCAAATTGCCAACCAACTTAACAAACAAAGACATAAAAACAATCAATCAGGGTTGGAGCATGTTGAAAAAGTTCTGCTTGTTCTGTAATTTGTTAAAGCTTTCAGCTTGAATTTAGCCCATTGGCTGGAGGATGAAGGGTTAGGCTTTCATCTTTCTTCCCTGGTGAAAGAGAAGTGAACCTGTTGTCTTCCCATGGTGTGTGTGTTTGTGTAGTAAGTATGTGAGTGAGTGAGTGAGTGAGTGAGTGAGTGAGTAAGTGAGTAAGTGAGTGAGTGAGTGAGTGAGTGAGTAAGTAGTTCAAAGATGCTTTATTTTAGTTCGGTTCATTAAACGTGCTAGTAAATTTATATTGAACCAGTTAGTTCATTGTTGTACTTTCTTCCTCTTCTTTGTCCTAGCCCACCTGGATACCATGATGAGAAGTCCCCCTTCAGGTAAGCATGCGTCCACACCTGTGCCCTTCACTGCACAGGGTCACATCTCGCTCTGTACTCTGCCACACACCTGTCAGGCTTCCCTTGAGAACACATTCCCATCCGTAGCTTTCTGAAGCTCAGGCTTCAGAGTACAGGCAGCTATGGGTTTAGACATGCTGGCAAACTTGAAAGATGAAAAAGTAAGAAGGAATGGTGTATTGGCCCAAGATACTGTGCCTTACACCCATCTCCAAATAATTATAAAATATCTAAAATTATTTTTAAAATTATAAAAAGATATAAAAGGAGTGCCCACAAAACAGCTATCGGAACTGCGATCTTCTCTGCTCTGCGGTCCACATTAGCCACTGAGGGACTTCCCTCCCAGCTGTTATTGGACAAACCTGGAATGAGACATGAGGGCCAAGGACCTCAGTAGGAGTACAATAACCAACCGAGCGCAGGTCTCACACATGCTCACCCACTATACGGATGAATTCACATTCCTTACAGTCTTGGGCAACCAACCCCTGTGCAAGCGTGTTCCGCTCCTGTTCTGGGTCCGGTCCGCACTTCTGTCCCAGGTCACTTCTGTTAACTCCCAAAACAGGTAAGCTGCCTTTACATCAAACATCTAAAACGTATGAAAATGTGCCAAGAAAACACAAAGCAAACAGAATGGAAGATAAAAAGGAAAAAAAACACCGACCTGCAGACACACTAGATTCCAGGATCGAGACTGCAGCGAGTACTCTTGACCCTTTTACCTCCCCTACCATCCCCAGTTGGCCAAATGTACAATACATTCCATGTGCCTGTTAAATTAACCCTCATGTGATTAGAAGGTTATTAACTGACCATTCTCATCCTGATGTAACAATCACTACTGGTAACTGAAAACAATGGAGATCAGAAAAAACATTCTTCAAAGGGTTATTATTATCGCATCTGCTGTAACCACTGACATTAACATTATAGGTTTTGTCCGTGAAGGAGAAACACACAAAACTTTAAAAAATGGCTGCAGTCTGTTGTCATGTTTTTTTATACCTTGCTCTAGCAATTATGAGGAATATAAAGGATACACCTGTGCTGTTTTGACTGATCGATCATATTATGATTGAAAGGATAGGCAGGTTGCTACAGATAACAAAGTTTTGTAATGATAATATAAATATATCCTACAGATATGAAGTGACACAGTATGCTCTCTCTCTTTTTTTGCTTTTACATGCAGTATAATTATTTTAGGATAATTTTCCTGCGTAATTATTTCATGCAGCTTAAATATGTGTAAACAGAATGCTTCTCTACATAAATAGTATGGAGTCTCTGGAGCGATGTCTTTTTAAAATTATTCCTGTACAGACTGAGATCTGCTGTCTTCTCTAAATGCCTACTATTGCTATTCAGGGAACATATTAGCTGACACAGCCTACTGAGGGTCATCCAGTACATCATTTATTTCATGGTGCCCATGGGATTTAAAATATTTGGCATTTAGGGTGTTACAGCAGTGAAATTTGTAGATGTAAAACAAAATAGAATTGGCTAAGCTGACATTTGTATTATTAACGATAACGATGACATTACATTAATGCGATGGTCACAAGCTATTTGCATGTAAATCTGAATGCATTTATTTATATTTGTGCCCCGGGAAACATTAATGAGGGTAATTAATTCATATCAGTTAAATAAGTAAATAAACGGATAAAAATATTTTGAGAAAAGATATCCACCTGCATGCTACAATGTCTTATTTACTGAAACCCTGCGTCTTGTCATTAAAGATCTCATCATATTCAGGGGTATAGGGAGTGTTATTCTTGTGTCCAGGTCTAATTCCATAATTGCCTCTTTCAGATCGTATGCTAATCAATCCCTCCCCCCACACCCACAGATGATAGTCTACACGATCCCTCACATTCTAAATTCTAAACAAATGAATCGATCAGATTAATACGTTTCTGCCCTTGTGAACACGGGTCTGAAGACTTCGAGTTATTCAGCCTGCACCATCACCACACACCCAGCATTCCGAGAGTGAATAAAAATGAGGTTTGTAATTCGTGTGTATTTATTTTTACCCCCAAAGTCCATTAGAGACCTGGCGAAGATTTCTCATATTCTTCTATATTTTTGACCTGCACCTCGCTATTCATCTGTGGAAGTTTTGCAGAAGCTATGGAGATGCTGAACGAACAGTCGCCTTAAATGTGTCACGGTGTGGGCAGGCAGCACTCACGGGCACTGAAGAATGCAGCAATGACTCCTCTTTTTGGATTCAGCCGCATTGTGCTGCTTTTAGTCATAAGGAAAAAGTGACATGCTCTTCACGGGCAAAGCTGCGCTCGAAATTGGCTCCAAAATATTTAGAATTTCATAAAGCAGACCAAAATGTGGCGCTTGCTCATTTGTTGAGAAATTTCTCTGGAGCTGGGAGAAACTTGGCGAGCTTTGGATCTCTGAGTTCTGAATTTTTTCCCCACTCACTCTTCCTAAATTGATCTAATATTCAGCTTCATATCAGCCCGTGACCTCCCTGTGACCTTTTGATAGACACCATTACATATATCACTTGGCCGTTGGGATGTATATAGTCTTGGTTTTGGACTGTCAGAAAAACAAACATTCATGATGGCCCTTGTGACTGTCTTAAGTCTGTGAAAGTGTGGTTTTCAAAAGCAGTTTCAGAACAGCAGATATCTGTGTGGATATGGACAGGGACCTGCGTGGAGACCAGCAATATTTTTACGTGCCAGTGTGGAATTACTATGTGCTGGGTTTTAAAGGGACGCTCATATCCTTTTCATCAGTCATTCTGATAGCATGAGAGCATTTAGACATCTGCTTTCTGGAAATGAATCATGCAGTTGATGCCCAGTTGGACACACATTAGCATTTGGAAAGATGCGCAGGTACTGTCAACAAATCACAGAGCATCGGTGATGTAGTGATGTGCTAGGACATTCAGAGAGGGTGTGCCATAAATCTCTCCTTTAAATGCAGCTGTGGGGAGGAGGGAGACTGGGGGAACAGGAATGGGAATAATTTAGTCAGAGCACCAAATGCTTTGGCCTGACTGGGGGGGGGGGGGGGGGTTAGGGGGGGTGAATACTGTCTTTCCAGAGTATTGATATCTTTACACAAAAAATTGTGCAGTGTCATCTATGGACTACACCCTGTCCATTATTCCATTGAACTTCCCAGTCTGATTAAAGCAGTGGGCACAAAAGAGCTTTATTTTTAAAACAGGAAGGTATTGCAGACTGTAATTGACCATTTTCCATGTGTAGTGCATGTGTTTATGTTTGATAAACACAGAAAACACAGAAAAAATGTACTATGTAACACATAGTAAAAGCGCACAAACTGCTCTTTTCTGTGAGGGTTTCTGCAAAATGAAATTCATAGACATGTCTGATATTGATTGTGTGGGCAAGTGTGCTGCTGTTTTGTGTCTTCTGTTGTCAGTTAGGGGCATTGATCAGATAGTTAGGTTGAGTTACTGAGCAACATACGTGCTAATTTCATTTTCACCTCGTGTTTTATGTTTACGGGCCTGACAAGGTCAATTTCATGCCCACTGCACTTAAATTTAATTGAGCCGCCATAATAATTTAGGCAATAACTGAAGCTGGAAGACACAGCCTTAGACATGTTCTTGTCCCTCTCACTCAGTGGCTGACTGAGGGAACCGCTCTCCAGAACCTCCATTTTACACAAAGTGGGCGCAGTCCTGATGTTTGGTTTCTTCTTCTTCTGAGTAGCACTGGAGTGAGAGCAAATCTAATGGATTGTTTTTGTTTATTTGATACATGTAAGTAACGCAAAGTGCACCAGACTCGTGGGCAGAACAGACACCCTTCTTATTGACTGCCTTTGAGAAGCTAATTGCAAAGGCAAAAGTGCTTCATGAAAACTATGTTAACAGTAAAATTAATGTTTCATCTTAATGGCAAGCAGCACCTAGAAAGTGAGTGGGAAGTGGTAAGTTCAGGGGGTGGGTGGGGCGACTGACAGAAAGCCACATAGCTTTCCTTTTTGTGTTTTTTTGTTTTGTTTTATTTTTGGGGGGGGTGGGGGGGTGGTGGTTAATTAGTGAATAATGAAGACTATATTAAGGCCACTGTGGTGGGCGACAGTCGGCTTAACTTGTTATGATGTTTCTGTGTGTTGTCGCTCTCCAATTATCTGACGTACCGAGTCCAATGGTGGGTGGGTGGGACGTGGGGACATATCTCGCCCCTGCCGCCTCTCACTTTCTTTTGACATCCCACCTCTCATCTGGCCAACGCTCTTGCTGGGGGGGGGGGGTTCTCGAAAGGTAAATCCAGTCTTTTCTTCCCCTCCTCACTGTCTGCCTCTGAAACACACAGGAGCCTCTCCGGACGCAGACGGTTCAGATTCAAACAGGCCTCGTCTGACCTGCACATCAGTCAGCCGCTTGCTTTTTTTAAAGTGGAGAAGGTCAGCTGGATATTGTGCTAAGTGAACGCTGAGCCAGAGGAATATAATTTCTTGAGAAGTTTTGCCTCAGATCATTTGATCTCAGACGGTGGTTCCATAACACTTTAAAAAAAAAAAAAAACCTGGCTGTCCTTAAAACCTATGATGGTCCCCCTTTGTGAATATATCCCATAATGCATCTCTTCAAACAGTTTGAATTCTCGGGCAGCCGCAGACATTATCAGCATGGCGACGCTCGCTGGTTTCCTGCAGGGTGCCGTTGTCTCCTGTTCCCATTAATGAAATATGGAGGTGGTGCGTTCCTGATCCGTCTGTAAAGCCCCAATCAACACACATTCCCGGCTCCCCCAGGGCCAGGCGGAAAAATGGCACTTCAGTTTGCGGGAGCGGTAATTATATTTTTCAGGTGTCGGGAAATGTCACCGTGCCTTGATGTCATAAATGAACGATACGACATCAAAATGACATTTGGTCCTGTGGCACAATTTGTTTTAGGGGAATATACGCACAATGAATTATGCAGCATTTTTCCAGGAAAAGAGTTATGCGCTTGCAAGCTTTGATGCAGTACATAATAGGATGGCACTCAATCGTGACTTTAATCTGTTGTCGTTATGGCGATGAAGCTAATGCGAATGTGCTAATGCTACAACTCACAGTCCATTACAGTAATGTAACACAAAGTTCGCTTGCGTCTATTCTTTTGAATACCTTTTAAATCTGTCATATTTTTTGGGGCCCCGATTAAACAAGGCTAAAGTAATTTCAAGGCAGATTCGCAGGGCAGGTCTAAAGTATGAATAGATTTTGGCCTTATTAGTTTTGAAATCTGCCAGAAAGTGCACATTTCATTCCAAGCTGGAGAATCATGCAGCAGGGAGAAAATCGTGCAGCAGCAGTGGCTGTTGTTGAAGACACCTCTGACTGTAATGAAATGTGACTTCATCTTTCTCAGACCCAGAGCAAATCCCCTCCTCGCTGTGGGACAGCATGCCACTCTCTGTCAGCCTTATTTATAACTATTTGGTTGAAATTTGTTCGATTGGGGGCTGATTCGCTGTTTTAAAACCACTGATTTTGAACGTTCGGAAGAAAAAAATGACAGCAACAGGAAGGTGTCCCGAGCCTTTGGCTGCGGCTCCTGGCATGGCAGCTGAACCGGCTGCGTTCGTGTGTGATGAGGACATGCACTTTCTCCGGAATCAATTAGCACAGCTCAAACATCGACGTCTCCAACCAACAGGAGGCTCCCCGGTGCATACCACGGTAATGAGAAATTAATTTTTTCAGCCCTCAGTGCTACCAGGGGCCATCATGAGCCTAGGCTGCAGTGAGAGGAAAAAAAACAAACAAAAAAAACACAGCCATCACTCTGTGTGTGTGGCTACTGCTGCTTGCTCTTTAAAAGTAGCATATTGATTGGAGAATGATCTTTCATTGCCTGCTTCTTGCGATAGCAGTTGCCTTTTATTGCGCTAATATTTATTTGTGACTCACCAGCATTTGCACTTAAATTACACTCGGCCAGTTTATTTTCAGCTGTTTGTCTGGTTTTCTGTAAACCAACCTGCTGCAGTAATTGAGCGCTTGTCATGAACTGATGAATGTAATGGTAAAGCACTGTGAAGTGGCGCGTAATTACTCTGACTGTTTCAGTCAGGGTGGGGGTGCGGGGCAGGATGTGATGCAGTCATCAGCTTTTATCTCGGAGATTTCAGTTTTTTTACGTGGGCCTGCTTATTCCACACAGACTACAGCTGTGTTGGCCTGTCATGATCCTGATTCGGTTTTCTGTCGCAGTATGATCGTTCTCGGGGCCTGACTGTGCCTGGAATGGACTGTGAATTAACTTTTGTGAAAGGACTGGCTGTATTCTGATTAGGTGCTGAATGCATTTTGACTGTGTTTTCATCAGACGGGATCCTGACTGTGCTCTGATCAGATCCTGACTGTATTCTGATCAGATCCTGACTGTATTCTGATTGGATCCTGACTGTGTTCTGATTGGATCCTGACTGTGTTCTGATTGGATCCTGACTGTGTTCTGATCAAATCCTGACTGTGTTCTGATCAGATCCTGACTGTATTCTGATTGGATCCTGACTGTGTTCTGATTGGATCCTGACTGTGTTCTGATCAGATCCTGACTGTATTCTGATTGGATCCTGACTGTGCTCTGATCAAATCCTGACTGTGTTCTGATCAGATCCTGACTGTATTCTGATTGGATCCTGACTGTGTTCTGATTGGATCCTGACTGTGTCCTGATGGGGTCTTGACTGTGTTCTGATTGGATCCTGACTGTGTTCTGATTGGGTCCTGACTGTGTCCTGATAGGGTCCTGACTGTGTCCTGATGGGGTCTTGACTGTGTTCTGATTGGGTCCTGACTGTGTTCTGATTGGGTCCTGACTGTGTCCTGATAGGGTCCTGACTGTGTTCTGATCAGATCCTGACTGTGCTGTGATTGGGTCTTGACTGTGTTCTGATTGGGTCCTGACTGTGTCCTGGTAGGGTCCTGACTGTGTTATGATCAGATCCTGACTGTGCTGTGATCGGGTCTTGACTGTGTTCTGATCGGGTCCTGACTGTGTTATGATCAGATCCTGACTGTGCTGTGATGCGGTCCTGACTGTGTCCTGATGGGGTCCTTTGCTCGGTGCTGTCTGGGGACGGCTCTGCCTGCGCTCTGCCTGCGCTCTGGCTGTGTGCTGAGATGTGGCTCCTCCGTGGCTGTGAGCCAGTCCTCGCGCTCCCTGCCCAGCAACAGCAGACACAATCCTGGAGTGCCAGGCAGTGAAGGCAGTCAGTCAGAGCCGCTCGCTTCTGGCAGAGCTGGTTGAGGGAGCGTAAGAGGCCTTAATGAGAACCCATTATAATAACCCGTGCTCTCCGAGTGCCTCTGACTAATTAGGCATGCTCTTCTGCAGGGCAAAATAAGGAGTAGGGGTGTGTGTGCGCGTGTGTGCGTTTGTGTGTGTGTGCATGTGTGCGTGTGTGTGTGTGTCTGAGAGTGGGTGTGTGTGTGTGCGTGTGTGTGAGAGTGGGTGGGTGTTGTGTGTGTGTGTGTGTGTGTGTATCTGCATGTGTGTGTGTGTGTGTGTGTGCGTGAGATTATGCTCTAATGTTCTTTCCTTTTGTCTTTTTTGTCAGCCTGCAGTTCCTCTGGGCTGATATCCTGTTGTTTTATTATTGTGTCTTTTTAAAAAAGGCCTGCGCTTAGAGAAATTCATACATCATACTCTCTTGGAGGTCCCCATGCCGGGAGAAAGATATCCCCCTATCTCGGGAGGGGTGGGGGGGTGGGGGGGGGGCAGGCTGAACGGCCATGGCAGAGATCGTTTGGCTCCAGAACACGGAGCGTCAATTCACACGGCGTACAGTCCAACCCCTTGATCAATAGGGCAAAGGCTAATTCCCAGCCATTACCTCACAGTTTTAAACGAAAGGACCAGGGCAAAGCGCGTGGCTGTTAGGCTACCTCAGAACGTGAGGTTTCAGAATCCGTGTGATGTCCAGCATAGTGGAAACACATGGTCTGGGCAGGTGTTCACAGACACAGCTAGCGGGAGTGGACCTGCTGTATCCATGCGAGAGTGCGCAGTTCTCAGTGGGGAGACCATCTGTGGCAACCGGGTCACAATTCATACTCAGCCCATTGGCCAATGGGGTGCAAGCGGGGTTGTGGGGGGGGGGGGGGGGGGGGGGGGGGGGGGGCGGGAGTGGCTCAACTGTTCAGTCAATCAATAAAAAAGGTATTACTATAACTGTGACACTATGAAAAGAGGAATTTCAAAAGCATTTATCTTTTTTAAAATCTGGGATGAAAAGACAGGCTTCACTGGGTGACCTACAGCTAGGAAAGAATGAGATCTTCATTAGATTAGCGTCCATAGCATGTTGTGAATTGTTTTTCAGAATGAATATGCATGCCACATGAGGCTGATCGTTTTAAATTATGCTTTCAGCCTATCTGACTCAAAGATATGTTTCTGAGAGAACATATCTGTGGTGACGAGTATCAGCGCATGAGCAATAAGTCAGAAATCTGGAGTCCGACAGCAAGAGGGAGAGAAACCTGGCAGGGCACCTTTGCAACAGAAATGCAGAGGGCAGGGGAGAGTTAGCATGCGAAGCAGAGTAAGAGTGCACTCGGAGGACAGAAGAGCAGAGAAAGCGCGTGGCTAGACGCCGAACGTGAGCAGGATCCTCCTGTTCATTCGCATCAGTTCTTCTCCTGGAATCCATGCCAGGCGTGGATGATCCGGGCCACTGCACTCACAGTGACACGGCACGTAAAGTGGGACTCTTACACGAAGGCCATCATCCTCGAGCTTAAGTACACAGCCTTCGGATGAGGCAATAAGTATTTATGGGCTGTATCCAATACTGAGTTTCAATATTTATATTCCAGCCACAGACGGCTGTGAATTTTTAATGACGCCTCCTTCAGAGGCAGGTGGCAGCGCGCGGTGTGACCCTCGACGGAGGCGCGACACCTTGCAGCATGACGAGCGCGGAAACAGGCACGGGCACACAGACCCAGAGCCCTCGGAATATTCTGCTAAAATGAAAATAAAGCCAATTTAAGATCTAAAGTGAGAGAGCGCGGGTACTTCCTGTCTCGTGTAGGAGCCGCTGCTGTGACAGGGCTGAATAACAGATGTACGGTAAACACGGAGGGCATGCTGAAAAGGGTGCAGGTTTTTCAGCGCCAGAGGAGCGGTCAAATGCGGTGGCTACATTTTGGAAAAAAGCTCTCCTAGGGGGGTTGTACTCCAGCAACAAAGAGCCTCACAGACAAAATGCTCTTAACTGCAAAAACACATCGATCAATAACTGGCCACTGAACATTTTGTCTATGGGGATAAAATTCATTTTATGATGAAAAAATATAAATATTCCAGCGACCCTGTAATGGGTATTTTAAGCGCTATTGGAAAATAACCTGAAGTCACGAAACTGATTCATTATGCGTGTGATCTAAGGCTTGTATTAAATTTGACTCCTATTTCTGTTAAATCTGTTTTTGCTAAAATAAACATTGTTACTTCCATTTTACACTTCTGCGTTCTTTATCATGTTCTGAGGTGTTGTGGCACCAGTTTAGCTGTGTCATAGAATAATTTGCCAGCAGTGCTGCAGAGTTGATAAAGTTATTTTGAAACATATAAATGGAATTCCTAAATTCATTATTGTGATAAAATTGGCAAACACTAGATTGATTGAGTGATTCTGCTGCTTCTGTAATCTGTTCATGTCTCATTTGTTTAAGGAAAAGATTCAGCATTACATTTTGGACCACAACTCACAAAGTTAAACAAAAACACAAAAATTTGGTACACTCTATGCAGTGACACTCATTACAATAACACTGTACCATGACATTCTATACGGTACAACAAAACTACAGGTATTGTCATTATATGCCGTTGTCCACTGTACAGTGGCATTCAATGCAATGACCTTTATGGAGTGACAATCTACGGAACAGAACTTCTATGCAACAGCGCTCGATGCAGTAACTCTCATTACGCGATACCCTAACACTGCAGGGCTGTGGCCGACCGCACCCAGGTGCTGTGACACAGAGGGGCTGGGGGGCGGGGCCAGAAGGCCCCTGGGGAGACATTCTGCCGTTATCTGGCAGTGCATCTTTGCAGGTGTTTGTGGGCCTGACGGGCGGATAAGAAAGCAGGGGCGGCCGTGTGTGTTTCAGCTCATTGTCACTGTGCAGCACCACTGTGCTGGTTTACCCCCTGAACATGCACCCCCTCTTACCGCGTGCAGATCTTCGACAGGCGAAACACAACGAAGCACACTGCTGCAATAGCACCGCATTGTTAAAGTACCGTACCAAACACCGTGCCGTATTTGGTATAACCATGGCGTAGCATGGTACTGTTTTGCTACTACACCATCATTTTAACACTGTAGTACCACAGCTAAATTAAGGGGTCTTTTTAATCAGCAGGATACCACTGAGTTGTGCAGTAATGTGCTTGGCTTCTCAGCGATGCATTCCCAGGAGAACTGGCCTGTGACTGAATGTGAACTGGCCTCTGATAGAAGGATTTTTTTCTAACCCCCCCCGCCCCCCCAGTCCTCACAGTGCAGATCCTTGTGCACTCTGATTGGCTGAGTAGGGTAAAATCAGGCTGCATTGTTACAGTATGTGGAAAGCCACGCCTATTGGAATATATTGACATTTGTGGAATGGCTTGTTAAGAATAGCAGCGCCAGGCAGTTATATTTGATAATGTTGTATCAGGCTCTCTGTCCATATTACATCATAGATCTTCATCTACGTTGGGACATGCCTGTAGTTTTACAAAGAGTGCAATGCCAGATACCATATATCAGGGAAACAACATGCACAGAGGAGACAAATTTGGTGGAATGGGCAAAATTCTACATGATCAGTGTCAAGATTTCAAAATTTCGCTCTTCAGGAAATACAGCATAAGGTACACCCAATCAGCACTCACATATCGGTTTTAATCACATAAATGATCACTTCAACCATCTGTTGTGGTGTTATCTATATAAGTGTAATTCTTCCTGTACTACAAGGTGACATCACGGCCCTTAATGCCCAGCTTCAGTGAGTTTCTACGCTGTGAGATGCATAAGTATTTTTCACTTATTTCATTATCCAGGGCAACCTCTATAGGTTCAATTTTTCATATCATCTGTTTTTATGGCTGGCTAGTTATTGAATTCACATCAAGCACCTAGCCCAAGGGCACAACAAACCAGGGATTCTATCCAGCAACCTTCTGGATATAAGCACACTTCCCTAACCACTATACCACGCTACCACCCACACGCACGGACACAAAAGAAACGGCACCTCACACAGACTGTCTATCTGTGTAACCGCGCATGTGAGTATGTGTATGTGAGTGTGTGTGTGCGTGTGTGTGTGGGAGTATGTGTAGGTGAGTGTGTGTGTGTGTGTGTGTGTGGGAGTATGTGTAGGTGAGTGTGTGTGTGTGTGTGCATGTGCCTGCATGCATGTGTGTGTGTGTGTGCGTGATTTAAGAGCTACAGAACATGCCAAACCTGTGCCCACGTAATGCTAATTACATAACCTGAATCCACCTGTTATTTTGAGCGAAATTGCGTGGGTGGGGTGGAGTATAGCACTGGATCAAAACCTACAGAGGAATGCAATCCTCTTGCTGACAGAAATGAAATGCCCGTTCACTGCTTACATAATGTCCACACTCATGTGCTTGAAATGCTCCAAACCGTAATTATCATACTGGAGGTAAAAGCAAATGAATGACCCGCAGTTTGTTGATATTGATTTCCATTTCAATTTTTTTTTTGCCATGGTATCTTCCTCTCAGTCTCCCTGTAGCACCATGAGCCTCAGCTCAAGGGGCCGGTCTCTGAAATCAAACGGATTTCAGGCTACGAGAATCATCTTATTTCCAGGACGAGCGCAGGATCAAATGCCCTTTACTTTATCTAGGCTTACCTCCAATATTAGATAAGTGGAATACCCGTTCATTTATCTGTGTGAATACGAATCATTCGCTCCATCTCTACCGGTAATTTTGGACGAAAAGCAACGGTCTGCCACGTGAAGATGTGAAGACGTGCACGTTATAATAAATATTTGTTACAGGCTAAATTAAACAGCCTTCTCTTTTTCGAGGAACTGCTCAATAATGCATTAATGACACGTTTGGGACTGCGATCCAGGCTGCTGGCTATTATTGCATTTTAGATGCAGCAGGAGCAGTTCGTTGCTCGGATAGAGAAAGCAGCCTCCGTGCATCCGGATAGGTGAGTGAAGCTGCTGTCGCTCCAGCGCCTTCCGTCACCTGGGGAGTTCATGCGCTGGCCGCCTCACTGAAACGCACAGAGACCGCGGGAGAGGAGCCTTCTCTCTCTCACACACACTTTCATACATGCAGGATTAAATGCGATAAAAGTCCTTACGCAAGCTTATGTTTGGCCACATTTATTTAGGAAAATCTTCGCTTTGCCTAAAGATCCATATACAACGTAAAGTTTAAATGCAGTGCACATTTTTTCCTCAATGCATGAAAGGAAAGCATAGGCACTACGCAAGACAAATCCACCCTCAGCATTAGCCTTAATAATATATGGACACCCTTCACGTTCCTTTTGACCACGTACCTGCACAATTACCTGTGTCTGTGTGATGGACATATGCATTATCATGCAGTACTTACAAGCATGGAAAAACCTAGACATCTTAAGCTGTTCCACATGCACACTCACATAATATTTAAACAGCACTTACATAATGTGCGTAATTTCAAAGGGTCAAGGTCTCAGGAATATTAAATGCGGCCGTATTAAAACTCCACTGTAGCACGTCGGCGCAGGACTGGACGCTGCTTTTTTAAATCTATTTTATGAACGCAGTAACGAGGCTGAGGGTTGATAGCGAATGCCAGCCGATGACCCCGCGGTCACCTCGCTCTCCGGCGCGTCCCTTAATAGATTGCGGGCGAGGGAAAGCCAGCGGGAGTCATTAGGGGCGAGATGTGCCCGGGCTGGAGAGAGGCTGGAGCACGGGTGGCGACCCTAGTGGCAGCGCTCCCTTCTCTTTCAAATTCATTAGCGGCGCGTGAGTGAAAGGACCGACCTAATTGCGGACGGGGTCACGAGGCCCTCATCAATCATCTCCCTTACCGCCATTGGGCTGCGTTCGCGCGGACGTCAGAGGCGCCGGGCTGCGTCTGCGTCGGCAGCGACTTCAGGCGTTAGTGACTGAGTGAGGGCGGCGGAGCTGCAGACGTGCAGGTGTGAGAGCAGACCACAAAACCAAAGGAAGCCAGCGATAATACATACGTGTCAGACGGGGAGTTATAGTTATTGAAAATTCAATGAAATGAGTATCAACAGTCGCCTAAATCTGAGAATCAGCGAATTCAGTCATCTCAGTGGGCTCTGACCTGGAACTACGTCTACTGCGAAATTTCTCAGCTGGGCAACATCATTAGCTTTGATTTACCCCCCCCCCCCCCCCCCCCCCCCACAAGTGCTAAGACGGCTAAGGCAAAATGTGTTGTCCTTAACTGAACATGGAGGTGTGTTAAAAAAAAAAGACATTTCGTGTTGTTTTTAACACATTCGTTTTGAGAGTGTAGAATTTCCCAATTCTACTGTTATTTAAAAAATGCATTTTAAACTGCTCCCTCATTTCCTGAGGATGCGTGCCGAGCACCCCTGAATAAAGCGAGCGTACAGCGCGCCTGTGGGGCAGACAGTCAGGCTGCACACGCTCAGTGCAGAGAGGCCATCTCGGATGGCTGTGATCTTTGAGCGGCCCTCCCTCCTCTTTCAGAGGTCTGTCTCCTCTGCTTCTCCTTCGCATGGAGAGTCTGAGGCTCATGGAAGTGCACAAGGGTGCGATCAATGTGGTCGGCAGGGGTGGTGGTGGTGGTGATGGTGGGGGGGGGTCAGTGTGAAGCTAAAAATATTCCTAATGATATGATATTTTTGACATCTTCATAAATGAGCATACCTGAAAAAAAACTTATGTGTTCCTGGAACTGAAGGCTGAGGGATGATAGATATGTGCGTGTGTGTGTGCGTGTGTGTGTGTGTGTGTGTGTGGGTGGGTGTGTGCGGTGTGGCATTTAGGAAGAAGCCCCCCTTCCCTCAAAATAGCTATGAGATGAATAGCCATCATGGTGAAGGGGGCTTTTAATTCAGAAGGGTGTTTTTTTCTCCCCCAGTGCAAAGGCAAGCACAAAAGAACCGCGAGCGCTACAGTACATATTCCAACAGGACGTGATTATTCTGGAAAGTGAGCACCCTAGGTGGAACTCAGTGGCTTCCTTTATTGTCGGGGTGATTAATTAATGGGTCGGCGCTGGGGGATGCGCTCTGTGGGGCCTTTCGTCAAAGCGCGCAGAACACAGAATCCCCCGGAGAAGCGGAGTTTGTTCAGGGAGAGGCAGAGTTGTGCTGATGTAACTCCTAGCACCGTGCGCAGTGCGTTTCCTTACTGCTGCTGTCACAGTTCACTTGAAGTCCGTGTGCGCTCTTAGTTCTCTGACACGGCCATTAGTGTGAAAAACATGCCTCCAGCATTTAGCACGAAAAGTAACAGTGCTCTTCATGCCAACAGTACTCACTTTTTAAAGTTCTTATTTTGTGTTATTTGTCTGAAGTGCATTTTTTGTATTATTTTCAGAAACAGCATCTTGTTTATATTTTCTGTCGCAAACTGGCAAAAAAAAAAAACACTTATTATTGATTATTTGTGTCTGCAATATACACTTTTTATACACTAGAGCCAAAGAAGCAACTAGCATCACTTTCTCCTGCATGCATAATTATTCAAACACAACCAGGATTGGTTGGTGGTCTGCCCTGTGATGACACCTTTGTTTAAGTAGGCCCTATATGAACTGAAGAGCTGGACAAATGCTTTGGAATGAAATAGAGGATTTAATTCCATTCAGATAACGTAACAATATCAGTAAGATTGTCCGAAAAGGGAAATACATGCTTCGAAACTCGTTTGTTTCCCTCAACCAATGCTCAACATTGAAAGCAGGAACATGTTTGTACAGACAGCAATACATTATACAATGGCGTGGTGATATGCAGATCTAATTCATTAATACCATGTTGATTGTCTTAACAGAATTTTCGTCATACCCGTTGTTTGGCTTTATTCATTAATGACTGTACTTAGGAAAATGCGTAGGTTATTGCCCTGTAAACGCAGCAGACGATTTCTGAATCGACGGCATTAACAACTCAGTTTTCTCAATTTCTGTCACAATTAAATGTTTCCGCCGCCAGTAAACTGTAGATCACTTTTTCACTGTTGCCATGTCGTCATGACGACCATCAGTTTGGCAAAGAAGGGTAGGTTCGCACCTACCTCGACCGCACTCTCTCCCTCTCTCTCTTCCTCTCTCTCTCTCTCTGTCTCTAACACACACACACAGTGCGTGTGTTTGTTGTGTGCGCGCGCGCGTTTGCGTATGTGCTTGTGTGATCGCGTGGGTGGAGTAAGCTTGCTCGTATTCTCTTCCCTGATAGCAGTTTGGGAGAGCGAGGAGAAATCATGTTGTCCGACCAGAGAGGTCCCTAGCAGCACTGCTCAGCTGTGACGCCGGGAAATCAGATCGGGTCCTGGGACAAGGATACTCTTTTCTGAGGTAAACGGTCCAAGCTTGTATTAATTTCTCGAAAGATATCGCATAATGTTTTTTATTTTTCCAAAAATATGTACATATCTATGTGTAGCGTACATCTTCACCATTAAGAGTTTATGTGGTCTAGCATTCATTTCTGTGTTGCTTGTGTCGTTGGTCATAATATGTGAATGTCTCGTACAACAAGTTATGTTGTTCTTGCTGTTATTATTTGTAAGGTTGGTTATTACACTTTGAGGGAAATAGAAGGAGAAGATCGGCAATATATAGTAAGCTATACGTATAACCCCAGAGAAATGACTCGTTGATGTGTTCTCAAAACGGCTCTTGGAGAATAGGATAGTATCTGTAAACTCAGTTTGAGAAATTAGCGTGACGGTTAATAGAGTTTCAGTATGTAGCCTACTGGTCGTGTTGGAATTAATTATCGTGTTGACCGTAATGATTAGTTCGTTACGGGGATATTAAATGATTTTAATGAGACAGGATCCTAGAACGTGTAAAATTGATCTCGGACATATAGCCTATTGCTGAAAAGTTTAGATAAGCGCTGTCAAATAATATAGACAAGAATTTTACATAACAAGGAGCAGGCAATTGAAATACATCAGCGTTGCCTAAAAAGTCGTTGCGGCCGAAAGTCGCAAAAATAAATAAATAAAAATAAAATTCAAAAAATGAAAGACAATTTTGTAAGAAACATTAACGAAAATATATATGTCACAAATAAAGTGGGCAGCGTTTCGTGAATACATTAGAAAGCTACTGAAATAGGATGTTGAACATAAACTTTTGTCGCATCACACACCATAAGTCAAATCGCACAAAGCGCCCTTCATATTATCGGGTAAATTATACCAACACGTGTTATGGTTCATGGTTTCTTGGAAGAATGCTGAAACGGGAAACTGGGCGTTAAGGCAACACACAAGCAGAAAATATAGCCTCGTATAGCCTACAGTTTCATCCAAAGAGCGAAAGACGGACAGCTGCGTTACAGTTTGGTTTCAGCAGGGTGACTAACTACATTTGGAGAGAGAAAAAAGAAGGCAATACTTGATTGCCTTTTTTGAAACAGCAGCTGCTATTCTGTGCCGTTATTGCAGACCGCTTTGTGTAGTTGTCAGAAGTGTGAAGTCCGCAAACAGGCGGTGTCTCCTACCAAATATAGAGCGTCAGTCGCAGCTGGAAATGCCAGGGGGGGAAATGGATCGAAGACCGCAGTCGCAGTGTCGGAGAGTGGAGAGGAGCGGGAATCTGGTACACAATTTTAGGTGTACTGAGAGCGGAACAGTGCGCTTCATTAAAGCCGAAAGGCTGGTCACGCTGTAATGCAAGAAGAACTCAATCGCAGCATCAGCGGGTGAGGGTACCCTCGCCAATAAGCGACGCGTGGCAATTGCGCAAATAATTGTCAGAATGGGCTACAGACGAATTTTAAATGGCATTTTTGCTCCCCGCATATGTTAGTATGACTTAGCGACAGGCTGTACTAATAGTAGAATATTTGCCGCCTTCATTCCAATCAAATAAAGCTTACTTGTGTGTTCTGTGTAGGGTGATGATTCGACTGCAGGCTTTGTGAATATGTTTTCCTTGGCTCGAGAGTAAATGGCTTTCTACTGGTCTGGGATGGGCGCTACGATATGACAATTCCTATTGACTTTATGTAGTGTAATGACAACTATGTTGCCTTGTATTAAATGTGCATTTATGTTTGCAATGCGGCTATTAAAAACGCAATTAGTAGTACATTTCAGTGCTTACTTGAACTACTGACCAAATGTTATTGATGGGCACAGACATTAACGGCACGGGAAGAAGGTTCTTTTGGAACCAATTCACGGTGTTTCAATGGGCGCAACAATTTGTGCCATCTCATAGGTAGATTAACTGCGAGCATTCAAAACGTCCTGTCTTTGTATGGGTTTGTGTCCCTGATCATTGGCCTCGATGTACTGTCGTTTGTACTGTAGTCGTGCAGTAAGTGTTCAGAGTCCGTTTGCTCTGCCTTGTGTCATCTGTATTGTAATGTCATGTAAGAGCCAAACTGGCACCAGCTCCATTCATAATCGTGTGATGCACTGACAAACCACTGCGATGTAAAACCTTCTCACCTTCCTTGATTCACATTCACCAAGCATCGAGAGACACCCAATATCCCTTACCTTAATCACTTAATATATACATTGTTCCCTCAAACACCACACGGAAATGACTGTTGTTGAACAGCACAATTTCAATTAAAGCACGTCTAGTAATGCCATTTTTTGCTTTTGAAAAATCAAAGCTATATATACGGTATGCAGATGTACATATAATATATATGAATTCTGTTTTTTTCCCCCTTGAAATTAGTTTTTCTAGGGCAACGAAGCATTGTGTACCCCCATCCATGCGTTCTGTATTGATGGTTGTTACATTTTTAGTGGTACAATTTTTTAGCATTATGAAGATCATGCTTATTCCGTAATTTTTCAATTACGGCGCACGTTGTCTTTTATCGTGGTATACGCCGTGTAATGATACAATGCCCATCGTAACAGATATGGCTCTGATAGATCCAAATAAAATATTACGTATAAAAATGGAGTGAATGTACATTTAATTGGAATTAATTTGTGGCTGGGTTGGGATAACAAAAGAATAATCATTTAAAAACAATTTTCAGTGATTCAGAAATTATGAAAATAGTAGCAATGGGCTAATAGTCAAAATATGTTATAGTAATTTTAAACAAATAATTTATGAAATGTGCATTCTTACAGACTGTTCTATTTATCACATATATTTAAACACCTGTCTTTTACATAGCCTTGGAAGAAATTTTAGATATGTAGAGAAAATTATATTTTTTCAATGTCCACTGTGAAATAGGCCAGGAATTACATAAATGAAAGAGGCTGTTATAAAATGGTTCTGTAGGCATAATTTGACAACATTTACAAATAAATCAAATATTTTCTACTTCACATCCATGTCATTATTTTTGAATGTGAGAATAAAAAAATGTCAAAACCCAATGAAAGCGCATTCATAAAACATTTCAACATAGCCAATATTTCATACATTTTTTGCGCCACTTAAGAACAGCAGTGCAGTCTTTTTTCAAGCTTGCCTCTTGATACATTGCTTGTGGTGAAGTCTGCAGCATTTGGGAGTCCATTGTCATATCTCTGGCTCATAAGCACCAATCCTGTGACCCTCTTCTGCTGATAAGCAAGAACTTCCCTCTTTTGCATCATTTGGCTGAAAGAAGGCAGCCGAACAGCCAGGCTCAACGCTTATTGGTCCCCAAGCCCCCCCCCCCCCCCCCACCATCTCACACACACACACACACACACACATCTTTGAATTGCCGTGACATATTCCGGAACCAAAAATTTTTATAGCAGGGTGCATTGTTCCTCCGCTGACGGCGTGTTCAAAAATAATGACCCCTGATGGATTAATGAATGGTGTGTAAGAATCACACCTGTAATTACATAAGAGCCGCATCCACACCGCAGCCAAGAAGAAGAAGAATAAGAAGAATGAACACATGAAAAAGAAGATGAAGTGGAAGAAAAAAGAAGCAGATATAGTGGAACCGGATCCAGTGTTTTTCCCAAGATTTTGCTCCTGGTGCTGAATTTTACCATCCTAACGCCCATGGTAAAATATGCATCACTGGGGAATCGTTCTCTGCCCCACGTCTGTGTCGACGGCTCCTAATGGCAGCTCCATAATGAAGTCTAGTTCTCACGGCCGGCGACATTTAAAAGCGCATTTGGGTGCTAATGAATTTCTGATATGTCTCTGTCTGTTTCCGCAGATCTGCATGTTTTTATGTTGCTGCAGTCAGTCTGTCGCTCGCATACCATCCTTTGAAATCTTTAAGCGCCTCTGTAGCATTGTGTCTCCTCCTGATCAGGATGCCGGTGCAAATATATACCGAGTGAGAAACATTAACAATCTAATGTTTTCTGTGTTGGACTGTCAGAGTCGACATCTGTGTGAAGCATTGTCTCCTTGCCTGGAACAAATCACCTGACTATCAATCTATCTATCGCCCAGTCACCCCCCCCCCCCCACCCATCCTCCCACTGCTCACACTACCCCCCTGCTCCCCCCCCCCTCCACCCCCTGTAGTTCCTACGTCCTCAGTAGAGAGGAAATGTTCCGTCAGATTTTATGACTGTCCTGTGCGATAGAATCAGCGTTGGCATCTCATGATTGCATCTCGGGAAACAGCGCGGATGTCTTCATTTGGCCTGGACTTGCCTCCTGACGTTTGCCTTTCTATGAAGGTGAGAGAGCAGCCTTTTCAGTAAGTGGCAAGAAGCAGTGCTGGGACAGCGTTGCATGTTCCAGACACTAACCTACAGTGGACAAACTGCCCCTTCCACACACACACACACACACGCACGCACGCACGCACGCACGCACGCACGCACTCACACACACACACACACACACACACACACACACACACACTCGGTGAACTTCATGTGAAATCTACTGCCATTACTGTATACATACTTCAGTGCAACACTAGTTTTTAAATAATAGCAGATAACTGTTAAGAAGCTAGGTGTCTTTACCAGACATATTCAGATACAACTAATCAGGAATACATACATAGCCTATATATTTGTTCATTAAATGAATACAGTAGGCCTATATTGTGTTTCAAAAATAGATTATTCGAGTTTGATATTTGCAATTCAGTGAATAGGCTGACATTTATTTCTGAAATTACAGACCTTACATTATCACTTACATGCATTTTCTGATTAAATATTTATAGCCCAGATGACAAATATGTTCACATGAAAGATATAGGCAATTTACTGTTCAGATATAGTTTTTTTTGTTATTTTATTGAAAGAATTGTTGTTGTTCGCAGACTCGCAGAAAGCTGTGAATATTTGTGCTAAGCACGTGTAAAAACAGTGAACTCTGGAAACCACACAGAAGCACCTGTAGCGCGCTAACGCTCTCCGCGTCTCGCAGCGTCAGTAACTACAGCACCTTTGAAACAATCGCTGTCGCCACCGGGCCCCACGAGGGCTCTCTCGCTGCACCTGGCTGGATTGTCGGCGCCGCGGTGCGTTATCAACAACGGAAATCGAGAACCGCCGTAGCTTTCACACCCCAGCCATTACGCAGTGGATGGCTGCAGCGGGTCATTCAGAGAGAGCTTTGGCGCTCAGCCGTTGGGTAGATGACTCAAGGTGAGGTTTTCATGACGTAAGTGCACCGATGACGCCTTTTCATAACGCCGTGCCACACAACTGACCGTGACGTACAAGCAAAATGTCGCATTTCTGTGGGGTGCTTGCATAACTCTTCTTCGTGTCCGAATGTCATTTCAGACTGATGACGACATTGGTTGAGAACAGAATACTATTTAGACAGCAGAGAATTTAAAAAAAAAATGACCTCAACCCTTACTGACCTTTACCACGGTATCATCTATGATAGTTTACTGTAGATGCAGCTGGAGGTCTGTACCAGGTGAACTGCGTTACGTTTCACACTTCCCATTGGCACTTTGCTGCATTTCAATTATCTACAGCCAAATTGCTGTAAGGCTTGACATACCCTACTTTTAACTAAAGATAGACATGAGTGAAATCCTGTTGAAGGCCATGACTGTAGCGGAATTTGTCTTGATATTCACAAAATTATCCGTCAATACAGTATACTGTGCAATGATATTCATATCCGTATAGTGACAGTTTTTTAACTTTGATCGCAAGCCTTTCGCTGCATGAAACTAATAGCTTTACCAGTTTCAATAAGCTCCGTACACACCAATGCGGTTAAAAAGGTTGGTCTACATAGTTGTTCTGTATGCATACTTTAAATATTTAGAGTCTTACCAGCTATCTCACAGTATCTTTCATATAGCTGTTGCATAGTGAGTAAATATATTATTCTATTTCATTCCACGGCGGTAATCATGTGACACTCGCGGCAGATCCTGGTTGCTCACCCTCCTCTCGCTTTATAATGAAACTGCTGAGAGGGTTGGATGGCCGCTCTGGTAAAATTGTTATCTTCAGCACAGGTTGAAGTCCCCGTACTCCAGTTTTGAGTGAGATTAGAATTTATGCGGTAGCTGCCATTATACAAGGAGAAAGCGGGGTTCTCCCCTCTCTCTCTCTCTCCCCTGGTCCTCGTTTTCCTTTCGATGTTCCTTGGATCAGCGCTGAGGGTGCTTTCAGGCTATGTCAGGTCTCATGGTGTCTGAGTGTTCCAGTCGGAAACCCCGCCACACATGCTACCTCACGTCTCTATATGTCATTATGTACGTTCAGGCATTGGTGGTGGACATCTATCTTAGAAGTAAATCTGTGACCCATGACCTCTGTCCCCCCCCCCCACCCTCACACCTGCACAGTTCTTGAGACTGTTTGAGGGCATTGTAGGGTGTCTTGTATTGTATATTCATTTCCTGAGGGGTGAGAAGTAAAAAATACATTACTATATTGTCATTTTATTTATTCATATAACTTCACATCATAGACAGCTATAGAGAAGCCTGAATGAAATTCAGCTGCTATTAATAATAAATATAAGCTAATACTTTGTTAAATGAATTATTAAAATGGCAGTCATTTCTATTGGCATCAACAATGAATGTTACAATTATACAATTATCCTTCACCAACAAAAGAAAGTATTTCCGTTCTCAGCGCCACACTAGCAGTGATTACTGCAGTACTCATAGACTTGCACGAAAAGGACAGTTTGGTTGCTTGCTTATTTTTTAGTCAGACTGTACATATTTGGTTGTTTTAATTAAGCAAACGTGAGCAGCTTTACTGAATATGGACCACTAAAGCAATGGGCTTTTCAGCCAAGCATGCCTGCGGCAGCCCCCTTCCTCCCCAAACCCCATCACCAGCGCGCACTGAGAGCATTCTCCATTAATATTAATATCTCTGATATTCTGTAGAGAAAAAGTAATTCTGTAGGTAACAGGGTAGAGTGCCAGTGCTGCAAGTGTGCACCTGAGTGACGTTTGCATGTGCCTTGTGACACGCAATGGCACCATTTAAATGGTAGCTGAAACTATATTTCCAGTTCACGCACTTAAATTCTGCCTAAGGTTGCTATCAGGCAGGAGGCAGTAACCCCCCCCCCCCCCCCCCCCCCCCCCCCCCCCCCCCCCCCGCCCTTCAGGTGCTGAGGGGAGGAGAGAAGTGCCTGAACAGCAAAAACTTCTTTCTTTCCCCCTCAAGCAATTTGTTTTCTGAAACCTGCTTTTGTGTTTGCAAGAGGTGTGCAGCAGTGTAGGAAGCCTCCAGTGGTTGAGCAGCATCTGTTATCGAATTGATGATGGATCTGTTTGTGATGACTCTAATTAAAACACACAAAACACACACTCATGCACGCACACAATGCATGCACACACACACACGCATACACACATGCACACACACACACACATACACACATACGCACACACAAACACACACGCATACACACATGCACACACACACACACAAACACACACGCATACGCACAACATACACACACACACACACACACATTCTGACTCAGAGTCCGGCTGCAAGTGGAAGCTTCCTGGCCGGAAACTGACCCCTGCTTTTCTCTGTTGATTCTTAAGTACCCAATACGCATCAGGAGGTCTCTGGCTAAATAACCTCACTGGATTGATCGACAGTTGAATTTCAGGAGGAAAAAAAAGTAGGCCCTGCTCTCACAGAGCAGCCTCCTGCCATAAGCAATACATAAGCGATATGAGGCTTTGTGACAGATCCCCACGCGCCGATTTAGAGAGGTTACGTAGGCCCGTTGTCTCTGCCGCAGACTCTCGCTGCTTCTCCCTCGTTCTCTTCATTTCTCTTCCCTCTTTCGCTGAATCTGTGTTGGTCAAACCCTTCTCTCGCTCTCTCTTTAGCCATCAGCCTCAAATCATATAATGTTAGCGGCAGCTGTTGTTTCTAAGTAAAGACACTTGTACTGCAGTCGAGGGTGACGCAGCACAAGGAGACAGGCTGTACTTAGCAAAGGGAGCATGTCCAGCGAGGATATATTTGTCTCCAGAAAAAACAAGCTCAATCATAGCTTCACTGGCACCTGTTTCTCAAAGCTATTTAGAACCATGAAAATAGTGAGTACTTTCTAAAACTCAGTGAAATCCTTATATTTTTCTACTACTTGTGACTTTTGTCATATGCTACTTTTAAAACAATTGTAGATCATCCACACCATTGATAAGAAATGTTTTATTGTGAGTTTTTCTTTCCTTTAATGTCTTGCAAAATACATAAAAATTCGCTTCTGGTTTTCTTAAAATTAGATGCATGCCACAATAGCGTACGGCTGATGCAATTTTTCACCTGCCTCTTTCTGGAGGAATTATTTTGTTCTGATGCTGATATCATGCAAGAGGAAAGAAGTGGTATTATTTTACACAGCGTGATCAATTTCCAATGTCAAATCCACTTAAACGAAAAGCAATGCTATTTCAGCGCGCCTGAATTAGACCGCGGTGCGCACATTACGAGCTAATGGCATGTTCAATAGAATTACGCCCGATGTGGCGAGCAGGCTTCTGTGCGGTCTGTGATAGGGTTTCCATTTAAACAGGGTGGACAAAAGCACCCTCTGGATTTACATAGTCAGAGGACAGCAGATCAGTTCCATCTGATCGCGGGCCAGTGACAACGTGCTGATAGAAATTATGCGAATTTGCCATTTGAAAAAAAAAAAACTGAACTGCTGTCGCGATTGAGCTGCGAGATAACGTCAAAATTAACATCTCGCTAATGAACGCCATCTGCGTGTGCGGTAACCCAGATAGAGAGCAGGACTCGTTTCGCTCACCTCTCTTTTGCCTCTCCTCTGTCCCACCCCCCCACCCCCGAACCCCCTCCCCCCGCCCAGCCATTAATATTCTGGGTGCGCATACGCACAGCTTCCATCCACCAATTAAGATCACATGCCCAAAGAATCCTTTATGACATCTGATGTATAGAATGGTTCATTGATTTTGTGGCAGTTGGCAATTATGTGGAGAAACGGTGAAACAGCCCATCTACTAACAATAGCAGATTTTCCCTCGGGCTGGTGGGATCTACACGCCGCACGGCCTTGACAGAGTTTCCAGTCGCATGGGAACCTCACAAAGATGTCTGTTCTCCAAGTAGTTTATATGTTTGCTATACCAACCAGGCCTAGACAGTTGGGATAGAATATTATGTTGTGACATTTTTAAAGACATCTAATGCAAGAAATTTATAATCGGTTTCCTTTCTGCAGCCTAAGATGGTGTGCCATGTTCATTACCTTCATTTGGATTAAAACAATTAAAATATAGTATTCACAGGTTCCATTGGAAATTCATAGTTTATTTAGGAACAACCCTGCATTGACATCTAATATGTATATGCGGTGGATTTGTGTCCTGTCCTGCGTGTGTTCCTGCCTCTCACCCAAAGCATGCTGGGATAGGCTATATATAGGCTGTATATATTCAGTCCTGACTTGTACAGGTATCCATTATTTCTCAGTATAGAAGTTTTCTTTTATTCTATGCAGATAGTGTACATTGTCCTTATTTTAATCATAATTTTGTTACTAACACCAAATTAAGCCTTGCAAAAAAGTAGTATTTCAGCAAATGTCGGGTATGCTGCCAAATTGATATTCAGTACTCCTTGCTGATTGATCTTTGCAAAAAAGAAACCACAGTGGATGCCTTCAACCAAGTGTACTTCACAATACCATATCAAGCTCCACAGATTGCCATTTAATCAGGCCTGGGAAAATGAGGACTTTTGTGTTATACAGGACAAACACATTATTTCTGTCCACACCGTTCTGTGGGTCCTCACACAAAGTAGCTGTGAGTATAAAATAAACAACCAAGTACTGTGGGCTATAATAGGTGTCGGTAGAGCCTAGGTTTTTGCTTGGCTACTTGTGTAAAAGCTAATAAATAATGAGAGGACAGACTGTAAGAGCAGCTTGAGTTGGCATTCTCCTGTCTTTTGCTCCTTGAATAAGATATGCAATGAGTGTCATTTTGATATATTTTTTTCTTTTTGTACGGTGGCATTGGGTGACAAATGTCAAATGTCTAACGCATCTTGCAGGCAGTTTCTCGAAGACCCCGATTCTGTGAGTTGTTAGCTTAATTTACAGGAAACCATGATGGTTCAGGCACTTCTGTAAACTCACATCATTGGGCTCAAACAGCAGACCCAATATTCAGCATTCAGCACATGGGCCTAATATGGATAAATACATTGGGAAAAGACTATTTCAGAATGAAGCAGTATTAGAGCATTAAATTAGATTTAATGTTACTTACAAACCAGGTGTGGAATTAATGGCAGCTAAGAAAACACATTGCCTGGGTTTGTTAATTGGTAGTGAATTTATTTATCTATTTATTTATTCATGTACTTACTTATTTTGGTGGGGGGTGGTTTGGACGCGTAGTGGCGGCGCGGAAGACTTTTAATAGCAACATACTGACGTTCTGCTCTTGCTTCCCAGAAGTGAAGTCGACTGGGCCATCAATGTCTCGGTAAAACATCCAGCACACAGAGTCGGCTTTGTCCTGGTTAATTTCTTTCTTCCTCCAACTGCTGCTTAATGAACAGGTTCAACACCCATTGAGCCGTAAAATAAAGCGTTTTGCCTTTTAATGATAAAATCTGGACGACTAAGTGGCTCCGGTGAACACAGACCGATCTTGAGAGCGTTTTACATCTTTCATTGTAAGTGCTCCCAGAGCATTATTTTCCCTCTCAAAATATTTTTTTAAAAGTCAAGACAGGCCGGGCAGAGCTCCACGAGCACAGCTTTTGGAAATTGTACATTACACATCCGATCATTGGTTTCATGTTCATTGCAGCATATAGCCTATTATATGCGTGTATGGTTGAGGTGATTTCCGTCACCTTATTTATTTATTTATTTATTGAAATGCATACCATATCCCGTAGGCTACTTTTAGACGAAAACCTTTAGACGTTTACTGAAGGTAAATAGGCCGTAGAAATATTTAGAATATGATAGGGTCTCGTGAAATTATGCAGAATGACATTGTAAAGTCATCTCCCACAATCCGAAGGTGAAATAATGACCTACTATCATTTCGCAACCTCAAACAACCCTTAAACAGCCAAGGAGCTGTTTTCATAACCTCTTTGATGTCGGTGCTCCGTTACGGTCATTTAAATCGGTCCCAGTGGTGACCGGAATCGACCACCGTCTGCTTGAGATTAGAAACGGTAATCCCGCTCCTCATTTGGAGATAACTCAAAGGGCTTCCTTTTTAACCGAAGGTTACTTCAAACCCGGCGTTTTCGGTGAGCGGCAATGAAAGGCGGAGGTTAAGGAGCAAAAGGCTCTGTGGAATCCGCTGCCAGTTCGTTCTACATAAACGCTATTCCACACGGAATGGACAGCTCAAATGTGCAGAGCGCAATTAAAATAAATTGAGCCGTCTAGTGCAGCTCGTCTCTTACAGCCGAGAGAGGGAGAGTAGGGGGTAAATCATTTCGCACGTGCGCCCGCTCTCGCGCACACGCACATAACCAGAAAACGCATGTTTTACGTTTTTGCTTTTATTTTAAATAAAAAATAGCACTAGTAAGGAGCTGTCTGTGCGGCATTACTGATTCCTGGGCAAACGTCGATATCTTTGATCATCTGTCTTGAAACACTGCTTGTTTGAGCTTTTCTTCCTAAAGAGAAAAAACCCGGAGCAATCTTTGGTCTAGTAGCAGTCATTGCCGGCTAATATCAGCAAAGTAGTCACTGATAATTAGCATAATCAACCATGGATAAGCCTTTTTCATTCTCTTACAGCACATTTGGTGCCATTGGCACACATCACCAGCAACACAGATTTTACATTCTTATGAAAATTAGGAAAGCACCCACCCTGCTAGATGAGTATGCCCCATTAATGCGGTGGGTGAGCATTAAAAGCCTTCAAAAACATCGAGCACCACATTAAATTAGAAAACTTGTTGAACATAACATGGGCAGAATCGCTGAACAGGGAGTCTTTTGACTGCTCAAATACTAATGCCTCCATATGAGTGGATTTCACTGGCTGTTAGAGAGGATTGACAGTGAATTATGGATAATTTACATAAAATGGAAAGCACACTTTTTTATTTGACAGAATTTTCATTTTCCTGTCAGTTTTAAGCCATGCAGTGAAATATGGACAGCAATGCAAGAGAAAATAGTGTAGTTCTCTAGAGAAAAAAACAGCTGAGTACCTTGGACCTGCATGGAAAAATGCTGGGTCCAGATTTCACGATTTATCCCTTGTGGTGTGTTGTTGCTGGCTTTTGTCAGAACGAATAAGACACTTCAGAATGTATATAGCTAAAGTGCTACCATACATGGTGTGCAATTGTATGTTTTGTGTTGCTTTAATAGTTTTGCACTGAATTAGAAATACTGCATTGAATCCTCTTCAAATTCTAATGTCAGCATTTGAATCAGTTAGTCAAATTATATTTAGTAACACAACATTTATTCATGTTTGAAATCTGTTTAATGAAAAATAAAGAAAAAAAATACAATTTTATGCAAAAATGTCGAAGACTAGGGAATATTTCCCTTACTCATTCTTATGATTTAATATGGTTTAATTAGTGTACCAGGAAATAGTTGGACTTTATGTCACAGTAACAAAAAAACAAGCACACTAAATTGTATAAGTAAAAATACAAATACACTCAGAGAAATCTTGATTTCCCCAGAGTGTTTTGGTTACCCCATGGCCAGGGCTTAAATTAATGAAGTTGTAGTGGCCTAAGGTGGGTGTTGCTTAGTGACCAAAAAGAGATTGGAAGTCCATTTAAGTGTTTTGGTGTCCTCCCTGTTGCCTTGAAGTAATGACATGATGTTGCATGATGTCCCTGAACAGTAAGCCCATATTTGGGATGTTTGCCAGTAGAAGTCCTTAGCTAGTACCGACAAAAAGCAATTCTCCTTCCTTGAGTGCAGCATGTCACTTCACTACATTAGGCGTTGCAAGCTGAATTGTCATTTTTCGTCTATCTAAATATGAATTATGCAGACAGTAAGGCCACGGTTTCTATGAATCTATACCATTTAATAAAAAAATTGCACTTTGTGTGGCTGTATAAAGTATGCATAATGTGTATAGCTGAAACATTATCACCATGCAAAGCATTCAGATACAAATGCTTTATGGCAGGCAATTTATTTTTTACATTTCTTTATATGAAGCATGTTGTATCATTATTCTAGTCATTATAAAGCACTGGATTCTCTAACTGATGCTCCAGAAAAGAAGTAAAACACATTAGTCTGGATGTTGCTAGGTTAATCTCTAAAATGTATTGTAGTTTGGTCAGGAAGACAATAGACTAGAGTCTGCTTGTATTAATATAGCTTGGTGGGTCTGTAGTGATTGTGGAACTGGACATTTATGGATGGACGCTGCTGTACCCTTGACCTTTACATATGCATATCTAGCTGTATAACCTGTGCTCTGCAAGTCAACCTGGAAACGGACATCTGGTAAGCAAATAAGCTGTAAGCCATTGACAGCGCTTTTAGTGCTGTGTTTCCGTGAACCTGTATGACTGATATTACTTTTAGAGGCGACCCAATCTGCTGACATTCTTCTGCATGGAACCCACCATGAAGCCATTCGGCCTGTGCCATCTGCATATCAAAATCCACTGTGTGGCGTCTTGCTGAAAGGGTGGCTTTTCCTCTGAAGTTGCACACCTGTTCTTATGATAGATTATGTTTTACGTGGCTGTGTTCCATGCCTGAATGGAGTTCGTACGTTTGACAGACAGGATGATGACTCGACACTCAGGCAGCAGGGGTATCTGCGAGAGATCTTGCCGCTCTCACCAGCTGAACGCTCGAGTCGAGTGCATGCCGTGCTGCTGTGTCCCCGCAATCGTCCTAGGTTATCAGGTGTTTTTCATTATCATCCGTGTGTTCATACGTTGTATTGTATAATCCTGCATTTCCAGTGCTGTATTAATTATGATAAAGTGATCCCTGAATCCAGTCAGGCCTGCCGAGCTCTCTTAGGGGAAGCCGCTGTGTTGTAACTGGAGTGAAGTGAAATGGTGCTGACTGAATCTCATTTTGCTTCAAGATGCGTTGAACAATTGAGACATGGCATATCTCATTTGGTGTTAAGCATCTGGTTGGATGCATCTCTCTGCAGATGGCTGGCAGCCCATAAGGGTTATCCTACCTGGAAAAAGTAAGATACTCTACATGCCTGTAGTTTCAGTTTCACAAGATATGAACCTCATTTTTTATCGTGCCTTAAAGTGACAGTGTGAAAGGCCGCATGCATGAATGAAAGCTCGAGCTACTAAAGAGCAGATATACTTGTAGAACCATTAATAATCCCATTAGCAGGCAGGGGCGAGGACAAAATGGAGACAGTACGAGATTCATGAATAATGTTCCTAAGCTAATGAGGAAGTTATGGAATTAAAGGCATTAAGGGGTCCCTAATGCGTTCAGTTAAACACCTGCCTGATATCCCACTTTACATGCAGATAAGGAGGCGTGTCATTTCAGTGTCATTTGCTTGAAAAGGAGGAAGTTCAAAAGTGTGTGTGTTTGGGGGGGAGGGGAGCAGGTTTACCTTTATATTTGAGACTGGAAATCACCTCATCATTCCCTTCTTACTTCTACTGAAGAAACAACTATGTCTTATTTTAGCCATAGTTGTTATAAAAATATAGCAATGTATACTGTACTTAACATATCATGTTAGCTGTGTGGTTAACACACCTACTGCAGTTGCTAAGTTCTTATACTGTAAACCCCAATGGCCATTTAAATGGGACACTGGCATTTAGTAATAATCATTTTTAACCAACTGAAGGGAAAAGAGGTTGAACTGGAATCTTCTCAGACCTAAAGCATACCACCCTGTGATGTTTTCAACAAGATTTTCAGCTCCAAAAAAATAAATATTCCTGATCTGTTATCCAGTTAATGTACTTAAATATTGGAAAGACCTTACTCATTCTGTTGCCAAACCATTATATCAGTTAAATCATGCCTGAATGCATTAGTAAAACTCGATGTATATAAAGTGAAAACTACTGTAGCTATGACTCATCTTGATTACATTTTCATTTCCACATGGATTTCTTAATTCACTAAAATCATAAATCACAGATTTTAGTTTACCAAATTACTACATCGTTGTGGGGACAGGAAAGCATAAATGTCACTTTTTGTGGTGTGAAATGCTGATGATATTTTTCATTGCTGGCTGTGCAAGAAAGGGCCACATTGGCTTATAACACCACTGGGTGTACTCAGACAGTCCCAGACAATGGCCATTGTTCAGTAAATGCTCAAAAGATAATCAATAAATTCTTGAGTATACAGGAAGATATCTTGTGATCGCTTATTTCTGGGTTAGCAAGAGAGTCTGCTACCCCACAGCTTTAAGACATATTTCTTTAGTTATTAAGAAACTAATAAAAACTGAATTATTGTGTAAATAATTTATAATATTATTACTAATTATTAATAATGAAATGTACTTAATAACATGCAAATATATTTCTAAATGCCTACATTTTTTTTTTTTTAATTCTATGTATTAAAACAAGTTCTATAAATTAAAAATATAGCCTACTATGGACAACTTCTGCTCCAGTTTCATATTGGTACATAATCATTTGTATCCAATCCAGTATCAGTAATTAATAGAGAGATGTTGTTTCCCATAAGAAAAGAGGTGCCCCTTAGCTGTTCTCTAATTAATTTGTAAGAGCATGTGAAAGTCTAATAATCTAATTCTTCATAATCACATATGTTGGCTAGGAGACATAACCTAAGGTGCATGCAAAGTAAGGCATGTTACACCCCTTGTGGACTTGAGTCAGTGAGCCCTGAACTACGCCTATTACCAATCAGGGTCAGGTGTGGGTAGGGAGCTCTTAAGTATGGGACTAATCAACCGTAGAAGAACCCATAGCCCACCAATTGCAGCTGGAGCACATTACATCTCACATACAAAAACCTGCAACTGTCCTCAGACTGTGACATTAACACCATGATGGGAAGCCCATACTTGTACTGTTTATGGGTAACTGCAAAAGCACTATCCTAATCACATGCAATGGGTGTGACATTTGACACAATTTCCTTCCCCAGCCCTTGTCCTGTGAAGGAAAATGCAAGTTTCTTGCTAATCTTATGAAACACATCTATATATATATATATTTTTTTTTTGCAAGTACAGTATTTCTTGGTGACTAAAACTAATGAAAAGATTAGCTACTTTGCCAAGTATTGCAAGGGCAAACATCTCGGTTTTAGAAGGTTCCATTACCCAACATTATTTCAAGTCAGAATGAGCAACATGTTAAAATGTGTTTAACACCAATTTACTGTAAAAAAATAAAAAGTCTTTGACCATTGAGCAGTTTCAGAATTACTCAGAATTCCAAGAAAACATTTCTTTATGCAAGGCTAGAGTAATAGAGTTAATAGAAAAACAGCAATTTACTATTAAAAGATAGCTGTAAATTGACGTTTTTACAGTAGAGTACGTGCAGCCTGGAATCCAAAATGAAGACTAGCATTTGACTCCAAGGTGGCTTCTGTACTTCTTTCAGATTAGATTAGCATCCAATCACAGCTGGATGTTTACATACCTCTGATTTCTGGGCTCGATATGTGAACACAGAATCGAAGGATAGCCGAGCAGACTATGCTTCAGTCTTCCCCCCCCTTCACTGGAAGAATAAACTGTCTCAGATATGTGTGTGTGCCTGAGGAGTTTTCACAAGGAGATGGGCAAGGCACGGCACAAAACGCGAACACAAACAGAACACAAACACGCAACCGCCTGTAGGTGACACAAGCAATCATCTGTCATTATTTTAATCTGAATCAGATCACAACCTTCACACTCACAACCAGGCAGGGTTATGCTTTATTTAAACAGGACCTTGTACTGCTGACATTCGCATAATAACGTATCCCGGGTATAAAGCTGTTTGGGTGCTTGTAAATGACATAATGGTTTTATTGCATAATGAAAATGTCTTCTTCAGCAGAACGAGTGCTTAGAACACCAGGATGTGCATGGTATTAACCTCCACCATCCATTTATGCAGTGTACTGTTTACTGAGGCTGTGCTCATACTTCATTTCGAGAGATTCAGCAGCACTGCTCAAGGTCCTTAAGGATTTTCTGAGGAAAGGAGGCGAGCCGTCGAGGAAACAGGCATCGAGAACAAACACGCAGCCTTTCTTGTCACGCACCTGAGCCAATCAAAAATGAACATGGTGGGCGCGCATACATTGTGCAGCACTGATTTCAGCTTCTTCATTTTGTGCTGCTGCTGGCGCTTTCCGTTCGGCACGCTTCAAAAGACAAACGTTCCGAGCGAGTGCTGGGCAAAGCTGGTGCCGTGCGCTTACCGTACTGGACAAGGACGGGGCGGGTCAGAACAGACAGAACTGATTTACAGGAGTTCATTAAATTAGTTGTTGTTATTATTATTCCTATCAGTGAGACCTGAGAATATGTCAAGAGGATTCACTTTAATGGCAATCCAACTTTGGCAATGCCATGGGTCTTTAAAGGCAGCGTAGAGCCATGCTGTGGGGCACTGATGTGGCTGGCCACAGAGATGAAACGCTCTCACAGAGCAAGCGGATCTGAGCGCAAAAATCACACGTGCCACAGCCGCGTTTGGTTAAAACCTTTTTAGTACAGATGTATTAGGAAATGGCATGGGCATTTTTATGGGATATTAATGTACCAGGTCTTTTATTCCATTCTGCTGTGAAGGAAAGGAGGGAGTAGATTTGCATTTCACCGCGTGTCATTCTTTTACATAAAAGCCGGGAGCGATTCAACAGTGTCTTTTCTCCCAGTGAGTCGAGGCTCAGAGGCTGAAAGGCTTCACTGAAAATCTTCATTTTCCCCTCTCAACATGTTAGTATTTATTTATTCTTCATTAATTTGGGCCAGGGATGTTTTTGTGCTTGGTGGGGCGAAGGGGCCATTGGTGCGCTCACCACAGAACAAATAGCGAGAGGCAGGACTAACATCTGGCTCAAAACTCCTCAACCTTGTCTTATTTGGGTTAAATGGTTCAGCCTATGACATCGGGCCAGGCTCAGCTTAATGTGCATGCCATGGTGTCATCTCTCCAAGCTCCCACCCTCACCCCCGACCCAATGTGGAGGACTAAAGGGAAATAAAGCTCCAAGCTCCCCCCTTCACCCCCGACCCAATGTGGAGGAAAAAAGGGAAATAAAGCTCCAAGCTCCCCCCCTTGAGGCGTGAAAATATAGCAAGGCTGCAGCTCTTTAGAAGACCATAGGAAACTTTGCTGAGGACACAAATCAGGAATCTGAACAAGTACTCCATATTCACTGTAAATAAAAGCTAAAGTATAACTGGTATATTTTATCAATTATCTCTCCATTGTACGTGTGCTGTTAGGATCTCTAATTAAGTACCTCAGTGACATGATACATACATTGCTTAAAAATAGACAGCTTTAAAATTAAGCACCTCTGTGCATGTGCTGTATATTGTCTGAAATTACACTAGACTGGTCAGTTCCGTTTAAATTCAGTCATTTTAAGTTAATTAATTACATTTCAGTTCATTTCCTGAATATATAAATGTCTAATCTGTTCTGTTGAGAATTTCAGGAAATAAATTGATTGAACTGAAATGGAATAGACCCTTCTACTGACCAACTACTTGGATCCATATCCCCCTTCCACCCAAAGCCCCAATTTAAATCGTGGCGGAACATACAATTCCAAAATAATTATGCCTCACGTGTGCGTCACATACTCGTACTCTTAATTCACGTTCAACTCTAGGGCTAATGTGACATCAACCTATGGCGTGAATACAGCACGACATTCGGCCAAAGCGAAAGCACAAACTTCACGCAGGTTTTCAATCCGCAGCGCCGAATAAGAGACACTGTCAGCCACGTGAGCCACTTTCATCTCCTGCGGCAAAAAGCCATTTCGTTCGGTCTTAATCACCGTCGTTCTGAGGAAAACCGCGGAGTCCAATTCCGCAGAACTGCTGGCGCTGTCACGGGCTTCGGAACGCAATTTACTCAAACGCGAGGACGGGACGCAGGGCGCGGGTTGCGGGCCTCAGGTTCGTGACACAGACATTCATTTCCGAGGATGAGGCTGTGAAAACGGAGATTGTTTCGAATCAATGAATCAGTCCCACGTGGTTTTATTTATGTTGGGTGTCGGATGCTGGACGTTTAGGGCGCTGCAGCACTGCTCACGAGCCTCGTGGGAAGCTTTACGCTTCCTTTCTTTCTGCGCAGTGAAAATCTTACTTCCCAATGTAATTCTTTCATTGTTTACAGAGTGATACCTCGTTTTCAAAATGTGATTGTTATTGCAGTCTGCCTGCAAAAAGGCTGTGTCTGAATAAATAATTGTTGAGTCAATTAAATTGTTAGCAGGGCCACCATAGGAAGCCAATTCAGTATAATTTTGCATAATGTGGGAGACTGTTATGGCCTAATTAAAGGATGGCGTTATTGCTTTCCTGATGCTAGAAATATCATACCATAATAGAGATCTTACCTTATGTGAACTCAGCAGCAGGCTTTATGAGGAAAGGTAACTTCCATTAGTTAAATTGGATATGCAGGGATTCAAGGATACCTTAGTGTGACAGATATGTCTTTCATATTTAGCATACGAAATAATAATTGAAAAACCTGTCCCTGTTACTGGCATTATAATGCCATAAAAGACAGCTATTAAGCATTTCAACAGCTATTTCATCTATGTGAAAAATATATATCGGATTTTCGTTACATTCTCCAACAGAATGAAAAATACCACTTAAAATCGGGCAAATAAACAAATAAATAGCAACAATTTACAATACTTTCGGATGTCCTTAAGAGGCTCAGATTTAGGAGTCTTGAAGAACAGATGCCTCTGAGTCAGGTACTTATTCCAGATGGACACAGGCGTAGCGGCAGGCGGGTGGTTGAAAATGCCTGCATATGTGCTAACTGAGGCTGACGCACGGGGCCGCGGATGTGTGGATAACACGCTGACAGATGCCTTGTATTTTACGGAGTGAAACTGCTAACCCAAGCGCTCCGCAGCCTTCGACAGGGAGAGGCTGTGTTTGGCAGCCTGCCAGCCCGTCTCCACAACTCGCTGTTTGGAGTCTGCTCCAAACGATAACACTTCAGTTCTCTCTCTCTCTCTCTCTCTCCCTCCCTCTCCCCCTCCCCCCATCCCCAAGTGGGTCACTATAGGACAAGTCTATAAATTTTAATATATTTTCTGTAATGAAAGCACTGTAAAATAATGAAAAGGGGTATGTAGGTCAATTGTCAATTTAGCCATTGCTTATACTGTTGTGATCAGAGCCTAAAATGATATTAAAGGGGGAATTAAATTTAATCACCACTGTGCTTTATCCACCTCAGGATCAAAAACGTAAGAATGTAGGCCTTCATGCTTAATAGCCCACGTTCTCTTTTCTGTTTTTGTAATGTGTTTTATTCTATTTTCCCTTCTATTTATTTTCGTTTTGACATCTTTTGTTTTCTTGCCGACTTGCTGACAGCCCCAACGCTTCTACCTTTTTAAAAAATGAAAACACTGCATTTTATAAACCTTCAGCCCTGGTGTGTGTCAGGGTAGCGAACAGTTTGATGTTGCACGGTCCAGTAGTCGTTTTAGAACTGTTCCGTTGCTGTAGGCTGAATGTTTTCTCACGTGAGCAGCCGGCGCTGCACAGAAGACACCCGTTCCGTTTGTCCTCGGCGTTTAAATGGCAGGGCTATCGAGAGCCCTTGGCTTTGTCATTGTAGCTCTCAGGCTGGGGCCTGGTGGTCTCCCCAGCCCTGGAGGAGGGAGGAGCCGAGAGACAGGTGGGGCCGGCGCACGCCGCGCCCCCTCTCTGGCACGAGCAGGCGGGCGACGCCCCGGCCCGGCGCTCCGTTCGGCCGCCGCGCGCGCGCGCGCCGCTCCAGGTTCCCGCTCTCCTGACGCCGCGGGCGTCCTGTCTCCTGTTCCCCCTGCAGGATGAGGACGGCCCGTCCGGCCGTGTGAGGAAGAACGCAGCGACGCCCGGCTTCACGAATGACTCCATGGGGACATGGGACTCGCGCTCGCGCTAGTCACTCGCGCGTGTTTTAACCGACGTCACCAGCGCCAGAGGCGCACCGAAGCCTTCCCCGCAGCGCAGCTACCGTCGGCCGTGAAGGTGAGCTTCTGGGCGTGCGCTCGTGTGCCTCACAGTGGTGTGATTACATGCTGTATTTATTTGGCACATTTAGGAATATATGCTAGGTGAAGCTTCAATGTTTATTATTTCAGTGTTTTGCTTAATTTTGCAACTTTCTATAATGATATATATTAATGTCTATTACAATTTTAGGGAGACGCAAGATTAGATTATATAAGCTTCTATACACACACACACACACACACACACACACACACATATTTTTCATGAGAGAATATTATTATATACACTTATTATTTTCTTATCTTATTTTTAAGGACCAGAAATACCCTGTTTAAGCTCCATATTTTTTATGGCATATAATTCCAAGTTATCTGTCCATGAACGCTGTAGCTGAATCCAAGGCAGTGGGGAGTTGTGGGATGGGGGAGATAGGGGCAAATTGGGTGCTGGTGGGTAGTGAATGGGGTGGATAGTGGGTGTTGGTGGATAGTAGGTTTTCATATGGGTGGGTGGGTGGGGTGGATAGTGGGTGATGATGAGTCAGCAGCGGGTTTTAATAAGCCAGCTGTCAGTTTGAGGCCCAGAGTAATGCTGACCTTGGAGGGCTTTTATTATGATGCGTTAGCTTTTGTCATTTGTGCGTATTATTGCTTTTTCAATTGAATTACTGGAACCCGGTAAAACTCATATTGGGTTGAGCTGTGTGCACCAGTCAGTGAAAAGAAAAAAAAACAGATGAGAGAGGTGCACTTAGGCCTTGGTCTGCTCATCTGCCAACACAGTTCCCCATCTAAAAAAATGAGGTCATTTCTGGGGAGATTAAAGGGGCAGGTGTGTGTGTGCGTATGTGTGTGTGAGTATGCGTGCGCGCGCGTGCGTGTGTGTGTGTGTGTGCATGTGTGTGTGTGTGTGTGTGTGTGTGTGCGTGAGCGTGTGCGCGCGTGTGTGTGTGTGTGTGTGTGTGTGTGTGCGTGTATGTGTGTGTGTGTATGCGTTTGTGTGCATGTGTGCGTGCGTATGTGTATGTACGTGTGTGTGTGTGTGTGTGTGTGTGTGTGTGTGTGTGCGTGTGTGTGTGTGTGTGCGTGTATGTGTGTGCTTTGCCACACGTGTACACAGCACATACAGGCCTCTGATGGGGGGGTATGGCTCTCTGTGCTCTCTCGGGTGTTGATCCCCTCCCTGTGGCACACCTGACCCTGTCCCCCAGACTGCTGTTTCACCCCTGGGCCTCATCAGTTTGGGCCAGGATGTCTGAGCTGGACACAGTGGGCCAGGAGCTCCCCCAGGAGCCCCCCCTGGAGGCCACGCCGGCAGGGGTGTGCGACAGCAATGCGACTGTCCTTCCCTGCCCCTCGCCCGCCGCCTCCCCCACCCCCTCGCCACGCCCGCACCTCCCCCCCGGCTCCAGCGTGGAGGAAGAGGAGGACGAGCGCCAGGCTGACCCCAGGTTTGAGCAGCAGGTGAGCTCACGCCGGGCCCCAGGTGTGGCCTCCATCTGTCTCCCGTCCTCCATGCTGTCCTGTTGGCACGTCGCCTCTCCTGGCCCGTCCCCAACCCCGTCTCCAGCCGGTGTCCTTCCGCTCTTCCAGCATCCTTCACAGTGACATCATAGTACCCCCCCCCCCCCACCCCACCCCCCTCTCCTGGCACTCTCCGCATCTGGCTCCACTCCTCTGATTTTTTTCCTCTCCTGGCTCCACCCTCCTGAAAGGAGCACTAGATTCCATACCTCACGCTGCTGCTTCTACCCCGGCTTCCTTTGGGAGTAATCATGACCTCAAACTAGTCTGCCAAAGCAGTGGGCAAACTGTGCACAGTGAGCAAACATAGCAAGTGTCCATTTTTGAGAAAAGATTGAAAAGATGATGGCTGTAAACATATCCGTACCAAATCCACACACTGTCTGTGTTCTATTCTGTGAATATTTAATGATTTTTGTTTTTTTTAAACCCTTATTTTCTGGATTTTTATAGCAGCAGAAACCGATGTTAACTCAAAAGTAAATGAGGTGTTTAAATATATTGTTTGTTTTAACAAAATCACGTAAAAAATAAACCAAAAACTACAAGTGATTAAGGGTGCATGCACATTGCTTCAATTAAATAAATCACTGGGTTGTGATGTTAATCAGCTTTTTAATCATGTTTTCATTATGACATGATGCTCTGTGGTAATATTTAAAAGTCACATGCGTTGCAAGGTGCCTGGTGCATTGAATCGGTGCTTAAGAGGATAGTGCTGAATTGCCAATGTGTGCATGCAACCCTCTTTGTTTAGATCAGCATAGAATCTTCCCCAGATTATTGCTGTAGTTGGTGTCAGACACTATAAATGCAAATGTTCGCACAAAACAGATGCACAGACATAACACAAAAATAATTTCCTTATGAATTTGCGTGTTCCGAAGCGCACAACCGAATGAGGAATCTGGGTCATAAATGCGGATGTTTCAGTTTCCCAGTCGTCCTTGAGACACGCATACAAATAAAGATCTGCATAACTTTCAAAAGGCTGGCAAGCCTGAGTATCAACAGTTTTCGCTGAAAAGTGTTTCATAGCCCGTGTCAGTGTTTTCGCTGAATGACGAGGCGCAGATGACAGGTGATGAACGTGGCGACGGCGCTGATCGTCCCTGGAGCCTCAACGCGCAGAGGAGACAGCGTTATCTTCCGTTGTCTTTCAGCAGTCGGGCTATTTGAAAGATTGTATCTGCCGTTATTGTTTGCATTTATTGCAGCGCACTTTAATGGATGTGGTTATTGTTCAGAGCTGTCAGCGTCCTCGCTAATCTGTGCCGGTAAACCCTTACCCCCCCTGCCCCCCCACCTCCGCGCCCCCCCCCCCCCCCCCTCCCCTTACGCACACACCGCATAGCAGGTCACTCATCTTCCACCCGTCCTCCCACACACAGCTTTCAAGGTCCCTGCTGGTCTTTCTCTTCCCTCCGTTCCTTTCTCTGTGTCCCATCTGCCTCTCCCTCCCACTCTTCTTCCGTCTCTCTCCTCCATTCATCTTCCCTTCCACCGAGTGACGTCCCTGTTTGCTGTTTGTTGTCTGCTGTCACACAGAGACGGGGCCTAAACCAGGGGCAGCCAAGAAAGAGATCCAAGGTATGGCTACTCTGAGTGTGTGTGTGTGTGTGTGTGTGTGTAGGGGGTGGTGTGTGTGTATGTGTGTACGTATGTGTGTGTGTGTGTGTGTGTGTGTGTGTGTGTGTGTGTGTGTGTTCATGGGTGTGTGTGTATGTGTGTGTGTGTGTGTGTGTGTGTGTGTGTGTGTGTGTTCATGGGTGTGTGTGTGTATGTGTGTGTGTGTATGTGTGTGTGTGTTCAGGTATGTATGTGCCTGTGCTAGTGCATAAACCCAGTCCTTCTAACACGCACGTGTGTTAATTTGTCACTTATTTGTGTGGTGCCTGTTCATGCATGGGCCTCCAGTGTGCCACGCTCGCTCCGCTGGGCAGAACACATGACTTCATCAGCCTGGGACTCCAGCGCAGAATAACATTATGCTGAATGGCCCCAAGGAAGGGCTGGCCTAAAAAATGACCCCCTTTGTTCTCAGACTCCTGTTCTCTTTTTGGTTCATTCAAGGACACGGCAATAACATCTTTCCTCTTCTCGCTGCCGTCGGTGTATTTTTCACTTACTGGATCTTTTGAAGAGAATTTTGCGTCAGTGACCTGTCGTATAACCCATTGAAGACCAGTGAAACATCAGAGTTATCTGTCATCTGACTGCGGAGGCTAACGAGCCATAAAAATAAATTGTCATGTGACCTGCTGGACAATGCTAAACATGGTTTCTTTAGTTTAGTATAGTTTTTTTATATTAAGCTGGAAAAACACCATTGTATAATCTACACATTAAAATGCAATGAAATATTTTTGAAAAATGAAATGGCTCTCTAATTCATATCAATTTCACGCGGGAGCATTTCTCATCTGACTTTTGTGAACTGTATCTTGGACTGGTGTGCTGATATGCTTCATTTTATAAATCTGCGGTTGTGCAGATTCACAACATCAGTGAGGCCATTTTTTTTTTTAAACATAGGAATGAGAATGAGAGTCAAGGTTACAGTACCACCTCGCAGGAAATGCATGTCACTCAGTGGAGGAATGAGTTTGGTGCTGTCGCCAAAGGATGGAGCACTTGAAGTGTTGCCTGTTTTCATAGCGTTACTTGAACAAACTAGATGTACAGCAAATATCACAATGCTGTCTTTTGTTGAGAGCATATGCAGTGCTGTATGAAGGTTTTTTAAAGGTGTCATAATGGCGGAGTTCTGTGCGGGAGTTTGGCGTATTCACCTGCACGCCTCCCTTTGGAGGTGCCGTCCAGATCTTGTTTCCTGCTCCTCAGACGCTTCTGTCTGACAGCACTTTGGGAAACGCGGTGGGGGACGTGTGGGGGCGGGTGGAGGGGGGGCGAGCCTGCCAGGTGAGCTGAAGAGAAGGCCTGAATACCAAAGCAGCGCTGGCTGAGGAGGAGAGGGGCGGCGGCGACCCGTGATTGTCAGAACGAGGCTGGCGGAAAAGGCTACGGACACGCAGGGCGAAGGACCGGAAAGGTCACAGCCGTCCAATCAGGGTCAGGGCTCCCAGCGCCCCGAGGCTCTTTTTAGGGTGCTGCAGACGTCTCAGCCCCCCTTTCATATGCACAGCAGGGGCTTCCTCATAGCGACTTTCACATTCCGGAGGGGCCTGGGGATCCCATGCGTTTGATCTGTCCTGGGACGGGGGGACTCTCCAGAGCTTCCTGTGGCTTTCAGTCCCGTCTACACTGACCTTTGTCAGAGACATATTTGAAAGGACATTCATAGTATGTGAATTGCAGACCTTTGAGAAATATTATGTATGGAAATGTATGGTAAATTATGAAATCAGAAACTATAAGGAATATGTTCGTGTGCAGTGAGTCATTAGCACTTTGTTAAATGCCATCTCCTGGAAGTACTGTTGAATGTTTGAAAGTGTACATTATTGTACAGAATATGCTTCATATTTTAAATGAGTACATTTACATATGAATACATGCATACACATACACACACACACATATATATATATATATATGTTTTTTTTAAATACAAATATACACACACACACACATACACTCACACAGATGTTGTGGTCTAATGGAAATTGCTTGTAAGCTCAATATGGTAATTTGATATGCCATCTGAATTGTTGAAGTAGGACAGTGCTCATGGTCAGGGATTTTCAGGTGTGATAGACTGGCTGTAGAGGACAGATAGTGAAAATCACTTAACACAAACGATAGGAGGTCTAATATCCTGTTTCGGCTCTTAGGGATATCAAAGTCATCAGTACGCTTTAGTAATGTGTGTGTGTGTGTGTGCGGTGTGTGTGCATTCATTGCTGTTTTCAATTTGCGCAGTTCAATGGCTGTGTGTGTGAGGTGTGATAAACGTGGTAAATCACTAGTGAAGCATTTCTCTGCGCGCTGGTGTGTTACCAGAATAGAGCTGGTGTGTCACTCTGCAGGTCCTGCGTGCGGAGCACATTCAGAGCAGAAGCGTTCCTGTTATCAGATTCCCTCTGTGGCTGCAGTTGCTCTATATTTAACCGGCTACGCTTTATCCAGGCCAGCCTCGCTCCTTTCTGCGCGTCTGCATGTGTTTGAGGCAGCTGTTCTGAATGCAAGGCAAGACAAGTGCTTTGCTGTGGAGCCAAAATACTGTTTGAAAATCTGATTCAGTGTCCCTCCCTCCCTCCCTCCCTCCCTCCCTCCCCCTGTCTCTCTTTCTCTCCTATTTCCATGTAAAGGTCATCGGTGCCCTGGTGTTATGAAACTGTGGGATGAAGAAGGCGAAAATGACACTGTGTTCTCTGTGTCTTTCAGGCCAAAGGCAGGCTGGTGCGCAGCCTGGCCGTGTGCGAAGAGTCTTCCCTGCCTGTACCCACAGATGGTGCTGAGGACGATCAGGTAGGAGGCCCCCTCCCTTCCCATCATGCAACGGCCATCGAGCAGGATACCTGCCTGCATGGCCAAGGGCAGACAAGGGCTCCACCGTTAACCTGCGAGGAAGCTGGGGGCTGGCCAGGCACAAGCCAAAAGAGCACAACACCTGGGTCCAGCCCCATTGGCCCAGTGTTTTTGTACAAATAGAGAACACATGTGGCGCCTCCATTCCGGCTCTGTCTGCCCAGTGCGTTCGCTCAAAGAGAGGACACATGTGGCGTCTCCATTCCGACCCAGTGTGTTTGAATAGGAAGAGGAACCACATGGTGCCTCCATTCTGGCTCTGTCAGCCCAGTGTTTTTGCATAGGGAGAGGACACACGTGGAGCTGCCATTCTGGCTCTGTCAGTTCAGTACATTTTGAGGTGTTACTGCAGTGTGCAAACAAATGTGTCGTTTCACAATTTTACAGCACACTCACTGCAGAGCTGCTGTCAGGAGGGCTCAGAACCTTTGAGGATGCAGTTGGGGATATGACCTTGAAAAGCCGATTGGAATGAAAATAGGAATTTCAAAAACTCATGTGAATCTATGATTTTTTGATGAGATTCATCAAAATATTGCTTGAGTTATTCAGAATGGGCAAGAAAGAGGCATGACCTCTTAAGCAGATGCTATTGAATAGAGAGTGGCTGTTTGCATGTCATTTTATTACTGGCAGGTGACCCTAACAAAGGCAGGCCAGAGTGTCTTAAAGTCTCTGTTTCTCACAAGTGGAGACGCTTGCCCAGAAACTGGCCAGACGCACACTATCGATCCAAACAGGCCAAGAGAATGAACTGCCCTCAGAGTTTTTACTTGGCTTTAGACGCCCCCTTTTTTGTGCTATCTTTTAATCATGTTTATTTTTTTACACAGTTTCTGTTGATAGCAGTACAGTTTCTGTGTCTACAATCTCTTGGAATAAATGAGTTCACATCTGAATTAATGCCATGACAATGACGATAATGATGAGGATGCTTAATAATAATGTTCATGGTTACAGACGTTTAATTGGCTGCAGATAAAATGTGCAGTGTTGTTTGCCTTTGTGAATTTGTTTATATTTACTTAGAGCACTGTGATAAAGAGGATGGCAGCATTTCATAATTAGCCCTTTAAGGTATAAGATCACAAGAAAATAGGAATGTTTTTAATGCTGATGTACCACTCACTACAGGTAATTGAAAGCAATTGAGTTCTAGAACACTGACCTTGAAAAAAAAAAAACATTCCAAAAGCCTACTCTTTAAAGGGTTAATATTGCCATTAAAGAGTGGGAAATATTTCCATTGTGTAAGTACAGCATGTGAACTTTAGCTTAGGTGGCTGTCACAAAGCCAGGGTCAGGCATTACTACATCGGGCTTTACCTCGTCTCATTCTGATAAGCATGATAAGGACCTTGGTCTTTGCAGCCAGACTGAAGTCATGTCACTGCTCCCCTTCTTTGAGATCCCTGTCATATCGCTGTAGCGTTCAATAAAGCTGCAAGGCGGCAGAGATATTAATTTTTTATCCACCTGTTGGGAAGGGGAATAAGGAAGTACCTGCCTCCAGGGTATTTTCATTTCTAGAGCTTGTCTTTTAACAAAAAAAGTGACAAAGTCATCAACCTCAACACCAGCCTCAAACTTTTAGGGAAACATTTAGAGGAATAAATTATACAATTGCACTTCTTTTACATTGTTATTTTTGCTATTGTCCTTGTTTTTGCTTCCAGCAATTTGCTTGAAATGGGCCCTGCTAGTCTGTGTGAACGATCCCCCACGCGTTTATAAAATGGCGAAATTGCACGTCAGCAGTTCTGGACTCCAGTACCTCTCTGCAAAAGGACGTTCCGTCCTCTTATCCTCAACCCCGTACCCCCCCCCCCCCCCCCGGCCCCATATTAGCACGACTTTTCAACTGAAACAAACAGTCAATCACACCTCAGCGTTATCTGTTATCTCACCGTGGCTGCAGCTCTTTGACGGATCAGGCAGAAAGAGAAATACAATGTTCCGCCAAATTTCTAACGGAGGTTCTGCATATTTCAGCATCCTCATGTCAGCCTCGGGCGAGAGCTCCATGGATTTAACTTTGCTGCAGAGTGCAGAAAATGTCTGGGGCTTTTCTTTTTTTTTTGGTGAAGAATCCACTGGGAGTCACACTGCAATACTGATCTTGCCAATATTGTAGACCTATAGGTTCTGATTCAAACCCCAGGCTAATCCACACCAAATCTATACCCAACCTGCCAATCCCTGCTATGTGAGATGTAATTAGCTCTTCAATATATTTTTGATTTCCATATCATTTTACTACACTTAAATAATTAACATCATGAAATTATAGTGAAACTTTCCTCCACCTTGATGCTGGCTTTCATTCCAGCTGAACTCTAGACTAGTCAGATTTAGACTCTAGACTGTCAACTGAATACTAATTTGGATTTTTATGTCACCTAACCAGGTTCTAGTGTTAGTACTTTGTTACTGATGTTGGATACAGATGGAGAAGGAAACAACTAAAGGCATTTCTGCAAGTTATGTGTGTTCATTCGAGCCCCTTAAATGAATAATACATTTCAACTTTATTGATTAAGAGTAATTGGTTGATAAATGGTGTCTGGCACAATTAAATGAATAATTGCACATAATGGAGAACGCTACCCTGAATGTGTTCAAAGGGCATTTACTAAAAAGTTGCAGAAATACACTTTATTGTTATATTACCATAAATTCTTCTTCAGCACAACATTTCTTTTACAAAATAATTTATATCAGATTAAATGCAGAGATGTCAAATGAACATCGACATTCAGTTGACAGCTCAATCAAGCATAATTAGCTGAGACTTTAGTTGGTGCTCAGTTCACAAATTTTGTACTAACTTCATTCAGTATATCCTATAAATGTTTGATCATTAGCAGAAACAATGCAGCACATGAAACAAACTGAAACAAACTTGTTTCCAGATTGTAGGAAATGGAATAAGTGTAATACAGGAAGATTGCAGCGTTTGTGCAAATTGAAGATCACAAATGTATCGGTTTGGCTGGTTAAAACGAAAAGCGAGTTATTGATGCAAACTTAAAAGAAATATAGTATTAATGTCTATATTCCATTGATGTGTCCTAGTGTTAATATCCACAAATAATTTACTGTTACAAAAAACATGCTACTGATATATTACTAATTGAGATGATGTATTAAAATATTATGCTATACCAATACAAGAGAAGCAACATTTGTACACTGCACAATCAAATTAAGAAATTTGCTTGAATGGTGCAGCGTAGCATTTATCTACCTGAAGTAGTGTTATTTTAATTTCTTTACACACGTGAAACATTAAATCATGCTAGACGTAACTATAAGGAACTCTGGTGTAAAATATTAACATTCAGTAACCCAGTGCTGCTCTAAAACTGTTGCAAGAGCCCATGGATAGACCATTACACCGTTAGCTTCCTTTCTGAGACCGGACAGGCTAGCCCTAGCCCTTATGGGATGTCCTTATGCCATAGTAACGCAGCATATAAAGATAACTGAGGGCTGGATAGAGCCTCAAAGCTCATTTATGTGCACACAGTTTTAATGATGTTTGTGATTTATAAATGAAAGATATATATGTATGATTTCTGAACTGTTCATTTGACATTTGTGTATAAATGAATACAATTCACAAATCACACATATATATTTATATTATGTACAACGTGATAAATACCATAATATGATGTATCACTAAATAATTGCTGTTGTGGGCCCAATTTAGATATCATAACCATCCGATTTCTAAAGCTAAACGCATATCTTAATCTCAGTCTCCTTCTGTGGTTAGGATAATTGTTTGTTCTGAACGTATGTATTTTTTGGTGCATAATTTTGCACGTTGTTGTTTTGTGTCCTTGATATTTCAGGGTTCAATTCAGCTGCAAATGACCAGCTTGCCTTGCCTCCAGGAAAAGAGCAGTTCCAGTCGAGAAGAAGCGGAGAAGGACAAAAACAAAGGGACAGAGAAACCAAATGAAAAACCAAAAATAAGAATGCTGTCAAAAGGTGGGTTTTTTTTTTTTTTTTTAACTTCATCTGCAGAAATGCTCAAAAGTGGCAGCAGGAAGTGACCAAAGTAATAGCGGCAATGTAATTGTCTCGTAACTCAGAGGTTTTTCCAATGCATAGACGAATAAGGACGTTTGCGAACCCATTTGTTTTGCGTGTGTCTAAAGTCAGAATTGGTGGTGAAGCGGTACTCTCAGCTGGTAACCTGGCACATTGGCACAGTCAATGTCCTGCACAAATATCAGCAGGTTACCTGTGCCTCAACACCCCGCCTCTATCCGATTAATGATTTAAGACTTCCCAAGCAATTACTTCCAGCAGAGGTGGGCCTCTTTTAAATGGGCGTACACCGAGTGTAATTAGAAGAGAAAAGACTTTATTGCTTCCGCTGCTTTTTATTCTCTGGACATATAAATGGTCTTGTGTATCAGAACAGCAGCGCTTAATAGACTCTGACGGGTAATATTGCCTCGGCTTCACTCTGCTTCACTCTGCTTCATTGACACCGCGGCCATTTCTTAGCGCGGTTGTGAAGTGCCGCAGTGGTCAACCTGTTCCGGCAAAGTTCCAGCGGAAAAAATAGTTTGCCCTCTAAACACCTTCATAGATACCTAGGGGTAATGCAAATTTAGTACACGCGTCCTGTTGTCCGGCTGCTTATGAATACAGAATTAAAGCAATGCAGAAACCGGGTTTCAGGGGTGCCTGTACTGCCTGTGCTTATGCCATAGAGTGGCAGAGAGAGAGAGAGACGGGGTGGGGGGGGGGGGGGAGAGACCACAACAGGCAGTACAGAGAAATAAAAGCTCACACAAAGTATTGTGCACAATATGATGTAAAATTTTGATTGCAAATTTTGTGCAGCAGGCACTTGTGGGACTTTTGTGCCTTTTGTGTGCCGATTTTAGCCATTGGTCCGAACAATGGACCCCCACACTCAGCCCTGTTCCAGACAGATTGAAAGGCCAGCCTCAGACACAAAACCTTTTTTATGTTTTCCTGAAGCTGCCGTCAACGGCATTGCTTCCCCGCCGCAGCCGCAGTGGAAGTAGGACGCATCATGTCCAGTTGGCAGCCGACTCAGGTCTCTGTAAAGGCCCTGGATCTGCCAAAACTCCTTTTTTAAAATGACCTTTCAGGAAAATCGTATGTTTTCTGTCGAGCAAACATTGGGTATTGATGCGAATGGCCTTTCCTCGGAGTCAGAGAGGTGAGACTGTCACAAGAAATGAAACAGATGGTTTTTAGTCCACGCTAGTGTTTCTGCTGCTTACTGCATTTTGGACTCTTTCTGTTTCAGATCACAGCCAGGAATACACAGACTCCACGGGCATTGACTTGCACGAGTTCTTAGTCAATACCTTACAGAATAACCCCAGGTGAGCCATTGTTTGTATGTATTGTACGATTATCATATGTGTATATATATATGTGTGTGTGTGCTCTTTGTGTGTCATGGTTACATGTGCTTTGTGTATGTGCTTGTAAGTATCTGTGCTGTTATATGATTAGGTGTGCTGTATGCATCTACTGCAACTGTCTTTGCTGTTAATTAACACGGGTGTGCATGTTCTCTGTATGCACTTGCTGTACTTGATAAACGTTGCATGCCATATTAGTAGTAGTATGTAATTGAGTGCAGTTTCATGGCAAATTATGTCTGGTTGTGAAGAATCCCTAATGGTACTGCTAAATCATTGGCTGAGTGACTCCCTCATAATGAAAGACAATACCTTCATTTTGCCACTAGATGGCAAAATAGCATTAATAAGTCATTACGGGCGATTAGGGTCACGTGAACCCCATTCAAGGGTACGGCTACAGTGAGCTGTCAATCCAAGGGCGTTACTTTAGTTTGAATATTGTGGCCGTTGAAATGCACAGAGAAATGAAACCTTCTAGGGGGTCGGGGGGGCATGCTCTCCTGGAATAAACTTTTCAAAAGAACAGCTGTGGAATGAAAATTCCTGGTGAATTGTAACGGCAAAATACTACAGATTAGTTATCAGTAATGCTGGGTGTATGTCATGGAAAATAAGTCATGGAAGCAGTCACGGCAAAGTTGTTAAAAATCACAGAAAACTGAAAAAAGGAAGACATCAAAGTGCTTTTTAATGTTAATTTATTAAGTTAATTAATATATTTCATACATAGTGGTGGGAAACGATTGGAATAACATGTCAAACTGTAGCAAAATTGACAAATGCTCCTATCCCACAGTAAATTATGCTCTTCCGTCAATCACTGACCTATTGGAACAAATCAAGAGCTTAATGTTCACAGCAGGTACAAAATGATTGGTACCAATCCGGTGAGTCACCGATTGCTTCACCTTTTTCTGGTTTTGTGAAGATTTTCCTTATCCCATCGCTATGAATAAAGGGATCCATCAAAGTCATGACATTTGAACAGTGCCTGTTGTATTTTTTATTTTTTTTAAAATCTCTTTCCCTGTTATCTGCGACTACTCAGCTACTAGATATATTCCCATTGCCTTTGTGTGTTGAATTTGAAAAAAATAATTTGAATAACAGATAACATTTATAACAGATAGTATACATTTTCAAAGAAGCACTTGCACTTAGGGAAGAAATTAGATCAAATTTAGAGCCAAAAATCATCCAGTAATTACAAATGATGTCTGTTTGTTAATAAATATTCTTCCCAACCTTGCACTCCACTGGGGTCTGCCTCTTAATTCCCTTTTAAAAGCTTTACTTGTACATTTTTAATGACTCCAGCAAACATTGCAGGATTTAATTAAGCTTGCAAGATCCCAGTAAATTCTCTCTTTCTCTCTCTCCCTCACTTTCTCTCTCTTATTCTGTCTGTTTAATCTCACTCTCATCCTCCCAGAAGAAACACAAAAAAGCACAATGTTACTCAGTGCAGAAAAGAATGCTAATATTTAAGCATCTGCCTGATATTATTTAGTATTTCTTTAAAATAACATTGCGTGTAATTTATTGTCCTCTCTTTCACATTGCCGATGCTTGTACTAATACCTGAAAACTGTCATCTCTACGAAACAGCAGTCAGTCTTTCATATGTAAATGATTATGTGGACATTGATAGAGTAAATCTAATTACTTTGGGATTGATTATTGGCAGTGAGAGGAATGTTTGGCATTTTAAAGTATGATTATATAATTGGTAGTTTAAACTCGAATGCGACAGCATTCTAGGGTTCTGCTGTGGTTATGTGCTGGTGTGGATTATATGGGGCTTGTCACGCTTACGGAAGCCATGTTGTCTCTTGCTCCATGGTCATATTGAACTATCCATTTATTTATCTATCAGCTTCCATTTAGCTCTGATGACTTGGCCTTTGTGTCTCTGCTTATCTGAGATGGCCTACCTGGATCAGCACAGCCCTGAACTGTATCAGGGCCATTACAACATCACAGCTGACATCAGCAATGAAGAGCAGCATTTGGTGGAAAAAAATAATTTCCACTATTGAGTAGATCTCTTAAAATAGTTACCTTCCTCTGTTCTGTACCATAGTGATATAAGAATCACTGTTGCTCTCTACAGACTGTGCTTTTTAAAAAAAACAGAGCCCAAATAAGCACACATCACTTAAATCAAGAGTGTGATTGGTTCCTTTTGCTGTAGAACTTAGGTCTTCTGCCCTGTGAACCAATCATACCTTTTGAATCAAATGGATGCATTTTGGACAGCTCGCTTTTGGTGTATTCGACCACGTGCACTGATGAAATTTAAAATGACTGTGTACTGTTTTGAAAGTGCAGAGCTGCTTAATGTGACACATTATTTATTGTCGTGACTTGAAAGAAAAAAGCAGACCTTTGCTCCCTAAGGAGGATGGGATGCGGTCGTGTGGATCACAGCTGGTTAATATGAATAATTCACTCTGCGCAGGAGCCGTGGCATTAACCAGCTTCATCTGGTGCTGCATTTCTCCAGACTGCTGGCTCAATGGTGCTGTTTTTATTGGCTTGTGTTGCAGGGACAGAATGATGCTGCTGAAACTGGAACAGGAGATTATCTCCTTCATCGCGGATGATAAGTATGAGAATGCTGTTCCTTCTCCTCAGATTTGGATGCTTTTATGTTTTAAAAATGCGCACACACACACACGCACACACACTCACACTCATATTGGTAGCTTTGCATTTCATGACCCTTCTGAGATAAATCCATTGTAACACTTAAACTGGGTTTTAATATAAGGCTTGTGTTTGACAGCGGAGCACTGAGTGTGTGCAGAGACCCCGTGATGTCATTCTGTCAGACCCTGTGACGTGACGCTGTTTTTCTCATTGCTCTTACGCCTGCGCCTGCTCTCTCCTCGCTTGCAGTAGCCCCTATAAGAAGTTCCCCCAGATGTCATCCTACCACAGGATGTTGGTGCACCGGGTCGCTGCATACTTCGGCATGGAGCACAACGTAGATCAGACTGGGAAGTCCGTGATCATCAACAAAACCAGCAATACCAGAATGTGAGCACTTTTGTTTTTTTTTGCTGCCATTTTTTCCTCATCTCTTATTAAATAATAAAAAAAAGAAATCTTATCGATTTTATGTCGTTAGTTCAGCAATACTGTCTGGCAGTTCCCCTCTGTTTGACTTGTACGCCTGTGGTGATGCTTTGGAGTTTCCGACCGGATACAGCATTCACTGAAGAAGGCTGCAATCCAGAATGTTTGAAGCTTTTCGTCCCATCTTTATTAAAAAAACATTAGGCGTGGATCTATTATGTATGTAGTTTTATAAAATATTGAATAAAATCAGGTTTGGGCTTTGAGCGGGGGGTAATGTTTTAGGGAATGGGCTGCAGGTTTGAATCCTGCGTCAGGTATTGCTGTGGTAACCTTCGCCACCTAATCTGAATGCGGTGGCTTGTATAAAATATCTATAAATAGATAATGTGTATAATGTAGGCTCTTTAAGTACAAATACATAAAGATGGAGGGTTATGTCTTGATTCTGACCTGCTGCCTATGAGGTGCTCCTTCTGAGCCAGAGAAACAGAACTGTGCTGGATAATGGCTGCTACTGACACAGAATATTTCAATATTCCAACAGGAGCTCGCTAATCTATTACACCATCAGTATTCAAATTCTTGTTTAATAACAAAAGAATTGAGTTAAACCCAAGAGTTTAGTCTTTTCTTGTAAATATTTATGAAGGAGGTCTCTTTGTGGCAAGTCATTATTCAAACGGGATGAGCTGGTGTTTCACGCTGGGGGCACGGGGGAAAGCCAGCCTGATTATTCAAACAATCGATCCGGGAGCCATTGAAAATATTGAAATATCAAATCAACTGTAACGCATTGCTGATTTTTACACTGTCCGTTTCAGTTTGGAGCTGTCAGACACACAGCTGCTGTGTGGTAAATGCTTAAAGAAAATGTCTGCCACATTTTTCCCTGAAGAACTGCTTCAGAAGTCATCAGATTAGACAGCCGGGGAAGGAGATATCGTCTGCAATTTTTATGCACCTGACATCAGCAGGGGAATTTATTGTGTTCTTTTGCTCCTTAGCTTGAATGGAAGCGTGATTATGTAGAAACACACACACACACGTGCACACACACACACACGCACACACACATGCACACGCACACGCACGCACGCACGCACACGCACACACACACACACACACGTGCACGCACACATCAGCGTGCTTGCGTAGAAGCAAACATGCACACACTTTTGACCAGTCTGCTATCTTCTGTTTCACCCTGTGTTATTTAATACGTCTACCCAGGTACTTGCACTCCAATGCTGAATGAGTTAAATTTTGCTCATCCTCAGTCTGCTATCTCTCATTCTCAGCACCCAGCCCTTCTCTGGTGGCTCAATGCACAGCGCTCACTGTGACGTAGTGTTTATTTGGGAGAAGTCGCGTTTGGTCTGTCTGATGTCACGCCTTGTGACTACAGCATAATACTTCAGTGGTATTAAGCATAAAGAAAAATGCGTTTTCCAACTGCTTCTTTAAAACGATAACCGTAAAAAAAAGTGTTTAATGCTATTGTTTATTATTGTAGAAATGTGAAATTGTCATACAGTACAGGCATGAACAGCAAGCCTTATTGGATGCACACGCTGCTTTGTTCTGATTTATTATCCAGGCAGATAATGGTGGAGAAGGGAAATGTGAAAGGAATTTTGTTACGGTAATGTTAACAGCTCTGGTGACATGAAAAGCACTGTAAAGGAATGAGCACTTTGTAGTTTACATGCTTCACGAAGTCCCAAAATACATCATTAGCCTGGCTAAAGAGCATTTTATCAAAGAGAATCATGGATGATGAGTGGAATTTATCATTTTCTCCTCAGCCTTTTTTAAACCTATTAATTAGATTTAAACTGGTTGTTATCGGTAGACATTAACTGAGTTATTTATCCCCGATGTGCTGCATGCGGTTACATTAGTAAAATGGCAGTAATTGATCCTTTTTAAAACGATGCATATATTCACCGATATGGGAAGGATGTTGTTGAAAGCAGTGTAGCGCGCATTAAAATGCGTACCTGTTTTCAAGAGCACCCTACCTGTCAGCTTGACTTAGCATGCTTTGCTCTGTTTTTGCAGACCGGAGCAGCGCTTTGGAGAGCACATTAAGGACGAAAATTCAGAGGAGTCCCAGAAGAGGTTCATCCTGAAGCGGGACAACTCCAGTATTGACAAGGAAGACAATCAGGTACCTGTCTGCCTGCACCCCTCCCACAGGCTGTCCCATCATCTGTCATGTGTTGTCGCTCATCAGAAGGAAGGATGAGGTGTCAGCGACTTGCGTCACCCAATGATAGGGATGACAAGGAATGCTTCGATCTTTTGAGTGTTTGACCGTCGGATCACTGATCCATTACTTAGATAAGTATTCAAACACTTGTTCATTTCCAAAAGTAATGAAGAAAAATATGGAGCTTTATTCTTCACATCAATATTCATGAAGGAACCCAAGACCCTGCATAAAATAACAGATAATTAATTGGTGTCATTACTTTTCCTGCCCAAAAGTGTGTGATAATTCATTGAGTCATTATTTGCACAGAAAGAACGTGTCATGCCATTTCAGGGGAGGAAAAAAACAGGTTTTAATTATTTGAATGTTCTTGAATACCAGAGTATTCGATGATCAAAATTTTCTAAATCCACAAATCTCCTTATCCCTCAGGATGTGATATATCTCTCTTGCCAAGGTTTAATAGAAAAACTTTTCCAACACATTCACATAAAAAATATACCCACCAATTGTGTCAAACTGCGTTTCTCATTTTGACTTCATATTTCAGATTCTGAATTTAATGCAGTTATCACTGATGGCACTCAGATTGCTGCTTGATTAGCATATTTGTATATATTCCATAATTATCTATTTTCCTTGGTTGCCGTGTGCATATAATTGCTGTGTTCATCTGTGTGCTTAATCAATCTGCAAGAATTACATTCAGTGACATGATCGCAATCGAACAAATTGTGTTAATGGCAAGGCAATGCAAACTACACAATACTTAAATTCTGATGAGCATGATTTAACCATTACAGAAACTAAGCCTGTACAAACTGTCAGCACAGCAAGTTAAATCCGCCCTTTAAACGTGACATAAATGTTAGGGAGATGTCGCCGCATGAGATATATGCAGCCTGCCGCCTGTGTAGGTCTGTGGAGGACTGCTTCCCTCCATGATGTATAATTTCCTGCCGTAGCTCACCCCCGCGGCGCGCTAGCTAGAGGGGAGCGGCGTGCCTCTCTTTGATGCAGCGTGCGCAGCGACGGCAGCGCAGGCTGACATGTCAACAGACGTACGCGTTTAGTCATCGCGCGTAGGCTGTGAGGGACGAGCTGGCAGCTGTTACCCCCCCCCCCCTCCCCCCCCCTCCTCTGGACTGGGGCGGGCGGGCGGGCGCGGCCGGGCCCTCGCTGCCTGGCGGTAATGAGGAGACGCACGTGGCGGCACAGGTAGGGATTCTTTGTGAGGCCCCCGGGAGGCTGCGGGACATGACAATGAGCTGGCGGAGCGTCCTTCGCCAGCGCGCTTGGCACCCGCAGCCCAGATCCTGGCTGAGCCGCGGCGAGGCGGAGCGAGGCCAGCGAGCCTCCGTGTCACACTCTGCAGACGGGGGGGGGGGGGGGGGGAGGCTGACAGCTTGTGTGTGGGACCAGACTCCGCCCACCTCCTGGTGGCTCTTAACAGCTCAGCCTGAATGATTTGGTTTTTTTTCTCCCTCTGTAGCCTTTCCATTTCTTTCAGAGTCCGTGTGTGTGTGCGTGCGTGTGTGTGTGTGTGTGTGTACGCATGCGTGTGTGTGTGTGCGCATGTGCGTGTGTGTGCGTGTTGCAGTTCATTTTTGTCACTGTCAGTCTTGGATTGAGAAAGTGGAACAACCAAATGTGTGTGTGTGTGTGTGTGCGTGTGTGTGTGTGTGTGTGTGTGTGTGTGTTCGTGTTCGTGTTGCAGTTCATCTTTGTCACTGTCAGTCTCGGATTGAGAAAGTGGAACAACCAAATATGCAAAAAACTATGTCAGGAACACAAAACTCTGTCTTAGAAACAACATCCTTTACTGTTATTAATTATTCAGCACTTATGCTGCTCTAAATATCTGATGTTTTATTGATTTTTCATCTGTGCAACTTAAACTGGGCCACAGGCAACATGATGAGCGTCTGTTTGCAGGGGAGTGGTGGATGTGTGTTTGGTTTTGCTGCGGAATTAACAATAATTGGGCAAAATCATTACATTGCCGGTGAATCAGAAAGGAATATTAGGGTTGTTTATTTATTTTGCCATCTATTTGTGCAAGCTAAACTAGAGATTTTCCATAATTGCTAAGACAGAAACCCATGGGGAAACTACAGAATATGAAACCATCCACTGAATGGGCCTCTGTGTGTGGTCTGGCATGCCTTTTAATGCGCAAATAGATGCGTCTGATTTATTTATTTATTTATTTATTTTTTGTTATTGCTAGACTCAAATATTGATCCGAAAATAATGAGGAGCAGCAGTAATAAATATGCTTTCTTTGTATCTTATTATAATTTATTACACGTTGATTTCACCATCAATATTACTTACTGTTGCCTTCGTGCAAATAGATGCTGTAGTTGCTTTTTTTGTTTTGTTTTACAGTGCATGGCTCTCTGAAAAACTGTCATAGCAAAATGTAAAAAATTATGTCTTGCATCTTTTTTAGTTAAAAAAATATTTCAGGTGCATTTTTCATTAACATTATGTACATTTTTATGCCTTTGTAAACACAGTATTACTCTTTAGATTACTGCTAATTTACCTTGTATATAGTAGTCATAATTATACACGTGTAACATTTCAATAAATGCATACTTTTCACAATTGCACATTCAAACAGATGCATTCTTATGATGCATCTGCAGCTGAAAATCCTGTTTCTCAAAATGACTGGATTGGATTAGGGTTTAGGGTTCCAGCTGCAGTATAGCCCAGAATTCCTAAGATCTGTCCAGCCCATGCATTTTCCTTCAGTTTTCCATTCATTAAAAAAGTGTGTAAAGTGCCTGACCAGGACACTCTCTAAAATGTGAAAGGGAAGGGGGAGTTTATGTGTCATGTAGATCTATATGTTCTGCAGTGAATTCTGCTCTTCATTTCAGCATGCTAACATGGTTTCATTTTTATTGGTTGTACATAGGACAGGATGTAGAAATATAATAATAATAATAATAATAATAATAATAATAATAATAATAATAATAATTATTATTATTATTATTATTATTAATAATAATAATAATAATAATAATCATCATTCCTTGTATTTATACAGTGCTTTTCTCACCAGTCAGCCACTCAAAGGGCTCTACAGTGACGAGGGGAAACTCTGCTCATTTAGCCCCAACGTGTAACACCCGCCAGGGTGATGCACGGCAGCTTTTTTGTGCCAGAAAACTCCCCACACATCAGCTGCATTGTGGAGAGAGAACGGTTTTTTAGTCAATTAAACTGGGGAATAATTAGGTGACAGGCTGAGAGAGCCAGGTTAGGAATTTAACCAGGACACCACAGTACTCTTTGCAAAGAGTGTCACTGAATCTTTAACGACCACGGAGACCCAGGACCGCGGTTTAACGCCTCATCCGAAAGACAGCATCTCCTACAGCACCCCCATTACAGCACAGTCACCCTGTATCGCTGCACTGGGGTTTATTTGACCTGAGGGTGGATCACCCCCTACAGGCCCACCAGCACCAACTTAGTTTTCCCAGGAGGTCTCCCTCCCAAGCACTAACCAACATCCACCTGCGTAGCTTCAACCATTTGGAAGAAGCCAGGCACATGGTGACATGACTGGTGGTATGGCTGCTATAAAAAAAACATAGCTTGGTGAAAAGTTAGATTATTCTTTCAAATGAGGACCAGACTAGCTGTACATGCTCAGCTGGGGTGTGTGGACTCCAGCGAATTTGGACGTGAACACACAAAATGAGCCATGGATACTAATTACAATCTACTTGATTCACTTAAGCATTGAATACTGTGTGTAATTAAAATGTCTAATAGCTCTTATGGCTAATGTACAAGTCAGTGCAGAATAGAAAGTTAATGTAAAACATTTTTCCTTGATAATCATAATTCTCAGCTAATGTATTATCCTGAGTGGTTTACAAGTGACAAGTATCCTACTGGTGACATGTAATGGGTTACGATAAAGAGATAAGAAAGCAATAATGAAATAAGAAAACCTAATTAAAATATATCAGATCATTACAGTGCCCAAAGGATTTACTGTGCGTTCATAGAATAAAATCTTGCATTCATCCAGAGGGGGAGGGGTAAAAAATCTATACGTTAATAAGAAACAACGCCACAGTTCAAGGTTAGGCATATACAGTGTAACAGTGCTTATAAGAAACATATCATTCTCAGCGGCCATGACTAAAAACCAAAGGCTGCGGAAAGTTGTTGATGAAGAGGAAAAGGATGGGGGAAAAAACCATGAAAGGTTGCGAAAAAGAGTGTTGCTAGGACACGAAATTTGTCAAAAAAGGAGGAATCGTTTGCAGCACAGCAAATGGCGTAGTGAGAACGACAGGCCACTCGCACCACAGGAGTCAGAGAAGAGAAAGGCTGTGCTTTACAAAATGGCAGCACACTGAGATAATGATAGAGACCATCTGACAGCATAAGATAAATGGCCTGTGCTCTGCTCCAAGTCAACTGTTAGTGGAGCCTCCATTGTTGTCCTTCTTTGCTGTTGTATTTTATTTATTTATTTATTTATTTATTTATTTTTGACTTGCCTGTTGTCACCATGGTATCCGAGTTAAGTTTTAACATTTATATTTCTGTTTTTAAAATGTCTGCCCAAATTTTTGGTTAAGACATTTTAAAAATGATGGTGGGTGTATTTAACCTTTACTTGGTCCTTTAATGAACTGTGTGTGGGGGCGTGTCCTCCATAGTGCCTGACATAGAAACAGAGCTTTCCCATGGGCTGTAGCTGCTTGCGCTCGAAATCATTCAGCACATCCATCAACCTCCATTTTTGTATTGCTTTAATAAATCTCTTTCACCGCTCTCTGTTACTGACGCATTGTTACAATTTTATTGTGACCATTATTATTGGGATTTTTTGTTTTATTTTCTCATTTTGTTTTACGAATCTGTGGCTGTTGCATAACCTGTATGCATTTCTGACCATGCAGCTACATAGGATTCACCCATTTAGAGAAGACAGGAGGAGTAAGTCCATAGAAGAGAGGGAAGAGGAGTATCAGAGAGTGAGGGACAGAATTTTTGCCCAAGATGTAAGTGAAACCATCGACTTATTTCTGAATGGCACTGATATTAATGAGAGCAGGGAAGTGTAAGAAGTGAGACAGGGAAAAAAATTGCTATGCACAATTTTCCATATCTGGGATTAATTGCCACTTAAAAAATGATTTTAAAATCATGCACAGATTTGACCAGTTATCAGTTACCGAGGATTAATGAAGTAATGATGCTTCCCTGCTTTTCTTGTCATGGAGCTTGAAGTATATCTAAATGGCTGTTCGTTTGTCTGAAGCTATACTTTTTCTGGCGGTATTTCTAGTTATGCAAATGCAGTGACTTTCTGCAAATCAGAAAGGCTCTTCCTTTGAAAACCTTTCTCGTGTGGGTTTGCAAGCATACTTGTTGAATGTGTTCTCAAACCCTCTGGTTCCAGGGTCCATTGATCCTTAGTCTTTGCCCCTGCTTAATTGGATGCCAAGTAATGTGGGTGTTGTAGGGTGCGTTGATACTCTACCCCTCTCAGGACCCTGTGGCGCAGCCTGAAAGGGTTTTGAATTGAGGAAATTGGATTTAAAAAGCCATTAATATGGTTTTAATGTTATTAACGTTATTCTTGGTACCTTGTGTTATCTGTCTCTCAATATGGAATGTGGTTCCCTGAGATTAGTACTGCCATTTTAAGTGGATGCTTTTAACCAAACAATCCTGGTACAACTGCATGACCTGATTACAACTGCATGAATTGTGATGTTGCTCAGATGTTGGCTCACTCGCTCTTGCGATCAGCTGAAAGGCCGAATTACTGTACCCATATTCTTCTATCTGTTATGTATAGATATCCCAAGCCTTTGTATGATACCAGGGAAATGTTATTGGCTTTTTATACCTTATATTCTCATTTTAAACTTGATTTATTGTGACTGGTCCTCATTTAAGGTTCAGGAGCCATCCAAAGTAGTTCTGTATGTTGGCTGTTTCTATAAACAGCTTGTGGTATATATGTGGTATGTGATGGAGATGAGTGCTCATGATGTAGTTTGTGCCACTGCTTAAATGTTTTGTTTTGTGTTTCCTACTGTACTTGTTTCTTATTGTAAATCCAGTTTTCTGGCCAATTTTCACCATTTTATTTCTAGTTATCCTTTCAAGTAAACTCACATAATTTGGTGAACAATTGTAAATTATCCAGTTTATTTTGACATTTCGGTCAGTTCAAAGTTTGAATTCCCATTATTCAGGCCACCATTTTAAGCTGACAGTGGTGAACCACAATCCACCATCTTAGAAGTGAATCTATTACAATGCAATGTTTTTGATGAACGGTCTGGACAGCGAATCCCAGAGCAGCACTCAGGCAGGGTGGTGGGATGTTCCGCCCACCAGGACCATTTGATTGAGGTGGATCCCCGAGTTACCTCCAGTGTAAAGATTTGCTCGAGGTTTCAGGACGAAATTGAAAAGGGGAGTGAGACAGAATGGAAAAGAAGTCAATTAGGCATGAGCTGCTGTGACTCTTACAGAGTGTTTTTGCGAGCCGTAGACAGGGCAGAACAGATGCAGAGGGTCAAGGCGAGGTCACAGTGTTACACCTTAAACTGTATTTCAGCCAAAAATACCCTCAGCCCAAATTATCCCTTCTAGAGAAGCATGGAGAAACAGCTGAGGCAAGCTAGTCTCACTATTTATTAACCTCCAGCTCTGATATTGCTATTTTAATTCTGTACAGACTTTGGCATTGATAAGGCACATTATGGTCTGGGAATAAGCTCAAATCATGTTTGTCATAAATATGCAGGGGAGTGATTTAAGACTTTGCCTGTGTTAAGTTTTAAATTAGTATGCAATGCTAAGACGGCGAGTCTCGTTATGCGAGATTTAAATTATGACAAAAAATGATCAGACAGCTGTATTTTCTTCCTGGTTATGTGTGCCGAGATTATATTTCCCACTGCCGAGCAGGCGAGGACATCCCATTTGGATGCGAGCGCTGACAGGAGGCAATTTGCGATGTCTGTTCATCTGGTGAATTATAGTTTTAGTTGTATCAGCTGAACTGGAAAAAAGGGGATATTGTACCATTTCAATTAAACGTTAAGGATTTAGAATTCAGGGAACAGTGGCTGAGCTGGGAGCAAAGCGCAAAGCGCATTAAAAGTGAGACGGAATATAAAAGCGTTTTTTTTTTTGTTTTTTTTTTGTCGTACTCGTTTCTGTCTTAATGAAAGCAGCCACAGTGTGAGGCGAAGCCTTGCCGGCGTTTTTTTTTTTTTTTTCAAAAGAACGAGTGAACACAAATGCAAAAGTGTCTAATTATATTGTGCTGTTGAACGTGTGAATTCCTCATTATTATTATCAGTCTTCTGTTGTTTTTTTTTTTTTTATGAGTAAGAAAAGGCTCGCGTTTTTATTTAGCTTTTGCTGTGTACAGTCATTTCTCTGTCCTCATTGTCTCCAGCGCCACATTTCACAGCTGTTTTATTCTCTTATCCTCGTCTTGATTGGTCATTTAATGATGAGTTTTGATGATCAGTGCCAGTCTTTATACATTACATTTAAATGAATGTATAAATGTATACATTTAAAAAACAAAACCTTTTATGCAATCCGCAGCATATAATTAAGCGTGCTTGCGGATTTTGAATTCATAATGACCAAAAATGTAACAGACCCTCAAAAAAGAGTCTGTATCAATAAATACCTGCTTGTTGTTCCCTAAGTATTTATACTCAGCCCCCCTTGTTTAACATAGCCATGCAACTATTTTTCATACCTTTTATAAGGGACCTGAAAAATAGCATTTCAACAGTATTTTTTTGTTTGTTTGTTTTTCAGTCATTCTGTTCCCAAGAAAACGTTTACATTGAAACAAGGTAAATCTGTGTTTTTTTAATATGAATATAATATTATGATGTATGATAATGCCTGTTGAAGAAAATTAACATTCAAAAAGAAAGCCTTTTAATCGTAGCATATTTAATAAATGTCCCATATAATGCTGAATATTTATTGTTTATTTTTGTGAATAGAAAAATGTTATTTATGATTAAATGTAAAGCTTTTTAATGCTGCTAAATGGTACAAAACCCCGGCTTTTCTAAATGTACAAAATGGTTTAAGTCGTAGTAGATAGCCTGAGCGTGTTTACACGGGTGAAAGCCCTTAACTGTAAAATATATGAACTCAATATTATCTTCAGTCAACACGGGTAAATAAATAGGCTTTTTCAATTTAGTGTAGTGATGACAAAATTGCTTCCACTCTTCTTTCCACAGGATCTTGGAAGACTGCAATTTATATAACGACACTCAGAAGAAACGGCAGCTATTTAGGTTGGTCGGCTCGGCTCGTTGTGTCACACGTCTGCTCGGCGCGCCGGCGGGGCTCTGAGCGATGGCGTTTGTGTTTAAACGCGTACGAGCCGCTAGCTCCATCGAACGCGCGCACGGGGGGGGACGGAGCGGAGCCCGGCGCTAATTAAACACGCTAGCCGCCGGCGCGAGGGGGGCTCCGCCGCGCCCTTTTGAAGCGCGACAAGGGAAGGAGGCGTCCGCGCTTCCGAAAGGACGGGGCCACCCAAGGCCGTCTTATTAAAGAGGCCCTTTAGCGGGCTGTTCTCTCCCTTATCGATTCGGCCGTGAGAAATTTCGTGCGGGCGAGAGCGAGGCTCGACGCCGCGGCTAATGTGCGCCAGTGCGGCGTCCGCGCGTCGATGCTTGAGTGCTGTTATTTTGAGCGCGATTACCCCGGCCATTTTGCTGAAAACACGGAGCAGAGGCGGCACTGTGCGCATCTACAGTATTAACTGTAAATGTGAGTGGGAGTGTTTGTGGATGGATAAAATGTACTAAACAAAATCTCGCAGAGCTAAACATTTTTAACCGTCTATTATAGCAACAGCATTCTAAGAGGAAATGTAGCTTCTTACGGTCACTGTGCACCAGCTTTGAAAGCAAAGTGCACAATGAAATGACAAAAATCATTTTAAATCAAAAGACAGTAAATCAGAGAGAATGTATAATACTATAGACACTCTCCTCTCTGTTGATCTAATCCATCCATCCATCTCATGCGACTACACTGACTTTCCATTCTATACCGCCCCCTCAAAAAAAAGGTAAAAACTTCTGCTCTTTCCATCATCGCAAGGTCACCACTGATCATCCATTATGAAAGGAAGATAGCTTTGTCAGGCACAGGCAGCCAGTGTAAAAATATCCCTCAGACTGGCCTGCTTTCAGAGTCCTCTGGTAGAATCTCCATTCCCTGCTTACCCCATTGGGAGCAATCTGTGAGTCAAACAGGAGACCCGAACAAGGGCAGGACGTCTTGAGAGGAAGCGGAGTGGGGCAGGCGTCTGGGGAGGGGAGGGGAGGGCAGGGGGCGGGACAGGAGCCCTTAACCCAGGCTGGTCCGGGTCTGGTTGTGGGTCCGCAGGGGGAACCGCGACGGTTCGGGCAGGGCCTCGGGGAGCCGGCAGAGCAGCACGGAGATGGACTCGCGCTGGAGCGACCCGCGGCCCTGGAGCAGCACCGACTCGGACAGCTCCAGCCGGAACTACAAACCCGCCGTCACCAAGACGGCCAGCATCGGCGGCATCACCGTGCTCACGCGCGGCGACAGCTCGTCCAGCGGCCGCGGCACCGGCAAGCTCTCCAAGACAGGTAGAGCAGCTCTGGCACACAGTGCCCTCGTTCCCTTTAGCCCCAGGATGTGTTGTGGGTAATGCTCGCGGTCGGCGCCTTATTTAGGTAGCCCCAGTTCCATTTTTCATGCGTTGCTGCAGTACGTAATGTTCATTAATCATGCAATGTGCTGACACGGCGTTCCTGGGCGTGTACAACATTAATCAAAGGAAAGTGCCTATTGAATTAGCCAATCCCCCACAGATATGGAGATATAGGATTTTGAGACTGGTTTGAAGTTCCTTTTGTGCACAGCTGTCCTATACTACAGGACATCCTGAATGCACATGCACACACATGGTATAATTACCGGATGGACAACAATTGAAGAAGGTTCTACCACAGACAAAGAACCGTTTGAGCAGATTCTGATTTACAGTGTGAACGATCAGCTCTTCTCCTCCTCCTTTCTCCTCACACTCCCTGTCTTCTTCACCTCCCCTTTCCCTTTCACTCGCTTGCTCCTCCTTTCCCTCTCTGTTCCTTATACTTTTCCTCATCTCTCACCTCTCTTTCTCACCTCTCCTCTTCTCCGTCCCCCAGGTTCTGAGTCTTCCAGCAGCGGGGGCTCGTCTGGCTCTCTCTCCCGGGCTCACCTGACGCTGCAGGGCTCCTCCCTCCTGCCCACAGGCCCGCCCAGCTCCGGCGGAGGCCCCGCCCCCTTCCCAGAGGGCCAGCCTCCTCCCAGCAGCCCCAGCTATATCCTGGTCTCCCTGGAGGCCAGTGGTATCCCCCCTGGTAGCATTCTCCTAAATCCACACACAGGTGAATATGGAACCTCAGGAAGCATTCTGAAGATGCCAGACGCGGGCAAATTTAGCACCTCAGGTAGAGACAGGCCACATAGGATTATTATGTGAACACCATAAATGGTGTGAAGTAACTGGGAAAATATTCCCTCTAGTTTTATGCAGTTCATGTTGTGAAGAGCTTGCTTCAGACAAGGATAAATACTGTAACTCCACAGCAAAGCAACAGCACAGTTGCTGCTGCTTAACTGTTAATTTGCCAAGAAATGCATATGACTATTATACTGTTGGTTCAAAAATGTTCGTACTGGTGTTTAAACCTGATGAGTTATGGGTGGCTTTGTTTCGAAAATTGTTGAACTGAAGAAATGTTGTTCTTGTGATCTCAGATTGCAGATTGTATTCACATTTCTCCCTGCTGGGTGAAGGTGCCAATATGCACTAATGACACAACAAGGCTATTGATCTTTTGAGCTTGTTTATGGTCAAAGCTGTGAAAAAGATTATTGTAATAAAAAAAATCAACATTTCCTGTGTTTCGCGATCTCTTTTGCTTGCAAACTGTTCAAGCAATCAGAGTGAGGCTTTAAAGTTTTTTTTTTTGGAAATTACATTTCATTGAAGTTCAGATTTTAATGCCTTGACTTTTATATTGTACAGCAGACTGCTGTATGAAAATGTATTGGCCCATAAAAATAAATGTACTTCAAACAGAGAAGGATACCCCTCCACTTAACCTTTAATCTGACCAAGTTTCTGGGTTTCTTCACAGGTCAGCCATTTGTAAACCCTGATGGCACCCCTGCCATCTATAACCCACCTACCGGGCAGCAGCCAATCAGAAGCCATCTAGTGGGGCAATCACCTCAGCAGAACACACCGCAATCCCAGCAAGCTCAGCAACAGGCCCCACCCCCGCCACCACAGCCACAGCAGCCAATGACAAGCCACATGGTCCCCCAGGTAGGACTGTGTTGTCAACCAATCAGTGATCTTTTCTGAATGGTTCCTGAACCATTAATCGGTCCTGCTTTAGCTGCAGGCTTCCACATTATGTGGTTTGAAACCCTGAACATTACAAATATGAATATTATAATAATGAAAGAGTCAATATTATGATATTATAATAATGAAAGATTGACAGTATGGCTTCATGCTTAGTAGCACCGAACAGTTGTGTGCTCAGGAGGGGCAGGATAGTGTGGGCAGAAGCGATGCAAGCTGTGATTGGTGCATGCAGCAGCTTGTACCGGCAAAAAGTTGCAGGTACAATTCTTAGCCATGTCATATCTTTTGCACTAATGAGTATTGCATTTGCTGAATTTCTCCAGATAATGGAAAACAATGGAAAATAATTTTTATAACGATAATAATAATAATAATAATAATAATAATAATAATGATAATAATAATACAAGCCGTACAATAATAAAAATTTGTAGCAATATTTTATGTGGAACAGTTGGAAGAAATAAGGCTCTGTTTATCTAATTTTTCTTGTTTTTCCTCATTCCTCATTGATTCTTTCTAATATGAATAAATACTATCATATCAAATGTGGTTTATTTTAGAGTGTGCTTTTGATATTTCCCATTAGACTGCCAAATTGTTGCATTCGTAAGAAATGCTGTATTCCAAACGAGGAGCTTGCTGAGCCTGTTTGTGAGTGAGATAATTAGGCTGTGATGTGAGCCTTTTCCAGATCTCACACAAAACCCAAAACCTATTTCTGCAAGCTTATTCAAATCCATTGGAGTATTAATTCTAGTGTCTCTAACCTATACCATACATTTTGCCATATATTTTTATCTTGAAATTTACTCAAAGCTTATTTTGAATGGCTTTTTTTTACAGCTTATACAATTAAAACAATGGCATTGCAGAAGCTGCCAGTTATTATTCTAATGTAGCTCTTTGGATGGTATTACACACTTTCAATAGTCTGAAGTGTAGACTGGACGCAGGATGGGCTATGAATCACTGCTGTGCTCACACATTAGTCTCATAGCTAACATAACATTGACATTCACAATACGCACTCAAAAAGGCTTGGAAAAACAAACGGCTATTTAAGCCCAGCTGAGAAATGCTTAAGGAACTGGTGTCAGACGGCCTTTATAAATCACACCGCGGCCCCGCTCTGTTTGTCCCTGCTGACTACCGCGCCGCGCATTCGAAGCACGTCTGTTATTTACAGGAGCCGACGTCCCTCAAAAACATCCCAATTTATGAAAAACAAATGTTTGGTCGAAATATGAAATGGGGAAAACACAATAATAAATGTGGAATTAATATTTGTAATAGGATGCATTGCACTTATATTTCAAATTTTGCTCCGCTAGGGTGAACTTCACCAGGAGCTGGAGTTTTTTTTATTTATTTTAAAGCACACATCCCTCTTGCTGATAAACTAGGTCAGGTGATTTATTGGTTAAACAGATAAAGATGAAGTGCAAACAGCAGCTGCTGCAGAGGAGCCGGTGAGATGTTCTTGCTGACCCGCGCGATGCCGCTCGGCCTACTTTCTCACTTCCCACTCAACACCCACTCAACACCCACTCAACACCGCTCTCTCTGCCCGCATTGTTACATCATCCATCTCCAGTCCTGCCCTGCTCATCGAGATGAATTGGGGAGGGAAGCAGGTCTCTTCTCTCCTGCACCGGGGGGAGAGGGGACGGGGGGCCCCGTGAGACCGAGCTCTCGGCCTATCGGAGGCTCCGCTCCCGTCTGTCCGCTCGCGCGCTGAATGCCTTTCCCCCGGCAGCGCGCTGTGAGCTGCGTAGAGGCAGAGCTTCGGTGTCTGGCGGGTGTTTGCTGCAAGGCTCTATCAGAGCGTGGTTCGGAAAATAAGATCCAAATGGACACACGCTTCTGTAAAACTTCCCATTGCCTCATAGTTTTTACAGTCCTGTGACTCGCCAGAATGCTCACTTTTTTTCCTTTGCCAACTGGGGATAAAAAATCTGAAGTAAGATAATAAGGTATTGTTTTCTGTACGGCAGAAAAGTTTGTACAGAAGGACCCTTCTTAGTTCAACTGTGACACAATCTCTGTCACTCAGCCCCATCTAATTCTTCTCCATCTATCTGTACATTGGCTCTGTCAAAGTACAATCATATTTATACAGTAACAAACATTGCAAATCGTATATTGAGTACATTATGGTGTACAAAGAGCAAATCTAGACAATGAGAAATAGAAAACTGAATAAAACAGTCAGTCTATATCAGTAGACAAAAAAAGAAATAAATAAAACAACCAAAATTATAGGTGCAATAAAACAGCGGCTAAAGCTTGCTCAGGGTCCGGTGTCTCTAGTTTTCAGAAGCAGAGATATGAATTGCTCCCGGTGAAATCTTTTTGCCAAATAGCAAAGCTGAATTGATTCGATAAATTTCCTTGCATCTCCATTATATATTTTCACATTTGGGAAAAGGAACATGGGGTCCTGGACCCCGCTGAGTGCCGGCTGGGCCTGGGCTCCGGAGCGCCGCTCGCCCACTCCCACTTCACAGGTGCTTTGGGTCTTTATTAAAGCCATTTTTCTCCCCCCGCTTCCGCTCGCTTTGTCATCGTTTACTCATGGCGTAGGTGTCAGGGACAGAGGCGGCGTGCGTGCAAGACTGACTGCGGCCGCTGAATCACAGCCGCTCTATTCACCAAAAAGCTGCAGCGGAAGATTTTATGAAGCCAGGCGGCCATGTCAGGACAGGATTTAATCAAAATCTTTGCTCAAGTTCAACCCAGGTCCTTCTTCGACGGCATAACTGAGGGTTCTGTAGCATGTGCGGCGATATGAAGCCAAACACTCCCGGATCCGTCACGCGCGAGATCGCGCCGGACACTTTTACGCAAATTAAATAGAACCTTTTGACGAAGCAAATTAGAAACTAAATATTATTGCTTCTATCATTGGCGCTGCGTAGCTTTCATCTGACACCCTCTCTCACCACATTAGCAGCTGGCTCCCAGTCTGGAGAGGTAGAGGGAAATTTATGGCCGATGGATTATTTTATGGTTTCGTTTCTGCTTCTGAGGATAGAGAGCCCGGAGCGGTGCGGAGCCCCTGCTTTTAGTGCAATTATCATTTTGCAGACACACTGGGCAGCGGAGTTTAATGAAGTACGCACGCGGTGTATTCATGCCGCAGAAATCAATATGCCTTCCCCGAGGAGGGCCGGCATTAGTGATTAGTTTGTCAGCGGCGTGAGACCAAGTGGCGGAGGCCCCTCGCGGGTGGTAATTCCTGAGTGATGGAGTTGATGGCGAGGGGCGGGATTACCGCGTAAAATTTCACTGGTTCCCCTCGGCCTCTTGTCGCCGGGCGGAATAACCGGGGCGCCCCGACGGACTTTGGATTTGAAGCCCTCTGCTTAAAATCCTCGCGCAAAGGCGGCGCACTTTAAAATATAGACTTCATATAAGGAATATGAAACATTCCAAGAGATATATGTTGTAGCATTTGGTATATTATGAATATATATTGCAAATGTTTCGATCATTGCCACTTTTCACAGTACGCAGGCATGGTATTGTAAGACTGTACATACTATATATAATTACACAATTTATTCTCAAAATGACATATAGGTTTATCATTGACATAGTGTACATGTATGTCAACATTTTTATACTGACACATGAAAAATGCAATTCCAATGCAATACCTTATATTTTATCTGTAAGCTTTAATGTAGGGCAGGTGTTACCTTGGATATCATAGGAAATGCGATGACTTTAAATAGATCACCAGGTGCCATTTTGCAGTTTCTTTTTTAATAATGCCAAATTGCCTGTTGGTTTGCTTTCCTTTCTCCCACACCCCCGTCCTCTCCCCTCGCGGCCCTCAGGTGGTGTTTGCGTCCTGTCCTCGAACGCTTTGTCTCACTACTGCCGCCGCATAGCGCCGTGGGCCCCCCGACGCGGGAAGTGACCTCGTCCTGTTATCGCTAAATTAGAATGTGCTACTGAACCCCGCGGTGGCCAGCTCGCGCGGGAACACTAGGGTGTTGAGCAGCTCCTAAATTCCCCCCCAGTTAGCACTGTAGCTGCAACAAAACGAGAGGAAGCCATTTGAGAACAGGGGGTTAGCAGACCTCCTTTCATTCCGACATTCGGCTGATGTTAGCTGAACAAAGATCTTTTTTTTTCTCGGTTTGAGTTCAGCACATCGAATTACCCTCAATTTTATGTATTCAGCTGTAGTTGTCTGGCAGACCCTTTAATCCAAAGCGACTTACAGTGCGTACGACCCATCCACTTGTTCATGAATACAAATACATATGAATAAGCTTCACTATCGGGGCTGATAATAACTGGGATATCTGTGGAATTGTGTCAGCCGTTAGATTTTTAGTAGTTTTCTGGGAGAGCCAGTGTAAGGGTTTTGTTTTTCACTGAGATGTAATAAGGTTTCCTGCAGAACACTGATTTGACAAATGAACGTTTAGACTCGAGAGGCAGGTTTTTAAAGATAGACACGCAGAAGAAATGAAGCTTCCTGCACACACTTTATGGCCCTCCTGGGCTGCCGTACCTTGTTTGACACAATAGCCACATGAAAGCTCAAAGGCAGTCATTAATCTTTTACGAACTGTACACTTCCGAAAGGTGTGTAATTAAAAAAAATATATAATTTTTTTGAGAGAGTGTGAGTGAATCCGAACTCCGGGCCCCCCCCCCAGGGCGGCTGAATTGCATGTTATTGAAAAGGCAGGAGCGGTATTTTTCAGACGGCAGGTGTCTCACTGCTTTCCCCAGAGGGTACTTTTGGTACCCGCTGGTTTTCATTTCAGCCTCTGTTCGGAGCTCTTTCAGTGATCCAATTACTCCCCGCCCTGCCTTGGGTTATGAATGCTTAATGCACACTTAACAACAGAGCGTTCAAAAATCCTCACAATCCAGCGCTACGGCACTTTGCGCTACGGTGCTCCATTGAGCTAACGAAACGCTCCGAAGGAAGCCACGCAGGACAGCGGCTGGACTGAGCAGCAGAATCCAATGCCCTACTCCCACTAGGCAGTCCCCACCCCCCCTCGACCCTCATTGCCCCCCCCACCCCTGACTTTCCTGGTCACTCTCGTGCAGGGCCTGCAGCCGACCTCTCAGGCAGGGTCATACTCCGCCCTCTCGTACCCGAGCCAGCACCTGCTGCCTGTCTCTCCCGCTCAGCACTTCTCTGCGGTACCTTCCTTTCTTTCCCTCTCTTTCTCTCTTGCTGGCTTGTGAGCTCGTGCCACGAGGGTGCACGTTTCTGCGTGTGTGCAGTGTGTCTGCATGCGCGCACGTGTGTGTGCGTGCGTGTGTGTCCGGGCGCCTGCATGTACAGGGCTGTAGACCCCGAGCAAAGGCTTCTCTATGCTTGGCTTTGCTTTGTCGTGTGCAGAACTGGTTTGATGTCACCTGACTGGCTTCACAACTCTCCCCTAAAGTGGACGATCCATTGAAATGACTTCTGTCACCAGAACAATAGCTGGTTTTGTGACTCCACTGCAGCATGGAAAAAGGTCTTGCAATGTGCAAAATTGGTCCATGACATCAAAACAGCGGTGTATTATGTTTATGTATTATGTGGTGAATATGTGAACTGTCAACTATTGTTCCAGAAAGTCCTTTGGCTGTATTTCTGAAAGCTTCTGTGGTGTGCATGAAAAATGAAAATTGAAGCGTTTGCTTGATGGGAAAATGTTGGCAATAGCATGTACACAATTGCATTTCAGAAGTGCTGGAGATGTTTGAATTGAAACTGCATGACTTTTGTCTGGTCGCTCAGCGTTGCCGCTTTCTTTGCAGTTCTTTTTCGAAAAGCCCAGGTTATGTCAGGACAGCCGGTAGACTAGCGCTGCTGTCCTCACCGCTGTGGCACGCGGCTGCACAGCCCTGGTCCTGGAGGGCCGCAGCATCCTGTGAATCACTGCCAGTCACATCACTGGAAGGAATGGTTCAGTTGGTTCAATAAAGGCAGTAATCAGTTTAATCAAGCAGGATAAGCGCCCGGTCCTCCAGGAATAGGGTTGGCCCCGCCCGCAGCTGGCAGAGGCTCGAGCTTAGCCGCGCGGCGGCGCCACGGTAACGCCTGCGTTTGCCTCCTAGCGGGATGACCTGTCCTCGCAGTTCGGCCAGATGACCCTCAGCCGCCAGTCGTCGGGCGAGGGCCCGGAGCCCCCCGCCTCCGCGTACCCCCCCGGCCTCCTCTCCCAGCCGCCCCCCCAGACGGGTTTCGTGGTGCCCTCCCCCGGCCACCAGCTGCCCCCTGGGGGCTTCCCGGCGTCCGGGCCCCACATGCCCCCCCAGCAGGTCCTGCCCTCGTCGCAGGGCTTTGTCCAGCAGGCTCCATCTCAGGTAGGCCAGACCCCCGGCCCAATGCCTTCCACCTGCTCTTATACAGGGGGCGCCTTCTCATCAACAAATGAGCTCAGGAAGAAATTCTTTACAATTCTTTATGTCTGCATCCATGATGGGAGAAATTCAGTATATCAGTAATTCAGTAATTCAGAAATCGAGTGTATCATGTTTTTTTATTAGTCACCAATATGTTACTCCCTCTCAACCACGCTCAAAGCACCAACAGGCTCCTAGTTGTCATTTGTGAGCGATAAAGTTCTGCTTTGATTCACAGTAGTTTTCCAGTGTAGTACTCTGTGGCACGGTACGTGTGATTTAAATATGTACGGGCTCACAGGAGATTTCATGCTTCTAAACGGCGCTGTACACAGCCCGGATGATGGGCCCTGTGGAGACTCCAGAGGCATAATTACGTATTCCAAACTGGAGAGGAAGCAGGAGGCGGGGCAATGCCCCAGTTGTCTTGTTGTTGTTTGAGCTGTACGGTTCCATTAACGGTTTCCTGGCTCCCCTGCCTGCTTTCCCATGATCCTCAGCGAGGCCTGCTCGCAGTAAGCTTGCCTGCTGGTCTCGGGAGGCCCCGCCGCGGAGCGGTGCATTGCAGGTGACGATTAATCACGTTTAATTGACTGGAACGTGTCGGACAAGGCGGATCAGTGATTTACTGTCTGCCAGATCACAGACCCCGTCTTCAACATCCTCGCAAACTAGCGGTGCGTCTCTGGAGGAGAGCGAGGAGGAGAGAGGGGGGAGGGAAAGGGGCTCCCGCAGCATAACTTTAAGGCTACTGCCTTTAACCAAAATGGTAGCTTCACTTGTTTGGATTCGTGTTTTCAGACACAACTGTAGAAACACCACGCTGAACCACAATTAGTATGATTCATTTGATTAATTCTGATAATTCGTTGTTAACAGTAAAAAAGAAACTTATGATATATTTAGGTAGTATATAATCAGCTGCCCTTGCAGTTCTGTGAGAGATCCTGTTCTACAGGATACTGTGGATGGAACAGAAAATGGTTCCTGTCAGTAATCAATAAGTTAACAATAACTGTTTGACTGATTAACTTCTCTGGGGAACTTGTTTGTAAGCTTGTTCTACTTATGTTCTCACACTTATCATAAAGCCTCTGTACCAAATAAAATATGAAAGTAGCTGTAAAATCAGGTATTAAGACTTATTTTCATGTAAACATCTGTCTGAAATGTCCTAATAAATACATAAGACTGCATGCTAACTGTGTCCCCCTTTTGCTAAGCTGTTTCCAACATAAACCCTGTCCTCGAACCTCAGACCCCTACCCTACTCCAGTGGCCGACCCAAGCCCCGAGCCTGTGTACCACGTGATTAAGGCAAAAAGAGAAATAGATAGCCTAATTAAATGAAGAAATGAAAGAGTGTGAGAAAAACAGAAAGTGAAAATGCGCATAAGGACAGCCAGGTGGACGCACGGACAGAGAGAGACATGAAAAGGAGATGTGACAGTACATCCTGTTAGATGGAGGGGGAGGAAGCTCTGTGACCCGTTCTGTAATAGAGTGACGATCTCATTTAAGTGCAGCCATGGTAATGTTGATTAATTGAGGGTATTGCAATCTACATCTTGTGGTCTATATTCATGTAGGTCAAGAGAGGGTCCCATGTGTTATTAAATTCTGAGGATTGTCAGCTATGTGGATTTTTCCATATGAATGTACTCAATCACAAGGGGACCCCAGTGGGTAATAGAGAGCCTGGTTTTATAATACACATTTTTGCCAGTGTGAGAGAAATGATGAATAAAAAATAAATAAATTATCAATTCTAATTCAGATTTTTTTTAATCTTGTAAATCACACTGGGATGTTCATTTGAAAACAGTTATAAATAAATGCAAACTCCAGTATAATATTGTCTTATTTTACATGTGGAGAGTGTAATAACAGACAGCTGAATGTATTTATTGACTGGTTTTGTTTGTTAATGCAGTTCATGGGGTGCACGTAAAGTGGTTTTCATGTCATGGCCAGCCAGTTCGGTCATTGCTGTCTGTGGTTTTTCACACTGCTGCCAGCAGGACATCTGCAGGGTGAGAGCAGCTGCAACAGAGATGGTGCGCTGGGGTGAAAATGTCCCCCCCGTCACTTTGCTCTGTCCACAGTGGTTCCGCATCCTCATTGTCCTCCCATTCTTCTACTCTGCTGCCCTGAGAGGGTGTCATGAAAAATAAGTTCCCCCTCAGAAATAAGTTCCCCCCTGTCATTATGACATCACAATTTAAAGGCAGTATCTGTTTCAGCGAGAGCAGGAGTGGCAGCTGCTGTCTCTTCGAGTAACATGTCGGAGCAGAAGCCCCTGCTTGGCACGCTTCTAGCAGTTCATTTAGTTCACTTGTGTGATGTCCAAAAAAGCGTCACTCCCTCCCTCTGTCTGCTTTCCTCCTGCCCCAGGTGCCGGTGTTCTACTACTCCTCCGCCCAGTACCCTACCTCAAGCAGTCAGCAGTACAGGCCCGTCGGCCCGGTCCAGTACGGCACGCACAGGAACCAGCAGCTTGCACAGAGCCCCCAGCAGACAGGTGCGTGCTGGTGTCGCCCCGCTGGGGGAGTGCTGGGAGTGCTGGGCGGGCGGGCGAGTGGGCGTGTCCCCTTCTCACACAAGTCTCTCAGAGCTCGGATGTCAGCTGCAGATGAACATATAATATTTCAGCCCATAAAATCGGGTGTGGTGTTTAGTCTGTGCGTGTGTTTCGGTTTGTAGATTACGTTTATTGGAGGTTGTGGGGGTGGCGTGGTGAAATATTTAAAATATTTGTTTTTAGGCATGGCTGATTCAATTATGATATTGATATGATATTATGATATTATCCTGTCATGTGCACCCTGTGTGTGTGTGTGTGTGTGTGTGTATGTGTGGATGTGTGTGTGGGTGTGAGTGCCTATGTATGTGAGAGTGTGGGTGCGTGTGTATGTATGTGTGGGTGCGTGTGTATGTGAGGGTGTGTGTGCGTGTGTATGTGTGGGTTTGTGTGTATGTGTGGGTGCGTGTGTATGTGAGGGTGTGTGTGTGTGTGTGGGTGCGTGTGTATGTATGTGTGGGTGGGTGCGTGTGTATGTATGTGTGAGTGCGTGTGTACGCGGGCGCATAAGTGACTGCTGAGAGTCGTGCAGCCGGAGTTGTGCAGCTTGACTGGGGGCCGTTGCACTGTAAGAGATTGAGTAGCAGGATCTCACAGTGAACCGGTCTCTTTTCTGGCTGCTCACTGCTCTTCAGCCCCTCCCAGCGCACAGCACCTTCTGCATGCGTATGTGTGTGCTCGAGCGTGTCTGTGTGCATGTTCAATTCGCAGTGTGCAAACCTGTTACTTCAGGCAGTACTAACGCTCAGAAATGCTGACAGACACCACCACCACCAGCTCTCCTTTTACTCCCATATTTAAACTGTGAAAGTAGCATTTCACGCGTAGAAAAATGCTGTTTATTGAAGTGAGAATTATAATACCGTTTTAAAATGAGTTCATTCTTGTTGTTGTTGTTGTTTTATTTAGCATGTTTTGTGACCTGTACTTTATTATTTTCTTTGGCCAGAGGTCATACGCATAAAGCCCTTTTGCTAGCACTGTAAAATCACTAGAGCTCTCTATAGCAAGAATAAACATTGCAAGTGAACATAAGACAAATTATTCACTATTCAGATCTTTTCACTTTCTGTTTTATCCATTTTCCTGACTATATGTATCATGGGCTTTAAAACTGCATATTTCAATTTCTGCAGTACATGCATAAAATGTATTAGTGTCAATTATATATATATATATATTATACACATACAGTGTGTATATATATATATATATATATATATATATATATATATATATATAATATTATATTATATTATATAATTTAAATATGCAATCTGAAATATTCTTGAATACAGAATACCTTCATTACTTACCTGTGAAGGTACATTCACCCAGAACTTGTCTGCTTTTTTTCCTTAGGAAATATCGTGGAAGTTCTTGGGAGAGTATAAGTGAAGCACATTTCTGTGAAGCTCGATTTGCAATTGAAATGAGCGTCATTTACATTCGGTTATTTTGCGCACGCTTCAGGGGTAGCGCGCGTCTCGCTGAGCTCTCCCTGTAATTACCATTTCTCCGTCTCCGTTAGCGCTCTCATTAGCATACTCGCCCGTACGCAACAAAAGGCGGCCTGAAAGGGAGGGGGTAAATCTGACAGAGACGGAGTGATCGGAATAACCCCGTAGCCCTTCCGGGCTGCCTCTCTCCAGCGAAGAGCCACCCCAGCATCCACCCAGCCGCCCAGCTCCGTGGTCGATTACATCTGCCTGGAAGATACAGGAGATGTATTGAACTGGATCTGAGCGCAGTGAGCTTTGTTCTTAACCGCAAGCAACACGTGTTGTGAAGGGACGCCTTCTTAACTGGGGGGGGGGAGGTCAAAGGTCGCCTCCTCAGCCCAGTGATCTGCACGTGCATTTCTGCTTCCATTCCATCGGTTTTCATCATGATCGTCGCATCAGTTCCCCTAAAGCAGGTGACTTTACCAGGGAGAGTCCAAACCCTGCGCCCGGCCGACAGAGGCAGACCGGGAGACGTACCCGAACGTGTAATTAGCACGGGTGCGCCTGGCGGAGGTGACGGGTCGTTAGCGTTCCTTTCGATCGGGGGAACGGTCCCTCTCAAAACCGCTGCGGTGCCGAAGGGAGCGCCGGCCCTGCCGGATCTGGGGGTGCGGCGGTTTGGCGGTTTGGTGGTTTGGCGGTTGCCGGCTGCAGCGGAGCGGTGCGGGTCGGTCCGCGGCCCGTCCGCAGGGAGGCGAGCGCTTTATGAAGTCTAATCGCCGGGGGCACTGGAGATCGGAGCACGGGCGAGATTAGATTAGGGTCCAGCAGAGATAAATCTTCTCGGGGCCAGAGAACAGCATTTTGGCAACCCTGCTTCCCGTTGTTTTCGTTTGAAAAGAAACAGCCGCCTTCCTGCCCTTCCCATTATCATTTTTTCACATAAATCTTTTTTCCCCTCGACATTAAATTATGCAACGGTCAATTTTCGATCAGCGGCCAGGAGTGACTGGGCAGATCCGAGCGCTCTTTAGACAGGAAGTCCAGGCTGGGATTTGTGTCCGGAATTGAATCAGATTCATTTATTTGTTTCTGTTTCGGTTTCCTCTTCAGTTCCGCGCGCACCCTGCTGCGTTTGCTGAATCACTTGTACGTGTGTCAAACAGCAGAGAGAAGCCAGAGGACTGATTGGAATACCACAGTCCATCACATACAGACATTTACTTTGATCCGGTTATGTGTGGTGGTTCATCAAACAACAATCATTTCATTTTTGTATCCATTCAGTAAGTTCTTTCTTTAAACAGCCAATTAGCAGACTTGAAAGAACTTATGTAAAATACTGTCTGCCACATATGCTGATGGTTCAAAAGAATAATATCAGATAGACATCTTCGGGCACTAAAACCCCAAAGGATGGATCAGTGGCAGCAAAATATTCAGTATTAAATGAATAAGCTGTTACTTCTTGCATTCCGAAGCTTGCAGTTGTAGATAATTTAAAAGCAAAATGCTCAATTTTGACAAATATAGGACTATAGTTCCCAGAAGGCAGTGTGAGAGACTGCTATTGGAAGAGCGTCAGCACACCGGGTGATGCTACCAGACGTGACTTACAGACGTCCTTAGGAAGGTCCTGAGCTCATCCTGTTAAAAATAACACACACTCCACAGGGTACAGTTTAACACATCCCACTCGTCTCACACGCTCACACTCTGTGCCCCTCTCTTTGTTAGCACAGACTACGTGAGTATTTTCTCATTAAAATAATTGGCATGTACATAGCAGTACCCGGCTGTCATGCATCCAGAGAAAGCGCCAAAGTCATTAAGCATGGCTTTATGACAGGGAAAATTAATTACAGATCAGTTCAGATGTAGATGTACCACAGGACTAAAACACACGCGCATGAACACACACGCACACGCACCACACACACACAAGCGTGCTGCATGTACGTTCATCTGAGCTGGGTGACTGCGGCTGCAAATTGTGATTTATGTCTCTGATCTTTGTGTCAGTGGAAGTTATGAAACCCCTCGCTCACTGGCCCTGCTCTTGTCGGGCGCACCGAATTCCTCCGCACCTCTCCAGGAGGCCCGGGGGAGCCCAAATAGAACTCTTTTCTCAGCTGAGAGCTTCTCCGGTCCCCGCCCGCGAACGGCAGTCTATCACCGGGGTCACCACGACGCGCGCGGAGACGCACGCAAAAGAAAGCAGAGCCGTGTCCAATCAGACGTCGCGGATTCCCCTGCTGTCCCGGGAGCGTCAGGCCATTCGGTCACGCAGCTTGATCTCGAATCTCGTGCCGCGGCCGTGCGATTGGCTCAGCTGCTGGAGCCGATCGCGGTCAAACGGCCGCGCGGTGGCCATTTTTTGCGCTGGGCGCGCTCAGACTGCGGAGGTCTAAAGATGGCGGCTGCTCGGGGAGTGTTTACGGGAGCGTGCTGGAGAGGCGCTCAGACTGCGGAGGTCTAAAGATGGCGGCTGCTCGGGGAGCGTTCGCGGGGAGCGTGCTGGAGAGGCGCTCAGACTGCGGAGGTCTAAAGATGGCGGCTGCTCGGGGAGTGTTTGCGGGGAGCGTGCTGGAGAGGCGCTCAGACTGCGGAGGTCTAAAGATGGCGGCTGCTCGGGGAGCGTTCGCGGGGAGCGTGCTGGAGAGGAGCGCTCAGACTGCGGAGGTCTAAAGATGGCGGCTGCTCGGGGAGTGTTTGCGGGGAGCGTGCTGGAGAGGAGCGCTCAGACTGCGGAGGTCTAAAGATGGCGGCTGCTCGGGGAGTGTTTGCGGGGAGCGTGCTGGAGAGGAGCGCTCAGACTGCGGAGGTCTAAAGATGGCGGCTGCTCGGGGAGTGTTCGCGGGGAGCGTGCTGGAGAGGAGCGCTCAGACTGCGGAGGTCTAAAGATGGCGGCTGCTCGGGGAGTGTTTGCGGGAGCGTGCTGCAGAGGCGCGCTGGGCCAACCCGCCGGCCGTTATTAGGTCTGGGCCGAAGCGGCGGGGCCGGCGTGTGAAATATGAAAACCCCGCCTCTCATAAGCCAGACCGGGGGACGGGGCGCCGGCCCCTTCCAGCACCGCGCCTCCATAAAAGTGTCAGAGGATGTGAAGTAACAGATGCGCTCGGGCCGCGCCCCTCCCCTGCGGCATCTTCTCAATATTCATGAGGATGACCCTCGCGTCCTCATTAAATTCCTTCCTCTGGAAAAGGATTGTTGAGGTGCGTCTTCCCCCTCTTGCTGGAGAGGAGAAGAATGCGCACGCTGTGAATTCTCTGCATAAGCGCCCACCGTCCAGGAATAATGTTCCCTCTCTGTGTCTCGGCAACAAGACACCCACTTTGAATGAGTAGATATTCTGCACTCAACCTGGCGTTTCTGGGAGCAGAGGCCAGGGCTTGAAGACGTTTCGCTACCTGAAATTGCGACGGCGCTGTTGCAGCTGCCCTTTGATTTCTGAGTTCTTGATGCGCTGCATATACAGTCCATCCTCTCGGACTGAAGGCTAAGAAGAGTGTAACTGTGGGCTGTTAAAGTTCCCCCGCACAAGGACATGCGCTAAGGACATGAGTAATAAAAACTCAGACGCGTTTTCCTGTAAAGTGCTACAAGGCTCGGCTGCGCTTTTACTGCGGACTGTAAAAAAAAAAAAAAGAAAAGAATGGACGGCTCCTCGGAAAAGGACGGCGGCGGGCTAATGAGGACTTACGCCCGGCAATTACGCCTCTCGGCGCTCGCCGGGGGCCGGCCGCGGGTCGCCATGGCGACGGAGTGGCACCCGGGGGGCGTCCGGTGTGGCGCTCGGCATCCGATCGGGGCCCCTGATTGCGCCGGTCTGATCCCGTTATCTGCGTGGGTGATTGATGCGGCGCGCGGCGGCGCTAATGCGGTTTGGCGAGCGGGGCCGGGAGACAGTGAGGGATGAGCGCGGCGCGCGGCGCGCGGGGTTATTAGATGAAGGCCTGGCTGGAGTCCTGGCGCTGGAGCGCCCTGCCCCGGCGCAGCTCCCAGACAAACACGCCGCTTATTGCCGCCTCATTCATATTGATCTGCCCATTTCAGAACTGCTGTCTGGCATTTGTCTTCAGGAAATCATATCATCACCTGCGAGGCTTTTATTTACTGCAGATGCTAGGTTTCCCGTGGTTGGTTGCATGGCGTGTGTGTGTGTGTGTTTGTGAGAGAGAAAGAGAGAGAGAGAGAGAGAGAGAGAGAGAGAGAGAGAGAAAGATATGGAGTTGTGAAGGTATATTTCTTCTATTCATTGCTGTAATGCATTTTTCAACATGTGCGTGAGAGAGCGAGAGAGAGTGAGGGAGAAAGACAGAGAGAGAGCAGGAGAGGTAGGGAGGAAGATTGAGATGGATTTTCCATGTTGTCAGAAAGGTGACTTGGATTGACCGTGCTGGAGGGGAGGGGGTGGAGCAGGGTTGAAGGAGCTCCATCACCACGCTGTTGTTCATTATAATGTACTCCCGTCACAATGAATGTTCACCTGCCTAATACCACGGCCATGATCACTGGGGATCAACCTGTCAAGCTGCCAGAGAAAACAGAGCGCAAGCCACAACACTGTCCCAACAGGCAGAATAAATCCCACAGTCTGCCCCCACTCCCCACCCCCAGCACACAGAGTGCAGTGTGTGCACCTCACAGGGCTTTACCACCCAACAGCAGTGCGGGTGAAGCCTTTGAAAACACAGGGGTGACACAGGCAAAAACATCCTCCCCTTCAAAAACTGAGTCTCTTTCTGTGTGTGCCAAGGCAGTGATGTTTAAAATCAACTTTACAGTTGCAAGTAAAAATGCTAAAATGAGTTTAAAATGGCGCCTTGGGATGGTCCCAAGCATAGCAACATAAAAGCCAGCCTAGGGAAAGTGTTTGTTTGGCTAAACCAAGGATTTATTGATTAGCACTGCAAGGCCTGTTATTGAGTGTGTGCTTAGCCTGTCTAATCGCGTGCTGTTCCTGAGCTTCATTTTGAAATGCTTATCGATTCACCGTATTTCATTGATACATTTATCACAAATGAAAAAAATACATATTTTTATCTTGCCATATATACAAGATAAACGATATACAAAATAAATAACCCAGATGCTTGGTTGTTGAGGATTACCCATAGCTTGCACTAGTAACTGTTAAGCAGTTGCTGTTCTCTATACCTGTGAAGTGCAAATATTCCACACAAGATTTAGCTCATCACCAGTCACAATGTTTTCCATTCACTTGTGCTGATCAAAGCAGAAAATGTCTTTATGTCTTCTGAATGTGTCACAGTTGCAGCTTGGAAAGGCGACACTGTGCGCAGATAGGAAGCCTCATCTTTTAATATTCTCCAGAATATCTTTAAATGCCACTATTGTAGCGAGTGGATACAAGCACAAATTAATATAACCGCAGGATAACCGTCACCTGACACCCTTTCTTTGTCTCTTAGGATGATATTTGGCGGCTCACAGATCAGCTCTCAGTGCAGCAGCCTCCCCGCGGAGGTCCCTGTTCATCACAAATGAGTCTATTTATCTTTCATTACAATTCGCAGAGATCGACAGGGCAAGGAGTAGACACTTCCTGATGCTGGGGATATAAGGGGCTGAGGAACAGAGAAGAAAGATGGAGTTCCACGGGTGTTTATTTATTTATGACTCATTTCTCATTTGCACTGATGACCTGGGGAAACAAGGCGGGCAGGCGAGGCAATTTATTGTGCGGGCTATGGGCTGTGGAGACGGGCTTGGTGATTAGATGCCCAGATTGAGAGATTCAGTTTGGGAATTTGAGTAAGACAGTGAGGTTAACAGCCCATACACTTTTGATAAGTGCCACGGGATCTTTAATGGGCATGGAGAGTTAGGGCCCCGGTTTAGTGCCTCGCGCGAAAGCCAGCGTCTCGTACTGCGTGTAGGAGCGTGTAGGTAGCTTTATGTTCTGAATGGGAGGGCTGCGTTTGTCAGAATGCTTTTAGGGCTCTCTGGTCTTATGAATGGCAGTTGTAAACTCGGTTTGATGCCCAAGGTACCGAAAATAAACTTGTTTCTCAGTGCATTTATTGTGTCTCTGCTGGTATGCCGCTGTCATTCGGTTTAGCTAAAACTAATAAAGGCAAACCTTGCTCAGTAGGTGACCCTTTTTTTGTAACAGTGCAACTTGGCTGAGGATGACAGCTGTAGTGTGGGCTGGAAACAGCTGCCCGTCAGCAGTGCTTCAGCTGTACCTGAAATTGTTTGCCTCCTGAAGTTAGAAACAGTGTGAAAAGTTCCAGAGACGGTGTTTGATTGTAGAATTGAAAAAGTCTGTTGTCCGAAGTCTAGTCTACATCAACAAGTTTCACGTAAGCAGTACCTGAGTGAAGCTGAGAAATTTTTGATGACAAAAAAAAATAAACCACAACTGGAGGCTGTCTGTTCTTTATTTTGACAGGCGCACAAGTGTCGGGTGTAATCACGCTCATCCACTCGGTGGGAACGGAGTTAGCCCTAGACAGCAAGTGAGTGACAGCGTTGTCTTTTTGAGGTGGAGGAGTTGGAGGCAGACAGCTTATTTCAGACAATTAAGTCTTTGAGGAGATGGAAGCAGTGCATAATCAATCTATCAGCCCGGAGAAAGAGTGCTTTGCTAAGGGTATGATTACCACTGGGCACTGTGGTAAACACACGAGCTCTGAGACAAAGACCTGCTATTTTTACATTACTGCCATTTGTCTCAGAGCGCTGCAGAGCCGCTGAATCTCAGGCAACTCCTGGCTTTGCCTTTGCGTTGCCATGGGAAGCAGGAGCGGGAGCTCTCACTGCTGGAGTATTTCCATATATGGTTAAGTTAATACTTCCGTCCGTGTGTTTGTTATCGGTATTATTAACTTTTGTGGAAGGTTATTAAAGTTACACAGATTAAAAAAGGAAGTACTCTCACCATTGATGTAAGCATTTTTACTGCAGTATCTCTGCTTACTTGTATGTTTGTTAAAATAATCACTTTCCAAACATGCTATTGCTTTTTGTTATGCAATGTATAGTAGAAATACATGTGGATGCCACAGCCTTTTAATGACTCTCTAAAAGTAATTGCTAATTGCGCCACCTTTGTATTGGTTCGTTATATTGGTTTGTCAAACATTTTGTGATAATTCCAACCACAATTAGGTTTCTGTATGCTGCATTGTATAGCATTTGTTTCACATATATACCTGCTAGGAGTGATATAATTACTGTCTAAGCAGTACAGGGCAGATCTCAAGTCAAACGAACTCTTCGAGGTGTGGTGCTTATTTCTTAGGCTAGTCCAGTTTTTATCTTCAAGCCATTTGGCCTCTTTTTGAAATCCATCTACCTGGAAACAAGAAACAATTTTTAGTGAAGTGTCCTCATTATAAGCCAACTGGTGCTTTTGAAATTTTGTCGCACTGCCTCCTTCTGTGACACAAATTGGAAGTTTTTCTCTGGGTACTTTTCTCTACCCCCTACAAAGGTACACTTTAATGAAAGGTGTTTTTTGCAATCTGTATTTTACAGTTTAATTAACACAATGACATCTTTCAGTTCTGTTAGATTCATTTTTAAAACCTTCTGACACTGGTCACTGTGTATAATTGGTCTTTGGCTATTGCTATGAGAGAACCGAAAATAATTGCATAGAATGTTTTATTTTGGATATAATATAAATGCTATGACTTAAAACAGTATTACAAAGACTGCATTTGTGCTATATTGCAAATGTAGTCTTAGATATAAATCATGACATATTCAATTTATGAATGGAATAATATTTCCAGAACTAATATAGTATGAGACATTACTAATTATTTGTTGACTAGAGGCAGAATCTCATTTTGAAGGATATTTCCCAGAATGCCATTTGTCAATTATTTATTGAGAAAACATTTGTGAGCTCCAATTAGATAAACACTTTAATGATAATTGTACAATCATGTCATTTTTTTTCTGTATACAGCATGTGGTGTCCCTTGAATAGCCATTTTATATTACAGAACGTAAGTAGTATATAGTAAATAAATAAGCCATGTACAATCCTAAATGTATAATAGTTGTTCAAAAAAAAAGAGGGTGGGGTGGGGGTGACACTTTACGAGCCTCATTAGCGCCCAGGCTAATGAAATGGAGAGTCAAATGAGTGCGTATCGGCCAGCGAATTCCTCCACAGACCAGCCTCCCATCCTCACATAATGACTTCCATGAAAGATATGCAAATCAGCCTGATTATTCAGGATTAGAGATTTAAGGAGGGAGGATAGGAAAGGGTTTATTTGTCCAGCAGTAACATGGAGAGGACTGAACTGGAATATTAAATTAACTGCCTTCCAATTAGCTCCTGAAACTCTTTTGGCACACTGTTAAGACTGCGACACCTCTTCAGGCATCACCACACTGGCTCTGTTCCAAGATCAGAGACAAGTCTATCCGTCATATTAAGGGTTAAAGGTTAATGCGCTGCTTCAGCTGGCTCATTGGCTTGTCTATGTACGCTGCTCATTCATAGAACCAAATGCATGGTGAGGTATCAAGACCCTGCATGACATCATTGGTCTTACCCTATTGGCTTGGAGCTGACTTGTGTAACGTTAAATCCAGAGATGCTTCAAACTCCAGTGCAATGGCCCTCTCAGAATGGTGACGCAAAACCAATCAGGACCTAGCAAGTTTTTTAAGGTCATCGGAGATGAGAAGCTGACAACTAGCAGCTTTTCTACCTGTGTATCATTTTGTCATATTTTACCTTTGTGAGACAAGTCTCCTTTGCCTGCAAGCACCTTAAATTGGAAGAAAACATGTGGCAGTAACCAAGACAAGCGAACATACATTAACAGCTGCTGTATACCACCCTCAATGTGGTCATATATTCCAAACCTTGGGATGATGTATTATATTCTGCAAGGGTCTAAACTGAAAATGGTCGCTTGCCAAAGTGGGCCCTATTTCATTTTGCAAGCCTTGTGGGTCCCTGTAGCTGGCCTGCATTTGTGTGTGTTTTGCTTAATTATTAGTATTTTTCAACATCGTCCTTCATGAACAAATTCTTTTGATTCTTTGTCTGAACGTCTTTCCACTTCGTTCACGTTTTAGACAACCAAGCACGCATCGAGTGGACGTTGTTGTGGGAGTCTTAAAATGAAGATGTTGCTCGCTCGCTGAAGGGCATTAGCATCAGACCCAATTGTTATTAAGCCATTAGAGTGGATTTGCTAAGAGGATCATAAGATGCGAGCCTCGTAGTATGGGGGAATGCAATATCCTCAGTGTGCCCTGACATCAGCGCCGTAACTCCGCGGTGGCCGTAATACTGTTATCAATACAGTCGTAAGCCTGCTCATTCCCTCTAAATATTCATGTTGGCTCACCTCGTACATGATTGCGCTTCCCTGCGGAAGGGCTTCTTTTATCTCTGCTTCACGTGTCACGCCCTCCACGTCGTAAAGGGCCCGGTCACGGAACGGGGCCACAGTCATTTATCCACCGCAAGCGCTGTAAGGGGAAACACATAATTGGTCGCCATCAGAGCCACAGATAAGCGGTACAGAGAACCGGCGTTCATTTGGTATTCACCATGAACTTGTTTTTGATTGTTTTGCATGATTAATAAGCGTGCCCTGATTTAAATAAGGATTCCAATTAGCAGCCTTTTTTAAAAAAAAACTTGATTGGGTCTACGAGAGCACTTCAGTCCACCGAATATAAGCACAAGCCACTCAAATCAGGGGGAGGGTCAAATGTCAGCTAATCCCCAAAACGCTGATCACTCGGATCCTTTTTTAAAAAACATTGTAAATTTCTGAAGCCGTTGCGGCCTCTGATTCCTGCGTCGGAGAGGCAGGAGGTCCAGCAGGCAGCGGGGCGCCCTGGCGCGGCAGCCGGCGAAGTCGGGCGCGCCCCGACGAAGCGGGAGCCGAGCCGAATTCTGCGGCCCACTAGCCCGTGTCCTGAGAGCCGGCCTGTAAAGCGATCTCGTCCCGCCATTAAGGCGAGCCGCGGGTGCCGGTGGAATACCAATGGCGGCTCCGCCTCATTATAAGGAGCCTGATAGCATCGCGCGGCCACGGCTCATTAAACAGGAGCAAAACACGGGCCGGCTCGCCGAGAGGAGATGGCGCTTTGATGGGCGCTTTATGCGCTTCCTTCCCTTTGCCCACAATGCCACAACCCCCCCAACCCCAACCCGCCAACCCGCCATCCCGCCATCCCACCAACAATAAAAGAAAGAAAGGTCCTGGCAGGTAGTAATGCAGGTAGTAAGAGAGCCTGCTGGCTAGTCTCGCCGTCGGAGGTCAGACACACAGCGGCTTTTGTTTCCCGGTTCACCTCCAGATGCCTGATAAAGGGAGCACATACCGCCCCCCCCCAAACAGCCCAGTGTGGAACGATCCATTACCGAGAGGTGTTTGGTCCTGGGGAGGCGCCGGCAATCCTTTATACGCACAAAAGCCCCGCGGCCGCCTTTCCAGACGCAGTGTTTCACGCTTTAATTAGAAGATAAATCAAAAAACCTGGAATGAGGTGTGTGTGTGTGTGTGTGTGTGTGTGTGTGTGCGTGTGCGTGGGGGGGGGGGGGGGTGAAGCAATGCCATCCTGCGCATTGTTCAAATATTGTTTTCCTGGTAGGAGCGATTGTTGGGGAGAGCTCTGAGGAGCTGCAGCGGGGCTGGGGGCTGGGGGGGGGGGCCTCTGCTCAGCTGCGGCTCTGCGGAGCTCGGCCCCGCTAATTGATGGGTTATTGTTGTGTGGCTTTCAGCACAGAGCCTATGCCAGGCTGCACAATGACACTTTGTCTGCGAGATTAATTGGGATGCTTTTCTTCCGAATGCACTGCGAACTCTGGAGAGCGCTAATTAGCTTGCTCGCTCTCCCCAGAGCACACCCCCCCACACCCCCAGCCCCAGCATGCGATCTGCGGTGGAGGACGAATGGCCCGTGGCACCAGCAGGGCTTTGGGCGAGCGAAGGGGGCGGGCCCGGCCTATTGTTCTGTCTGCGATCCTCTCTCTCATTACATCCTGTAAACACGAGGTGCCGTCTATCCGCGATTGGTCGACGTGTTCTCCGTCGGATGCAGAAAGGAGCTAAGCCAAATGATTCCGCTTATGTAATGTGTTGAAATTGGAGCCAGATAAATATCAGTTCCTTGTATTGTTTTTATTAGTCTCATTTTTTCTGAGAGAGAAAGAGGGAGAGAGGGAGAGAGAGAGTGAGAGAGAGGTACCTTTCCAACCTTTGTTTTCTATCCTGTATTAGATGTTGAGTGAAACCCTTTGCTCTTTCTTGTATCAGTGAGATTCATCTTAACCTTCCTCCAAAAATAGACAGACCTCTGGCTAGATTTGTTCTGTTAAAGGAAATTGGGTTGTACAAAGGATAAATTGAACTGACCTTAGTTCATACTTTCATCTGAACCTCGCAATACTTCAAGCTGGATCTGAAACCTGGAGGCTACCAGTTACAAATATGCTTTGAGAGGATGGGCGTCTGCTAAAGAATCCATAATTTAGAATTTGGGGGGGGGGGGCAGTATATAATAAGAGGAGTCGGAGGGGGCCCCTGAAATTTATGCAGCTAAATGAAAACCTGTATACACAGCGGCCCCCGGGGCCAGTTTAAAAACACTGTTATACCAACAACTTCTATGACAGCTTCCAACTTATCTTTTGTGTGCTTTGGGCTCATCTGCAGAGCAGCATAGTAGTTACCCTTTCAGATTTAATTAGAGCTTAGGCTTGCAACCGCGCGCCGCGCCGCGCAGCGCAGACATCCTGACACGCAGGGACGGGCTGCGGAAGCAGAGCCGAGCGCCGTCTCATCACACCCGTGATTGGTGGGGTCACCACACAAGTGCGTTGTCAATCATGGACTCGCGTCAGCCAATCGAGATTCTGCCCTCTCTAGCAGAACAACATGGTTATTATGAAACTGTGCTTCGTGCGGCTTCACCCTCCCACCGATTCGGCTCTGGATGCGGTTGAGATGGTTGCCAGGGCGAGCTCCGATTCCACACTCATGCTGGAAACGTGAGATGCTTGTGGAATAGTTTCACGCGGGGGGCGGAGGGACTGTTGCATCCTCTGCGACTGTACTTTGTTTTTGGTCCATGAATAAATAATTCTTCCAGCTTCCTACACCTGGATACTGTCATTTTTCACCCATCTGAAGACAAGGGATGATCATTTATTCAGTGAATCCCGTACGGAGGGGTTGTTTGTCAAATTAAGTGCTGTACCGAACCGCTGCAGTGAAATTCTAGAGGCGTCACATCAGGTACCAAAAATGCAAACTGGGACCAGAGCGAATGACGACAGCAAGTGCATGGAAGACAGCAATCAGGGAGTAAAATTAAATGACCCCAGTGCCAAAAGACTGTAGAAGGTTGCACAGGTGCCCATGCCTGACTCATTCATGAACTCATCTCTCATACTGTGTTTAATGTCAGCAGCTGTGTGGGGCAGTGGCTAAGGAATTATAACCAGTTATAGTTATAGTCAGTTATATAACTATTCATAACCATAAGGTGGCAGGTCTGTTTGCCATTTCAGGTAATGGCTATGGTACCCTTAAGCTTGGTACTTGAAAGGTAAATTAGTAGCTATTCAGCTGTACATAATGCTAAACTGCATATTGTGCAAGTTACCTACGATAAAAGGCCTTCTAAGCAAAGAAACTGGGATAATAATATGACTGGGGAATTTCTTTCTTTCTCACCAGGTTACCCACCTGTTTTATCCAATCAGCAGCCAGGATTCCAAAATCTGATGGGTGTACCGCAGCAACCCCAAAACCAGAACCAGAGCTTGATGTCCAGCCAACAGGGGAGTCAGGTTCAAGGTGTGATGGTTCCGTACCCCCCTATGTCTTCATATCAGGTAGGCTTCTCGTCCGCTTGCCATCGGTAAGGGGTTATCCATAAGTTTTAGTGCCGGAGTAAAAGAGAAAAAATGACTATATGAGCAAACCAAAATGTGAACACAAACAACATAAATCAAAGTTGGAAAAACTGATGGCATTATGTAGCTGAATTATATTATCAAATTATTGGTCTTAGAAGGCAAAACAGGAATATTTTAAAGATGTTAGCAAGCAATCAATGGAATTATATAACAGCATAAATCATCTGGTGATATTTACTCAATTAAAAAGTAAACTTTGAAAAAGCTTCTCACCAGGAAAATAAACCATGGTCCTGTGTGTGGCATGGTTCCCACTGACTAAATGCCGCAATTACGTGTGAAAGAAACTCAGTGACTGAGACTTGCGGGCGGAGCGTTTGTGGACCCAGTGGCCCTTATGCATATAACTCCATCTCTCTTACCCAGGTGCAAATGACACAGGCTTCTCCAGGGATACCCCAGCAGTCTTACCAACAGACCATCATGTTGCCTGGTCAGTCGGGTCAAGGGGCGGTGCCCAGCCAGGGCGTCCCTGTCTACTGCAACGTGATGCCACCCTCCCCGCCTGGCAACCTGCGACTGGTGGGCGGCCCCTGCCCTTCCAGCACTGTGCCCGTCGTTCAAGCCAGCTGCCGAACCAACTGCGCCAACCTCAGCAGCCCAGGCTGGCAAGTCAAGTACTGACACGAGAGGGGGCTGCAGGCAGTCATAGCTAGTAATGGCAGAGTGAGGCGTCCTCAACCTCAAAATGGGTTGGGCTATTGTAGACTGTCAGTCACTTCACCGGTTTGAACCAATCATAGTGTCTTGCTATGGAGGACAGTTCATTGAGGAATCAGGAATTGACAGCACATGGTAGCTCCGTTATAAGAGGATCTGTGAAGCCCCAATCTCACATGACTAGTTCATGACACACACCCCCGCGTCAACACCCAACACCAACACCAACCAGTGCACTGGACATTTCTAACCATGGCCTTTAATTGCAGGGGAAGACAGCTAAACGGCAGATATTCTGTAAAAAACAGAGAAAAACTCAGTAATAACTGATATGTTTGCTGGTTAATGGTGCATACTTTAGTCCTGTTTCTTCACAGGAGGCCTTTGTAGCTTAGCGAGGTGACATGCATTCACTGGGTGAAGATCTCTTCCTTTTCACTGATCACCACTGTGTAGATTGTAATAAACCTAAAACTGGATTAGTTTTGTACTTTGTGTTGAGTTTGTGAAGCTGAAAGTATTTAAGACTATATTATATATACACACATATATAGATATACATATATATATATGTATATATATATATACATATATATATATATGTATATATATATATATATATACACACAATATATATTAAAACTGAAGCTATATATTAAAACTAAAATTATACTGTACCAAAGCTGTAATGGACTGCTGTACTGAAAGCATAATTTATATACACAATAGAATTTTTTATGGCTATATACTGTATTGTAGTGTTTAAACACAATAAAAGATTATTTGACCTTGAGAAAACAGGTCACATTTCTAACTCTTGCGTGGCGTTTGCTTTCAGCTTTTTCCTTTTACTTCATCTCTTTGTTTCTAAAAGGGTTTTCCAACACGGCAGCACAAAGCAGCGGCCTCAAATGAGTCCGCTGTGGCATCGCTTCCCCGTCTGAATCGTTCTTTGAGTGCGCGCTCGAGTGCACGCCTAAACTTTTCAGGAGCCATAACTCATTTCTCTCCGCGAGCAATTATCAGCATTTCACTTTTTCAAAACCTGCAAATCAATATGATGCGCATTAGGAGGCTGAATTCAGAGCAGAGTGTGTGGCTGAATGTCACAAGGTTGATTTGAAAATCAGCCGAACTCTTCTGACCGTATTTTAATCAATCTGAGATCCCCAGCTATCCTCGCCTTCGTGTTGAGCCACCCGCATTAAGTGAGAGCCTTTGTTCTTTCGGAGAGGAAGGCAGCTTCCCCCACACAGCGTGCAGCGCTCCCTGGCATCCTTCCACTGTGTTTGGTTAAATTGAGAATCTGCGAGATCTCTTGAACAGTTTTGACCTTTGCAAGCTGCTTCCTCAGATGGATTTTTGAATGACGGCGCAAGGTCAGCACTAAAGCCATAGCCAAAGTGATGTGAATTATCGTAATCGTTAGCTTTCAGCTCCAGCAGTAGTCGGGGGGGTGGGGGGGGGGGGTCTGTTGTGTGATTCATTTCATAAGATGCTTCTGTGCTGAATTATAACTCCCTTGAAGGAATTCAAAAAGGAAATGACCCTGAATGCGTCTCAGAGGACAGGTGTTCCGAGCCCATATCCCCCACTCAAATCACTCAGACTTCAGCTCTCTCTCACAATAAAACAGTAAAACTCTGTGTCCTGATGCGGTCCTCACCGTGTCCTCACTGACCTCTTTACGTAGCGCCCTACCACGCCCCTTTGTTGCTTAATTGGACTTCGTCTGATGGTTCTCAGCCAATAAACGGCTGCGGCTCTTAAATCTGGAGGCAAAAGAACTCATGAACAGGGATGGCAGTTTTCCCTCAGAAGTCACCTTGTACCAGACACAAGCAGCGCATCAGAGGATTCACTTTGGACACGCCTACCTTTAGCATTCACCATGAGATCAAAATGCAGCATTCACTTAGATATTGTACAACCAAATTTTGTGTAGACCAATGTTAAAACATACAGGTAAACACATTTACATAACTATATGGCCAATAACAGCACTGTTTATCATACACCCACGATATAGCTACCCTCTGTCAACATACACCTTACACCTTCCAAATTTGTTTCTTAATGTCTTCTTTTTTATTTTTTTGCCTTTTTTTCTTAATTCCTTCTAAAGATGATCAGCCTGGTTTGTGTTCAGTGGTCATTTTTTAAATGTGCATGAAAACCACTGGAAGTGTGCGGTTAAGGAGGTGGCTGTGGCAGAGACAGACAGAGGCTGCGCACTGTGAGCCAGGGGACGCTGTGGGGACAGAATGTCGCGGGCGTGAGCCGAGCAGCTCGCGGAGACCCAGGGCATCGACGGGCAAGCGCGACGCGGCACAGACAACAGTGACTGCGCCAATCAGGCCGAGTCAAGGGGCCCAGAACGCCGAAATCACCGAAATGAGTTCACTGGCACACAAGTAGATAATGGCTGGGACTCTCGAAGGTGCACGGCAATGATGGCGGGTTAGAGGGGGATGGAGTGCGCCTTTTCAATGGCACACTTCCATTTCCGAAAGCAGAGGAGGGAATGCTATCTATTAACACATCTAATGACATAAGAGTCTCAGTAGATAATGCTGGCTCAGACAGCGCTCTCTTAAAATTCCTTTCCCTGTGATTCACAGCCTGTCTGCTCCCTCCTCAGGGATGCTAGCAGAGGAACAGAACTAGCCTTACCCACCTGATAACACTTTAGGGACAAATTTGTGCTCTCGCGTGATGAGTAAAGAAAGACGGCGCACAGCACACTTCTCAGGCCCTCTGCTACCGAGTTGCTTCCAACTGGCCTTTGTGTGTGCAGCGTAATCAGACTGAACAGCTGTGGGGGTTTCTCAACTGGACTTAGTCACCGGAGTGCTGGAAAACAGGAAATGCGCAATCGATCTGATTACTTGGCTGCGCGGGAAAACAATTTAGGTCCCGGCCAGTCTTCTTTAGCCCTGCCCACGTCAGCCTCGTAGCGTGGCGTATGCATGATCAATCGGAATGTTACGTGTTACTGTGTCCTGTTATTGTTTCGCATATCACATTACCCCAAGGTCTGCATTCAGCGAGGGTTCATAGAAAGATAGCATGGCATCCTTAACAGGCGAGTCACAGTGGAGCCCTCCTGGTTGCTCAGAAACGGTGGTCAAAGAGAATTACCAAGATGAAAGTACAACATTAACTCTGAGGTTATCTTTTAGAGGTGCTTTCTAAAGGCACAGAATGAATTTATGCTGTGAGGATTGATCTTAATGGTTATCAAGTGAAATGATGCATGCATAGCTCTGAATGAAAACAGCAGAGCAGTCCCACAGCAGAGGCTAACTCTCCCCCGTTGGGGTTATTAAGCGCTGTGCTTTCACAGAGAGCCGTGGAGAGGGGTTTGGGCGTACCGACCGTCTTCAGCAGGCGTCCGTGAGGCCGGGCCGGGCGGGGCAGGCTTCCTGGCGAACGCGCCGCGTCCTTTCACAGCTCAAGGTCCACGCACCTCTCCCGTCTCCTGGTAACCGGATGCACTTACCTGGCTTAAGGAGCCTCGTCTCGGAACGCGTCGCCGTGGTTTCGCGGGGCCCTCGTAAAAGGGAAAGGCAAGGCCAGGAGACAAACAAACAACGGGGACGAGAACATCAGCCGATTGTCTTAGCCGCAGGATCCATCTGCATGGCGTCGGCCCAGCTTCAGCACGGCGTCTTCTTCCCCCCAAGGCAAAAGCAAGCGGCGAATCTGACATTAAGCCGCGTGCTTCAGAAGGCCTCTGAAAGGCTGCGCGTCTCGCTGAAAGAGACCGGCCTCTGTGTTCCTTCTCCTCACAGAGACGCAGGATTTCTTTTCTGCCTGTGAATGGGGAAGGGTGTTTCCATTAAATGTCCTTTCATTCACAGCGCAGAATGCTTGGGGGAAGAATCAAGAGGTCATTCAATTCTGATGGAAGCCAAGCTTGATTCCAAAGGCCCTGACAGTTATTCAGTGTGGTGCTACAGCGCTGTAGTTATTCACTGGAAATGTCATTCAATAAAAAATGAATGACACATTGAATCCCTGTCCCAAGTCTTTTCAATTTCATATTTAAAAAATCTAATTAAAATGCATTGAAAAGGTAATAAATTATTTACCAATAGAGGAATGGAAATCTGTTTTCTCCTTTCTGAATTGCACGAATGCAAGCAATCTGTAACCTCGACTAACACGAGCAATGTTAAGTTGCCCGTCACTTGATCTATGCCTTATTAAGACAAAGACGTGCACCCTCAACGTTTAAAGATTTGGTGGTGGGAATATGCCGAGCTTGCTTCTTGTACTCCAGTAAAGCTGCTAACAGACATTTTAACACACAAACGTATTATTAAGAGTTGGATGAAATAACGGCTAACAGAGAGATTACCCTCCAGAATTCATTCAAATCATGCAATTCAACAGAAATGAATATCAGTCCGCAGGATGCATGCTCAACAGATCCTGCACAGACGCAGCTTCTTTTATTTGCAAATATTCTTTCAGCAAATATTCAGTCAAAGTGCACATTGCAATGGCATTTGGAAATGTGACCTTATGATTTGCCGTATTTGTGTGCGATCGCAATAAACACGACATTTCCTCCTTCTTCCATCTCAGATCCCACGGAGTCTCCTCCGTGTGCCAAAGCTTCCTTTGCCTATTTCATTTCCACGAAAGGATTACCCCCTTAAGCCCGTAAGCTGGGTCATTAAATCGGTGAGTGAACTTAATAGGCACTATAGACATTTGCATAATTTGAGAGTTATTTATATTCCATCAATCAGTCATGATTTTCATTTTTATTTGTCATTTTTATTTGTCTTATTCATGATCTGCTCTAGCTTGGGCTTTGCCTCCAAATTGATTGAACTAATTTTGCCTGGGATGTGAACCCACATGGAGAAGACCCTCTTGCCCCTTGGTTGGGTTTTCTGTGTGTGTGTGTGTGTGTGCGTGTGTGAGAAAGAGAGCGAGAGAGAGAGAGAAAGAGAGCGCTGTCACTATGACCAAAAATAAAATTGTAATTGCAAAGTCTCCATAGTGGGAAGCATGTGTGTGCGAGCCTGGTTATTTAATGAGCTTGGGGTCGGGTTCTTCATCTTCCCGCTCGGCGCAGAGACAGACACTCTTCCCGTAAGACGATAGCGTGCGGTTTTTGCGCGGTTGGAGTTTTGACATGCGTTTCACACCGCAGTGATTGGTGCTGTGACTCGGATCAATGGACACTGATGTGAGGTCCTGTGGGGCGCTGTAAAACCCTACAGGCATGCTGCAAAAAAAAAATCAAGAAGAAAGAAAGAAACGGTGGTAAATGGCAGCCTTTGAGCAGTCTATGAATTACAGTAAGTGAAAGACCATTGATTTTTAGGAGGAGCAAAAGCTATGAAGTGGTCAAAAAAATCTAAAAAAGCACATGACACAGTGGGTCCCCTTACACCTGCACTCTGGTGTACACAACATATTTTAGTCTTCTTTAGACAGCACTGAGGGAGTGTATCCTCTGATCCACTGTATGACTGAGAGAGGCAATTCTTCAGCACGCATCAAGCCATATGAATGGATTTATGGTAAATGTAGATTAGGTTATGTACTCTGGATAATGGCACATGCCAAACAACATTTTTGTGTGTTTGTGTGTGTGAAGGGTGTTAACAATGAGCGAGGCCACTCACAAAAAGACTCTTTTTGTGAATGCAATAGAACACGCAGATGGTAATATTGCCCCCTAGAGGGTAACAAAAGCCATTGCAGTCTCAGCAGACAGACCTGGGTCTTCCAGCAATGGTAGGAACGGAATTTAAGAAAGTTGTGAGTCAATGTCAGAATCATGGAGGGATCAATACATGAGCTAAACCTTTATGGGTTTTCGGTGGGCTGCTTGTTTTTCTCAAACTTTTTTGCTCTGGCACATTTTTGCTAATCTAGCTGCAGTGAGATATTTTAACAAGGGTATGAGGTGCCATGATGGGACCCGACTGGGCTGTGAAGAGAGGTGGGGAAGGTGGAGGGAGGAGGTGATGTAATGGGCTTACCGTCGTCAGCAGCTTGGCCCCTGTGGTCAGGGCTCTGTAAAGTCTCGGTTGCCTGCACAGACACAATGCGGGAACCAGCCTCTTCCTGAGCCGAGCCCGCACTGAGAGACCTGCGCGCTCTCTCCACCGGTCCTCAGCTGAATGGGGGATCACCATGAGGTGGCTGCTTCCCCCAGATGTCGGAGCGTAGTGCTTTTAAACCCGTCACCCCCTGAGTGCAGTCTGCCTGCGTGGAATTTGCCACACGCCCACCTGACCTCCCGCGCTCGCTCTGTGGGGCTGCTTTCGCTGGTTTTTCTGCAGTAGTCGCTTGGCCTCCCCCGCGTGGCGTGCTAGTATGGGGGTTGCTAGGCTAGCTTCAGAAGCAGAAACGCTGAGCAGGAACACCATCGGCGCCAAGGGGAGTTCATTTTCAGAAGACGCTTAATTTGACGGGACAGTTTCATTAAGGCTGCCACCACGGTGTCAGGCGCAATATTCCAGATGTCACGCGTGGACAGGAGCCGTCTGGATGCAGTCACGAGGCTGATCGCCGCTGTCACTTGTTTAATCCAATAAAATCTGTCATCTCCGTGGGCCTCTGCCTCCCAATTGACAAACTCTTCATTAAGCAGTATTAAACAACTTTCATACATTTCAGATTCTTATTTAAAATCCCTTTTCCATCATTAATGTCAGTAAGTTTCGTTTTTTTTTTTTTTGATAGTGATGCATTAATGTGTTAACGTGTTAACATACAGTGTGTTAACGTTAACACATTGTCTCGGTTATGCTGCGGAACAGTTTTCCAAAAAAGGAGTTTTGCTGAAGATTCAGCCAATTGGTTCCATGCAGGCAGACTTTAAGTGGAAGCCTCGTCGCAGTTGGTTCGCCGCCAGACCCGGTCTGCCGCGTACAAATGAACTCTGGCCAGTGTGCAGCGGAGCCGCGAAGCAAGCCGCCCTGACAGGTGTAAAACGCGGTCTCACACCTGTCAAAACATTCTGAACTCTTATCAAAAAACATTCCCCCCGAACAGGTCAGGTGTGAAAGCACCCTTAGTACTGATCAGACCTTCACTGCACGGCTTCAGTGATTTGACATGCAGGTTCCCACCAGCTAAGTGGCAGTGGCAGTGTGTTCCTATGCACACCGAGCAGCACATCAGGCCAAAGGCAAAGCACGAGGGAAATGATACTGTAAGTTATCCAGCGCCAACCTGGTCTGCTTTCCCAAAATGAAAGATGAACATTGAGCTCATTTAAAAATCAGCCATTCAGTTTCAGAGTGTTAAGGTAATTTCAGACTCCATGGATGGATTTTGTGGGTAGATGGAATATGTCCCTGTGCTGTTCTCCACAGCAGGGAGAGTGGAGTCAAAACTGTCTTTTTTTCTCCAATGTATATTTTTCCCAAAACACCAAAACACTGGAATGTATGGCTAGTTATTGAGGAAAACATATGCAAGCATTCAATGATCTTAAAAAAAAAGGGGGGGGGGGGTTCGTAAGTGTGTAATAGTCAAAATAGGGTTTTCATAGCAGGGCAAACGGCGAGCTGATGTGGGTGACATTTTAGAGAACGGCACTGCAATCCCAGTGCCTGCTGAAAGTGAGGAGAAGACTAAATCATTCTGGCACATTACTCAGCACATCTTTCAGTCTGACGGGCCACTGCTGGGGGGGGGAGGGGGGTTGGGGAGATCCACAAAGGCTGAACTGACAGGTTATCTGATTGTCAGAAATTAGTCAAGGCCAGAGAGTGAGAAATTGTCTCTTTCTTCTCAGCTGTCTGGGGCAGTGAAGTTCTCGTCTCCTGTCCACCCAGCTGAAAACCTCACAGTTAAAAAAACATTTTTTTTTTTTTTTTAAAGTTAAACTTGACAACAACCAGGCAGACAAACAAAACAAATTCACAAAAGTCTTCAAAACCAGCACAAGTATAGCAAAAGTGTGGTGGTGTAGCACCCTCCTGTGGGGGCTTATAGCACTGCCCGATATCCCTGCACACAAAACACCCACAGCACAAGCACAGGCACAAAAAATAATAATACAATTTAAAACATTTATTTTAATTAAGGCCTGAAATAAAGCCAAATCTCCGAATGCTCGTATGCAAAATTGCTGAACATCCAACTTATAATAGAGTTGCATTGATTAGAAACAACTAGGCACACTTTTGATGATAGAGTCAACAGAAAATGTTTTATATGTATTATTAATGCCTTTGCGACTGCTAAATCATACTTTTTAAGGTACTAAAGATAACTACAGCAAAACATTTAACGATTAATTGGCATGTGCACGTTGTATTAGGTATTTGTGATACACTTGCTCCCTCTATTGGTGCAACTTGAAAATACCACTGACGTCTGAGTACACAGTCTCAGTGTGTTGTTTTGAAGTACTTTGCTAATTATACATCCACTGCTCCCAAGTCATTTTAGCAGCAATGGACACAAAACCTCTGGCTTTTTGCAAATGTACAAAACATGTTTTTAAAAAAAAAACATAATTATACCGTTTTCAAAGGATCAGGAGCATCCTACTGAAGCAAAACGTTGTCTGGGCCTTCTAAGGACGCTGTGTAAGAAAAGCACACCACTCTCTTCAGGTTGCATGAGGCCACACTTAAAGCCAATTACAGCCATTAGCGGAGTTCACCTGCAGCTGAAGTAAAAAGCTGACTTCTCAACCGTGGCGCAGGGCACTCACAGTGTGTGCCAGTTTACCACTTTTAATCAATGGGGCTCGGATCTGGTCACTGAATACTGGCCTGGCAGTTGTGCAGCCTTCTTTAATGTAAATGCGATTGTAACAATATTCTAGGCATAAAATGAGCCCCTGTTTCAGCCCAAGGATTGGGTGTCAAACAAGATTCCGCCATGTGACACTGCGAAACGTTGGGGATGCAATCCCACATTGCCTTGGTGACGCATTTCCACCACAGAGTATTAAAATGGCTTACATTACAATCACTTAACGTACTTATCCAGGGCCAGATAACGGAGGAAAGTGGAGAACATCAGCGCGAGTAATCTCAAATGCACTCAAGCTCATTCAGTGTGTCAGAGAAAATCTTGTGACATCACTGAGGAAACCACACATTTCCAACAAATGCAACTTCAGGCTCAAATGAACAAAAGAGCATTCACAGGGGCATAAAAGCAGTCAACTCTACTTGGAACTGCTGTCATGTGAGCCCAGAAACTTCACCATCATGTTAAAGGGACCTTTCACTTCCTAAGGTCAAAGTTCATATGCACAGGAATTCTCTGGATGTCGAAACAGCCTGGGCTGCAGTTGTTCTCTGAAATCATTCACCAGCTCAGTTCACAGGAAACCCCACCAATCTAGTTTCCGCTGCAAACCAAAGGAGACCGCGTGTACAAAGGTGGGAAGTTCCTTAGAGACAGTATTGCATTATCTCTACAATTTAAATGTCTGTACATGAAATGGCTTACACAACCCATTTCTTCCGTTTTCCTCTTACTCGATTTCAAACTTGGATTTCAACATGGCACCGATTTATTACTGTACTGCAGTGGTGTCAAACTCGTTGCCATGGAGGGCCGTGTGTATGCAGGTTTTCATTCCAACCAATTAATGCTGCCTTAATTGATTTTTTTATTTAGACAATGCGGGTCACCATAGACGTCGGGTCACCATTGTGCACAAACCTGCATCCCTAATTCAGCAAATAATTTAACCAATTATAAAATCAAGATCTGAGGCTGGAATGAAAACCTGCATACACACGGCCCTCCATGGCAACGAGTTTGACACCACTGCTGTACTGCATTTAAAGAACATATACCAGGAAACTCAAGCTGTGCTACTGAAAAGAGTGAGGGTTAGGTACCCCTAATGGAATGTTCCCCTAGGTGAGACACAATTAAATTACAATGCTCAAATCCGTTGAACACAGAGGGACTTATACAGACAATTAAACCAAGGTATGATAAAGATCCTACTCCTTAGGATAAGTACTCCATGTCCTTTAATGACCACAGTGAGTGATGACCCCATTACCACTTAACAACTTATTTCCAACCATTTAAGTCTACTATTTATATTGAAGGTGTGATTGATCTTGCCTTCCATGGTCAGGGTTAGAACTTGGTGGTGAAATGTGTTGCTGATAGCATGCTAATTTTTTTACTTATTAACTTGCCCAGTTCTGTAATACTGCCTCTGACTTAAAAATGTATAACTACCAACTACTAACTACCAGTATCAATTGCAAATAGAAATTGGACCATACTGAGAGAGAAATTCAATCTAACCAAAGTGTTTTTTTCTTAACTTTAAGGAATGACTAAATACATATATTTTTTAAATAGCCAATTTTTTGATAAATTAACATTTCTGTGTTCACCACAATCACAATACTGTGTCCAAAAAAAGTTACACCAGCTTCAGTCCATCACCAGTTTAACCCTAAATATTTTATATTAAATATATATAAATATATTATATTTAAATATTAAATATTTTCCCCAAAAAAACTGGAGAAATGCTGCTATTTAATATTCCAGCAACTTGCCACCCAGCTGGGAAAGTCATAACTGACTGCTGCTTCACGCTGCGAGTACTTCACTGAGCTGAAGGACACCACGGTCTGCCAAAGAGAACAGAAACTACGTCAGAACATTGCAGAATCCTCAAAAGGTGGCGACAATATCCCACAACATCCGCTTAAGGGTTTACAGGAGAGCTTTAATCGAAAGGCACATTTACAGCAACAGTGGGATGTGAGATTGGTGGCAAAGAAACAGTAAAGCTTCATCCACACAAAATACAGACTTAAACAATGGACTAGAAGTACTTTAAATGGGAATATACTCTCTAAACATCATCTAGTTATAACATTCTCTTATTTAGAATTACTCTAGTAACTCTAAAAAGCTAATACGTCAAAACAGCCCGAACTGCATACCCGCGTTTCCTCCACTAGTTGAATAAAAAAAAAAAAGGTTGTCACTTCTACAGTGTTCTGTATTCTCAAATTTTCATAGTTCCACCAAACACTGAAGAAAGATGTCAGAAAAGCAGGTGAACTAGGCATGACAAGCATGTCAAAACTTCATGGGAGAATTCACAGGCGTGGCAATACAGACGTTTTAACGCAAAGTCTCTGTTAGAGTGACAATTTTAAGAGTGAATGTGAAGAGCCTTGGGCTGGAGATGCGTCTGGACATTTCTCAGTTGGGCGCAGCAGGACCTGCAAGTAATAAACGGACAGCCATTTTGTTTTTCTTCTTTTTGGTCCTGGTGTGTTGAATGTGCCCGACATGCAGGCACAGCATACTTCATCTGTCCAGAGCGCTGCAGGTGTAACAGCTAACGAGCCAGTTAGAGAGCAGCTGGGTTATTCCTACAGCACTAATGTACAACTTGGTCACTGGCTTCCTAACTTCTGCGTCATTTGTCCCCAAGCCCAATAACCCCTAGTCTTTATTCCACAGGGCTTCCACTGTCAAACTCTGCCATCAAACCCCAGAGCGGAAATATGAAGTAACATCTTGGTTTAGTCAGAAGTGGTAGCAGACAGGAAAAGCTTTAGATTAGTCAGGCCAGCTCTCTTGGGCATCAAGTCCTTGAAAGAAATGATTGTTTTACATAAACACCATTTACATCACCTCAAGTCAAGTAGGGTCATAGTGTCCACCACAAAGCCCCCCCCCCCCCCCCCCCCCCCCCAAAAAAAAACAAAAAAAAAGTAAAAATAAAAAAAGATGAAAAACAAGGACCTGAATTCACAGTATGCATCATCATAATTTAATACACAAGTTCATATTCTGTTCTTCAGGGGAAAAACCAACTCATTTGTAATATGGTGGCAATGGCCAGAATCCTACACAAAGATAAATCAAATCTAAAATGGCAAATTCACAGATACTCAAATACTAATGTTAAAAAAGGAAATAAAATATATAAGTTAGCTTCAAGGGTTATGCAAATATTGGTGCTTATATATATTCATATATTTCTTCTTCTTTTTTTTAAGGGAAACTAAAAAATGTTCATGCAAAGCTCAAACTCTAATAAGGCGGAGGTATGAGGCCAAACACAGCAGTTTTCTCCCTGCAAGGTGAGACTCCAGGACTGCAGTGAAATGGGTGCCCCTGGCTTCTTTTCAAAAAGGGGCAGTAATAATTCATTAACAATTTTTTGTGTTGGTTTTGCGTTTTTTTGGTGTTTTGGGGGCTGACGTACACTGTATATATGCCAAATGACCATGTGAACATACAGCGTGGCAGTTATTCACATGCGGTGTACGAGTGCGTCTAATGCAGACGACAAGGGAGCAGTACCCCCCCCACAAGCCATGGCCCAACAGAGCACTCTCACAAGCAAAAAGGGACCCCCCTTCAGTTCCAGAACAGCAGAACACTCAGCCAGTGAAATGCTGTACCAAAGATTCTGGCCAATGCCATGCATCAGAGAAACATTCCACAGCTCCCAACCCCTCCCTGCTCTCGCAAAGCCTAGAACACACGGCAAGATGACAGGCGGACCGTCAGCATACCAGCGTGCACACTGACACCGGCTGCAGCTTAATGGCACTGATCTCGCAGAGCCAGAGGCTCACATGCTACCATAATTGCTTTTGTGCGCCTACGAGCTTAGGATCAATTTCAAGAAAGTCCATTTTTTTCCAGAGTGCCCGTTTACAAAAAATAAAAAATAAATAAAAAGTCCAGACGCCGTTTCTGGGAAGCAGTCTCCTTCATGAGCGTAGGGCTTGTTTATTTGGGTCAATGTTTCCTGTTCACGCATCTGCAAATCATCTGGGGTTGATGATCCTCTTTGCTGATCGCCATTGTACCAGACAGCCTAGATGCTAATGAGATCAGTCTATCTAATTAGCGCAGAGAAGAAGAAGCCCGTGGAAGAAAGCCACAGGAAATGATGCAATGGCAACAAGACTTGAGCAACCAGGCAAGAAGCAGGCAGACGAGCAGCTGAAGCACAGCGGCTTGAGCTGTGGAGAAAGCACCGCCGCTTATTTTGGTGGCGCTGGAAACCGCAGCGAACCATGGGGGGGGGGGGGGGGGGAGCATGTGACTCCCCGATGCTGACGGCTCTGCAGCCCGTTCTCCAGCAGCGCGAGGGGGGGGGGGGGGGGGGGGGGGTCATGTGACTCCCCGATGCTGACGGCTCTGCAGCCCATTCTCCAGCAGCGCGATGCACGTGCCGCGTTCTAGGCTTCGGTCGCAAGCTGAGCGGCGAGACCAGGGACCAGGGGCGGGGTCGCAGCTCGGCATGCGTAACGCAGGCCAGGGGAAGGAGCCGGAGGGCACGTCGGCTGAGTTGCGGTAAAGCAGCAACGCCAGACAGGCCAGTCACGCGGGCTTCAGACCCCTCTCAGCGCAGGTACCCTAACACACTGCGCCCAAGAACCCCAGCACCCACTCACACACTCGCAATTTCATTAAGAGAGCTGGACGCCCCCCCCCCCCCCCCCCCCCAACCCCCCACACTTAAAAAAGCATCCCCATCTCACTCCTTATCAGACCTTACAGACCCACAGCTCTGTGTGACAAAGCACCCTCATGAACCATAAACCTGTCTCCTCAGACAGCTTCCATTCCCATCTGATATAGAGGCATAACTCAGCATAGCATGACTGCCTTCTGTCAACCATCCAGAAAGGGGGGAGGGGGAACTGTTTCCTTTTCTTTTAACAAACCCACCCAGAACTATCGTTCTAGATGAAAAAAAACATAGATTTGGTAGACACAGATTAGCTCCTTATGATGTGGGAATTGATTCTTTGATAAGGAATATCAAAAAGGCATTCAGATCCACTAAAAGACATTCTAAAATTGCATGAATAGCTGTCATGCAACAGCCGCTGTGATATAGTTTATTATGTACGATTCAGCGTTGAATGAGACTGCCATCTTGCAGAAGTACGCTACCATAAAACCATCTACGCTCAGAAATATACAGACTGAGAATGCCACTGTAGACCATCACAGGTCTATGGAACAGCTGTAAACACAAATGTAACCAGAGCACACAGCCATTTACTGCACTGATAAGTCACAAAATCGGTGGGAGACCCTGTGTACATGGTAAAATATCCAGTGTTAAAGCAACTCTGACAGAGCTTAAATGAGCCCATCAGGGACCACATGTACATGGTAAGAGTTCATTTAACACTGAACATTTTCACTGTGCACAGAGTAGACAATTTGGGACACTGAAACCTCACTGCATCCCCCCCACCCCCCACCCACCATGAAGACCCGCCCACCCGCACGCCAACCCCCCCCCGCCTACGCCGTCGCCATGGCGGCCTGCTCGCTTCTTTAAAGAGGTAACTTCGGTTCAGTGGTGCTTTCCGAGGCTGTTGGCCCGCTTAATCTCTACTTCTCTCACGTGAACATGAGACGGCTAAAGCAGCCTTTTCTGTTCCCCCGCTCCCCCCCATCCTCCTCCCCCCTCCCCCCCCCCCCCCACCTCCCTCTGTCCCTCTCTCCATCCCCCTCTCCCTCCCACCCCTCTCTCCGCCCCCCCCTCGCTCATCATTTCTGGATCTGGAATATAAAGAGGCGGAGGTTGATGTTCTTGGCCGCCAGCAGTTTGTTGCACTCGACCGAGTCGATGATGGGCAGCGGCACGTAGTCCGTCTCGTTGGTGTCGTTGCTGAAGACGTGGTGGTTGATGACGGGCTTGATCTTCACGTCGTCGTAGGGCCCCTTGAGCAGCAGGAAGGAGCACTCGAGCGCCGAGTTGACCTTGCTCTTCAGGATCAGCTGGAAGGAGAGCGTGCGCTTGCAGGACAGGTTGGGGTTGCGCTCCGAGTCGTTGACCCGCGCCTTCAGCACCCAGGTCTGGTTGAGCACGGTGAAGCGCGGCGTCTCGTAGTACAGCCGGGTGATGAAGTCGTCGGTGCGGTACGGCCGGAACTGCACCTCTGCAGAAAGGAGAGGTGTTCAGCCTGGAGGTGAGGCACGTCACAACGACCCGCGGAACAACCAACTTCCCAGCATTCCCTGCCCATAAATTCAGCTCTAACTATCAGAAAGAATGCCACAACTCTGGGCGCTGCACACTCTATCAGCGTCACTGACAGGGACCTATTCTGGCGTGGGTCTGTTAACCTCACATGAATCAAAAGCACGCAGTCATTTCTTCACTTCATCTCCTGTGATGCTGCATGCTCAGCAACACGAGAAAGCAGACAGGTTTGTGCCTGCCAGCACCAGAGTTTAAACTGCGTTTGGAAACAGTATCATACCCATGACTGCAGGGTGTCTTGGCTCCAGTGTGCTGTGTTTTCAGTGTGTCATAGATCCAGTGTGCTGTGTTTTCAGTGTGTCATAGATCCAGTGTGCTGTGTTTTCAGTGTGTCATAGATCCAGTCTGCTGTGTTTTCAGTGTGTCATGGCTCCAGTGTGCTGTGTTTACAGTGTGTCATGGCTCCAGTGTGCTGTGTTTTCAGTGTGTCATGGCTCCAGTGTGCTGTGTGTTCAGTGTGTCATGGCTCCAGTGTGCTGTGTTTTCAGTGTGTCATGGCTCCAGTGTGCTGTGTTTTCAGTGTGTCTTGGCTCCAGTGCGTTGTAGGTACGTGTGTTATGTGTTTAGGGTGTGATGGCTCCAGTGTGCTCAGTGTGACCTGACTTCAGTGCTCTGTGGGTTCAGTGTGTAACGTGTTCAGTGTGTCATGGCTCCAGCGTGCTGTGAGTTTGGTGTGTTATGGCTCCAGTGTGCTGTGTGTTCACTGTGTCATGGCTCCAGTGCTCTGTGGGTTCAGTGTGTAACGTGTTCAGTGTGTCATGGCTCCACTGTGTAGTGTGTTCATTGTGTCATGGCTCCAGTGTGCTGTGTGTTCAGTGTGTCATGGCTCCAGAGCGCTGTGTGTTCAGTGTGTCATGGCTCCACTGTGTAGTGTGTTCAGTGTGTCATGGCTCCATTGCACTGTGGGTTGGTGTGTTATGGCTCCAGTGTTCTGTGTGTAACGTGTTCAGTGTGTCAAGGCTCCACTGTGCAATGTGTTCAGTGTGTCATGGCTCCAGTGCGTTGTGTGTTCAGTGTGTCATGGCTCCACTGTGCAGTGTGTTCAGTGTGTCATGGCTCCAGTGCGCTGTGTGTTCAGTGTGTCATGGCTCCAGTGCGCTGTGTGTTCAGTGTGTCATGGCTCCAGAGTGCTGTGTGTTCAGTGTGTCATGGCTCCAGAGTGCTGTGTGTTCAGTGTGTCATGGCTCCAGTGCGCTGTGTGTTCAGTGTGTCATGGCTCCAGAGTGCTGTGTGTTCAGTGTGTCATGGCTCCAGAGTGCTGTGTGTTCAGTGTGTCATGGCTCCAGAGTGCAGTGTGTTCAGTGTGTCATGGCTCCAGAGTGCTGTGTGTTCAGTGTGTCATGGCTCCAGTGTTCTGTGTGTTGTGTGTTCAGTGTGTCATGGCTCCAGTGCGCAGTGTGTTCAGTGTGTCATAGCTCCAGAGTGCTGTGTGTTCAGTGTGTCATGGCTCCAGTGTGTTGTGCCTGGTGGAAGGTTCTAGCGGGTGGTCAGGGACCTGTAAAGCCGATCTTCTCGAAGCAGAGCAGGCTGAAGATGCTGTTGTACAGCTGCATCTCCTTGCGGTGGGACTGGTCCATCTCGTCCAGGATGCCCATCAGCTCGTTGCCCGTCTTGGTTGGGTGGCAGCACTCAGCCTCGTGGGCAGTCAGCTCATGGAAAGGACCCTGCCACGGGCAGCCAATCCGCTTGTACTTACACTGGGTAACTCTGAGGGGGAAAGAGGGGGTTTAGGGACAGACGGCTTCCTAGCACCACTGGCAGGTACAGTGCAGTGAACCAGCAGCATCTCGTACCAGCAGTCAAACTTGGCGGTGGTAGTGAGATGGTGTGGGGATGCTTTGCAACTATTGGCGGGGTCCCGGAAATGAATGGGAGTGAACTGGGAGACTAACAACCTGAAGGAACGCCGATGCCGTTAACAGTTAGCAAGGACGGCTGATGTTGCTAGTATTCACGTTATGCAAATACAATAGAGTAGGCTCCAAAAATTACTTGAGTTATACTTAAGTGAAATATCCCTTTAGGCATGCTATAAATACATCTGAAAGGCCTGTACAATACAATTATAACAGGAGCCTTGTTTCTGCATGCTGAAACAGGAAACGTGCATGTCTTGAAATCTGGTCGGTGCAAACTGCACAAAGATCAACCCACAGCATTGGCTGTGACCTTTCCCAATCACAGTGCAGTTGGTTCCCTTTCTAAACAGCTTGTGGCATTCCAGTTTTTGGATTCCCTTTCTGTAGCCGTCCTTAAAAACCTGTACGCGCACAGACTCAAGGGACTGTCGTTCAAAATAAACCTTTAATCAGCCCAAAACATCCCAAATGCAAATATCTGGGCAGCAAGTCTGTTCAGCCTTAAATAAACTATCAAGCAGCCTCCTCTAAACATATTGTACAGCAACATGTCCTTAACCCAATGTAAAAATGTACATGGCCCACTGTGTTCATTTAAAAAGTGTTCTTTTCAGATAAGTCAGATGTGTACTAACTACATTCATGTATTAGATTAAAAACAAAAGGGAAAATACTTCTATCATGGGTAGTTTATGTGATCATCCATTTCTTGCCTGTCACATATCTCCATGTTGATTTTTGTCTTTGAATTCAAACAAAACTCAGTTACCAACTGACAAATGGCAAACCACGTGCTCTCTTCTAAAATAAGGGTTACGGAAAATGTTTGTGCTTTTAAGACGATGGAATTTGCTTGAGGAAGAAAGAACCGTGTCTACAGTGAAGGAGTCCAGAGCTTTCCACATTTCGGAGAAAAAAGGCCCTTTGTTGAGGATTTCAGATGGCATGTTTTGCATGGAATCGGTTTGCTCAAGCCTGTTAAACCGGTCGGGTGTCTGAAGCTATGGAAGCAGAACTTCAAAGGAGCTGTAAACCTTTCAGCCAGGGGGCTGTAGGAGAGGAAAGTCCCTCCAGGCCTTTGGGTAATGAGAGGCCTGCGCAGGTTTCCTCCAGATAGAGGGGCGCTGTCAGCCCCAACGTGCTTTCACACATCTGTGTCACACCATTCAACACGCAGCACAGGCTCCCCCGCAGCCACAGCCACGCAGCACAGGCCTAGGAAGGCAGGACGCTTCTAATGGGGCTTGGATTTAAGTGTTCTTTCAGGCGCAGGAATCCTTCTGATATTGTCTATGGCACTACTGCTGGCTTCACGCAAATATATACAGCGAGAGGTAGATGGAAACCTCAAAATACTTCTCCCCATCCCCTGGTGTGCATTTAAAAACTAAGAGTGACAGAAGACTTGAATATCGCAGACTATTAAAGAAACTGAAATTATCAGAAAATGAAAATAGTAAAAATATTAGCCACCTGCGCTTTAGAGCACGAACATGAAAATCTGACTCATTGTGTCTTGTGTGTGCGGGCAGAGGCGGGAATGGGGGTTAACAGTAAACAGTACAAGCGCTACTCTCATTAATGAAGGGACATGTTGACACAACACGGCAGCCCCTAGCAGCGAGATGTACAGTACCAATAACAGATGGAGAAAGAGGGCCCGCTCGGCACCCGGCCCCGCAGGCCCTGCTGGCCCCGCGGCCCCCGCGGGGCCCCACGGGGCAGGGTACGGTACCTGTCCTGGCACTCCTCCTTCTGGTGGCGCTCCAGGCCGCTGCGCGGGAACTGCTTGAGGCAGAAGCTGCAGTCGCAGGGCAGCTCGCTCACCGCCTTCTCCACCGCCAGGTTCCGGCAGCACAGGCTCTTGCTGATCTCGCAGCGGCAGTTGGGGCAGGTGGCCTGCTCCTCCTTCAGACGCGAGTCGGCCAGCAGGTGGATGAAGCAGCCTGCGCACATCAGGTGCCCGTTCGTACACTGCGAGGGGGGGGGGGGGGGTGGAATAGTAGGGGCGGGGTACACATGCCAAGAGTTAACCGGGCGCCAGGTGGCTTAGAGAGCTCTCGGGTCTGCCGTATAGAAACAGAACATACAACATATAGCTATTATTCATGTTTTTGGGTTCGTTTATTTATTCATTTGGTAGACACTCGTCCAGAGTGTCTTACAGTGCAGTTATATCATGGTACATGATATACATATCACAGAAGCAATAACCACAAAAAAATGTAAGGAGCAGGCAGAGGAAATACACAGGCATTATGCTACAGAGCTGGAAAACACAGGCTGCAGTTAGTTTGCTGGTAGCTGGGTCCACAACACAAAATACATATTCCAGGTCCAGTCACCAGACCAATAATATGCATTTGAGGTCTGGTAAATGGCATGTAACTTGTGGTATGTAAATCACCAAATTCCACAACCAAACAAAAAATTCAATTTCTTTTCTCCACCACCATAGCCAGCTAGTAATATTTTTGACCAACTCCATTGACCGGCTAAACTTTGCTAGGCTAGCAAATAGACAGGAATAACAAAGCAAACACATAAAGTGACATAGTGTCTTTTTTATGTTACTTTTTTCTTCTTTTTTGCAAACTGGGTAGAATTGCAGGTGTGCTGGTTAGGAAACCAGGCACATTTTGACTGGACAGTAACCACAGGGGCCAAATTTATATTTTGAAATAGCAGACCCAGCCACCTACAGTAAAAACATAATGCCTTACAATTGACCTTTTGACAGACAACTGGGTAACAAAATAGTTGACAAACTTACTGAAACATGTATTATTCATTGGTATTACATTTGTTTTGAACTAAGCAAGAAAATACATTAAAATCTCTATGCATTAAACATTGGTCTAATCTGTCATGTCATCGCACAGCACAGTCAACTCTTATAAAAGGATATAATTAGATTTATAGAGACTTCACTTCATGGCAAGATGGGCCCACAGTCCTTGACACTGGTTTTGAAGTATCCCATGAGATTGAGTCTCAATCTTCCCACTCCCTGTATAGGCTACATGCTACATGTGCACTTAGTTACCCATATGGCTTTGGATTGACATTGTAAATGCAGAAGCATACAACAGAAAACTGACAGGCGGGAGTGCATACATGGACACCCCAACAATAAGGTTTTTATGCAAAACAATGACAACCTGACACATAAACACCCCTGCAAAAAAGAACAGTTGGCAAAAAAAGCAAAAGAAAATTCCCAAATAGCTCAAAACGATGAGCTATTGAGTCCATTTTGACCAGTTCAGTATTGAATTGTCAGAAGAATGTTCCTTCACATGAACACATTTTCACAGTGGCACTCATTGAAAGACTGCATTAACCAAAATTACAATGCTTACGTTTAACAATCCTAAAGAACACAGAAATGGTTCTTCTTCTGCTTCTCATGAACAAATTTTACTATTCCGACTTTTCCCTTTACTTTGTAGAGGACTCTTCATGCCAGTACATAAGGGGATGTCAGAACAAATCCACATAGTTTAATAAATATTAAAAATGTTTTTCATTTACTCAGTTCATGAAAACATGAACCTGGGACAAAAATATATAATATTTGAATACACAACTTAATTGCTCTCATTTTTCTATTATTCTATAATAAGAGGTATATCTGAAAATGTTGTCACTCATCACTCACAAATCACTGATTACCATCACATGCATAATTAAAACTGTATTATTTATAGACAAAATATATTACCAATTCATTAAAAGCTCTGTAGAATAAAACTGTAAATGTATGTCAGTCACTACCACACCTTGTTTATCAAGTTGCAGCTGTGCATAATTACTAATCATTAAAGGTGCATTCACAGGGATCAGGCCATGAACAGCCTGTTCAGAATCTGTTCAATATTTGTGAACTATGGCAAAAATGACAAGTAAGGAATCAAAGATGTGTATATGAAGGACAGAGCCCGATATTAAGGTAGCTTCAACAACTACAGGTGTCTATTCACTGTGACACTAGTAGATTTTGTACACATTTACCTGTAAGCAGGCAGCTTCATGGGAACTTCTGTTGAAGATGATGTATGTCACATCCACCCACAGCATCTCTTGATAACATGTTTACGTGATTTGAAGGTGGTCGTTGTTAGCCAATTCAGTAAAACTGTTTTTGACAATACCGGAATATCAAGCTAGCTAATTCTCACACTATAGCAGGGTATGGCTGGACTGACTAGGAAGCTAGCGATCATCAAAGCAATCCAACCAAATATAGACAGCTAGTTAATCATAACAGTTGAATTGCCTAGTCTAGAGTCTACAAGAAAGGTCACAAATGTAATCCAAATTAAAAAATTAAATTTAATCTCTGTCATAAATCAATAGTTAACTTGACTAAAAAAATGTGTCAGCTTGCTATGTAAATAAACTGGTATGATCTAATTTGTCTTTGTACCTCATTGACAAGATTAACAGATCAAAAAATGTTTACCATTGAAACTATTCTCAGTAAATGCAAATATCTCCAACACCTTACCCCCAGCACTGAGGCAAGCATCAACTCAATTCAGTCAACAGTTAATTCCCATATAAGGGCACTGGCATCACCTATGTCAAATTTAATTTATGCTACCAGCTTGAGTGGTAGCATCATGAACGTACAATAGAGACAATATGTCTTATGTATCATTTCAGCACTGTGTGTGTGGGTTGCAGAAATATAGTCTGTTTGCTGTTCATGACCATTATTTATCCATTTTAAACACTAAGCAGCAATTCAGTGAAATATTTGATTGCATAATTTTTTCTCCAAAGAAACTTGATACACCATCTCAGCTTTTTACCCTCCAGTGCTGCTGACTGCACAAGCTACCAAACTTTTCTTTACTAAGGAGGTAACACGATCACAGAGTGAGCCCAGATTGCAGTTGAAATCAAGATGGTATGAACACACGCCATGTGACTAATTGAGAGGATTCTGATAACTGAGCTGGTGGTTATTAATGATTGCTCAACAGGTGCATAATCCCAAGGTCAATGCCAAACTGGCAACTTGCCACTGAAGGACTTGATTACAAATTGCTGAAACCAGTCCTGAAACCATACTGCAATTATAGGATACCAATTCTACAATCTAGAATCAAAATTACAGAATCAATATCATAATCCTTAGATGAATGAGGATTGTCTTATCTTGTGAAAACATGATACAATTGTATGTTTGAACTAGATGCCAGGGGGGACAGGCTTATCAGTTATCTTCATAATTTATCTTCTAATCTGGCATCGGCGAGATGCTAGTCTTAGACAATTAACCCTGGTGTGGATTTTGTCAGCTTTTCGGCCTTAAAAATAAAACTAAATTAGGACAAGTGAACAAATGAATGGTACAGGACAAAAATATTTAAGGGTGGGTCCACACAGAGCGTGTGTGTATGTACGTGTGTGCATGTGTGCTGGCTGTGTGATGTGATATGATATGAGATGAGGTGGGGTGGGGTGGGGGATGTTTGTCACTGTTTCTCAGTTGGTCATTGATTATTTGTACGTTGCTAGAGCATGAATGAAGTGAAGAATTAGGAGGTCCAATTGGGATTGGTCTTTTGAAAAAGCGGACAACAATGATTGGCTTAGTAAACGTGGCGTTCAGTAGCGATAACCTAAAAAAATCGATTTTCTAAAATATCTCCGGCATATCTATCACAGAAAACACGCGAATATTATAAGAAAAGGCTAGTAGCATTTTATTAGTCACGCATTTCATATACATTCTTATACATGAAAAAAGCTCGACGTCTCCATTTCTGTTTCTCCAGACTTATTAGAAGTGTGTGTGTGCCAAAGACATGTCTTAGATACGCGCTTGATAATTTGAGTATTTCACACTGGTAAAAAGTAAGGACTTGACAGTTTCTACTAAGTACTGCAAGCAAAGACCTATGCGACTGCGTACAAAGGTTATTTGAGGATACAAATACATTGTGGATTTCAGCTATAACTAACGTTAGCTAATGCTACTGTTTTGCTCGTCGGTTTCGGGGGTGGACAGCACACCAATTACCACTTTTGTCCATCTATGGCGTCGTATGCGTACTTTTTCTCGGAACAGTCCAGTTTTGACAGAAAAATCCGGACATTCCGGGAATAACGTTAAGTATGCATTTTACTTATCCAGCATACTGCAGGTAACATTTGCTAGCATCACATTTATAGTAGCCAGCTAATTAGCTTATGCTTACGGAGAATCTCACTAGTCCTAGCCAACATGTTACAGCTTAACACAATTGTGATAAGCGTCTAAATAAGCTGTCATACGTCTAGCTAGTTAGCCAACGTTATATAAAAATATTAAGGCACCAAACATATGAAAGCCAAATTCACAGTTTACCTGATAGACGGAGGCTTTGGGTAGGTCTAGGCACACGGTGCAGCAGAGTACGGAATACAATCTCTCCTCCAATTTCCCTGCCTCGCCTTCCTGGAGTCTCATTCGCTTCTTGGGCGGCGCGTCGGGGTCAGATTCAGGCCCGGACACCTCTCTCCGCACCCCGGCCTCCTCCTGTATTCCAGCCAGCACGGCACCCACAGCAACCGCTTCCAGGGCGCCACCCACTGCCCCGACACCTAGTCCGGCAGAGGAAGAGCCCGAAGCTGCCGCAACCCCTACTTCCACCCGTTCCTCCATAGAGGACATCTATTTAATTCTCGTTTTTTCTCTTTTGTATTTTGTGATCTACGTTCGACTGTCGACCTCACAGCGTGAAGCTCTAGCTAGCGTGCTAGCTAGTAAGCTAGCGAGATATGCTGGCTTGCTAGCTAGCTAGCTAACTCTGGCAGCGATTATTTCGTAAATAAACGGACTTAGATTTAAATAAGCTAACAGTCTATTGAACGACGCTTTCGTATGATTCGGAATGTTTAGCGCTAACGTTATATATGCAGCTTACGTTTACTGAATTGCTGTCGCAACATATGTGACGTTGCTAGCTAGCTGACGTTAGCTATAATCCCTATAAAAGTTTATCTAGCTATGCATCTAGCTAGTGCTAGCCATCAGCCTTTCAAAACAATTGAGTTTTCTCCTGCTTTGGAACAAAACAGACCCCGTCGTGCTATTGACGTCGTTATTCGCAGTGACAGCGCACACACCGCAGTCCATCAGGACACGGCCCTGCACAAAGATTCCCGGACTTCTTTCACAAACCAGCCGAAACCGATCGAGAGGTATTCGACTAGATATACCCCCGATGAGCTTATCAACCAGTATTGCGACTCTGCTGGAAATCGCCTTCTGGACTACACAGCCATCTTTGTTTTTCTTCTGTCCGTCTCCTCCTCTCCCTGTGACTCCACTGAGCACAGCGACTCCCAATCAATACCGCGATTACTCAGTAGAGGTCATGAATACGGCAAATCAAAAACTCTGTTGGTTGACAAATTGTCAATATTTTGCCAGCAGCTGTAATGGCTTCTTTGCCAGCCGTACTCTGTCGTCACGGATTGGCTACCCCTAATGTGTTTTGTTGGATCAGGTGACATCAGGGTATTTAAAGAGCTATGCACGGCGCATGCGCAATGGTCCTTTGCGGGTCAGTTTTGGGCATGCCAATGTCCAAAGAAACACGATATGCGACAAAAGAGAGCAGTCAGTGCGTCACCTGTGCAACAAAATAACTGAGCAAAAACGGGGGGTTGGTTTGTTTGTCGTTTCATGTAAAGCTTTGCCAAACCTTACAAAAGTTCATACCACTCGATGAAGATCAGATCAACTTCCGTCAAAGTGGAAATGTACGACTGTAAATTGAAAAGCAGTTCATATTTACCAACATGGAACCGTTTGGAAACAGTTTTCTTGCATACACCAAAACATTATTTAACTAGAAGCACTAGACATAGCTGCTCTTCAGCTTCAGTGGGTACCTAAATGGTAGTTTTTAGAAGTCTGTTTAGTTGCAGGCATTTTAATATGTTTATGTAACATGGAAACAATATAAGTTGATTTGAATGCCCCATGTGTTGTGTGTTGATTGCTTTGAGGTGTTTTGTGTGTGTGCCCTTGCTGTATCCAAACATCACAATTGTTGTTAAAATGTGTTTACCTACTTTGTGTGTACCTACTTTATTGTGACTGACATGTGTTTTATGAACATGTGAAGATGTTTTACCTTAAAAAAATATATTTTTATTGTAATTATAATGGTGAGGAGCACAAAGGCAGAGGTAAACATGAGATGCTACCTGCTACTAATGAATGGCCCTTTATAACTTGGCACACTTGCAATTCAAGACTAAGATTCACATAAAAATACATCTTTCAATTTTTTATATATAATTCATTTTAGCCATCAGATTTAACACCAGAGTGCCTTGAATAAAAGCTTTTTGTATAATGTTTTGGGGTGTGTTCAACTTGTATATTTCTGTGGAAAACGCCAAAAGAACAAAACACATCCAATTCTTTACTGGATTTGAGTTTAATACTTCAAAGCTGCCACAGGGACTTGATGTTTGTTATTCACGCAAAATGTTCATAACAGTGTCACAGTAATTATTAAATTCATTAATTTTTTAGTTCAGTTTCTGCCACTGCTTTAAGTATCCTTTAATTTCATATCACTCATCTGTAACATCTCTCTATACATTATTACCTTTTAAAAGGTATATTTCCGTGTGTCATAACTAATTGTTGGTGGTTTCTCTCACTATTTTGTCACCTGAAATGGCAGCTGGTACAGCTGAGGGTAGCTGCCATGATCCAGAAGTGATGTGCAATGCACTATCGTATAATTGTAGATTGCTTTTTAGGAGGGAGCACAAAGTCTTCTGTTTTACAGTATAATTGCATGTCACACAGAATAATAGCAAAGCAATAACAAATAGCTGCAGAGTATTTATTTCTTTCACCAAAGAGTACAAACACAAAATTAGAAATGTGTATATACAATACATATCGACCCAACTATTTTCTTCCCCAAAATATTAATCATAATTAGCTCATTAAAATGATAAATATATACTGTATTGGATATGTCATATATGTTTGTGTGTTCAACAGTTCATGATAATTAGTGAATGATAACTGTAATGTGTGTATGTGCCATAGATGATCTGATATCATAGTACATTTGAACTCAAATGACTGAAAAAAAAAAAAAGTTTTTTATTTATTTTATAATTTTTTTCAGAACAACCAACTTGGTATGACCACCAAAGATCAACACTGATGGTTTTTAAGTAATCATATCTTTTTAAAAATAATACTGAAATCATAGTTTTTGACATCATGAAAAGTGTGGTTTCCCCTAAGTCAGATATTTCAACAATACAGGAACATATACCAATATATAAATTGGTGCTCATGTAATTTCTTCAGAATCAAGCTTTGTGATAAAACAATTTCTGTGTGACATCCTGAAATTTCAGGGCCAACCGCATGGTGTCTTTGGCACTTTGTTAAAAAATTGATCTCTGTACTGATGGAATGGAACTGAACATTCTCTTATGTGTGTATGAATATGGCCTATTTTTCCTTTTTGAACAGGAGCTTCCTGCAGATTCCATTAGCTGCCGTTTGCCATGGTAACTGTGGGACAACGGAGGTTTCCTGAGTCCATAGTGCCTGGGGGGTCATATGTTATCAGTGACTCACTAATCTGAACCAATCAAGTGGTGAGGTGAATAAAGTGATATACTTTGTTCATACCATTTGTCCACTGAGACTACATGGCAGCTCCATCCATTATGGGTTTCATGAAGCCAGCTTCTCTTGTCAGTGGCTGTGGAATAGAAACCCATTCTTTCAGTGACATTCCTCTGCTTTTGTGATGGTGTTACTCTGAAAAATCAGAGGCCAGAGTCCATGTAAATGTACACAGTCCTGGCAAATCTCTTTTTTTCCTGCAACGTTCCTCCTTACCAAACAGTCAGCCAACCGATGTCACTGCATGTCCCCAAAATGGATTACTGTTCAGTGGATTGCTGGCTCGAAACAGAGATGTTAGCATTGACCGTGTTCCCGTCCTCCTGGAGGCTGCCCTCTCGAGCTTCACTCTGCACCCATGGATGACGTAGCACCTGCTCAGCTGTTAGCCTCGTCCCAGGATCCACCAGAAGCAGCCCTCTGATCAACCCCTTGGCACCTGGGATCATAATTTGAAAGTTTGTAATAAGAGATAAAAAAATTGGGCCAGTCCATGTACTGTATCTGTGTTCCCATCCAGCCTTCCACCCATGCTTAGATCACACTGGCAGTGTGACAGTTCTGGAGAGACAACAGTATTAACTGCAACTGTGACATGTACTGTGTGGTCACCTGGTTTGAAAGGAAAACTGAAAGACACTACACTACAGTTCTGAGACCTTTGCCAAAACTGACTTTAACTTGACCTTGATCATACTAAAAATGCTTATCAGCTGAACAACTCTGGTGACATTCAAATTTATGGTATATTCATCACGCCAACCGATGGTAACGGCTTTCATTTTTACATTGACAGAAAATACCAGTGTTTGACTGGGCTTCTGTTTTAGGAATCTTTTTATTTACATTTTTTTTTGCAAAATCCTCACCATCAGAAATACTGTCCCAGTAGGGGGGCAGGAAGGCATACTCCCCCTGCTGTATGAGCTCAAACAGCTCGTCCTGATCCTTTTCCTGACTGCGGAAGGGAGGAAAGCCACATAGCAGGATGTAGAGGATCACGCCAGTCGCCCACATGTCTACAGGTAGGCCATAACCTTTGGGAGTGGGGGGGAGGGGAGTGGGGGACAGACAAAACTACATTACCTACAATGCGCCTGTCTGATGCCGAAGGCATACACCTTTGTATGATAATGAAGCACAGGGAAGTATTCGGCTGGATGACTAACCATTCGGAAATTTGCCATGTTGAAAGCTATTTATTTAAAATATTATTGGACCAATTATTGAATCTCAAAGACCGATGTATGGCTGAAGATAATCAGTGCATGTGTCTTTGCCTTCAACTATTTTTAAAAATAAAAACCAAAAATCTTTACGATTAATATAGCCTTCTGCCAGTATAAACTGTGCAATGTAATGATCCCTGGACAGAGAAAGAATTCAGAAACTTTTGTAATCTGATTGTGATCAATTAAAAATGTCATAATTGATAATGCTTGACTAAACAATGATTTACAATTAATTAGGCAAATTACCTTCACCATTATAAAACAACTATGATTGAAAAGAAAATTGCATTCTGAGGAATAAAACAGCTGAGTGCAGATAGGCCTTAACTATACTGGATTATTTTTTTAAGCTGGTGCAACAAGGATTTATATTTGTTTCAATAAAGGAAATGCCCAAACATCCGGTTTATAACTGAAACATAGCTCAAATTTGAACAAGCTGTAGCATATGGTATATCTGTTACCAGGGATGTCTCCTAAATGTTTTGCAGAGACACCTGCTTGTTCAGAAACTGCTTATGGCTCAATTTAGCCACATGAAAAACAAAGCAGCATGTGATGCTGTGGTTAGACCACTGCAGAAAGATGAAAAAACTCATTGACGTCAATTGCTTCTGCATAAATTACCAATATTTGCACAATGCATGATAAGTTACAAGTTGCAAACAGACATGGCAACAAATTCAAAGGTTTATGTGTCCAGACCTCAAAAAAGAGGCACGATCCTCTCTTCCTATATGAGTGATAGGGTTGCATTCATATTAATGGATACGCTTTCCAGGAGCACCTCCCCCTTCACACACACACACACACAATCCCCTCTGGTGCCCCTCCCTCACCTTTTTCTGAGAGTATTTCAGGGGCCACATAGGTTGGGGTTCCACAAACAGTAAAGATGGGCTCGGTGACCACCATGGCCAGCCCAAAATCAGCGAGTTTCAGAGTGCTGCTTCCATCTGGGTTATGCTGGACCTCATTTGGGAAAGAAGGGAGATGGGTGATCATCTATAAACAACGATGCACGCACCCTCTACTGGCACACATGCATAAGCGTACTCATTCACATGCACATGCACATACAGATACACATACACATATACATATACATATGCATTACACACATGCAATTACCCACACACAAATGCTCCTCAGTTTGGCACAATGTCAGTGGAACAATTTAGTCATCAGAAAAATTCTGGAAGATAACTTCTGAGAATTAAAACCTTGAAAGTAATGGTGAGTATTTCATAATACAGCTTCTGTTCCTGGAATAGTGTTGGCTGTTCCTGGACCCACCTGCTGGTTTCCAGCTAACCAACCTGGCACCAGTTCATGAGGGGGCACATGGGCTGGCTCCAAAGGGATACTCTTACAGGAGCTGGTGTGGTAATTTGCATACAGAATCCTCGGAAATGAATTCTGACATATAATACTCCAGGGATATTTGCATGTGCTGTAAAGAACGGGAACAGGACAGGGAAGACCTTGATTTTTTGAGACTTATGACTCACCAGCAGATTCTCTGGCTTCAGGTCCCTGTGCACGATGCTCTTGCTGTGTATATAGGCTAACGCTTTGCTTATGTCCCTGATCATGAGGGATGTGTGGTGCTCATTGAACTTCACGTTCTCTGTGATGGCGTCAAAGAGGTCCCCGCCATGAACAAACTCCATGAGCAGGTAGATCTGGTCCTCTGTCTCGTAGTCCCTCAGGAGCCGCACCACGTGCGGATGCGAGAGGCTTCGGACGATGGAGATCTCGCTCTGGATCATTTGCTCTTTCCCCTTCAGCTTTTCCTTATCGATGATCTTCATGGCATAGCGGGTGTCGGAGTTCTGCATCCTGCACTCCCTCACCACAGCAAAGTTCCCATCCCCGATGACGCGGCCAATGTCATAAAGCTGCTCGATGCCGCCCTGCGTGCTCACTGGCCCCAGCGGGAGCATGGCATCAAGGTCGTTTTCAGATTGAGTCCCTGTCTCAAGGTTCTTCCTAGGCTCTTTTCCCTCAGAAGCACCCTCTTTTGTCTCTTCCAAGTTTTCTTGCAAACTCTTATCCCCATGCTGTTCTGGCGAATGTTCAGAAGCGGGAAGTGAGACGAAGCTGTTCTCTTTCACTGTGCTAGTCTGTCCATCACTGAGAGGATTATGAGCTGCTTTTCCAGGCTCAGCTTCAGGAGGCTCCTTAATCCCAGCTGGTGTCTCTTCATCGGCATCCTGCTGTCTATCATTATACATCTTCCTACTCTGTACCTCCTTTCTTTTGGGGCCAAAAGAGCCATCGCCACGACCTTGGCTCTCCATGATGTTGCGCTCCCGGCCCTTCAGCCTCTCCCAAGGTCGCTCATGAACACTGCGTGAATATCTTTGCGGTGCCCTTCTCATCTCCAGGGATTGGTCCTCCTCCCCCACCTGGCTGTCTCTGGTGGGAGATGAGACCCGTCCTCTCATCGGGCCATGCTGTCGCCCACCTCTGCCTCGCTTACAGTTCTTGCAGTAGCTTGTGCAGGGGGCATATATTGCATTGAGTTTTTCAGTCTTTTCAATCTTAACTTTGGGAAGGAAGGCCTCCTTTGCCCTTCTCGTCTGGGTCTTTTCACCCTGCCGGCCCTCTCCTCTGTCCTTCTCTTGCTGCCTTGCTCTCTGCCTCTCCTCTTGGCAGGCTTTGACCCCGGCTCTCTGGAAGCCCTCGGCTGCTGCCGGCACGACATTTCTAGCGGGCTCCAGCTCCTCGTGGAAACCGCTGTCAGCCTTGGACGCGTTGACCGCTTGTCCAAGGACCCTCTCCCAGTTCTGCAACACGTGGCCATGGTAACCTGGGCTGTCTGGGTACAGCTCCTCCAGGACCTCCTCGATGTCCTGCAAGGACAGCTTGTCTCTTCCACTGGCCACAAAGACCTCATCACTGCGAAAGAGGTCTGAGACGCCCCGGATCTCCCTGCCCTTCAGGTTGAAGAGCTTCTTGACGCGGTCGTTCTTCCAGCGAGGGTACCCAAGAGCCTCAGATATGTCCGCGACCAGCTGCTCAAAGGTCTGCACCGAGCGCCTGTTGAGGAGGATAGTGATCTTCCTCAGGTGCGTCCTCCTGCCTGGCCTCACCACCGTCAGTATGCGGGGCCTCACTGGGCTGTTCTCGGCATGGGTTGTGTGGAAGCTGTTGTTTCCACAGTGATTATGGGGGTCATCAAAATGGCATGGCCCCAGCAAGGGCTTCCCGAAAGTCCTGCAACCTGCTGGGGGGTAGGTTGCTTGAAATCTTCTTTCACTGTGCCACTGATTTGAGTTGTGACTAGATTTAGGAACTGAAGTTTCTTGTCCTGAAATACATAATACTTTAATTAAATGTAAAATTTTAAGAGGTGTAGCTACATGCTATAATTTTCCAGGTTCAAAATAGGCTCGTTAGAGACATTGAAAGGATGTGCTGGTCCTTATTATGGTTTTTTAAAACTCTAAATGGATGTGTTCAGTATGTTTGGCATTCCATGGGTTATCTGGGTAAATTATAAGCACAGACATTCTATTTTGCTACCTGTTTAAATAATCTCCAAATTGAATTGACAGGTAATGAATAAGAAATTAAATTCAGAATGAATGATATTAAGAATGAAGTAAATCAAAATGAAGAAAAAAAAGATCTGTGGTATGTTTTAATCACTTTAATTCATTTCCTACCTTTGCTTCCTCAAAGACACATATCTCTACAGGACCTCAGCCTCCAAACTTTACTGCCCCAACCCTACCCCCAGTGAAAGGACACATGTACACACTGCTTAGTGGGTGAAACGCATACATGGAGTAAACATACTGCCATGCGAGAGCAATGGCATCACAGAACTGGCCCTTGCCAGGAAAGAAAATCTGCTCACTCCGGTTCTCAAGGAAGTATCCTGTCTTGCCTTTTAGGGCATCAATAATTTAGCACAGGTGAGTTGCTGAGTTGGAGGGGCCTTGTTAGCATAGACTCTCAAATGGCCCTCCAAGTCACGGGGGATGGAAAAGAAGAAAAAAAATCTGATCGGCCGTATTTGTTTACAGAGGACATTCTTGTAAGTAGAGCCCTTTCTTTTCCAAGCATGACACTGCCAACTTCCACATGAGAACTTGCAAGAAGGCATAGCGGCAACATGATGAATCAAGGCACCAAGCTTCTGTCAAAGATGGTGCTCGATGTTTCACTTTCAGCCTAGGACTATGACTGTTTTAGTGGTTTGCCAGTCTGTTAGCAGATTACAGTTAGGCTATAGGGCTTGAGTACAAACATTGCAAAAACCCATGTTTTCTTTCTCTCTCTCTCTCTCTCTCACTCACACACACACACACACACACACAACCACAATGAGGGACATAACATACTGTAGATTTCAATCATGTTCCAAAGGATATTAAATATGCAATTCATTTTTAGTTTCATAGATCTGAACATCTTTACAAATATGTTATATGGTGGCTCAAGTCTACTGATTCAGACTCAATAAAGTATCAAACATTAACATTCATTCTCTAGTTGAAGATGCATGAAATTTGTGTGCTGTTTTCAGTTCATCATACAATAAATTATGTCTTGCCTCAGGACGCAGGTATGTCTCAGGTGTGTATTTCTGTGTGTGTGTGTGTGTGTGTGTGTGTGTGTACAATAATACATATTGCCATGTTTCTGCATCTAGATCCAAGCTTCTATTTTACAGCTGAATATGAAATTTAAAAAATGAAAAAGTGTTTATTGTCCCATGCATTGTTGTTAGTTTATTGCTCACACTGTAAATAATGCCTCCTTCAAAGCCTGAGACATACCTGGCTGTCTGAACCTGGGACCTGCCATCTCACCAGGGCTGTGCTGTTTCTGGGCTGAAGTCATACCCTTCCCGGCTCAGGCTGACGGCTTACGAACCGCGATGCTTCCAGCGTTAAATACCGTAACCATATCTTTCCCAACGCTAGCGTCGCTAGAGAACAGTGCAGTGCTGCGCACGCCGAACAGCACAGGCAGAGGAGCATTGCACTGCATGTAGGAGGAGTCCTGGGCAAACTCCTCCAGCAACTGAGAGCCATGTATCGGATGCCAAATTGGACGTACACCTAAGCAATTTACATTCTGGAGCTCTGACGTCGTGGCAGGGTTCAGGTCCTCGGATACAAGACACATCCTTGAAATGTACAATGTTGATTACATAGCTTCCTCAAGTGCATTATATGCAGAGGAGAACTAAGCACTGTAAATTGAATTTGGGAGATATAAGAGCCAAAACCAAAATATGCTGCAGTCTGAAAATGATTAGCGTTTTGCGCATTTTGTTACAAAATATTCTCTTGAGCAAACAGTCCTGATTAAACAAAAATGATAATATTTGTTTAAATTTGTTACATTGATTTTGCATGATAAATATGTAACCCTCGGAGTACAGAAGTGCCTGGATTCAATACAACTCAACAATTTAATTGGACTGAAATAAAATCAAACCCTGAGGAACCAACTAAATTCTCAGAATGCTTTTTAATTATCAATAATTCAATTCTAGTTGGCTTTTTTGTTTGTTTGTTTGTTTGTTTTTTACAAACATTAATTAATTCAGTTTGTAGATTTTTAAATTTGCCCTTAATTTGGCAAAATTGAGAGATCCACACATTGCGGATCTGACTGAGAACCAGATTGTTGCCCTGTGATGAATTAGACCTCTGTGCTTCTCTGTGCTGGTACTGCACACTGCTGAATGAATCCAGCCTTATTTCCCCAGAGATGGAAGGGTAAGGTTCAGTTACCCTTAAACTGCTGGAGCTGTCACATGTTATCAACGGATTTGACCACATTCACTGCGCATGGACATATCCACACACTTTGTATGTGTTCACACCAATCCCTGTCATGATGTATGAATATATTAATACATATTACATTTCATATTTTAATAATATGATAATAATAAGAATCCAGCAATGATTTATATTTTGTAATATATTGCCATTTTGATGCATATTGGCCTCCCTGACCTGTACAGAACTAATATAACGCAGGCAGTACACAAAACACAGAAAGAGTAAGCATCTAAACTGGAGCTTTGTATTGATGCATAGTGTTTCATACCGGAATGACATCACAGAAAACATAATGCTTTCAGACTTCCCCAACCTTCAGACATACACACACGCATACAAAGTGCAAATTTAATTTTAATTATTCAGGACTTACCTCTTTGAGCGCAAGGATGTGGGTTATCCTGAGTCATTGTGTGTAGGCCATTGGTCATTAACAAACCAGCCCTAATGATCATCTTTTTAAAGGAAATGACATTGGACACCAGACAGTGACTGTGCAAAACCCCCCTTGCTCATTACAAGCCCCTGGAACCCACAATAAAGTCCTGGTGCTAAGCAGACTCCCAGCAGATTCTTGGTGTGTGGCTGGGTGGCCAGAGGGGCTTAGATATTCTGTCTGTCCTACCAGAGGGTGCTCTGGGATTGTATACTGCAACCAGGCAACCAGCCTGCTTCATCTGCAGTGCGTATTGGACACCACAGGCCTTGTTCCCCAAGCTGCCCTGACCTTGGGGGTAAACACTTTCAGGAAGTACGTGTGTGTGGAGAGGGTCATTTATGAAAGCACAATAGTTAGAGTCTATGGGGGATGTTGATGATGTTTTTGATCATGCATTAAAAATAGCATTTCATATAATTTGCTTACATAATAATACCTAACTGCGTATTTACCAAAACAACATTTGATCATAGGCCTGATTAAAATGACATTCAAAACAAAATGTGTTATAAAATGATACCATTTTTAGTTTGGATATGATCATCTATTGTTCCGGGATATCATTCAAACAAAGGTTTATGTTTTTTACTTTTTTGTCCAAATAATTAACACTGCCAAGTGCAGAAAATTGTAGAAAAGTGTCAAAGCATACGCGCAGTATGATCACAGATGTGAAAGATACAAAAATACAATGAAGTACATAAAAATGTGTGTAATATCATAGTAGGTACGACCAAATAGTATGCTTACTTATTCTTTGCAGATAAATGTATTCATAGATGGTAAAAAATCTTGTTTAAATGTTGCATTTTTCATTTGGACTCTCATTCTTTATATGCGCATGTATTTGAGTCTTCTCACGTAGCCAATATCACACCATGCGCCCACAGTAACCGGCCAGCTCAGGTTGCTGACATCAGGCTGTCAGTATAATTGCAGTCACTAAACATTCCCCTGCTTTTACCTGCGCTCAGAATAGAAATGCACAACCAGTCCCATTCCAGGACGGAAGTTCAGTGATGAAACATAATGGGGATCAGCGCAGTCTGTAGATTATAAAACCTGAGGCCAAATCTCCCTTTTCAGCTCTCCATCCTGAAGAATTCAGTTCAGACAGGAAGAGTGATGCGAAATGAGATTCTGAATGAAACTGTCTCTGGCGTCAGATGTTCTTTAAAATAACATCCCGCAACTCAGATCTCTTTTTTTGCCTCTTTTTATTCAACCTGCTTTTTGTGGGACTTCCTCTGCAGGGGCCTGTTTCCATGGTTACCATCCACTCAAAGGGTCAGAATGTGTTTGTCATTCAGGATGTGCTGATCAGCTCATCCTGGTATGGGGCTTTGAGCTGAAGTGCGTGTTTGTTCTTCCACCCCCAAACACAAAACCACAAAATCTGAAGGGGTCCTGGTCTAATTTACCGGACAAGTTTTTAAAAAGTCATATTTTAAACCTCAACCCCAAAGCATTTATTGAACGTTGACGATAACTATTTAGCTAATATGTAGAAAACATTTTACATTGCATTCACACTCATTTTCATTGGTTTTATGGATGTTTTGCATTTTTGCTGTATGCACATTGCAGACACATCTCACCTGTTTCATCATTAAACTATATTATCTTTTCATTTACTCACCACTTCATGTTGATTCATGGCATTTTTACATAGGTTTATTTTAAGAGAAGCCTAAAAAGGACGGTAACTATGTAGATTCATTTTCTAACTGAAAATGTACTCAATACATTTGTTCTTCTTGGTCAGTTCTAATGTTCAGTGACATTTGAATTTAACACAATGACTTATTTTGACCAGGACTCTATTCCAGACATGTTCAGCCACCAATCAAAATGGCATAATTCCAAACAGTTTACAGTCTGGCCATTCTTGATTGCCCTAGTACTGAACCATTTACAGTAAGTAGATCTTTTCAGATCTCTGCTCTACATAACCATAGATGCCAATAGTTATGTGATAATTGAATGTTTGAGTATGTTTTACCGTGGAGGTCTTGTAGTACCTATGGCTGGGCAGTGCATGTGTCCAGACTTTGCTGAGGATAGTCTGACTCTGTTTACTCTGACATAACTAGCATCAGAGTGAGCCAAACCAATACCCAACTTAAGCACTGACATTAACCTTGCTCTGACCCATCAGCACTCATTTGCAGCTTTTGCTGAGGGTTAGGAGCTCCATCTGAAATTTTGGACATGAAATGATCTCTATGAACAATTTTTTGCCAGATCCTTGATCAGTGGTGGTAAAGGGGTGTTGAAGTGGGATGAAAAAGCTGGTTTTCTGATATGAAAAAGATATGAGGTAAATATAAATTTTTCTGATAATAAAAAATGTATTTTTCTGTTGTGAATAAAACGTACAGGGTTTGAACTTTGAGCCAACAAATATGAGCTTTGGAAGCTTTACTAAAATATGTGAGCACATCCTTCTGATTACCTGATGTTATTTCATTCTGGGGACACAAGAGGTCCTTGAGCCTGATGTAAGAATCAGCGGTGGGGAGATACTACTTTTGCAGTACCATATTGTGTCCACTAGAGTGCATCTGCCTGTTGCCTCCATTACTCCCCATTCAAAGCATTTGCAGTCCTGCAATAAATATAAATTCAGCTGGATATCGTTAAAAAGGAATCTCAATTACTATTCATTCCAAGGATGGTGTTGAATTGCCTCACGAGTAGTTATAGATAATAAGGTGTACATATAAACCTGGCAGATGTCCAAATTGTAATTTAATAGTACCCGATTAATGTGCAATTTATTTAAATATACGTCATATATCTTACCGTGGATATCAAGTCAAACACAACCGGAACATAACTGATCTTGACAATCCATTCACTGACATTGAGTATGTAAACCGCTTGATTGACTTGTACAATTACAATAGATTATTTGACATGTGTCTTGTTTTTGCCACTCATACCCATTATATAATGGAGTTTATTCTGTAGCTTTAGCTTATTCGTTGCTATTAATTTATGGTTCTGAACTTTGCATACTAAATCCATGCTCTTTTCCCACATTCCTTCTTTTTCATGAGCCAGCTCTGGGTCATCTGTGCTAAAATTAAATGCTCAAATGCAACTGAAATAGTTAAAGCTGTCATAGTACAGTACACATACAGTAAGAGCAAATGTAATCAGTGTGAACATGCAGTATGTGTACACCAACAGAAAACCTTACTGCATGTCCTCAAATGTAGTATGCATTTAGAACAGACATGCAAAGCTTTTTAACTGTTCTAGTTCAAGAGGGTCTCTAGCCTTTTAACTTGATTTCATATGGAATGGTGATTTGCATTGGAACTCTATTGGGGTGCCCCTCTCCAGACCTTACCATGGCAATGTGAAGTCTGAATAACGGCTGCAAGTTTGAATGTGTGATGTCTCACAGGAATGAAAATAAAAGTTTCCTATATGACATTTGAGCTTATTATTGAATTGAATATATAAACATGTATCAAACTTAATGTTTTTCAGGAGAGGTCACAGAGATCACAAAGACTTGCACTGAAGGTGAATTATCGCACTGCTGCATGCTTCATCTGAATGTAAATGGGTGGATCTGACTTCAGGCAATACAAATATGGTTGATTACAATATGCGTCAATGCAAATGTTTGTCTTTCCAAGTATGTGTGTGGAAACATTTGGAGAATTTCAATGCAATTGCAATTCCCTTTTCATACATGAATTGCGTAACAGCACTGATTATGCCTTTCATATGCTTCTATCATTCTATGCAATGTTTGTTGTATTCAAATATGCATAAATAATATACCAGGGTGAAATGCTCTAACCCCTTTCTCCCCTCCTCTTGATATTGGATCTTCAAATTGGCAGGCTGGTGATTACAGGAAAACAGCAAGGGGAAGTGACCTCATAAAGAAGAAGTCACATTGGGCGTAGCCTCCAAACTCTGCCCCTGCCTCCAGGGTTCTAACTGTCTCCTCAGGGTGATGTCAAAAAGCTCATTTAGAAATCGACTCAGACAATGCAGTGGCAATGTAATTTGAGTGTGGTGCACTCACCTGCCTCTTACATTTAACTGTAGTCATGTGACAAGAAGCCATCTGTCTTTCATACTCAACCTTTTTATTAATATTAAAGACAGATGGGCTGTATTGTGTTCAAGCTGTGTTTATGTAGTGTGGTGCGGCATGGTTCTGTTGCAGTTCTTTTGTTGATTTTGTTGTTGTTGTAGTTTTTTACTTTTAGCAATGAACCAAACATTTCCAATGTGAATGAAACACTATTGGACAAGAAACTTGATTAAATTGATGTGCGCCTAGCTTTGACATGCACACTAAACTGCATATCAACCAACTGCATAGGCTATATAAGGCCACAGAAATAGGCAAATACAAAAAAAGATTCCACAAAAAAGTGTCAAGGACAACCTGCAGCAGATCTGAAGAGATAACATAGCCACTGTCTTATGATTGGCTATGGTGTGACTCATGAGACACTTGACATGATTGCGTCAGGCTTCAGACCTGTAAAACAGCTCATATGACCTATAATAAGAGCCTGCTTGTTGAATGCAAGTGTATCATGATCATTTAAATTTAAGTAAAACTATAATAAGCGGAACCGGTTTTTTTAACTGAAAAATGCAAAACATCTGACGCAAGTTACAATAGCACACACAAAAACCATGACTGAAGTTAATCACAAAACATTTGACCCGTCATGCAGTTTGACAAGTATGAAAACTTTAAATGGCCCTCCAACGCTCTCAATCACTTTGTGGAATGTGTCCATGCTGTTGCATTGTCATTTGGGAGCTAATTAATGCATCGACCCGTTTCTGATCCTCCCTCTCCCCACCTGCTGGTTAAATCTCAAGGGCTAAAGAGGAATCTGCCTACTGAAAATGCATTGCAGCTGCTGGCATAGTTCTAGATGCCAAAGCCAGCCGTGTGCAATAAACCACCGACCCTGAGCTGGAGACGGTGTCTGCCACTTCCTGTCCACAGGGCTACGGATGGTGCACAGCTGCCTGTGCAGCCCGTCTTTAGACTGCAATGGCCTGCCTTCAAAAAAATGGCCAACCATAATCAATTTGAAGATGAGAGTCTGTGATGGTGGGGTTTATTGCAAGAGATTTCTCTTATTTTCATTTTGTATTTTGCTGAGAATACAATGGTGTAATTGTGAGAAATGCACACTTTCCTTAGCATGCAGTAGCATGGACATCAATTCAGTGTCAAAGGGAGTAAATATCTACACAGTATGCAAGTATGTTTATACATACAGTATGTATGTATGTATGTACAGTACGTATGCATGTAAAAACCTATACATACATATTTCAAGCTCAATTTTTTTCTAAAGATCTCTCAGCTGCACACAGTGTTGGGGAGTAGTGAACTATATGTAATTAAACTAGTAGTTTAACTACATTTTGCAGTAGCTTGCTGGTAGTTTAACTACATTCATATTTGCATCGTGATTCAAGTAGGTAAATAACCTTTTTTGCCATTTTTTGTGTAAGTAGCTTTAGTTAACCAAACTAGATTTCTCCCCAGGGTAGCTTTGCTGTAGTTCATCTTCTTCCAGTGTGAAGTAATTGGTAGCTTGCAAAGCTATGCTTTCAAAGTATCTTCCACAACACTGGCTGCACATCTGTTAAACTCCTGCTAACTGTAAATTGGCTTTTCTTATTTTATTTAATTTTTTGAAATAACTACAAAAATGCTGCACTTTCAATTCAAAGGAGGTGTGTGCCGTAGAAAAACATTTCGCAACATCTCGAGAAACACAACAGTTTCCTGTGAGCTCACCCTGCCCAAACAGGTCACCAGTTTACTTGGAAGTACAAGAAAAGCAAAAACACACCAATACCTTTGCTTATTGTTTATAAAATGACATTAATATAGAATTGGTGACATTGAAGTAAAAGTCTGCTCATTGTATAATGGATTTAAATATGACGACATTAAATATGATGGCAAATGTGTGAGAGTTTCTATTGATAATTTTAATGGAAAGCTTACCTGTTAAAAAGTACATATGAACAATTTTCTTGACCTGAAATGAAAATCACCATCAATTAAAACCTAATGTCTGCAGTTAAAACAAAAACATAAGATCAATCCTTATCAAGAAAAATCTCTTATTCATCCATTATATATTTTTACTATTAGTTGTAACACTATAATAAATAGCAATAGATAACCAGACATTTAGATGCATGTTTCCTTTGTTTCATTCTAAAATTAGCTATATTGTTCCTAAAATATAAATCAGCTTCACCCAATAAGTATCATGTTATTTATTATGTTGCTATTTATGTTTTTAAAGATTTGACTTATCACTCTCTCCCTCTCTCTTTAATTATTTTTTCTTTTTCACAATTTCTCTTCTTCTCTCTTCATTTCTCTCCCTTCTTTTCCCGTCTCTCTGACCACCTGTGTACATCCAACACACATGTACAGCACATATCTATTTAGTCACACACGTAGTGCTCCTGTGTGTATATGTGAGTGTGTGTGAGTGAGAGAGAGCATGTTTGAGAGAAAGTGAATACACAAGTGTGTGCTTGCATATGAGGGAGTGCCTATTGCATAACATATATTACTCCAGCACTGCACATGTCCTCAGGAGCTGAAACGAAGTTAGTATGCCTTTGCCTGGAAAAAAAACCTTCAAATAACTGATCATCAGTCATCATCAGTGTCACCCTGCAAAGCCCCCTCACCCCCTAAATGTTAGGTGCTGTGTGAGACCCTAAATGTTAGGTGCTGCTGTGAGACCCTAAATGTTAGGTGCTGCTGTGAGACCCTAAATGTTAGGTGCTGCTGTGAGACCCTAAATGTTAGGTGCTGTGTGAGACCCTAAATGTTTGGTGCTGCTGTGAGACCCTAAATGTTTGGTGCTGTGTGAGACCCTAAATGTTTGGTGCTGCTGTGAGGGTTTTGGACAGAGGACGTGTGACAGTGGTATAGTCGGACCTTCTACCCGTACAAATCCTCCTCAGCCTCATTCAGTCATTTTCTCTCATGCTGCTTTTCGTTTAACTATTTTCTTCCTTTGCTTAACTATCGCTATTTTGATAATTGTTACTAATTGGACGCATTTCTCCTTCAGATTTTCCCATTATGAAGGTAAAAGGGTCATGCCAAAATCATTTGGACTGTTTACTTTACCAGCTAGTTTAATACCACAACTGCATCCTACTCAACCCATTAGATTATTTTGCCTTGTTACCTTTCTGTTACCATCCATTCTACCTCTACGCCAGGTCAGCTCCTCTGTTCCTCCTAAGATTTCTTCCCATGAGGGAGGTTTTCTCCCCACCATTTTAGTTGTCCTTGCCGCTGGGGACTTTTTTATTTTATTTTATTTTTTTTTTACCTCACTTGCTTACTATTTGGGGGTTCAGGCCTGGTTTTCGCCCAAATTAGGGTTTCTCTGTAAAGCAATTTTGTGGCAGTTCACTGTAAAAAGCGTTATATAAATAAAATTGATTTGAAAGTGGATGAATGGAAGCTGGCCACTGCATATGTGCATTGAGGTTAAGCGTGAACAGGCAACAGCTGCTGGAAAGTCACAGTAAATACCCCCATGCTCCGCCCTCCACTACACCATGGGGAGGGGCACACAGCCAAACAAGAGGACACCCATGACGTCCCTATTGACCTCTTTGCTCTAATCAATTCACCACAGAGACATGCTTGTGCATCTGCACTAGTTTTTCTCTCTCTCCCACTCTCTCTCTCTCTCTCTCTTCCTCCCTCCCCCATACTTTTCTTGAGTTTCCTTACCTCAGTTCTTTCTTTTCAGTCTCTAAGCCCGCATGTCCCTCACCACCCCCTCCCTTAAGTGTCCTTTCTCCCTCATCTCTCTTCAAGCTGTCTCCTCCACTCCATTTTGTTTCTGCCTCAGCCTCTCTCACCTCCCCTCTCAGTTTCTGATCTCCTATTTTTTTAACTTCATTCCCATGATGCACATTTGCTTTAACAAACACATAGATGTATAGGAGAATATGAACAGTTACAACAAAAGGAACAAAAGGAGATCAAAATTAAAGAGTGCTTCCTTCTCTTTCTTTTTTACTTCTCTTATTGTCTCCCTTCCCCTTTATCTCTGCGTTTCTTTCTTTGTTCCTTCTCACTCATTCTACTCATTGATCTATTTCTCTCTTGCACTTAGTGTTTTCTCTCTCTCCTCTATTTCTCTCCCTCACTTGCTCCCTTCCTCCCTCCCTCCTCCCCCCTCTCTTAGACACCACTCTCTTGGTCTCTGGCAGATGACATCACAAACAGCCGGTATAAATCGTCCAGTAGAATCAAAGGATCAGTGTGCTGCTGACTTAGTTCGTTGGTCTCTCTCCCTCTCAGCCTCCCTCTCTCTCTTTCGCTCTCAGGCTTTCATTCCATCACACAGCTCCAACGCCCTGTGCTAATCATGGATCATTTCCTTGGAACATGGCTACTGAAGACGAGCGAGAACTTTGATGAATACATGAAGGAGCTCGGTAAGTGAGAGAGGATGTGCGTGTACATGCGTGTGTGTGCATGTGTTTGTGTGCGAGTGTGTGTGCATTAGCATTTGTGTGTGTGCATGTGTGCAGGAACATTCACAGGGGAGTAAGAGGTGCGTGTAAAAGGGTGTGTGTGAAACAGAGAGGGAGAGGTGCTTTTGTGTATGTGTGTATGTGTATGAGTAAGACGTGGCATGTGTGAACATGCTTGCGTTTAAGATACGTTAGAAAGGGAGCATGTGCGTGTACGTGTGTGTGCTTGTGTGAGAGAGGGAAAGAGAGAGAAAGAGAGAGGGAGAGAGAGAAAGAGAGAGAGGGAGAGAGAAATAGAGAAAGAGAGACAGAGAGAGAGAGAGAGGGAGAATACAAGGTGCATGGACATCCACGTGTGCTGCACTCAGACAGGCTGTGCCGTGGGGAGGAGCTGGATGGGCGGGGGGTGAGGGGGGGTGGGGGTAGGGGGAGGGTGCTGGAGGAGGGAGCTGGCTGCTCTTAAAGACTGTCAGCAGAATTGGTTGGAGAGACCTTTCCATCAATCATTTGATTGGGTCCTGTTCTGCAAGTTTAAACTGAATTTTTCTGAAAAGCTAACCAGCACTGTGATTAATGTGATTGGCTAGCCGTGGCATGATCTCAGAAGTGATTGCATCAAGACATCTATACCATCAGTCACCTGCTTCCCCTTATACACTCACTAACTAGACTCACTAACACACCAGTATCCACACACATATGTGCATACACGCACATTCACACACAGATGCATGCAAACATACCTGTGCACTCATTCCCACATTAAAACACACTCACACACAGTCACACTTCCATGTTGATATCCACACACCAAAACACTCGTGTACACTCATATGTGCACACTAACACACACTCATATACGCACGTGCACACTCACTCACCTCATATTTCAGTGTGTATTTGTTTAATTGATTCATTATCTATACTGTGGGTTAACCTTGAAAGATAAGCAGTTGGTCAGTTTCATCATGGTCAGAGAAAGAAAAGGTTACTTCCTCACTCACCTCGGTTTGGGTAGAGGCTGTGGGCTGATTTTACAAGCGGGGGGGGGGGCTACAGGAAAGGCACTTCACAGGAATCTGTATTTGAGTGGAAAGAGAGGGAGGGGCAGGAGAGCACTGGAGGGGCTGTAAGGCAGGTATGTTGTCCTCTCTGACCCAAAGTGCGCCCCCTCCCCCTTTTGTCCGTCTGTGCTTTGGGTTCAGACCCTTAAACATGAGGCCATGTTATGTACACAGTGCAGGTCATTAAGTTCAGCACACTGCACAGTTGGCGGGCCACTATTGCATCATTTCGGCACTGTCTGTGGTCAGCTGACCCACTTTTAAGAGCTGGGAAGCACACAGACCTGAGCGGGTCTGGAGGACATCGGCCTGTGCCACACCCCTCCCGCACCTCCCCCTAACACCGCTCGCTCAACGAGGAGCCGGTGAAAGCTTGAGGAGGCACTGACGAGGCGAGCACAGGCTTATTACCTGGCGAGGCCACAGATCAGACAGACCGGCATGGCAGGGATCGATGTGAACAGCGGCTGACGAGGCCGAGCTGCTCCCTGACTGTTTACTCTGTGGATCGTGTGCTGTGTGCGAGGCGCTCAAAGCTGGCAGGGTCACAGCGACCTTCCTGCTCCCTCTCACCCACTGAGCTGTTTGTGCGTGTGCGTGTGTGTGTGTGCGCCGTGCGAGCATGTGAGTGTGTTTGTGTGTGTGTACGCTGTGTGAGCATGTGTGTGTGTGTGTGTGTGCACCGTGCGAGCATGTGACTGTGTTTGTGTGTGTGTGCGCCGTGCGAGCATGTGAGTGTGTTTGTGTGTGTACGCTGTGTGAGCGTGTGTGTGTGTGTGTGCGCGCCGTGCGAGCATGTGAGTGTGTTTGTGTGTGTACGCTGTGTGAGCATGTGTGTGTGTGTGTGTGTGTGTGTGTGTGTTTGGCTACTGCAGTAATAATTTCCAGCTCATTTACCTGACTTCTTGAGTGTCACTTAAACATGTGACAAATGTCACCTGATAAAATTTAACCACAAGCAGGGGCTGAATACTCAGTGAATATCTGATGGCTCAGGTGACACTGCCTGACTGTTTCTTTTCCAGGATCCAGGGTGGGAGGCAAGGGGACATTTGCTTTAGGCCTTCTCTCCATTGGCTAAAGCAATCACAGTGCCTGTACATGTGTGCAGTTCCCTGTCACACTGAGCTGATTCATTTCTGCCCAGACCAGCTTTACCCAAGTGACTGTCATCTAAAGCTAAAAAAATTGATTCTGGGCTCAGGTTATAGAAAGACAGAGAGAGGTCAAGGAGTGGCCAAGGTCTTGTGGACCCCTGTGTATGCTGGTTTTCCAACCACAATTGCAATTCCAGAATTCAAACAAGCTGTTAAATTTTATAAATCGCAAATATTGCACAATAAGCACAATATTTTTCATGGCATGCAAAGTTCTGGCATAATGTGGGTTAAGGGGTAAATTAGTCCTCCAAACATGAAAAGCACCTAATTTATAAAAATTAACAGCTCCTTAAAATTCTGGGATTGGAATTGTGGTTGGAACAAAAGCGAGAGTTTGGGAACTACTGCTCTAAGGATAAGCACACATTCAGTCCCATTCCCCAAATACTATCAGACTGTGATACATTTTTTCCGAAAAGCTGTATATCAGCATGGAATGTATGGTATGATGGGCATCTGAACACTGCCAGTTTGATTTAATACACAATTCAAATGTGTATCTGGCTGAGAATAGCCTAACCCACAACGAGCCTGACATGAGCGACTATATTGGTTTTACTAGTGACAACTTGAGAAATGATTTGCGCGTGTCCTTTGTTTGTGGGAATGGTTACGTTGCAACGCAGCAAAGGCACGCGATGCGATAATGAAGGGTCACATGTGTGCTGTGCATCTCCAGGGGTGGGCTTCGCCACGCGGAAGATAGGGAACACAACTAAGCCCACCCTCATCATCGCTGCGGACGGTGACAAGATCCAGGTCAAGACCCAGAGCTTGTTAAAGAGCACCGAGATCAACTTCAAACTGGGCGAGGAGTTTGATGAGACCACAGCCGATGACCGCAAGGTCAAGGTGAGTGCCTGAGGGCTACTGCCCCTACAGTCACACTGCATCTACGTTACATCTCAATGGGCTTACAAACGAGGACACGCTCGTAGATCAGCTACACAGACACCGCCAGGGTAATGACATGCATCTAGACACTGACCCCATAACTGAAACCTCGCCATGGAGACCAAACCCCGCCCTGACCTTTGACCTCTGCGCATCCTCATGTCTGCAGTCTGTGGTGACGTTGGATGACGGAAAGCTTGTGCACGTGCAAAAGTGGGATTCTAAGGAGACATCCCTGGTGAGGGCAGTCGATGGAAACAAACTCACACTGGTCAGTACTGTGCGTCCGCACACGTGTATGAATGAGCTAGCGTGTACATAAGGAGATATGAATTATGCATGTGTGTGTATGTTACAGACATGCATACATGTGTATATCTGTGTGAGAGCACACACAAGTTACTGTGCACACATGTCATTTCATGTGTGAATATTAAAATGTGTACATCAGCTAGAGCTGTACTAACCGGCCTCTCTCTCTCTCTCTCTCTCTCTCTCTCTCACTATCTCCAGACTCTGACTTTTGGTAACATTGTGAGCACACGCCACTATGAGAAGGCTGAATGAAAGATCCTGGAGCCCTAACCCTCCCCTGCCCCTCAGCCATCAGAGGACAAGGTCCCGTCCTTGGGTCCAACACTCTGCTATGGGTGTCCTCCTCCCTCCCCACCCCAAACTCTTTGTACTGCCACCTTCTGTCTGAACACTGAATAAATACTAAATACAAACTCTCCTTCTTTTGTTTTGATGTGGCACATTTCCTCCACCTCTCCCAACAAGCCATTGGCCCTTGCAGGGCTGCCCAGCCATTTTCAAAGTTTTTATTTAATTGCACATCCACACTAGAAGCTATTTATATTTTTTAAAAAGTTCTGGAGTCATGGAAGCAGTGAGGGAGCAGTCCAACGTCACCTTTATGTGCGCACATAGCCACACCACTGAACACTTGAACCAGGCTATTTCTGTCTGGGAATGCACAAGCATTGCTATGCAGCTGTGATGTAATGGCATACAGAGCATGGGGTTGTAATGAAACCCTAAAGCAGGACAAGTGAAAGTAAATCCATGGCGGCTGGTTTTGTCGTTTGCCAGACCGGCAAAGGGTCACGTTGCTCTCACTGTGCTACCATGCCAGTCTCTGAATTGACAGTGTGACTGCAAGGGCATTGGGCTAGACTGCAGGGTCAGGCACACTGCCCAAGGGCCTCTACTTAATACACAGGACAAAGAGGGAGGGAGTGTGTGAGACAGAAAGAGAGGAGTGACTGTGGGAGATAGAGGAGCAGAAAGGCAGAAGGTTATTCAGTGAGTGTAAAAAGAACTAAGGGGGGGTTAAAAGAGTGTATGAGAGAGATATGGGGTTGAGAAATGTGTGTCGGACAGAGAGAGAGGAGATCACTGTGTGCGTATGTGAGAAGACAGAGGGTGACTGGGAAAGAGAAGGGTTTCTGTATGGGTATATGTTACAGAGAAAGAGGGTTTGTGTGTGTGTGAGAGAGAGTTGGGAGAGTTCCTGTGTGTGTGTGTGTGTGTGTGTGGGTGCACATGAGAGTTTCCAGGTATATGTGAAATTGTGGGTTAGTGAGAGGGAGTGAGTTAATGAGTTAGCGGTGTTGTTGGAACAGTCTGCAGCTCCTGGTCTCACACTGTGTGACAAAGAGATCAAATATTTGCTTTATGCAGATGATCTGGTCCTACTGTCACCCACAGAAAAGGGGTTACAGCAACACCTAGATCTTCTTCAGCAATACTGCCAGGACTGGGCCCAGGCAGTAAATTTTAAAAAGACATAAATTATGATTTTTCAAAAGAAGCCCAGATGTCAGGAAAACAGATACAAATTAACTCTAGGTAACACCGCCCTAGAGCATTCTCTGAATTATACCTACCTTGGTCTGACTATCACTGCATCAGGAAGTTTCCGCATGGCAGTAAATGCATTAAAAGAAAAAGCTCGAAGAGCAATATATGCAATAAAAAAAGACAACTTTTCAAACAAAATATCCCAATTAGAATCTGGTCCAAATTATTTGACAGTGTAATTCAGCCTATTGCGCTTTATAGAAGTGAGGTCTGGGGTCCACTCAGTCAGCAAGACTACACTGCATGGGACAAGAATCCAATTGAATCCCTACATACTGAATTCTGCAGAAATATCTTGCAAATACAAAGGAAAACACCTAACAACGCATGTAGAGCAGAATTAGGCCGATTCCCATTGGTAATAAATATACAAAAAAGAGCTCTAAAATTCTGGATACATCTCAAATCAAGTCCCAATGACACGCTACAATCTAAAGTACTAAAATCCCAAGAACTGAACCCAGAAAAGAGTCCCCTCAGTCAGCTGGTACTGAAGCTTACTAATTCTATAACCCAAACTAACCCGCATCACGCTCAGACCAGCACTGCTTACCAGCCGCAAATCAGAATAACCCAAATTATGCAACAAACAAAAAATTTGTATTTGGAACATTGGGATAAAGAAACCAAAACACAAAGTCGACTAAATTGCTATCAAACCCTGAAAAAAGACTATACTCCAGCAGAGTATCTCTTCTCTGTCAGAGATACAAAGCAGAGACGGATCCTGACCAAATACAGACTCAGTGACCACACCCTTGAAATTGAAAAAGGCAGACACAAAAATTCATGGTTACCAAAAGAAAAACAAATATGTGGTCACTGTAAGACAGGAGAGGTTGAGACAGAGATGCACTTCCTCCTAAACTGTACAAAATATACAAATATTAGAAAAATATATTACCACAAATTTTCAGAAATTATAAAAAACTTCCATTCTTTATCAAAGAATTAAAAATGTGCAGTCCTATTAGGACAAGGACCAACAGCCCCAATTGCGGCTCAATATGTCTCAGCTTGCCATAACCTGAGGGACACTGAGTGACCATCCTACATAATTATAATTATCTATTTATTTATTTTATTTTCTTTAAATACTTGTGCTAATTGAACATTAATATTGTTATTTTATTTTTTTTTTTTAAATAGAATGTTAATTATTAGTATTCCACTGTAAATATGTATTTTGAATTGATTTATGATGCTTTGGCAATATGTACCTATGTATTTCCTGCCAATAAAGCAATTTGAATTTGAATTTGAAAGACAGAGAGAGAAAGAGAAAGACAGAGAGAAAGACAGAGAGAGAGAGAGAGAGACTGCTATTCTAATTTGAGCACATTCCTGCAGCAGGTACAGAGACCAGTGTCATGTATCTGGTGACCAGTTGCCAAATGGGTGAAAGGTCATAAGGGGTGTGGCTTAAGGGGCACAACACCTGACCTTCCCAGGAGGAAAAGGTCAAGCGGTGGTTCAACCTTTGCTCCAGTACAACAAAGAGGGGCTTAATAATGAAAGTTTTAAAACTCTGATGCCAGTTTTAAAGGCTTTGTTCTCCAACCAATGTTCAAATGCAAACACATTATTTTGAACAACATGTCTAATAATAACACAATTGTTTTGTCCCATTAAAATGCTACAAATCTATTTAAACGGTCAGATATGCAGAGAGAGGTCTTGTTTTTAAACACAACTTTAATGTTCATAACAAAAAAAGGAACTAATCACTCATTTAGGTTTATGGGTTCTGTCTGTGTCAGGGTTAAGGGTTCGGTTTGACTCGTGTTTGAAGGTTCCATCTAACATTTTGAGGTTTGAGGGTCCCATAAGTCACATTTAAGGGTTGTTTGAATCAGGTTTCAGGGTTCTGATTGGGGCAGGTATAAAGACTGTGTTTGGTCAGGTTTCAGGGTATTGTTGAATCAGTGGTACAGGTTTTTAAGGGACCATGCCATAGAAGGATGACCATGTTATCCAAGAGTGTCTGTTAGAGAGTACTGAACAGAACAGCATCCAAACACGCCTCCTGATCTCTGCCAATCACAGAGACAGTAGGTTCCAGCATGTCAGGGTAATTTAACCCTTGTAGATGCAGGAAAGAGCTTGAATCTAAGCCCAATGCAGTTCTCTCACACACACACACACATGCACAAACACCTGCTCGTACACACACACATATACAGACAGATGTGGCTATCCCATCCCCCTCACTCCCGTTTCTTGTGACTCTTGTGTTTCTGCTTCTTCTTCTTCTTCTTTTTCTTGTCTTCTCTGCTCACTGTCCCACTGGAAGAGCGCCCTCTCTTGGCCGGCCCCCCGTCATCACTGTCGCTGCTGTCCGAGTCGGAGTCTGACGAGCTCTGCTTCTTCTCTTTCTTCTTCCTCTTCTTCTTTGACTTCTTCTCCTATCGGGAGGGAAACCAACATACGTCAGCAGAGGAAAGGCTCACATTAGCTCAGATTTAAAATGAAAGGGTCTTCAAGCGATACCAATGCGAGAATAAAAGATACACTTAAAATCCCAGAGTCTTGATTGGTTGCAGAGGGAGAAATAAGCCACAGATAAGTGGAAAAATGAATTGTGGTCTTGACTAGCTTACGACAAGTATTTGGATAGCAGTAAAAATTACCTGCTGCTGTACTTGTAAAATATATGGTAATTTAATAACCTATGGTGACTAGAGCTATTGTACGTTCCCAGTTCAGTGCTGGCTAAAAAAATAATTACATAAATTGAAGAAGAATTTGTTTGGATTACTTCTTCTGTCCCATAAATTATTGTAAAGTTCAATGCTCACACAGTGAATACATTATATAAGGGAGATCAACCTTACCCCTCTTCTTTTAAAATAGTCTGGCAAAGACAGAATTTTCAAGCATCAGCATTTTCTGAACTGCAATAAGGGCTGTCATGGGACCTCGTCAGCATGAAGGGTGATGCAAGCAACACCAGATCTCTAGTTCATGACAAACAGGAAGGAATAGGGCAACAGCTGTCTGTCCCTCTGCTCTCAAGGACCCACAGTCACATGGGCAAAAACAGCCAGAGCTCATCCTGCCCCTCCTGTTCACCCATGACCTGCACTGCAACTGGACCTCTCGGCCACCGGGGGGCAGTTACCTTCTTCCGCTTGTGCGGCTGCTCGACGGTCAGGTTGGGAACCTCTTCCTTCACCTCCTCTTCCTCATCCGGAACCAGGCTGTACTGCAAGCCAGGCTGAGAGAAGCAGTCTTTGGCAAAGTGGCCTGCGAAGGTTTATACACAAGTCACCATTGACTCCCATATTATACTCCTTCCTGCATAAACATTCACTTTCACTCTGGTAAATGCGACAGTGCCCCCCAAAATTATTCACACCCTTATTACACAAAGCATGTGTCAGGAGGAATGGCCAAATAACCCCCAATGAGTGCAACAATCTAATAAAACATGATAGAAGACAACTCAGCAGTGATATCCTTGTAAAAAGAGGGTGCAGAAAGTTTTATTTATTTATTTTTTTAAACATGTGCACTCCTATATATATGTCCATTTTGCATGTCTATCCGATTGTTTTATTGGCTGGTGTAAGTAAATGTCCAAAGGGAACAAGTATACTTAGCATTTATAATGATGTAATTGGCAGGGAAAAGAAGAAGGGGGAAAAACAAAAAACAAAAAAAGTTTTGTGGGGAAATGTGAAGTTGTTTATGAATTCTATCTATTGACACGAGGTCAGAAGGAAATTACATAAATTAATGGGGAAAAAATAAATTAATTTCCCCATTTTTAACCAATAATTGAACCAGTACCCATACCCTGCTTTGCTCATTTTTGTCAAGAGTCATACACAGCCATACACTCACCTATTTTTGGAGGGCACTACACTCCCACAGAGCAGCATCCAGTTTTACACTGACATACCATTTTGCACATAGCCTCTCTCTCACATTTTCACACGCATATTCCCTCACACACTCATTACAGTGCTGCGACTGCACCATGCCAGCACTGGTCCCGCGCATCTCTCGCTCACTGACGCACCTTTACACCCACACTTCTTGCAGATGGTGTTGAGAACAGCCTCCAGAGTAATTCTCTGACCGGAGTGGTCTCTGAACTGTCGCCGCCTCCTCTCATCCTGCCTGGAAAACACACAGCCACACGCTCACCTCTATACCTGCGCATACGTACAACCACAAACATTTAACTGTGCGGTGAGGAGCTGGGCTTGTAACCTAAAGGCTGCAGGTTTGATTCCCAGGTAGGACACTGCCTTTGTACCCTTCAGCAAGGCGCTTACCCTGAACTGCTTCAGTAAATATCCAGCTGTATTAAGTGATGCAATGTAAATGCTATGTAACAAAAAAAATTTAATGTGTGTAAGTCGCTCTGGATAAGAACATCTGCTAAATGCCTGCAATGCAATGTAATGTAAGGTGACAGAAAAGTATATCAGAAACATACTCTAAAGCAACGTTATTTGGATCCAGGTCTTTCCCCGTCCCTTGATTGACAGATTTCATTGAAAATGAAAGTTTAACCTTCTCATCCTGTATCTGGAACACAAAAATATAGAATAAACAGTACAGCAACAAAAACAATGCACCTAATGCAAAACTGTAATCTGCAGGAGAGAATAGATGTTACACTGTAATAATAAGCTGAAGGCGGGAAACAGAGTTTGGCTACATCTGAAATGGCGATAGTGCTGTAAAAATAGCAGAATTTAACACAAACTAATCGACTAAACTTACTCATGTTTTTCACTCAATAATTTTCAATAAAATATTTTACCTACCATTAATAGTGATAATTGGACACTTAAATATCGACTTATACATCAAATAATAAAGGAATAAACAACCAAATATTCCTTTATTATTATCATATATTTGAATACATATCTGCAAAAAAAGAGTATAATGAACTAACAACCCATGCCGGTGGGGCTACAGGACTTTACCTCTCTCCCTATGACCTTTATCCACACTCTCTCACCGACATCCACAATTTCAGAGGGATTCTCCACGCGACAGGAGGACATCTCACTCTTGTGGACAAGACCTGTCAGTGCAGGAGGGAAACACAAACTACCTCAGCATAGTGAAGAGAAATATACACACTGCAGAGAGTGACTTCCGTGCAATCAGAGAGTACACACAGGCTTATACAGGCTGGAGTAGCACTCAAGAGACTGGGTGTGAAGACAGAAGACAGAAATACACAGTACAGTGTAATAGTAATAATAATAATAACAAATTTGATAAATTTGTAGAGCGGAGTACTGTATCTCATGGAGTACTGTATCTCGAAAGATGCTTCACATACAAATAAAATTAAGATAAAATTAAGGAAAAAATGAACTAGAACAGACCTTAAAATGCCAAAGAAAATGTAAAGGATAGCACAAAGGATTACATATACCTAAGATGAACCGCAATAAATATCCACACATTTATGACACAATGGTTTAACCAGAGACAAAATTGTATTTATATATTTAAACCTCATACTAATTCTAAGAACTTAACACAGTTCTTGGCATTAGTGCCATAGTGATGTCAGGTACATAATGGCTAGTCTTTAAAGGTTGTTAGCCAGGTCTGCCAATATTACTCATATAAATCCCATAAATCTCTCATAAATGCACTTATGTCCCCATAAACTGTAAGTCGCTCTGGATACGAGCCTCTGCCAACGGACTGTAATGTAATGTGTTGTAACACAATGCAGCCATTGACACTTGAAACAAGACAATTTTACCTTGCTTTCTGCAACCAGGGATTTTCACAAAGGCTCCATAAGCCGTGACAGTTGCCACCTGAAATACCAAGAGAAAAGACCACAGATTGGCAAGAACAGGGTCAAAAGAAAGGTCTGGCAAATAACCAGGAGTGAAGGCGTTTCAGGTAGAAGAGCGGGCTTACAAGAAGACAAAAGCGCCACAGATTGGGATGGAGAGAAGAGCGTTGCGATCAGGGGAGTAGATTGGCCACAGATTGGCAAGGACCGGGTTAAAAGAAAGGTCTGGCAAATAACCAGGAGTGAAGGCGTTTCAGGTAGAAGAGCGGGCTTACAAGAAGACAAAAGTGCCACAGATTGGGATGGAGAGAAGAGCGTTGGGATCGGGGCACAGGGAACAGAGTTAGCATTTTGAAGATTAGACAGGCAGGTACTTAGAAACCTTCAATGTTCTGCAACAACATTGTGCCAAGTCTGGCAGTGTTAAGCCCAAAATTTTCAAAAGAAAGCCTTTCTATGGGGGTATTATTGTCTCGAGAATAAATACATAAATGCAACTGATTGAAAAAATAAAATGTAGCTGATCTACAAATAAATGCAACTGATTCACAAATAAATGGATCACTTGCATATACTTGTGGATTTTTGAGACAATAATACTCCCATGACTTCTGTTTGAAACAAAGATACCGTAATACAGAATGAAAATTATTTTGAGTGCATTACACACTAAAATGTGTTTGCTTGTTACAAAACAAAATGCAACTCAAAGGTATACACTCTTTAACTGTATTAGTGAAAGTTGACCATTAGAATGTGCCCTCCATGTGTTTCAGGTCTGTTGGACAGATTCAAATTTTGAACACTGGGGGACTAAAATAGCAACGTTTTGACACCTAAGATAGCAGTACAGAAAATGAAAATGCAGACAACTCACTGAAATTTAGCTCAGGGGATAACATACCACCCAGGAGGAAATTCCAGCTTGGTTCCAGCCTGGTTTTAAGCTGGTTTGGAGATGGTCAAGCTGGTTTGAAGCTGGTTTGGAGATGGTCAAGCTGGCAACAAGATGGTTGAGATAGCAACCATACTGGCAAGACCATGTCCAGCTGGTGGACCAGCTTGGCACAGACAACAGAACATCTCCAAAGTCCAGATGGTAGCCAGCTGCAGCAGATAATTGGGCAGAAGCTGGCTCCAGCGCTAATGGAGCAGAAGCTGGCTCCAGCGATAATGGAGCAGAAGCTGGCTCCAGCTAGATTCCACCTTAGGCCAGAAGCTGGAATTTCCACGCGGGCGTAACGTTATCGTTAAAAAAATGTTCGTTTGCATTCTGGGCAGATGTGAGTGAAAGCGAATCTATCTGTTATACTCGCAGCACTTATGACACAAGCAATGCTGAAAGCGCTGTCCTAAAATTTCTTCTTACCGTGAAGAGTATCGTATGATATCATGAAAGACATCCAGCACCATCATAATATTCAGGATATAATCCATAGTTAGGACATATAAAAACTTAGTGAGTCTCGTGTTTTTGGGTTAATGAAAGTGACCACACAGCCAAAGATGTTAATTTTGAGAAATCATTGAAAATGCATAGATATAGGACACAACCTTATTCTTGAAGATACAGTTACCAGTATTTCATTGTCTACACCTAAATATTTTGGAACTGCTCAGCTGTCTGAACTATTTGTACTGGTCGGGGTAGACCTAGTGGGGAAACTGAGGGAAACTCCAAGAGGCCATATTCACATATGCTTCATGATCCTGAACAAATTTTCACTGACTGAAGACGGAAATTCAGGCCATCCTATTATCATGCACATTCAATGATTTCTCAATAATAACATATTTGCCTGCTTAGTCTCATTTACCCAAAAACATGCCTGTGACTCACTTCAGTTTCCGTATGTACTAGCTATGAACACACCACTGAATTTAATGATGGAGTTGTGCTGGGTGTCTTTTATAATATCGTATGATACCCCTGCAACTCATTCAGAATGCTGCAGCTCGTCTAGTCTTCAACCTCCCTAGACACTCCCATGTCACTCCCCTGCTCACTACCCTCCACTGGCTGCCTGTTATAGCTCGCATCAAATTTAAAACATTGGTCCTAGCATACCAGGCAGTCAAGGGATCAGCCCCAGCATACCTCCACAAGATCTTCAAACCCTACATGCCAGCCAGACCCCTTCGTTCTGCTACCTCAGGACACCTGGCACCTCCCCCTCTTCGCACCTGCGCTTCCCGAACACATCTCCAGTCTGTTCTGGCCCCACGATGGTGGAATGACCTCCTCATGGAGGTCAGAACAGCTGAGACACTGACCCACTTCAAGCGATGACTGAAGACTCAACTCTTCAGGCTGCACCTCTCCCCATCCCTCCCTACCTCCCTGTAATCTCTTAAATGACTGTAAGCTTAGGGTTGTAACTAGGCAGCTGTTTTGTAGGTGACTTAGTTAATGCGCCTGCCTTAACTACTGCTTGTATTTTTGCATAGACTTCGTTGTTGCTGTGCTCGTTTGTGTTAGTGTTAATCAGTTTAACCTTCAGGGTCCAAGTTGAACTATGCGGTTGTTCCCTGCACTTGGACTGGTACTTCTCTCTAGGGTTTTCGACATACTTGTTCCTGGTTATGGTTATACACTTTGTTGTACGTCACTCTGGATAAGAGTGTCTGCCAAATGCCTGTAATGTAATGTAATGTAATGTATGATCCTACTACTTGAATAACCAGTTTTAGGCTTAAGGGAACTGACACGGTGGACCAAACAAAGTTTCATAAGCACACCAATATAGAATATTTTCTTAAAGTAACAGGGTACTTGGTGCACTGTTGAACTATTACACACTGAAAGTATACTGAGATTTGTACCTGAACTTCTTTGCTACTTTTAGCAGATACTCAAATAGGCAACACAAAATGATACTAAAAAATTGAACCGATAGTAAGTCACTATAAATTTAAGTTACTTTTGAGTTTCCTTAACTAAAATGTGAGCCAGCTTAGTCCCAAATGCTAGTGGGTCTATATTTAATCTTCACGTATAGCCCAGTTTTCTTTTCTTTTTTGTAAAGGGTGCAGGGCTAGACTATTCTAAGCATTTTATTCAGAGCTGATATAGAGGAGTATTTTTCTCGGTTTTGATGCATGATGGGTTATATCTAAATGCAGTGAGAGCATATAACGTGGTAATACATTTCTAGTCACTATTCATGTTAAGAATAAATTTTAGGACAGCGCTTCCGCTTCTCCGAAAATGCTGCAAAATGCGCAAGGGTAACAGCGATAAATTCACTTTCAGTCACATCGGTCCAGAATGAAAACAAGTTCTTCACTGCAATAAATTTTACGACAGTGTAAACTGTGGCCCAGTCCTTACCTCTCCGCGGATGATGCTGTAAAGCTGCGGTAGTTCCTCCAGATTTACCGTCTCCCTGCCCCGGTACCCATCCATCATTCTGCAAAAATAGATACAGAAGCTATTTAAGCGAACACAAGCTATATACCGAGTTGACTGGTTAAGTGTAGCTAAAACTAGCAATACGGGCGTAGACTAGATGCATCTGATGTGAGACATCAGCAGCAACCCACGGACTTTTTGTCGTAGGTAAATTCATATGTTAACAATGTTATCGAACAAGATGCATTCGCCATAATTCCTCTAATATATCCTGGTGAGTTTTGAATTCGCTTCAAGTCCCAATCACTTGTTTATATTCACCTACCTGTATTTTAAAGCTCGCCGTTTTCGATTCTATTGAGAATATACTTCCGGTGCAAAGAATGATGTCAAGACCGTTTGACCAATGAACTGTATAAGAATAGTGCGTTTGACCAATAAAATTTCCCCTGGATCCTGTTTCGGGAGGAAGTTCACGCCTCATAATTTTGTCGCCCGGTTTGTCGTGAGGGCTTGTGTGTGCTTCGCGGTTTGTGCTGTTAAAAGCAGTTCCATTGCATTGATTTAAAGGAACTTGGTTAATAACTAAGTACATTCAGTGACTGTATAATCATGATTGAGCCAAAAAAGAGAGGGGCGACAGAAATGGCAGTGGTACCCGCTGGGATCAAGAGGCCGAGGACGGAACTTGTGGCTGCGGCGCAGTCGCAACAGCTTGTGTCGATGGTAGAGCTTGCTTGTTTTCCATTTGAGTGGGAAATTCAATCTAAGATACAATCGCTAGCTAACTGGTGATGTTTTCTGCTATAATATGACTTGAGTCCTGAAATAGTTCAGTTTGATGGTTGGTTGCCTGTTATCAACCCGATTCCAAGGAATTTCCGCACAATGTAATCGTAACTTTTACCAATTAAGTTTTTTTTTCCGCCTAGCTACTACCTCGGACCTGATTTGCTAGCCAGCCATGACAACAGTGATCAAACTTTAATTATAATAACACCGGTTCATACAGCTGTGAGAAAGCCTTGTTAACAAAAATGCACTGAAGAAGTTATAATCCTTCGTTTCATATTAAGTAATAAACTCTGTGCAGTCGCCATTGAACAGTTTCACGCTAAATTGTATTTCCAGGCAAAACGATTTGCTCACGATTGCTGTTTGTTTCTAAAGGTAATGTTCAGGTTTACTGACATAGGGTAGGATCCGTCCAGGACTTGATTAAACTCGAACCGCGTAGAACCGTCGGGATATGTTCAGTAAGGGAACCTTGTCCACTTTGTTCAGAAGTCTGATCGTGTGTACTGTGTGGTAACCCTCTCTGTTGTGTTCAGGGCCCTCCCCGGAGCTCCAGCCTCCAGGCTCCCATAATGCTTCTCTCGGGTCACGAGGGAGAGGTGTACTGCTGCAAGTTCCACCCCAGCGGCTCAGGGCTGGCATCAGCTGGCTACGACAGGCTTATCTGTGAGTCTAAATTTAATTTCCCCAGGTCACTTCGGTCACTTTAGTGACTTAATTGCTGCCAATCCCCTGATTATCTCAGATCAGAATTTAATGCAGTATGCTTGCTCTCAAGGCAACTTTCAGAACTTAATTTTACATCGCCTCACCCTGTACTGGTGGATATTTTAGGGCAGCAGTTCAGGTTCAGTGCCATGTTCAAGGGTACAACAGACTTCCTTACCTGGGGATTCAACCAGGTTCTGGCCTCATTACAAGCCCAGCTCCTTAACCAGATGGGCACCCGTTTGCTTGCTTGCTGACCCCCTACAGAATGGTTTAGTTTGGGCCACTTCCTCTGAACAATTTCACATAAGAAGACACTGTCTGATATCTCTTATGCAGAACCAACTCTGTATGTTGAACAGTGGTTGTTTGTTTTGTCCTCAGTACTGTGGAGTGTATATGGTGACTGTGACAACTATGCCACCCTCAAGGGGCACAGTGGAGCGGTTATGGAGCTTCACTACAACACAGATGGAAGGTAAGCCTGACGTTTCTTAAGAATGTGGTGAGGCAGAGGCGTCTCCATGAGTCATGTGTTCTCCCCGCTTTTTCTTGGTTATTCTTGCCATTTACTCTATCATCATGACATTCTGAACGGAATAGACATGGGATTTCACTAAAATTCTGTTAGTGGGGTTTTTAGTCCACATTAGACCTGCATACAATTTATTCAGAATTCTTAACCCATTTGAAATTATTCACTGTGCGCATGTACGTGACTGCTTTACAGAAATGGCAGGTGTTCAGGAATAAATTATGAAAATATTTCTCTCTCCCACCATTCTGTGCAATCAGCATTCATCCACTCATCTCTGGTGATTGGATGTTTGCCATTGAATGGAGGGATTTAGCAAAGCAATGCTAATTTGTTTCAAAAAGAATGAAAAAATGAGAAAATGATCGCTCCAACTCAAAGTAAGCATGCTGACATGTTCTCCCTGTTGGTCAGAACGTGGAACATATCTAGAAATCACATGCAGTCCAAAGTGAAACCTACTGGGAATATGTGTTCACTCATAAATGACACTGATGAGTGGAATAATACATTTTGTTTACGTGATAACAGAATGTTAAGAGCATGCGTTCCAAATTCAGCTAGCGGTGTCATCCTGCACTTTGCTCTGGCATTCACATAGTCTCCTAATCAGCAGCTGCCTGTGTCCTCACTCCCCAGCTCTCACAGGACGAGTCTTTCATTTCACACACGTGTGCTAAAGGGGTAGTGGCAGCAGGCAAGTGGTTTCAGAGAGCTTTGCATTTTGGGTATGGTTTTGCAGCCGCAGTCGGTGCAAAATGAATCCATTTTAAATGAGCTTCTTCCTGATTTGTCCTCTCTGCCCCTGCAGTCTCCTGTTCTCCGCCTCCACGGACAAGACTGTGGCAGTGTGGGACAGCGAGACAGGGGAGCGAATCAAGCGCCTGAAAGGCCACACCTCCTTCGTTAACTCCTGCTACCCTGCCAGGAGGGGGCCGCAGGTGGTCTGCACAGGCAGCGACGATGGCACCGTTAAGGTAACTGTGATGTCACAGAGGGGGGGCCGTTGATGTCACAGAGGGGCGGATTTGGACTTGAAGAGGTGTTTGATGGGTTTGCTCTGTGTCCTCAGCTGTGGGACATCAGGAAAAAGGCATCTGTCCACACCTTTCAGAACACTTATCAGGTGCTGGCTGTCACCTTCAACGACACCAGTGACCAGATCATCTCTGGCGGCATCGACAATGACATCAAGGTACGCAGCTCTGCCTGCAGTCAGAGTTGGAAACTCAGTCTAGGTCAAATGTATGTGAATCGTCACATGCAACATACTGATAAAATCAGAAATTTGACAATGCTCAACAAAACATGTTACTAACCAAATCGTATAAGTGAAGAATGTTTATTGAATTTAAGAAACCCGCTCCCTATAAATCTTTCGCTCTCTCCCTTTTTCTTTTCCTCTCTGTCCACCGTCCCTGTGTGCCTGGCAGGTGTGGGACCTGAGGCAGAATAAGCTCATCTACACCATGCACGGTCACGGAGACTCACTGACAGGGCTCAGTCTCAGCTCCGAGGGCTCCTACCTGCTCTCCAACTCCATGGACAACACAGGTGAGCGCCTTCACTTTGGCTGATGCTTCTGTGAGCAGCCCCACCCCCTGGTGTTCAGCTCTGACCGTCCCTGCCTGTGTCCCTGTCTGTGTCTGCCTCAGTGCGCATTTGGGACGTCCGCCCCTTTGCTCCCAAGGAGAGGTGCGTGAAGATCTTCCAGGGGAACATCCACAATTTTGAAAAGGTGATTATCCGTTTCTTAAGGCCAGTTTAAAAAAAAAAAAAATAAAAATAAACATCACAGGGCCCACATTGTACTTGTGTTCTGATGGCAGGGTGATTTTCTTTGTTTCCAAAGAGGAAAGTCCTCTTTTGGGAAACAGAAAATCGATGGATATGTTTTGACCCAATTCATCCCCCATGTCCTGTAAACATTCTGAAATACATTGGATGAACAGGTTTAAGGGGTTATGGTTTCAGCATGCTTCAAACCAACTGGTTCGTATGATGCCTTGTCTGACCACGTCTAACAGTGTTGTTGTACATGCCTTTCCCAAAGTAGACACAGATATTCTGAAGTCTTATTTTTTTTTTTAAAGATTGCAGCAGGCAATGACTCAGACAAAATAATTACTCCTGTATCGTCAAGTCAATTGTCTATTGATGCCTGACATTTGTTTCGTTTATTGATCATAATACTTACACAGCTGTTGGTAGCATTGTGCGATTCAAAGAGAAAGCTCTTATTTTGAATGAATAGTCGAAAAGGGGTTTTAGCTTGTTCAGCGTGCGTAAATTAAAATGGAAATCGCTCCTAGGGTTTTTAGCATTAGGCCTATTAGCCTGTGTGGCAAAAAATTGTTTTGTTCAGAACACCAGAACATTATTTGTAGCTTATTTCATCCCACTTTGGTTATAAGTGTCATAATAAAACTATGAACGACACACATTTACTATGTTATTACTGTGAGTTGGCATATTATGGCAAAAATGGTTAGGCTATTTTTATTAGAACGCAAGAGAATTGGACTAAAATGCAGATTTTGTAATGCGTTCCAGCGATGGATCATTCCATGGGCTTCCATGCTGAACACACTCAGTTTTTTTCCCTAGAAGCTGTTCATGTGAGTGGTGCAGTTCTGCTTCTTCTGATGTTTATTGGCGGTTGGAAAACAACTTTTGAGAATTTATAGACCACCCGAATCAATGCCCATTGCATACCAGGCCAAACGATGCGGAAAGTGGGCGCAGACGTCGGAATGTCCGTTTTGCAAAGTTACAGAAAATGTTGGATGCAGACCACCCCAATCCAACTGTTGGAAAGGAGCTTTCTGATACTGTCTAACGTAACAGCAGTTTGTTTGAAGCATGCAGAAGAAACGCAAGTGTTCTTCACTATTTCAAGATATGAATGTTTAAGACTGTAATACTGAACGTCTAAACTGAAAATTAAATTAATCAAAAACGCATTAAATCAGTGAGAGAAAACCGATGAAGTGTGAACAGTCTGAATATTCAAGGAAGACTGCACTTTTTATATGAACAAAGATAGTATGACCGTGGAAGCATGCCTTTGACAAGTAACATGGTTTCATTAAATTGTATTCATTTAGCTGATGCTTGTATCCAGAGAGGCATATAATATGGTGGAAACATCAGTGCATTCACCTGATTAATTGGTGCAATATTACCAGACCTGGCTAAGAACATTCCTAGATCAACCAGTAAAGATTCCACTAAAGCACTAATCCAAGCTAACTATGTATTCATTTAGAATTTGTAAATCCCTGGTTTACCACCTCCATTCATAACAAGCGCTCAGAAGAGAAGCCTCTAGCCTAGCCATAAAAATCTAGAACCATAAAAATGTGATAGCCTACATTAGTACAGAAGGCGGGAGTGCTACGGGGTGGGGATGGGAGGGGAACCAAGATACAGTCTGAAGAAGTGGGTTTTCAGTCTGCGTCGCAAGACGGCCAATGATTCCTCTGTCCTGACCACTTTGGGAAGTTCAGATATTATTATTAAAGTGTCATAATTTCTGCTGCATGTCTTTTAAGCTGTGAAGAATCCGTTGAATACTATTTGTCCTCTTTGATGGTGATCGCACTGTACAGGGATAGAGGAGATTGAGCTCTCGAATCCCTGCCCTGTAAGTGGTGCGGCTCTGACGCTCTGTTTCCCTGCAGAACCTCCTGCGGTGCTCCTGGTCCACCGATGGAAGTAAAATAGCAGCAGGCTCTGCTGACAGGTGAGTGACGAGCCATCTCTGACGAGCACACTCATGCGCACACACACGCGTGCACGCGCGTGCATCCTCACCTGTGCCATAGATGTGCTTATGCAATTACGTCCACGTGGGGTTTTTGCAGGTTGGGGGGCTCAATCATGCTGAGATTCAAGTGTGATTGTGCAGGTGTATACAATTCCACACATGCGCGGTTGTATTATAAGATGTGTATGTTATTAGAAATGGGCTCGATTAAATGTGTGAACGATTAAAAGTAAAAGGATCCTGTTTCCACTGCGAATTACATTGTGTTCACATGCATGTGGTTGTGCTGCAGATTGTGTAGTTGTGTCTATATGGGTGTGGTTGTGCTACGGGTATGTGTGTACAGTCTTGTTTACGTGCGTGTGGTTGTGCTGCAGTTTGTGTGTAGTTGTGTTTATATGGGTGTGGTTGTGCTACAGGTATGTGTGTATAGTCTTGTTTACGTGCGTGTGGTTGTGCTGCAGATTGTGTAGTTGTGTCTATATGGGTGTGGTTGTGCTACAGGTATGTGTGTATAGTCTTGTTTACGTGCGTGTGGTTGTGCTGCAGTTTGTGTGTAGTTGTGTATATATGGGTGTGGTTGTGCTACAGGTATGTGTGTATAGTCTTGTTTACGTGCGTGTGGTTGTGCTGCAGGTTTTTGTGTGTACAGTCTTGTTTACATGCATGTGGTTGTGCTGCAGTGTGTAGTTGTGTATATATGGGTGTGGTTGTGCTACAGGTATGTGTGTACAGTCTTGTTTACGTGCATGTGGTTGTGCTGCAGTTTGTGTGTAGTTGTGTTTATATGGGTGTGGTTGTGCTGCAGGTTTGTATACAGTCTTGTTTACGTGCGTGTGGTTGTGCTACAGGTATGTGTGTAGTTGTGTTTATATGGGTGTGGTTGTGCTACAGGTATGTGTGTACAGTCTTGTTTACGTGCGTGTGGTTGTGCTGCAGTGTGTAGTTGTGTATATATGGGTGTGGTTGTGCTACAGGTATGTGTGTACAGTCTTGTTTACGTGCGTGTGGTTGTGCTGCAGTGTGTAGTTGTGTATATATGGGTGTGGTTGTGCTACAGGTATGTGTGTACAGTCTTGTTTACGTGCGTGTGGTTGTGTGTACAGTCTTGTTTACGTGCATGTGGTTGTGCTGCAGGTTTGTATACGTGTGGGACACCACCTCTCGGAGAATCCTGTATAAACTGCCAGGGCATGCAGGCTCTGTCAACGAAGTGGCCTTCCACCCTGATGAGCCCATTGGTGAGATCAGTTCATTATTATTCTCTCTCATCCTCCTGCCCCCCCTCTTTCTTTCATCTACACACTCTTTCACTCTGCCACTCATCTTCTTATTACCTTTTTGCTCATTTCATTCTTTCTGCAGCTGTGTCCTCCTTCCTGTCTCATCCTCCCTCTCTCTCACTCTCCCTCTCCTAAATCTATATTTCATGCCCATAAGCTGATGTGTGGAGCAGGGGTCATAGACTGGCTGATTTTGAATGTTTGCTGGAGTAGGCTCTTCTCTTACTTTTGAGCAAAGCCTTTATTTGAAGTGGATCCTGCTTCACAGTGGGGTGTACAATGTAAAGAGCATGTGCTCTCTAAGTGCCCCGTGTAACACTCTGTTTGTATAATGGTATATGGACATGTAATTCTGTGTAGCCATATAACTGTATGTCCTGTCTTCACAGTTCTGTCGGGCTCCAGTGATAAGCGCCTCTACATGGGCGAGATCCAGTAAGGGTTCCCCAGCCGGAACCAGCAGGTCTGGCGCCAGGTCCTACACAACATACGACCTCCCGGACTGCTTCAGAACCCTGCTGTGAAGAGACCCAATGTGTGCCACCCCTGCAGGAGCTGCGCTGTGACATTCTCTACCTGTTAAGGGCGCTCTTAAAAGGGGAGTGTCCACTTATCAACTGCGGGGTTGAGGGGTTCATGGTTAATGCTGAAACAAGCGCGTGAGCACACATGCTCAGACTCACACACACACACACACACACACACACACACACACACACACACACAAAGTTTTCTCACGGACTTTGCTGAACCCCCTCCCAACCCACTCTCCCCTCTGTGACTTAGAGGGGTGTGGACTGCAGGCTTTGAAAAAAGAAACAGTTGCCTGTCATTCAGGGCTTATTTTTTATTGTATTTTTTATTATTATTTTTTTTTTACAAGATTCATGGTTGTAAAAAACATTGTAATTTGCTTTTAAGTGGCTCAAAATAAATTCACTCTGTTCATTATGGTGTCTGCGTTTTTATTTGCTACCATTACACTATTCTTTGCAAAGTATCAAGTCCTATTCAAAATGTTGATGAAAGTGGCATTTATTTTAAGTGTAGTGGGTATATGTACAGGCTGCATGTAAAGGGCAAAATTTGATCATAACGTAATTCTGAGATACGAGTCGCGAGCTAGCAGGGTCCTGTTATTGGAGATGGTGGTTGAGATCCGCAAGCTCCGTTTCACTCCCTTTGTGTCTCCCACTGGAGGGCCTCGCGCCCGGCTGCGAGAAGCAGTCATCCCACGCGGTCGCGCGCACAGGCTGCAGAATTCATACTACAAATGAGGGCTTGGTTGAACCCCCCCCCCCCCCCCCCCCCCCCCCCCCCCCACACTATCCCTCCTCCCCTCACCCCCCTTTTTTCTCCCGCTCGCCAAGCAGTGAGATTGACAAAGACCCCGAAACTGGCTCGCTTTAGCTCACGGCACACTCCTGCAAATACATTTATTTAGCGATCATGTTTCAGTGAACAGTCATCTTTTCTTCACATCTGATCGGAAGAGAACGCCGCAAACCGTGAGTCACAATGTAGTGCTTTGTGTCAGTTGCAGATTTAAATAGCCTCTATTGGGTTAATTTTTTTTCTTCCTCCTGAAGCCCTACCCCCTTCACTTCTGTCTGATAAAATGTCATATGATGCCGATCTCCCCAAATTTGCTTTAGCTAAATATTTCCTCTGTCTGTTGTGTCTGTCCCCCTAATTCCCCTTGTAATAGCCAGATTGAAGGTGTGGCGGCGGCGTAAGAAGTCGGATACAGCACTGGTGACTCGCAGTAAGGTAGAGCCACGGACTCAAACCCGCTACAAGAAGACATTTCGCCAGATAAAATTTTGACTTGTGCTGTTTATAGACTCACGCAAGACTATGAAATGGCAAAACAATTGTAATTAACCATGGTGTAAAATTGATCATACAACGCACCGGGGCGCAGAAGGCGTGCTAGGGGGGCTGGTGGGTACAGCGATGTGTTGAGCCTGGAGGCGGTGTGTGGTCATTAGAACCGCGGCGCAGTCGAATCTTATCCGGATCTATCTTGGAAGATTTTGCCTTTTCCATCGAAACCTCTGCGGCCAAAAGCCGTATCGACTTCACGAACAGAATGGGAAAGTGCAATGGAAGGTGTACGCTTGTTGTCATCTGCTCCTTACAACTGGTGAGTATGTTTCAAGGTATTTTGTCGCGAGGTGGTATGTATCGCTGATTTTACCGAATACCTTCACGAATCGGCCTACTACAGTGGACGATGTTGTTAGTTTAGTGGTTTAATATGTAGTACAGTGAATGTATATACATACATATGGGCATGTATTTGTGAATATGGGAAAAAAAATTGATAAACAAATTTCTATCCATTTTTGTCACTTGACATATCTGATGGAAATGTAGTTTTATTTCCCCCAGTGTATATGAATATTAATGTGTAAATCCCCCCCCAAAATATGCAGGCAAAAAGTGTTTGATGTCTCTGACTCAGCCTGGACATGTTTGGGTATGTTCCTGTGTGAGGGGGTGGTTTGGAGCTTGTGTCACTCTTACTCAGACATCTACAGTCATCAGTTTCAAAAATACAACATCCTACTATGTGCAATTACCATTACAACTTACAATGTCGTTTTTAGCAGATACTTTTAACCAAAGCAACTTACAGAAGTACATTTCAAATGGAAAACAAACACCATAAGGAACAGTTAGCCATATAAGTGCCACTGTCAGTGTGCTTGCCTCAAGACCTGTGAGATGAAGGGAAAGAAGGGTTAGTTTTAGTTTGATTCTTTGTTTTAGATTACAGGATGCACGTTTGCAACAGAGATTTGTGTGGTGTTTACTACTCAGTGTCTACCCATTTTCAGTGTAGCTTTAAGGCCCAAATAAGAAAATGCAGTTTAAATAGTGGTTGCATACTGTGTTTCATAGCTTAGTCCTCCTCCTCACCACTCAAAGTGTCCCTCGGTCCTCCTCAGTGCTCTGAGGTTTGTGCCTGAAGCCTGCATTGTGTGCGGTGCTTTCTGTGGGTTGGGCTTTTGGGTCCGTACCCCATGTGGGGGAAGATACTATTTATGCACCGACTCCCATCTGCTCCTCTGCACACGGGTCTGGCCCCTGGGTCCTTCTCATCCCGCACCCTTCCCCAGGCCTCTGCACCTCCCTGTTCGCCCCCTGGCACCCCCTCTCTGTGGCCCCCTGTGCCTCACTGTGCCCCCTCTCACCCCTCTCCCCTTTCTGTCTGAGGCGTTGTCTGTTTCATACCCTCTCCTCCTCTAGTAAAGCTAATTTTCCTTTGAGCCCACGTGCCCCTCTGAAAGTTTATTTAGCTACATTAAGAAGTGATGTCTGCAGAATCCATGTGCTACCAGCTGTGAATTGTTAGATATGCTATCATAATGTCAGCAAGGCCATTTTCCGTTCTGAGGAGGTGAGCTGAGGGGCTATTCTGAGTGAATTATGGGTATTGTGAGTAAGTGGCGCTTGTCAACAGCCATTCTAAGAGTGGTGGGTCCTTTGTGTTCATGTGAAAGAGGGTGAACATGTACATTGCACAATATTATGTATATTTTAGGGGTGAGTGATAAGATGTAAGAGTGTGAATAGTGTGTGTGTGTTTTTTAAAATTAGTGACTGTAAGAGCATTTGTGTATAACAAGTACAATGTGCTTATTTTGTGTTTGTGTGTGTGTGTACAGACGTGTATATTGTTTACACAGGCCTGTCTCTGTGTTTGCTGAAAGGGTCCAGTGCAAATATGCATGGAGTAATGTGTGTAGGTGCAATGTACCATGCTACCCTGGACCCTGATGGCTTAAGCTATGTTTCACTCAGACTTGTCAGCTCAGTACTTAATTGGAGACATGGGATAAATTGGGAGTGGTGTTGACAGTGAAGTCCAGTAAGTTCTTTGAAACAAATTGGAAAGCAATATTCCTGTGCAGGGATGGGGATACTGTGCTGTAGGGCAGCGTTTCCCAAATGGTGTGTCCCAACCGTGTAAAAAATGTTAAAAGTTCTTTAAATGTAAATGTAAAAGTCAATAAAACATTTTTTTAATGAACTAGTCCCATTCATAAAAGCCAAAATAAATGTCATTAAAATGCATATTGCTTTAAATTGAAACCATGAAAGAAAATTTAGGCGTACTGTTCACACGTCACATTGACGTCAGTCAGTCGCTCACTTTGAGAGTGGTGTGCCAGGAGATTCTGTGTATTTGGAAAGTGTGCCATGGAAGGAAAATTCTGGGAAACACTGCAGTAGGGGGCCATTAACCTGTGGTCTTGACCTTCTTGGTATTTGAAATAGAAAGCAGGGGCAAAATTCCCCATCAAACTCTTGGTCTGCCCAGTTAATTACCCCCCTGTTTAAACACGTGGATAATTATAGTACATGTTCTACGTACATCTACAACCACTCCTCTTGAAATTAGCTGAGCATTGTGGTGGAAAATGGCTGCTGGGACTCGCCCTGTTAGGGTCACAGCATGTTCCCAACACCACCCCCCCCCACCCCCCTTTTTAAGCCCTTTTAAAATTACAAGAGTGATATCAGTTCAGTATTTGTTTTGCTGATTCTTTGTTAATATTATACGTTGCGTGGGTTGCATGTAACTAGTTTGCATATTTTAATACAATATGTGTTTGCAGGACATATTATTAAGTGAGATTACACAGTATGTATTCACTATACTACTACATATTGTGGGTATGTATGTGATACTACAATGTGTGTACTGCGTAGGTGTGTTTCTGTGTGGTAGTACAGTGTGTACATTATTACAGTGTGTATGTGTGTGTATTTTTTGGGGGGTGCAGTGGAACCCTGTTGTCAGGCCCTGTATCTCAGCTTACAGCCCTGGGGCTGGGGCTCCAGGCAGTTTCCATGGAAACAACTGCAGCAGGGTGCTGTGGGAGAGTTGGAATCCGTGTGTGTCTGCACTCGTGCGCGCGAGCGTGCGTGCGTGCGTGTGTGTATGTGTGTGTGTGAGGCGGGCCTGCAGGGAAATTATACCATATTTTTGGGGAGGATGGGGGGTGGGGGGCGGTGGCACAGGTGTTCAATTCCATTTCCACCCCTCCATCAGAACTCTCACCCAGGACGTCCTGCTCCTGTGCCAGGAGGGTTTTTGCAACCAAAGCGACCCCTTCACTCCAGCATGCCCTTATCAAAGAGTCAGAGGAGCTCCTCTGTGGTTCTCCTCTTATAAAGTATTCAAATGGCTCTTAGAAAGCAGGTGAAAGAGCAAACAGGGATGGCTGCTGTCCAACTACTGTCCTCATTATCACTCCACGCTTTTACCTACCCTGTCCAAGTCCCTCGCGGTCGCCGTGTGTGTGAACTCCAGGCTGACTGTACAGAAAGAGCTGATTCCACTGTTTTTATTTGAGAAGCCTTCGGTTCTCAAGCGTGTCCAGCTGCAGGCTTTAGATGGAACGTAGACTGCAAGGGGCAGTGCTTGCACTTTTTTCTGTTCTTTATTGATCAAAATTGTGTGAATGGGCAGAACAAATCCATTTCTAGAAGAGGGTCAGTTAAGGTTGGCGTTTGATGCTTGAAGTGGGATAATGAGACATTTTGTGTAAGCTGTATTTATGCCAAACAGCCTGACTGTTGTGATATTTCAAGCTATCGTCAGGGATTGCATTTCCCTGTGTCTCCTGCAGGCGGCAGCACTGGAGAGGCAGGTCTTTGACTTTCTGGGATATCAATGGGCACCCATCCTGGCCAACTTCCTGCACATCATGGCTGTGATACTGGGAATCTTCGGCACTGTGCAGTTCCGCTCCCGCTACCTCATCCTGGTGTGTGTACACACACACACGCACACCTACACCTACACATACAGGCTCACACACACGCACACACACACATACACACACACAGTATGTGCACATGCAGGCACGCACACGCACACATGTGCATGCACAGTATGTATGCATGCGCGCACATGCACCAAACACATGCACACAAACAGAAAAATACCTAAACAGTAGCCATGATCAGTAGTGGCCCTATATAATTTCCAAAATTTTGAAATATAAGGGAGTGATTTTGTAGGTATGCTTACTTTGTGACTGTGTTTGCGTGTGTGTATCTCTTCACAGTATGCACTGTGGCTGGTTCTCTGGGTGGGCTGGAACTCCTTCATCATTTGCTTTTACCTGGAGGTGGGGCACCTGTCCCAGGTGGGTGTGGTCTCACAGGAGCTGGCCTTTTGCTCAGTGACACTGGCCAGTATTAAAGCCTGGGCTCCCTGTGATGATCCTGTCCGTGTGGTGGCCAGCAGCATTAAGCACTCATTACGCTGGTGCTTTGCTAGACCCCAGTAAGGCTAAATGTAACTTTGTCTCCCTTGTCGAATGGTGGTTTAAGACAGTCTTATTCCAGTAGGCATTAATTATGGAATGTGGGTCTAGGGTGTCCACATAGTGCTGCTTTTGCATAAATAATTTTTTCCTGCTGTTGGTATGCAGTTTTTCTTGTGACGGTGTTTGTATGCACGTACCCATGTTGTATTGAGTTGTGAGATCATGCATGTCCTCTTGAAATGAGAGTAAAGTGAAATCTGAATCCTGTCCGTTCACTGTTTACAGGACAGAGACTTCCTGATGACCTTTAACACTTCTCTACACCGGTCCTGGTGGATGGAGAACGGGCCGGGCTGCCTGGTCACCCCGGTGACAAATTCCATCTTGGCTCCAGATGACCACCATGTCATCACAGTGTCTGGCTGCCTGCTGGACTACCAGTACATAGAGGTGGTCAGCTCTGCCTTGCAGGTCTTTCTGGCGGTGAGTATCACTCCCACCCCTTTCCCTGCCACTCTCCCTCCCCCTACCTATGCCATGCTTGCTGTCTCCTGTCTCCTTTGGAGTCACGGTTTCCCCCCTCCTCTCTTGCAGCTCTTTGGGTTCGTGTATGCCTGTTACGTCAGCAAGGTGTTCCTGGATGACGAGGACAGCTGTAAGTGTGATGTCACTAAAGGGAATGTGCTCTGGTGTTGTTGGCAGAGATGTAAGATAAGGTGATGTCATCGGGGCATGGCTTAGTGACTGGGAAAGCAGAATGATGTCATCAGGGAGAGAGATGCCTCTGAGCAGAGCTTGATGTAACTGGCTGGGCTCTGTAACTGGGGATGGAATGCAATGCCTCCAGAGGAGGAATTGGTATATCATACTGGCAGTGACTGGATGATCTTTTTCTACCCTCTCTCTCTCACAGTTGATTTCATTGGCGGGTTTGACTCATATGGCTACCAGCCCCCGCAGAAGACATCACACCTCCAGCTACAGCCCCTGTACACGTCAGTACCCCCTCCTCACACCCCTACCGGACGAGCACACACATAACCTGCATACACGTGGTGTTCAGAGGCTTTTCCTCAATGGACTTTCAGTAGTCCTCCTCCATCTTCAGGGGTTTAAAGTCCTAAATTAGCCCACGATTGATGAATCCATGCTTGATAAATCCTTGAGTCTATGGGTAACTGGAAAGTAAGAGTATGAATCCTTGAGTGACAATCAACAAGCTTCAAAAGCGCCACTCTAGGGGCTCTTAGGTAGCTCAAGCACTTGATCCTGTTGCTGGGTCATGCCCCATGGTCTGGAACTGAATCCCAACCATGCCTGTGCCGGCTATTGCTAGCAACGTTATAGGGCATCCAGTAATTGCCAATTGCATGGTCTGGGGAAGGATAACGTGTTGCCAGGGGTTTCCGCACACTCGTCCATATTGTTCCGTGGTGTGAAGTGCACACACTTCGCTGCTCCTAGAGGGGTGTGGATGATACTGTGGTGATCTGAGAAGCAAAATTGGCCCATACAAATTAGGGAGATTTTTAAATTAAATTCACTTTCTTAAAAACTTTTGCAATAGCTTTGTTAAAAACAATTCTGTAGTTCATTCCTCATATTTATTTGTTATGACTACAGTCTGCTTGGCATGACAGATTCTTCCCACAAGCCAATAAATGGGGTGAGACAGCAAACAGACACGTGTCTGTGGCAGGTAAATTAATATACAGATTTGGATCAGCTAAATGGATTTTGAACCTTGGATAATCAAAGTGAAATGCCACCATGAGTAAAACTGTTTACAATTCATAAATCACACGAAATCGTAACTGTGATTGACAAACCTGTGGTCGGTGAGAATACTATTGTACATGACAGTTGCAGCATGTAACCAGAATTTTAATGAGGAACAATTATGCTGTACTCAGAAGATATAAATCGCCAGCTCAGCCCTAGATTTACGGCTGTTGACAGCTGTTTAAATGACAGTCCCTTCTTCCCTTCTTTCAGCACTGCTGGGGGTATGCCTAAGAAGCCCTGTATTTCCTTTGTTAATGCTAGCATGAACAGTTCTCTCTGTTTGTGCTGAACAGAGAGAGCTGTTTCCAAGTGGCTTGTGCATTACATATTATGCAGGCACATTGATGTTTGGTATTCTGTATGGTAGCAATATTCTTGTTTAATTATTATTGTTCTTGTTACATCTCTTGTTTCGCTATGCATGTTTGTTTTACACTGCTGAACCTCTTGAAAAGTGGTAATCATTTCCAGTATTTATTTCTGTTTTGTTAAATGTGGAATCTCTGCTCCTTTTTCATTGAAAAAAGTGTTATCAGACATTATATATGTTAATTAAAATTCTGAGGACATTTTTGTGATATAAGTGTAAACTGGCCAGACGTATAGACTCTTTATGCTTACATGCTGGGTGCCCATAAGCTGATGTGCTCTGACTGAACTCTCTCCCCCCCCCACCCCTCTCTCCTCCCAGCACAGGGTAGGTGACATCAGTCCAAGGATGGCAGACAAGAGAAGGAACAGGGACGATCAGGAGGCATGCCTCTGAGGGGGAAAGGCTGCAGCGTCTTTGCAAAATTGTCTTACGTAGAATTCTTTTGTTTCTGTGTAGCCTCTGATTGTAACTTGAGAAAGCTGTCTCAAGGAGCCCCCTGCTGTAGGCCTGGGGGAACTGCGCCCAACGGTGTGATTGGACGAATCTCAGGGCCCATCTGAGAGACACTGTGGGTTTGGATCACTCTGCTTTTCTAACTGTGATTGATTATGTCTGTTCTTTGGGTTTTTTTTTACTCTGTGGTAGAGGTTTACTTGTGGTTCCGATGGGTCTAGTTCAGGGAATGGGGTCCAGGTGCGACGCGTGGCGGGGCCAGGCCGATCGCAGCTCGCTCCTTCTCTTCGTCTCTTTTTTAATTTTTTTAAAGAAATTAAAGGTTTTAAGTTACATATTTATTTTCACGTGAAGGACTGAAGCCTTTGCATTGTGGCAGCTCATCTTCCCACGTGACTCTCCAGTGATGCTCAGGAGACGACGGAGCTCCAGGCCCAGTTCACAGAAGGGCTAACCCTGCATCTCGGATCAGGCGGCGCTGCAGAAGTAGGGCTGGAATACCACAGATGCCGGTGCTGATGGAGGGGACTGGGTTTTAGGACAAGGTCTGGAAACTGGACGCTTTCAAAGGTCACACAAGGTATCCACACTGGACTGTGGAATAAACTGACCTATGACATCTGACACCTGACCTCTGCCTGCATGGAGTTTCCTGTGAGCATGTAGCTGTTACCTCAGAGCCGCCGTGTCCCCTGCAGGTTAATGAGGAGGCTGAATGGCACTCTGCGGGGTCAGGTGACATTCTATACAGCCAGGCCCTCCTGACCTCCAGCCTGAACACTCATTCCACACTTCTCCATGTTTGGAGCAGGGGCACCTGTGGCTTGTTATTTCTTTTGTTTGTTTGTTTGTTTTGGTTTTCTGTGCGAATTCCAAACTTTTATTTTGTATTATCCTAGCATTTGATGTTAACATAGATCAGTGATTAGTGTTTCTGGGAAAAGTGATGTAGGTTTGTGTGCATGTAAATATTTGAGAGGTTTTTTATTGAAGCCTGTCACCTTGGATACCTCGGACCTCTGATGCTTGTCTCTGTGCTGTGTCTCATCTCAGCATTCTTCCTTTTTCCATCTAACCAGCACTCATTCCTTCCCTGTTAGGTTCCTGTTTTTTTTTTCAGGGCATCTCTTTCTCACCTGCATTCTCTATCTATCTGTCCAGTATGCTTTCTATCCCTGGGTGTAGGCAGCTGAGAGCACACGAAGAGCAGAACTCATATTGAGAGCAGTTCCCTAGCATTGTGTGGAGGGAATAGATGGGATAGCTTAAAGACTTAGCACAAGAGTTTGCAGTTTGCATTGCATGCCACACTTTTCTATCGCCTTTCTGTGACTGCTGTAAAACTGTGTGTGTGTGTATGTATGTGTGCGTGTGTACGTGCGTGCGTGCCTGCGTGCGCGCACATGCGTGCTTGAGTGACGTGTGCCATTGAACACACCCTACAGGAAGATAGGAATGGGAGATTTGAGTTATTGTGGAATAAAAGAATTGTTTCCAGTTAGTTGCTGCCTCCTCCTCTGTATGTTTCATAAACATACCAAAAGCCATTATAGTGTATGTTGGCTACTGCACAGAGATTCAAATTGTTGGTATCTTGTATACATTCTTGATGAGCTTTTTCATTGGAGAGATGTGGGTGAGGTTCTTCAATGCTGCACAATGTAAACAATAACCAAATTTAGCAATACTGGTGAGCTTGGCTCCTACCATCAGACGGAAACTGCTCTGAGCCCACCGCTCTTGTGTCAGAGCTCTGGCACTTTCGAGTTGAACCATGCGAGGGCGCACAGTGCAAGCGACTGAACAAAGGAATAATTCTCACGCCATTAACGATTGTCTGGAAAAGTGAAGATAGAGAAGATAGAGGTTTCATCCATAAGGCGACCACGTGCCTGAGTGTTTTGGTTTTCACCGTTACTGAATCTCAAACCGGGGCTAGGTTTTAGTGCAAATTGGCAGAATACTGTCTTTGGTTCCTGATTTGAACATTCATTTCCTGGTGTGCACCTACTAGTCGCACTACAAGTTGTTTGAACATTTAACCAAATTTCATATGTAGCCTATCCTTTCTGTTTCCCTTCAGAATAAACATTTTATTAGTACTCTATACTAAATAATAAATAATTTCAGGGGGGAAATTACATCTTATCAATAAAAGATATCTTGAATGTAATTGCCCGTATCGATGGACGGATTATTTAATAAAATGTGCCTGTAGCGGTCGTTTAAGTTGAAGATGCATGTTGCTCATCTTGTTTGGAATATGCAGTTGAACTGCACATGTATATCTAACCTTATTCGTGAATAACTTTGCTAAACTGTCCAATTATATTTGAACTGAACGGAGTGTGGATAAAATGGCTTTCTCTATATTGCTGGGTCAAAATGTCTGTTTCTAACGCGAATGCATCCTGATATGACGTCATGGATTTATTCAATCATAGGTGTTGATAAGACGTGAAAGCAGTGATGGGCAATTTATTTGGGATATTTAGCACGAGTAAAATAACCAATAATTTCAAGTAGATGGTTAGTTTGACGGTACTTTTTTCCGACTGTGCAGGAGAGACAAGCACCATAAACCATTTAAAGTAAATAGCAGACATTTCAGTGGAGGGGTGAATCAGTTGTCAATTTGACCACAGGCGAATATGTCGATGAGTAAATTGTCTGTTTACCGTGACATATCAAGAAAAATGACAATCCGTTATACATCGAGCACGATGGAAAACTAAAATTTTTCACCATGAGCATTTTCATTTTTTATACACGCCAATGGTTATGTCAATATTTTTAAGTATGGAGCGATGTATTTCTGCACAGCATGCAACCTTTTAACAAAGAGCTCGTGCGACACTCCCCTCTTGGCGCAATGAACCACACATTCGGCTCGCTTTCTTCCCATAATGCAACGCAACAGTCAGCCCGATTGAGCCGCCATGTTGTCGGAGTGAAAGCTAGGGAGTCGGAGAGTTCTGGGGCTGAAATCCGTTACCATCCACCCACTCCGCCTGTAAGTAAATGGGTCACCTCAGGCCCGTGAGAGCTTAAAAACACATTTCACTGTATAGTATGTGTATTTTGCGTATCCGTGGATCATTCACGTTTTTATAAAAAAAAATTCAACCTGTGTTGTCCCCCCTTCCCGTCTCTTCCTCCTCTTGTATCGGTCTTCCTGTCCTGGGTATTTGGGCCTCTTTTGTTATCGCTGGCGACCTGTAGACTCAAGAACCTTTACCCCTTTGAAAAAGGCCGAGCTTGCAAAGCAGAGCATTTACAGATTCCTGGTTGGTGTTTACTCTATTTCACGAAAATTACATTTCATTTTGGGACTGTTTCTGGTACGCTGGTTTATCGGCTTCTGTGTCCAGAAGACAAGGCCATGTATTGTCGCCGGAGACTGGCTTCTGCGGTGCTCTGAAATTGTCCGATCTACGGTCGGTACTCCTTATATTGCACGGGCGTCACACTGGCGTATAAGCGTTCTTACCCAATTCAGTGCAGTGCATTATTTTGTTGTTGTTGACTTGTAAAATAGGCCGGGTTTGGTTTGTTTACCGCAATAGTTTGGGGGGTGGTGTGTGGTAGCTACTAGCTAGCTAGACTAGCTATCTCGATTCGACATCCATCTAGAGTTAACTATCTTAATTGGTTTGCTATTTGTATTAGAGTTGGTTACTGGTTAGGTAGTAGACAACGATGCTGTGAAACTTTAAGTGGTAGCTTAAACAATTAACTTCGTGGTGGATATTAATACACGTTTCCGGGGTAACGTTAGCCATGTAGCCAGTGCTTGTATAACCACCGTATTTGTGTTGGTAATGAACGGGGGCCGAATTCAGTGTTGATTTCCGGGTGTTGCCGCTTGTGTGTGCTTGAGTAGCTAATTACAGTAGCTGGCTAACAAACAATGGGTGGGCATTGTGAGATAGCTATCGGGGAAGTGTCAGCAGCCGATCACTGAGACCATACGACTGTCAAAGGGGACAGAGTACACGAGGGTTTTGGGAAACGTTATCATTTGGACTGCCAGTAAATGGCAGTCCAAATGATACCGTCAATCGCTGTACTAAGGCTACGAATATAGGATGGATCATGCTTAAAAAACTGTTTTATGAATAGAAACCCAATCATGATAAACAAGTGAGCTTCACGTTCTCCCACTGAGAGGCCTGGTCTGTAACCAAATTTGTAGTTCAAGTTACTGTATGCTAACATTTTGATCTTTAGATGGCCTGGCCCCATGCTTGTGTGTGGTGCATGTTTTTATCCCCTCTAACTGCATTAAATCGTGGAATCTCTTTATATGAAACTTTTTCCACCCACTGTTATGTACAAAGCCATCCCCCACAAATTCTCTTTCTGGACCAGTCCACTGCTACCCATCCCCCCCAAGAAAAAAAAAAAAATGTCTGGATACTGTGTCTTGTTTGTACTTCTTCAGTCTAATTTTGTGAATTACACATTAGCCAAGTTTAAAGGCATATATCCACAACACCAAATAGTCAGGTGACTGTAACTGAAACCTAACTATCGGATGCACTGTGTAGCTTCTGTAAGGTCAGCCATGTGGTCTTGGCTGGAGGAAGTTCAGTATGAGGTTGCTAAGTACGTACTTACTGAGGAAGTAGTCATTTTTATCCATGTGATGGGTACACATCTTTGTAACAAACGACATTCCAGACAGTAAAAGGAACACCCTACCCTGCATGCCATTTACCTAGTTAGCTTATTGAAACCTTTTTTTGAACTTCATTCCATGACTTAAATCGTCTGTGATTTGTAATTGAGTACGCTAATGCCTGTAAAGATTACGCTACATTGGGCAACTTGTTGGGCAACAGTTGCAGGGAAAATGAGAGGGGATGGGCAACTTCATTCTTTATCCAGAAAATTTGACCAGCTTTGAGGGCAACTTTTATCACTAGGCTGAAATTGGGTCATGTGATCTCAGCAGTCTCAATTTTTTTTTTCATAATGGTTGTTTTCTGCACCTCTGGAGCGAAAAGGAGCTTACAGTGATAACAGTTTACATGTTTAATATAACATTTAGTATAAATTGATATGCACTGAAAACATTACCAACTAATTATTTCAAGTGTTGATGGTAAACTGATACTTCTTCGGCATGAGATCACTAGCTAGATACGTTTTCTGATTGTTGCTGTATTAATATCATTGTAAAGGTAGGAGTAATGCAATTGGCTTGCAGCTAACCTTAGCTGGGAAGTCATTCAACTCAATACTACCATTGTCACCAAGCATAGCTAGCGTCAGCTATGTGCAGTTGTTACCCATCATAATAGAGATGTTATCTATCATGAGAAACGATCAAAGCATTGAGTGAAATGAGGAACACTTCCAATTTAGCTAGCTAGATACTTAATGCCCTTAATATTTAGTTGATGTGAACTGAAAGCTAAATGTATGTAGTAGATGGCAGTATAACATCAACCACACTTGAAATAATCAGTCTGTAATGTGTTTTCTGTGCATATGAGTTTATACCACCACAACAGTTGTTCATACTATTAACACTTATCAGAGTAAAACATTATCAAATTGTACAGTTTCAGTTGCAGCAGTGTAGGCTTCAGCCTCTGACATGGCTGTCTCTGCCAACCGTAGAAATGTTCTGATTGGCTAAAATGCGTTCCAGTCACTTAAAATTCTTTTTAATTACAAAGTTGCCCGTTACCCACACTAGTTGCTTTATTGGTAGCCTGTTTCTGCAACTGTTGCCCAAAAATTTGGCTTGTCACCTTAAGATTTTAGGAGAGGCCCTCTCTCCCAAAAAGGTTTGAATGCAGTTTTTCTATCATTCTTTTCTGTCTGCACAGGCTTTACCCATGATGAATTGTGCTTTACTTCCCGGAGTGCATTTCAAACTTGACTGTTCTCACTGCAAAATCGAGTACAGTGCATTCTGGGAAAAGCAGTGTTTCCTACCTTTTTTTTTTTTTTAAAGAGTCATCCACTGATCTACAGGAGGGGAGAGGTGTCTGGGGGTTGCACAACTTCCCTTTGCCCTTTTCCATAGAAAGAGCTTTGAGGAAACACAACCACTGTTCTGTGGGGATACAACTTGAACTGAAATTTAAGTTGGACAAAGTTCTGTCATCCAAAAGTCACAGGAATGTCTTGGTGTTTTCAAGCTACCAACCCAAAAGGGTTGTTAAGCTACCAATCCCAGCCCCATGACCTAGTTTATGGCTCCATAGGTCCATTAGCAGCACTTAGGCCTAGTGCTTGTTAAAATTCAAGCAGTTTTTCGTTAGCTTGTTCTAAACCCAGCAATATGACTTATTCAGCCTGGTTTCTGCTCTTGAGAAACATTTAATTGCAGCTGGGAAACAGTAATTAAGTTTCTGGTAACTCACCAGTGAAAAATATTTTTTTTTTTAATAAATAAAGAAAAACATGAGTAATTCATGCCTGTATCATCTTAAGGTGAACTCCCACGATTATAAGTGACAAAATGTGTATGGTAGAAAATGGGTAGCTCCGAGTAGAATTAGGCTCACAGTAGTCATTTAAGTGCAGTGAATATACTACTACTCCTTTATGCAAGCTGGCTAGAGTAAGTATGACGTGTTGAGCTGTAGTTAGGTGTACAATGAACAGGTCTTATGTAATTGGTGGTGGGCGTATCCTGGTGTCAGAACATGGACACTGTGGAAGTTCTTTGATTTGCAGAGGGCAGAGGACTCCAGATTTAACTGGTTTGGATCCTAGAGTGCTGCAGCATCTACTGGTTTTGGGTGTGTTTTAGCCCGTCTGTGGTTAAGTCACTGATTGGCCTAAGAGCTTGTGCACCTTGGTTCCTAGGCTTAAACTGTCTGCTGATTGAAAGAAAAACTCAGAAGCCTCCAGAGACTGTGGCTCTGCACGGCTGGAGTTGGAGAACCCTGCTTTACTGGAAACACCGTAGTTCTAGTAGTTCATTTCTGTTTGTGTGAACCTTGTGCTGATGGTTTCAGAAACGCAGCTTTATTTTGGCTATTTCTAGATGTGTGTTGTCGGCCATTTTGTAGCATATACACAAGACCATCTTTAAACACAGTAAACTTTGTCCAAGGCTCTTTGGAGAAGTTATTTCATGACTATTTATGGGTTTTAGATTTGGGTATGGTCAGTTTATTTGAATGGAAACTGTACATGTCTGTTTTACAGTTGAAATGATGATGTTTTGATGTTTCTGTTGTGGTAATGTTGACTGGCTTGCATAATTATGTTGCATAATGGCATTGTGTACATTTCCTACAAATTGGAATCATTTGTTCTTTTTTTTTTTTGTATCCCAATATGAAAATGCATTAAGAAAATGTCAAAGGCCTTTTGCCTTGGCAGTTTGTTTGAATTTTGCTGTAATCTTGCCTGCGATGAGTGGTGTAGCACCTGGAGAAGTGAGCGCTGTTCATTGGAACACGAGCAGCGCTGTAGGCGAATGTTTAATCTGCTTTCTTTAAAGCATAACGCACCTTCCCATTTTGCCTCGCTCTCACACTGCTTTTTACTTTGGAAGCTTAAACTTTAACTGCGCTCCTTGAGAAACATTTCTTTGTTCCTGAAACAATGAGTGAACTGAGCCAGGCTGTGTTTCTGAGGTTAACTCTTCCCTCCCGCCGCCCACACCATCGTCTGAGTATCGTCTGTTTAAAAGCGCGGGCGCAGAAAGAATGGACGTGTTTGTTTTTGTTTATTATCCACACGCGGAGCCACTCGCAGTGCACCGGTGTGTCTGTTTGTCTCCACTCTTCATTCTTTATCCTCCTTTGCTCTTATTTCTGTCACAGTGGGTGAAAATGGGGTGATTGCCTACAGGAAAAGGACTCGACAGTAGATTCAGAAAAGCAGTCATTGTGCGAGACAATCTGTACGTCGATAGCTGCGTACTCCTCTCGAGTCGGAGCTCTGGGAAGCAGATGATATCAAATTGCTGGCCCTAATTCTCATGCTGTAGCGGCAGGAGGAGCAGTCTTAAATCGATAGCCTTGTTGGCTAGTGCTAATAGTTCTGACATGCTGGTGCGTGCAGCCAGCCATTCGACGCCTGCAGTAGCTTTATATGTTCAGAGGCGGTGTTATGTGCTCAGTAGATATGTAAATCAATACTTTGTATGTAGAGCCCAAATGTCTCCCAGCTGAAAACAGTGTGTGCGTGTGTACTCTGCTTTATGAGCCGTTCTTGGTGAGAGCATCTGCTGAATGACTGAAAGCCAGTGCAGAACGGCTCGTAGCATTTATATGAAAGCTGTTTTTGAACGACTAAACGGAAGGCCTCTGTGGAGGCGTCACATCTTCCTTGTACTGGAAAAGTCTGAGCAAAGCAGGTGAAACAAAAAGCTTGTTCAACTGTAACATTTTTTACCTCTCTGCCTCTCGGACTACACTTTACCAGTATGTTCAGTCTTTAGTGCATGGGCTACAGTTCTTTACAGCAGTGGTGTTAATGAATTGTATTAATATTCCCTTCTCAGAGTTTAGTGGTCCAATGACATACTGCCAGTGCTACTACAGTTCCCACAATGCACTGCTCGTTTTCTTCCTTTTGGGCCATGTCCAAAAACAACTTTATTCAGTGATCCAGCCTGTAAACCTAGAACCAGGCCCTGATATGCAGAATAAGTAATAATTAGCTTTATTTATGCTGCACCACTCATGCAGCAAGCGGCAGGACAAAGTGCATCTCGGTGGAGAAGAGACTAAAAAAACTGGGTATGATAAAACCGGGAAAAAATCATGATAAAATAAAAGGAGAATTTAGGTCCAGGAACTGGAAAGCAATAATAAGCACACACAATCCCTTGTAGCTGAGGGATTTCAGGGTCTCGTAGTAAATAGTGTCTCATCTGGCGTTGTTTGAAAAGTGGCCAGATTTGTTTGCCCTCTGTGGCGTTACTGGTAGCTCTGCCTCGGCTTTTGTAATCCAAAGAACAAAGGCTTAAACGCAGAACCCACCATGTCAATAAAGTGAAGGACTAACCCCCCTCCCCAAGTCAGGCAGTGCCATCACACGCTGCAAACGGAGGTGCAGCTGGGCTCGTGTGAGCTGGGGCGCTCCCCTTTATCTGCGTTCAGTGCTGCGGCTTGTCACGCCTGCGCTAAGTTTAGCCTCGTGTGTAGTGACTGAACGCAGGCCCTGGCTGCCCCACTGCGTGCGATTAATAGACCCGCGGTCCTGCGTCTGCACCTCTGCTTTGCGCAAACCGCTTTGCTGTGGGCTGTTGAAATGCAAACGGGGTCCCTTATTTAAATCTGGCTTTCTTCAGTACCTTGAGTTGGGCCGCGGTCGCATCACGATGTAGTCTACTTGTGCCATCTTAAAGGGGTGATTTTCCAGGTTCCCTGTAACCTGTGTTTTCTGTTGTCTGTGAGTGTAGATTCCCCTAGCAGTGGCTCAAATGATGATAATCACCATCTTACTCTGATTATAGCCATCTGAGCGATGGCAGCATTACCGCGGTGGTTTACGGGCCTGGGGGTAAATGGCTGCTGCCCGTGGTCTTAAGTGAAGCTAACGAGTTGCATTAGCAGTTCATGGCTGTTCGGGAGCCCAGTCTGTGGTGTACGCTGCCGCAGCGTGCGACCTGCTTCCCACCGCCGTATGCAAATGTGCGGGGAGCCGAGCCTGCTCTACCTCAGGAGCTTGGCATGCACAGAGGCCCTCAGTACAGATGTCATCGCAGTGCTTTAGTTCTACTTTAGCAGCGTATACTGAACACCGTGCTCAGGGTGGATGACCCTGTGACATCCATCTGGAACAGTAAAGCAGGGTTTAGTGCCAGGGGAGGGTTCGTAACGCTGCCCTCTGCCCCCCCCCAGGTGCTGGTGGAATGAGCGTTGCCTGTGTGTTGAAGAGAAAAGCAGTGCTCTGGCAGGACTCCTTCAGCCCCCACCTCAAACAGCCCCCCCTCGAGACCATCCATCCCAGCATGCCCGTGGTGCTGACGACAGGATCGGGCGCCCCCGCCGCGGGGCAGACCCCTCAGGCCGCGCCCCCCAGCCAGGCGCACTCGGGCCAGGTGCCCGGCGGGGCCGGGGGGGCCGGACGCTCCCAGGACGACGCCATGGTGGACTACTTCTTCCAGCGGCAGCACGGCGAGCAGCCGGGCGTCGGCTACAACAACGGCAAGCACCGCTGGCCCACAGGAGACAACATCCACTCTGATAACCAGGTGAGAACCACGACATGAAACACATTAGACAACATCCACTCTGATAACCAGGTGAGAACCACGACATGAAACACATTAGACAACATCCACTCTGATAACCAGGTAATAACCACGACATGAAACACATTAGACAACATCCACTCTGATAACCAGGTAATAACCACGACATGAAACACAGGAGACAACATCCACTCTGATAACCAGGTAATAACCACGACATGAAACACATTAGACAACATCCACTCTGATAACCAGGTAATAACCACGACATGAAACACATTAGACAACATCCACTCTGATAACCAGGTAATAACCACGACATGAAACACATTAGACAACATCCACTCTGATAACCAGGTAATAACCACGACATGAAACACATTAGACAACATCCACTCTGATAACCAGGTGAGAACCACGACATGAAACACATTAGACAACATCCACTCTGATAACCAGGTGATAACCACGACATGAAACACATTAGACAACATCCACTCTGATAACCAGGTAATAACCACGACATGAAACACAGGAGACAACATCCACTCTGATAACCAGGTTATAACCACAACATGAAACACATTAGACAACATCCACTCTGATAACCAGGTAATAACCACGACATGAAACACATTAGACAACATCCACTCTGATAACCAGGTAATAACCACGACATGAAACACAGGAGACAACATCCACTCTGATAACCAGGTTATAACCACAACATGAAACACATTAGACAACATCCACTCTGATAACCAGGTAATAACCACGACATGAAACACAGGAGACAACATCCACTCTGATAACCAGGTTATAACCACAACATGAAACACATTAGACAACATCCACTCTGATAACCAGGTAATAACCACGACATGAAACACATTAGACAACATCCACTCTGATAACCAGGTGATAACCACGACATGAAACACATTAGACAACATCCACTCTGATAACCAGGTAATAACCACAACATGAAACACATTAGACAACATCCACTCTGATAACCAGGTGATAACCACGACATGAAACACATTAGACAACATCCACTCTGATAACCAGGTGATAACCACGACATGAAACACATTAGACAACATCCACTCTGATAACCAGGTGATAACCACGACATGAAACACATTAGACAACATCCACTCTGATAACCAGGTAATAACCACGACATGAAACACATTAGACAACATCCACTCTGATAACCAGGTGATAACCACGACATGAAACACATTAGACAACATCCACTCTGATAACCAGGTAATAACCACGACATGAAACACATTAGACAACATCCACTCTGATAACCAGGTGATAACCACGACATGAAACACATTAGACAACATCCACTCTGATAACCAGGTGAGAACAATGGCGTGAGATTCCTTATTGAAGGCCATATCCATATGTAATATCTCTGCTCAGATATCCTGGTTATACCCATGACACCAGGCACATTATATACAGCTCCTGCTTTGAAACTCGTCATTCATTCAGCTTGATCTTGGGAGCAGTGTAATATTTGAATATCAAGTGATGTGAATTGCACTCTGCTACTACCCGCTAGGGTAAAAACGTATGTGATCATCGGTTTGAGCACGGTGAATGTGGAGTGACCGAACTGCACTCTGCCTCCCTGCAGGTGCGGTCAATGGATGAACTGAACCACGATTTCCAGGCCCTGGCGCTGGAGGGGCGAGCCATGGGAGAGGTGAGAGGCTGGAAGGGGTAGAGGTGGGTGGGGGGTGGGGGCGGGGTGTTGGAGGCCATAGAGGGGGTAGATGCGGGTGGCGTGTTGGAGGCGGTAGGCGGTGTTGGGCAGGGCTGGGGCAGCCGGGTTTCTGTGATGCGACCTCTCCACCTCTGTGCTTTCTGCAGCAGCTCCTCCCGGGGAAAAAGTTCTGGGAGTCGGATGACTCCAGTAAAGATGGACCCAAAGGGATCTTCCTGGACCAGTGGAGGGACAGCGCCTGGGGGGCCTCAGGTGAGGGGCCCGCACACCACCGCCTCAGGGGCCCAAATCAGCCCAATATACAGCGCTGAGAGAAAGTATCTGCCCCCTTCCTCATTTCCTCTTATTGCATGTTTGTAGCACTGAATGGTTTCATATCTTCAGACAAAATGTTATACCAAGGGAACCTGAGCAAACACAGAACACATTTTTTAAATAACTTTTTATTAAATAAATAATCTCACACCAGCTAAAATTCTTCCACAGCGATGTGATATCAAATTATAGGAAGTGTTTGGTCGCGGTTATTGTTGCTAAAAGTAACGCAACCAGTTAAGTTTAAGGGGGAAATTTCTGTTTCACATGGATGTTAAGGGTGTTTTAAACATTTTTTGTGTGTTTAAATGTGTGCTTTTATCCAAAGCGCTTTATAATTGATGCCTCTCATTCGCCAGAGCAGTTAGCGGTTAGGTGTCTTGCTCAAGGACACTTCGACACGCCCAGGGCGGGGTTTGAACCGGCAACCCTCCAACTGCCAGACAATCGGTCTTACCTCCTGAGCTATGTCTCCCCCAAAAGGAATCTGTTTACTCAGATTCCCTTTGTCTAATATTACATTTGAAGATCTGAAACTGTTCAGTGTGACATGCAGTAATAGAGGAAATCATAAACTTTTGTCACGGCACTGTAGATGAGCACAGAGCCATGTGATCATTAAGGGGGCGGGGCATTCTCCAGCTTGTGACAATAAAAATATACATGTATAATTTAAGCAATCCATTTACAACCATGTGCAGTAAATTACTCATTGCTCATATTTTTCAAAATGGCTCATGGGCTAAGCTTTCCCCTATGAGCTGTTTTGCATGTAGTGGATATAGACCTGGGGTAAGCAGGCCTGGTCTGGGACTGCTGGAGATGGTCCCTGTTCTTGCTCCATTCAGACCTGCAGCTACATAACTGTATCACTGTACACAGATGAACATGTGCTGGAGTCTCTCAGCAGTTCATTCAGGCTCTTGATCAGATTGTTGTGAAAAAGCTTGGATCACAGGAACCAGGAACATCAGTGGTGCCCTGGGACCAGGGTTACCTACCAGACCCTCGTATATACGAGTTTAACCGTACGTTTCTGCCCCCCACCCCGTGCAGACCACTCGGTCTCTCAGCCTATCATGGTGCAGCGCCGGCCAGGCCAGGGTTTCCATGGCGGCAGCGAGGTGGGGTCGGTGCTGTCCCCGCGCTCGGAGAACGGCGGCCTGGGCGTCAGCATGGTGGAGTACGTGCTCAGCTCCTCCCCCGCTGAGAAGCTGGACTCCTGCCTGCGCAAGGGAGCGTTTGTGAGTCCCCCTCCCCCTGGTCCTGCCTGTCTGCCTGTCTGCCTGTCTGTCTGTCTGTCTGTCTGTCTGTCTGTCTGTCTGTCTGCCTGTCTGTACGTCTGTCTCTCTGTTTTTATAACTGGTAACACAGGTTTATAAAACATCCTCGCAGGATGTGTGTTGAAGCTAGGTTCACCCTTATTTATGAATATTTAAAATGTGGATAGATTGGAATATAAGGCTTTTAACTATCCAGTTTAAGTTGTATGCGCTTTTTTGGCAAAAACAGAGCAAAGCGAGTTGTCAGTTCTTTGGGGTGAAGCGCAGATGGTGTCTGAGCTTGCGAGCCAGCCAGGAAGTGTGGCGGCATTGGTCAGCCGCGGTCTGAGCCTCCGCCCCCTTCTGTTTCAGGGGCCCCGGGACCCCGAGTCGGAGGACGGGGAGAAGCGGGAGAAGCCCAAGGCCTCCTTCGATGCCGACAAGCTGAAGGAGCTGAAGGAGGTGGAGAGCGACGTGATGGACAACCCCAACGGGCTCCCCGTGCAGAACGGCATCGACGTGGACGTGAAGGATTTCAGGTACCCCGCGTGGGGCCGGGGGCTGATGCTGCTAGCGCTGGCCAGTTCTGATCCCGGAGGGCTGGTGTGTACGCAGGGTTCTGCTTCCACCAGTTACTCTGGCTAAATGAGCTAATTGGCTGTATACACCAACACTGGTTCACTCGTAGATTAGATCACAGTAAAGCGTTTCATATCGGGGCTCTAGAACAGCCTTTGGCCCTGCCATGCAGCGACACTATCGATCGGTTAAGTGCGTCACTCACAGTATCTCTGGGAGGCTTTTACTGGTGCTGGCAGTTGTCTGAGGGTAATTTAAAGTAATGCATTTTTGCCATAGTAGCATTCCCATAGCCACGTCTGCTTTTTTTTCCCACAAAACAGTGTTTATAAAGGAAGGATGGCTCATTTCAAAGGCCGAACACTGGATGATGAAATTGTGTACAAGGCTAAATTTTCTGTTCCGTCTCTGGAGAATTCATGGTTATTTCACCAGGCTAGGCACTGTGCAGCCTCACTGTTGATATGCCTTCAGGTAGTGTCATTTGAACCCGTTCAGACGACGGCCAGTTGTAGCAGTCAGAAATTGGATCAGAGCGGTTTTGTGTCTGACCCTCGCCCTCCCTCTTTCCCCCTCCCCAGCCGCACCCCAGGGAACTGTCCCCTGCCGGGGGCGGAGGTGGATCTGCTGGGGGCCGGGCAGGGCCCCGCGGAGGGCCTGTCCCAGCTGGCCAGCAGCAACGGGCCCAAGCCCGTGGAGGACTTCTCCAGCGTGGAGTCCCAGAGCGTTCCCCTCGACCATATGGAGTCTGTGGGCATGGAGCCGCTGCAGTTCGAGTACCCCGCCAACCAGATGCCCATGGACTCTGCAGGGGCCACCGTGGGGCTGTTTGACTACAACTCCCAGCAGCAGGTGGGCACCGAAGTTTTCATTGCCCAGCAGTATTGTGGGTTGTGTGATAACGGCTCCTAGTAGTGAGTTTAGTGGTTAAACATTGTTCTCATTCCAAAGGACTGCTGAGTTTTATGTACTCAAAAACATTTCAATCTAGGTTTTGCATACGGGGAGTGTCTTTGCAAACTCTAAGCGATGTTTATCTTTGAAACCTGGCCAGGCGTGCATGTAGCTGCTGTGGGTGTAACCGTGAGCCAGCGCTAATGAGCTGTAAACTTAAACGCTCTTCTCTGTGCGCAGCTGTTCCAGAGGCCCAATGCGCTGGCTGTGCAGCCTCTGACCGCCGCCCAGCAGCAGCAGTACGCCCTGGCGGCCGCACAGCAGCCTCACATCGGTGAGTCCGCCCGCACGCGCTCAGTCTGCGCGTCAGAGTCCGCCTCTGCCTTCTGCGTGTCTCTGACCGTCCCGCTGTGCCCCCCCCCAGGTCTGGCCCCCGCTGCTTTCGTCCCGAACCCTTACATCATCAGCGCCGCCCCTCCCGGTACCGACCCGTACGCGGCAGGCCTGGCCGCCGCCGCCACCCTGGGTAAGCCTCCGCCGCCGCGGGCGTAGCTTCCATCACAGCGCGCGTGCGTTTAGTGTGCCCCTGCGTTTAGTGTGCCCCTGCGTTTAGTGTGCCCCTGCGTTTAGTGCGTTTAGTGTGCCCCTGCGTTTAGTGTGCCCCTGCGTTTAGTGTGCCCCTGCGTTTAGTGCGTTTAGTGTGCCCCTGCGTTTAGTGTGCCCCTGCGTTTAGTGTGCCCCTGCGTTTAGTGTGCCCCTGCGTTTAGTGTGCCCCTGCGTTTAGTGTGTTTAGTGTGTCCCTGCGTTTAGTGTGCCCCTGCGTTTAGTGTGTTTAGTGTGCCCCTGCGTTTAGTGTGCCCCTGCGTTTAGTGTGCCCCTGCGTTTAGTGTGCCCCTGCGTTTAGCGTGCCCCTGCGTTTAGTGTGCCCCTGCGTTTAGTGTGCCCCTGCGTTTAGTGTGTTTAGTGTGTCCCTGCGTTTAGTGTGCCCCTGCGTTTAGTGTGTTTAGTGTGCCCCTGCGTTTAGTGTGCCCCTGCGTTTAGTGTGCCCCTGCGTTTAGTGTGCCCCTGCGTTTAGTGTGCCCCTGCGTTTAGTGTGCCCCTGCGTTTAGTGTGCCCCTGCGTTTAGTGTGCCCCTGCGTGACCCGCCTCTGCCTCCCCAGGCCCCGCGGTGATGCCCCACCAGTACTACGGGGTCACTCCCTGGGGCGTGTACCCCGCCAACCTCTTCCAGCAGCAGGCGGCTGCGGCTGCAGCGTCCAACTCGGCCAATCAGCAGGCGGCGAACCAGAATCAGCAGAACCAGCAACAGGTGAGGCCTGTTTTCCTCCTGCAGCCTCCTATTGGCTGAGACCTCTCTTCTGTCCCTATTAGCTGCGCTCATTAAACTGTAGACAAGACGTATGAGGAAAACAATGATGTACTTGGTAGGATTCTTGCTTGCTGAACAAGCTTACTCTACAGGGTTGGAGCCCTGATCGATGTGGTCACTTCTGGCACTACGATCCTTACTTCACTCTAGTGTTTCTTTTGCGCCTCTACATCATGAAACCTATGCACTTGTTGTACGTCGCTCTGGATAAGAGCGTCTGCTAAATGCCTATAATGTAATGTAATGTAATGTAATGTCATACATTGAAAATTGTCAATGCAGAACATAAATTTGCATCAACGGAATTCATAGACTAGATTTTTTGACTTGATATCGCTCCATAGAATCAAAAATAAATGTTTGTTGTGCTCTCCAAGCTCAAAAAAGGTCTCCAGCTCTGTCTGCATCTTCTGTTGGCCCAGAACACTCCGCTGTGCCAGCCTCTCGTTGTGTAGTGCAAGTCTTGCTCTGCTTGAGTCAGTCATTCTCTAAACATGAGCTGTTATAATACCAATACCAATAATGAAGAAATCTGACTGTATGAAAGGCCTCGTGGTTTGACCTCTGACCCTGAGAACCCCTTCCCTGGTTCTGATAGGTGATGCGCGCGGGAGGGAACCAGCGGCCGCTCACCCCCAACCAGAGCCAGCAGGGCCAGCAGAACGACCAGCTGGTGGCAGCCGCTGCCGTCAACTCCGCCCTGGCGTTCGGGCAGGGCCTGGCCGCGGGCGTGCCTGGTGAGCGACCTTTGACCTTTTGTTTCAGGATGAGCCTGTTTTATACCCCCACATCTCCATGACTGGCGATGGCATTAATGTAAACTGGCGCACGGCATGAGCTTAAATCCAAACCTTAAACCTGAATGGGTTCCATTACTAATGCCTCTGTTCTGGAAGTTTCTTTGGTTGTGACTGTGCTGTGTGCGGGTGAGTAGCAGGTGCCAGCCCTGGCTGTGTGTGTGTAGGGGCGGGGGGTGAGCGAGCAGCACAGGTGTCTCGCTGTGCGTTTCTCTCCTCTCCGTTTTGAGGTGAGGGTAATTATTAGGACGGGCTGAGAGCGTGAGGCGCTGCTTTGGGACGCGTCTGGGGCTGCAGCTGCTGTCTGGAGCGCAGCGGCTGCTCTCTGAGGCACGGGACGCTTCCGTTCCATAAGTAGAATCCCCCCCCCCCCCCCTCCCCAGCGTGGCGACACGTCCCTGTCTAGCCCACATGTGCACCCGAGCTCGGTGTCCCTGTCGCGCTCTGACTGGTGAGAGCGGAGCAGCTGGAGCGCGCTCGCCGCCCCCACGCGTTCAGGGCGCTCCTGCACGCGCTCCTGAAGCGCATCGCTCGGCGCAGGTGCAGATGAGTCATCGCCGCCGCTCTGTGAAAGACACGCTCTTGATGAGCGTGCTCTTGTGCAGCCGCCCCTCCCCGTTTGCCAGCTGTCTGACGAGCGTGAGGTGGGGTGAAGCGGACGAAGCGCTTCAGAGCAGGGCGTGAAAGGGCTGCTGAAGCTCCTGTGCGCTATAGTGTTGGGTTACGTGGGGGGAGCAGACCCGTAGCACTGACCTCATTTTCTGTAATAGAACAGCAATGATTAAGCGGTACTGTTGGCGTTATAAAAAAAGTAGGCATACTTGCGTAGTGTTGGGTGTTGTTTCGTGGAAAACAAGGTCAGTTGTTGCGGCAGTGTTGCTATGCTGTTGAACATTTATCTGGTAATGTGCTAGCAATCGTGTTAATGTATTCTTAATGCCAGGGATATTTCTCAATACTCCTGTCATAATGTTGAATGCCAAGTTGAATGTTGGCATCCATATGGAATCTATTTCTGCATGTTTCATAGTGGCTCCCTCTTTCATGAGGTCACTCGTGGGGTGCCTCGAAAGTGTGTCCAAAAATAAAAAGTTATGATAAAACTAATGCAAAACAATTCACACTGAATTCTAAATTTAAATTTAACCGATCAATTCATAGAGCACTTGTAAGCTCACCTGATTTTAGTTTATAATGGAGCATTTGTTATCTCACACTGCAAAATTAGAACTTGTCTGAACATCCCAACAGGATGTACCTGTGCAGATACATCCTGTTGGGATGTAATTATAGTTTGGTCAAAGCCTCCAAAACGATCCATTCTTACATTTTAACCAGACTAGTGACGTGTTTGTTTTGTAAAGTTCATCACAGACAGTAAGACTAAGAAAAATTAGAAAAAAATGCAATTGATTACCCTCTGTAATATAACTCATTGTATTTTTGCCAAGCTGCTTGACGTGCTATTGCATAAATCTGGGATCTGCCGAGGCTGTAAACCTGATCTCTGGAGGGAGAGGCTGTTGGGCTAACTGCTGCACTGAATTAAAGGAGCGCTGAAGTCACTCATTATTTTAAGTGAGAATGACCAAAGTGTGTCATTTATAAAAAATGTCATTTTTTAAAATTAAACCGATTTCGTATTTTGACGTGTTCATCTATTTCTTCAATACAAATTGAGGAAACCGATGTGAAAAACAGATGAAAGTTGCAGACTGCATGTCATTTTGGGGTGCCATGGAAATAGAAAAGGCCTGGGGCCTGAAAAGTTTTGGAACCACTGATTTACTGGCTTCTGCATTTTGTGATTTGAATCAACTGGATTTTGCCTGTAAAATGTTGTAGCACATCCTCCTGTGTTTTGGCTTCAAATGGTCAGATCTAAGGATATAAATTTGAGATTTTGCTTTCAGTAATAGTGACTGAGGTGTCTTGCACTTGCAGAATTGTGCCCGGTTTGGCCTGAGTTCCCTTTGGAGTAACTCCTGACCTCTGTCTCCTAGGTTACCCGGTCCTCGCTCCAACTGCCTATTATGACCAGACGGGGGCGCTGGTGGTGAACACAGGAGGTCGCAGCGGCCCTGTCCGCCTGATGGCTCCCGCCTCTGTCATCATCAGCCCGACCGCAGCGCAAGCCGGTGAGCCCACCCCCCCTTTGTGAGCTCACTTCCTGTGAGGAAGTCTCTCTCCCTGTCAGCACTGCTGCTGGAGCGTTTGAAGACTCAGTGCAGCGAAGTCGAGTCAACGCTGTGAACTGATCTGTTCAGAGTGGAGTAAACTTCCTGTCCCCCCTCTCTCTCAGCAGTGGCGGCAGCAGCCTCAGCCAATGGGGCGACGGGAGGCTTGGCGGGCGGGGCCAACGGGCCGTTCCGGGCCCTGGGCTCCCAGCAGCAGCCGCAGCCCCAGCCGCAGCCGGGCGGCACCATGGCCTCCAGCTCCTTCTACGGCAGCAGCTCCATGAGCTCCAGCTCCCAGAGCAGCTCCCTGTTCTCCCAGGGCTCGGCCCAGCCCGGCAGCACCTCGCTGGGCTTCGGGGGCGGCGGGGGCTCCTCCTCCCTGGGGGCCACTCTGGGAGCCACGCTGGGAGGATTCGGGACTGCAGGTGCGTTCCCCCGCCCCTCGCGCCCCTCCAGCCACCACAGAGGTAGAACACTGCGCCTCGCCCGGCATGGGGAGCCAGGGGGTTTACAGGGGGCCTGCGTACTGTTTAGTGTGTGAGGAACAGTATGAGTGGATAGTGTGTTTAAATGAGTACTGCTTAGTGTGTGAGGAACAGTATGAGTGGATAGTGTGTTTAAAGGAGAACTGTTTATTGTGTGAGGAACAGTATGAGTGGATAGTGTGTTTAAAGGAGAACTGTTTATTGTGTGAGGAACAGTATGAGTGGATAGTGTGTTTAAAGGAGAACTGTTTATTGTGTGAGGAACAGTATGAGTGGATAGTGTGTTTAAATGAGTACTGCTTAGTGTGTGAGGAACAGTATGAGTGGATAGTGTGTTTAAATGAGTACTGTTTAGTGTGTGAGGAACAGTATGAGTGGGTAGTGTGTGTTTAAAGGAGTACTGTTTAGTATGTGAAGAACAGTGAGTGGGTAGTGCGTGTTTAAATGAGTACTGTTTAGTATGTGAAGAACAGTGAGTGGGTAGTGTGTGTTTAAATGAGTACTGTTTAGTATGTGAAGAACAGTATGAGTGGCTAGTGTGTGTAAAGAGAGAAATCCTGTCTTGTGAGGAACAGTTTGAGTATGGTAAACTGTGTGTGAAGTGGAGCACTGCAGTGTGTGAAGAAGTGTTGGGGTTCCTCTGCATGTGTGTGAAGGGGGCTGGGTTGAACAGGGGTCTGAAGAATGTTAACTGCTTGTGAATTGAGAGTAACAGCCTTGCTTGCTTGTGTTCTTTGTACTTGTCTGGATAAGTTAGTGCAGGGGTGCACAACTCCGGTCCTGGAGGGCAGGTGTGCGTGCTGTTTTTGTTCCAAACAGTTACTTCAGTTTCAGTTTTGACAGCTCTATAAACTGTGCTGGTTCACTCCTGTACTTGAGCACAGTAAACTTTTTAGGATACTCTTGCAGTCTATGGCTGTAGCTGGTGCTTTTACACGTTAGATAAAGATATGACTGGGCAAATCAAATAATTAAGAGCCGAAGTTGGCACAAAGTCCTGCAGCGGATCAGCCCTTGCTGTGCACCCCTGAATTAGTGCATTGGGAGTATGAGGGGCGTGTGCACTGGCACTGCTGCTGAGTGTTTTCTGCTCCTCTGTCGCCCCCTAGTGGCCAACTCGAACACGGGCAGCGGCTCCCGTCGCGACTCCCTTACCAGCAGCTCGGACTTGTACAAGCGCACACCCAGCAGCCTCACTCCCATTGGACACAGCTTCTACAACGGCCTGGGGTTCTCCTCCTCGCCCGGCCCAGTGGGCATGCCCCTCCCCAACCAGGGCCCCAGCCACTCGCTGACTCCGCCCCCCTCCCTGTCCACCCACGGCTCCTCCTCCAGCCTCAACCTCGGTCAGTCTGTCCGTCCGTCTGCTGGTCCCTTTCCGTGCTCCTATGTGAAAATAAGGCTATTTACTTTTGGTGGCAAGTGCAGTGTGTGTGTGTGTGTGTGTGTGTGTGTAATTCAGGGCTGCCAAACCCTGTTCATGGAGATCTAACATCCTGTAGCTTTCATTTCAACTATGATTTGATACATCTGATTATACTAATTCTACTAGCTGTGGAATGAGGTGTGCCTTGTTAAGGTTGTGTTAAAGTTGGAGATCTCCAGGAACAGGATAATATATGGTTCTTGAGATTGAGACCAGAGACTCACGTCCCCTACATTGAGCAAAAATGAGTTTCCAGGTCTCAAGAGGCTGAAATGTGTTTGCTTTGTCCTGTCGCCATGGCAATGACTGACTGGTTGACCCTTCACAGGGGGACTGACCAATGGCAGCGGGCGGTACATCTCTGCGGCCCCGGGGGCCGAGGCCAAGTACCGGAGCGCGAGCAGCGGCTCCAGCCTCTTCAGCCCCAGCAGCCAGCTCTTCCCGTCGTCACGGCTACGCTACGGCATGTCCGACGTCATGCCCTCCGGCCGCAGCCGGCTGCTGGAGGACTTCCGCAACAACCGCTATCCCAACCTGCAGCTGCGCGAGATCGCCGGCCACATCATGGAGTTCTCCCAGGACCAGCACGGCTCCAGGTACTGCCCCCTGAACGCCGTGGGCCCGTGCAGTGAGCCCATCCCGCTGGGCACAGGGTACCGGCTGAGGAAGGGTGATGAACATTAGTTCTTAGGTTCCCCTGGTGCAGACACGAGCCCCCTTTCACCATTGGTCCAGACTGCGGGTGGGGGGGCGGAGGGCACAGTTGACCATAGCATCTCCCAAGAGAGGAGACTGGCACGAATCCCCCTCTCTGCTAGAAGCATTAGCCATTTGACATGGGGATGGAATAGAACAGTTTGCATTAATAACTGCCCCCCCCCCCCCAGGTTCATTCAGCTGAAGCTGGAGCGGGCCACCCCTGCAGAGCGTCAGCTGGTCTTCAGCGAGATTCTGCAGGCCGCCTATCAGCTCATGGTGGACGTCTTCGGCAACTACGTCATCCAGAAGTTCTTTGAGGTTTGCCCTTGTCCCCAGGCACTGACTGACTCACCCACCCAATCACGGTTTTTAGTCTCAGGCACCTTTAGAGTCGCTGCTGCTTGCATCTTTGAATTGTCTCAATGGCGGCATTGCACATTAGTCATCGCTCTGTGCGAAGGTTTTGTTAGCACGGTTCCAGAAAACACTTCCAGACCTCCTCTGCCCCCCAGATGTCCTAATCTGCCTATATTCCAAAAGCACAACAGGGCACAACAGCAGAGCGTGGGAATATGAGTACTAGCATCTGGCTAACAGAGCAGTGCATACTGGGAATATGAGTACAAGCATAAGCCTAACACTGCAGTGCACACTGGGATTACGAGTGCTAACATCAGGCTAACAGCACAGTGCACACTGGGAGCATGAGTGCTACGCTTCAGGCTAGCAGACTGCCGCTCTGACCCTGTCTCTGTGCTGCAGTTCGGCAGTTTGGATCAGAAGCTGGCGCTGGCCGAGCGGATCCGGGGCCACGTGCTCTCTCTGGCACTGCAGATGTACGGCTGCAGAGTCATCCAGAAGGCCCTGGAGTTCATCCCCTCTGACCAGCAGGTCATCGTAAGTGTCCACTGCTCCTCCTGTCTGCGCAATTATTCTTACTGACATTGTACTTGTGTATATTGCACACTCCTGTGTGCGCAACTGAGTGACTGAGTGGTGTGTGTGTGTATATAACTCACTCTGCAGAGTGAGATGGTGTGTGTATCTCTCTGCAGAGTGAGATGGTGTGTGTGTGTGTGTGTGTGTATAACTCTCTGCAGAGTGAGATTGTGTGTGTGTGTATAACTCTCTGTCTCAGCAGAGTGAGATGGTGTGTGTGTGTGTATAACTCTCTCTGTCTCTGCAGAGTGAGATGGTGTGTATGTGTGTGTATATAACTCTGTCTCAGCAGAGTGAGATTGTGTGTGTGTATAACTCTCTGTCTCAGCAGAGTGAGATTGTGTGTGTGTGTGTATAACTCTCTGTCTCAGCAGAGTGAGATGGTGTGTGTGTGTATATACCTGTCTCAGCAGAGTGAGATGGTGTGTGTGTATAACTCTCTCTGTCTCTGCAGAGTGAGATGGTGTGTGTGTGTGTGTGTGTGTGTGTATAACTCTCTCTCTCTATGCAGAGTGAGATGGTGTGTGTGTGTGTGTGTGTGTGTGTGTGTGTGTGTATAACTCTCTCTCTCTATGCAGAGTGAGATGGTGTGTGTGTGTGTGTGTGTGTGTGTGTGTGTGTGTATAACTCTCTCTCTCTATGCAGAGTGAGATGGTGTGTGTGTGTGTGTGTGTGTGTGTATAACTCTCTCTCTCTATGCAGAGTGAGATGGTGTGTGTGTGTGTGTGTGTGTATAACTCTCTCTCTCTATGCAGAGTGAGATGGTGCGGGAGCTGGATGGTCATGTTCTGAAGTGTGTGAAGGATCAGAATGGGAACCACGTTGTGC